>NW_004524583.1:12684084-12722911 GCF_000260255.1 Octodon degus
CCAGAACACCTCTCTCGGATAGGAAACGTGGGGTATGACATGGTCCCTGGGTATCCTAAGAGGTGACAGGGATGAACCCAGGGAAGCCCCTCTCCTCTGGGACACCATAGGAGCCCGGGGCACTCAGCAGCCAACCCACAGAAGGGCCGCTGGCCAGGAGGGAAGGAGGCCAGGAGTGCAAAGTGGGACAGAGGCATCTGCTCATGGTGGGTCTCCAGTCCCTAAGGAAGAGTTAGCTGTGTGCTCAGAGGAGAGAGCCTGACTTCAAGGGGCTCCTCCCAGGGAGATGGAAGGACCTTCTCCAGCATCCTTTCCTTCCCAGGTTTGGACATTTCTTTTCTACCAAACAGAAAGAGGAGGGAACTCCTCCCACATCTTGAGATGAGCCTCCTGCCCTGCCTGCCTCTGGAAGACAAGTTTCCTCCCCTGGGGACCCAAGGACCCCTGAAGGTGCAATGCCAGCAGTGAGGGAGCAGGGGGGAGAGCTGGGACTGGCAAGAAGCCCTGGGGGCCTGGGCCTGGAGTTGCCTTTGCACCCTTCACGGCAGCTCTCAGCAGCAGGGCTGAGGGGAAGTTGCTGGTGGGCAGCAAAGCTGGGTCTGAATCTTGGGCTGTACAACCCCACCCACCCTCGGCCACTGCACCTGCAAAGTGAGGTGGTGCATTTGAGTCAGGGCTGGGCTGTCCCCACCCTGCTGTGAGCCTGGGGCTTCCCACCCCTCTCTAGGCCTGCTGGCCCCTTCACTGCAGTTCAGCTTCTACCTACCCAGTCCTGAATCCTCCCCTAGACGGGGACGAACCCAGGGAACTTGCTGACTGCAATCCTGCCTTGGGGGCTGTGCCTGAGAGGATCAAGGTTACAATGCACGGGAGGACCTCACTCTGAGCCCTCCAGCCAGAACAGAGGAAGCCCCAGCATGGCCAAGGGGACAGCCAGCCAGTGAACATGGTCTCTTGGAGCCAGGAGTGAAAGAGAAGACAGAGGGACCAACAGAGGCAAAAGCAGCTGGCAGCAAAGGAGGATCATGATTGGGAGTCACCTGGGGGTCCTCCACAGAGACCCTGACGAGAGCAGTGTAGTGCGCAGAGGGGCTGCAAACTGCACTGGAGTGGATTCCAGAAAGTACGAAAAGGGAGCAGCCGCAGAGAGGTACAGACGGGGTTTCCCAGGGGCTCTGCTCTCTTAGCACACCACAGACAAAGAAATAGCACGCTGTCTCCCTGGGCCCTGTGGAGGCCGAGGCCCACACCTGGGGGGCCCCCTGCTCTGCCCACCTAGTTTCAATTTCTTTTTTTTCTTTCTTTTTTTTTCTTTTTCTTTTTCTTTTTTTCTTTTTTTTTTTTTTTGGTGTGCCTTTCCTGCATTTTCTAATTTGGGGGTGAGCTGTTCTGACACAAGTATTTGCTGGAATTGGACAGGCAGGCTCCCTGAGGACACAGCACGGTGCTCTCCAACCACTGGTTACCACCGCAGAACAAAAGCCTGGCCCCCAGGTCCCTACACCCCCAATGTTCTCTGCATCCCCTCCACCACAGCTCCTGGCCACAAATGACGCCCAATAAAGGTTCTGCCAGACCTTAGCACTGGGCCCAGAGATTGGGTTTATTAAATTGTCTTCCACCACAAGGACCACTTACTTACAACAGCTGTTGCCATGGCAACCAAGCAGCCAGCCCAATGTTCTAACAGCCACCATCTCCTGCTGGTTCTTTGGCTCAGGGAAGGGCAAGAGAAGAGAGAATTGGACAAGCTGGGCCACACTGGGGGACGTGGGAGGTGCTGGAGAGGCGCCCTGCTCGGCTCCTGGAACAGCTCTGTTTCCCAAGGGGCCCCATGTCATCTGTGACCCTGAGGCAGGCCACTTCACCAGAGATGCCTCCCACCCCTTCCCCGCTCCCTGCAGCGTGAGGGAGGAAGGGCTCTCCCCTCCCAGGGGGGCCAGCGCAGGTGGAGGGCCCTGGGCGCCCTCCCGACTCCCCTGAGATTGTGCTGTTTCTTTTAACAGGTCATGATGGTCTCCGGCTGAACTCCTGCCCCAAGGCATGGCCAGGGATTCAGCAGTCCCTCACATAAGAGGCATTCAAGCCTCTTGGTTCCTTTACTGGCTACCTGTTCAAAGAGCAAATTACTAAATTTTTTGATCCTCAGTTTCTTTGACATAAAATGGGGATAAAGATAATGCTGTAGGGCCAGGGAGATGGCTCAGGGGAATAAGCGCTTCCCTGGCAAGCACAAAGTTGAGTTCAATTCCTGGTTCCAAAAAAATAAAAATAAAAAAATAATGCTGGTTTTCTGATTATATGGATGATACAGTCAGACAGAGTAGGTAGGGGACACGAGTCCCGGGAGGCAGGAAACGCTCAGGAAGCAGGGGTCTGGTCCTTATTCCTGCTGCCCCTGTTGTGGGGATGATCTGTCCTGAGCATAGCTACAGGGTGAGGCCCGACGGCGAGGGTGAGCAGGACTCAGAATCCTGACTCAGCCCTCAGGGTGGCGCACACTTTATGGTCTCTTTGTTCTTATAAAAATGTGACCAGTGGATATTTCTTCAGTGCTACATTTTTCACTGTCATATCTGCTTCTCTGTCTTTCTTGAACTGGACAAGAATGGAATGCCTCTGTAATTAGAACAAACAAACAAAAAAAAACCTTCTTAAAGGTTAGAGATGAGTGGTAAAAATGAGCTGTGGACGAAAAACCACTGAACAGTGTTAAAGAGTTGCATTGTATGCTGTGTGATTTATATCTCAGTAAAGCTGTTATTTTTTTCAAAGCCTTAAAATATGAATGAAGATATGCAAGACTAATGTAGTCAAACAATTTTAACATAATGGCATGTGCCTGTAGTCCCAGCTACTCAGGAGGCTGAGGCAGGAGGATCATCTAAGCCTAGGAGTTTGAGGCCAACCTGGGCAGCCTAGTAATATCTCATGTCAGGCAAAAACAAAAAAGCAAATAAGGAAGCTTAACATAGAAATGTAGAAACTGTCTGGGTGGGGTGGTTCATGCCTGTGATCCCCACACTTGGAAGACTGAGGCCGAAAGATCTGGAGTTTGAGGTCAGACTGGGTTACGTAGTGAGATCCTATCTCAAAAAACAAATACAAAACAAATAAGGATAAGCTAACAAAAGAAAAGGTAAAATAAGGAAAGAAAGTGTGGCAAGAACTGAGAAACAGGGGGCCGGGGAGATGGCTCAGTAGAATAAACGCTTGCCTGGCAAATGCAAGGGCCTGAGTTCAATCCCGAGTTCCGCCAAAAATAAATAAATAAATAAAAAGAACTGAGAAACAGGACTAGTATATCAAAGCTGAAGTCAGGCAGTTCACTTTCTTGGTGAGACAATAGGGTAGAGACAACTTGAGAAAATCGAGACAACTGGGACAATTTCAAATGCTCGTAGACCATGCCGAGAGAGTACAGGTTGGTACAAGTGCCCCACAGGGCAAATCAGTGAAAACTTGGATTGCTATATTCTCTGGCCCAGCAATTCTGTTTTGAAAATTATCCTATAAAATAGTGTGAGAAGTGATATATGTACAAATAAGAATTGCACATGGCCAGTACTAGTAAAAGACAGAAAGTAGCCCTAACATCCATCTACCAATAACTATTTAAGGTATAGCCACATGATGAAATGACATGTAGCTGTTACAAGTACAAAAGAATAAGCCAGGGAGAGAGCTTAGTGGCATAAGCGCCTGCCTGGCAAGTGCAAGGTCCTGAGTCTGATCCCAGGTACAAAATAAACTGAGCTGAAATTACAAAAGCATAAGGAAATATCTTCTGATAGTGAAAGATTTCTAAGCTATATTACAAAGTGAAAAAAATCAGTATCACATAGGGCACCTGCCTCCTTTTCTGTGAGTCATGGGAGGAGACAGAGCACACTGGGGATGGATCCTGGGGCCTGGCCCTTAGTTCTATCCCCCTACCCCCATAACTATCTTTTTTTTTTTTATTTTATTTATTGTGTGTGTGTGTGTGTGTGTGTGTATGTGTGGCCAGTTCAGCCCACCGGGGGCGGGGCTGGCTGGCATGTGGTGCTGAGGGATTGAACTGCGGTCCCTGTGCCTCGCTAAGCTTGTTCTAAGTAGGTGCTTTAGACCACTGAGCCATCTCACCAGCCCCCATAACTATCTTTTTGTTGTTAACTTTGAGACAAGATCTCACTAAGTCCCTGTCTGAGTTGGGCTTGAATTTATGATCCTACTGCCTCAGCCTCCTAGAGTTTCAGGATTAGAAGTGTGTACTATCACCCCTGGCTTTTTTTTTTTTTTTTACATGGGGTAAAGAAATTGTGAAAGGATTCATGAAAACAATAGTGAGTGAATGACAACTAAGGAGCTGGGGATAGGACTTTCTGGAGTAAAACGATACACCTTTTTAGCCTTAGACTCTTATACTATATTAGCTATCTGAGGATTCTTTTTTTTGCGGGGGCAGAACTGAGGCTTAAACTCAGGCCCTTGCGTTTGCCAGGGAAGTGTTTATTCTACTGAGCCATCTCCCCAGTCCCAGCTATCTGAAATTAATAAAAATTCATATGCTTAAAAAGTGAAACTGAAAAATAAAATAATTAGATATTTAAGATTTGCTATCAAACATTTCAAAACAAAGAAGTCTTGAGGTAGGGTCAGGGAGATAGCTCAGTGGTCTAAGTGCCTCCCCGGCAAGTGCAAGGGCCCAGGTTCAATCCCTGGTACCTCATGCTGTGCTGGCTCCGCCCTGGGCCTGCTGAGCTGGCTACCAAAACGGGGTTTGGTGGTATGCGCCTGTAATCCCAGCGCTGGAGAGGCTGAGGCAGGAGTATCACTAGGAGTCTGAGCCGCACAGCACCAAATATATAAGTTAAAAGAAAAAAAAATGTCTGGGAGCAATGACGGCAAATGTTCACATTCAAGCTTCAAAGTAGTCGGTGGATCTGTGGGATTCATTATAAGGCTGAAATTTTCCACAATAAATTATTAACAGTTAAAAAGATACTCATAAAGGTCAAAGATGGAAACCATCCAAATGTCTATCAACCAGTGAATGAAAAACATTAGCATCTACCCACACAATAGAAAACTGTCACAGCAAACAAACTACTAATGTAAATAAGTGACAACATGAATGAACTTCAAGAACATCACAAGAGTGAAAGCAGCCAATCACAAAGGACTGCACACTGAGGAGACAGCTCAGTGGTCTAAGCACCTGCCTAGCAAGCACAAGGACTCAGTACCCAGTACTGCAGCAATAGGGAGGCTGAAAGCGTGAGGATCACTATGAGTCTGAGCTGCGTAATGAGACCCTGCACCAAATAAATAAATAAAGACTGCACACTGTTTCAGCAATTCAGATGGAGGTCTGCCCCCAAGGAGAACAGAGGGGTGGTGTCCACTGGGCTGGGCAGGCGGTGTGACCAACGCGTGCACAGGGACCACTGGGGGATAACGGGAATGTTCTCACCTTGCTTATGGTGAGAGGTGCGCAACGACAAATTTAGTAAAAGTTACTGAACTGTACTTGAAGCCAGCGAGGTTCATCGCATATAAGAGATCCAGTGTTTACAGAACACAAAGCTAAAGGGACTGGAGCTGCTGCAAGGTAAGAGTGGATCAGAGCACAGGTCCTGGCAGTGCACCGCCTGGGTTAACAAGCCAGCTCTCCCTAAGTAGCCGGGCAGGCTCGTTTGCTTCATTTTTGTGTTTTACTGTCCAGTGTCCTTGTAGGTAGCGTCCTGAGCTATTATCGTGCCAGGCACCATGCTCAGACTTCACCTACGAGAGCCCATTTGTGCCTAATGTATCTCCCATTATCACTTTGCAGATAAGAGCCCAGACTAAGCATCCTGCCTTGGTGATCCAGCCACACAGCTGGCAAGTGGCAGGGCAGAGGAGGCCAACTTTAAGGACCAAACGCTTAATCGCCATGTTGCACCACCTTGCGATGACATCACCTAATGCGGTTGGCCTGAGAACTAAATAAAAAACAATTAATACAAAGCACCGGTGCAGAGTAAGTGCTGCATAAATTCTGGCCAGAGAGGAAACCACTGTGTCATTGACACAAATGGCTTAGATTTGTCCGATTGAATTTTTCAGTGTTCGAGAAGAAAGAAAGCCAAGCCTGGTTAAGAAATGGTCTGTCTGAAAGAAAAGTGCTAAATGCTACAGAGCAGCCATAAAGCATCCCTTCTCTATCTGGTTTAGACATTAAAGAATGGACGGTCGAAGAGAAGTCAATGCAGCGCACACCTACCCAGGCTGCTCTGCGAGGCAGTGCGTCCGTGGGTGGAGGAATGAAGGGCCCAGGCACTGGGAAGACAGAAACAGGCCTCCAGCCTGGCTCCTCCACCAATCCGGCCACCCGAGTAGCAGCAAGGCACCTAGGACTCTGCTCCCTGGACTGGAGAATACGTTGAAAAGTGTCCCTGCCTGGAGGCATGACAACTGGCTGTGGGAAGACCCCCACCATGCTCAGCACGGGTTCCTGTGATGTAACAGTAGGGCCATTTTTCTCTTTTCCCTAATTTTCTCTTCCTCTGCAGCTGTGTGTCCTGTAGTAGCTCTCCAGGAAGGGCATCCTCTCAGGGAAGAGGAACCAATGTGCTTTGCTATCGGCACTGTGATCTGACCCTGCCAGAGGCCACCACCCTCTAGCAGCCAGGGAACCTTAGCCACTGTCCCCAAGAGGCATCTGCCTATCTCTCCTCTGCAGCCACATGGGCAAGGGGGCAGAGCCATGAGGAGGCAGCTGCATCATCGCTGTCCCCAGCTCTGGGGAGCTGCTTCTGCTCCCTGCCAAGCCTGAAGGGGCCCTGGTCTCTTCTCCCAAGAGAGCCCAGTGAAGCAGATGACCCCACCCTCACCCCCTTTCCTCTAACTCAGGAATGGGATGAACTTGCTTGGCCACTTACAATGCTGTGTGGCCTCAGGCAAGTTACTTAACTTCCCTGTGCCCCAGAGGACCTATCGCACAGGGTTGCTGGGAGAAGACAACGAGGTTGGGTGTGTACAAGGCTTTACACATCTCAGCAGAGTTACTGTTCCATAATTAGCAACCACTACTAAGCTTGTGTTGAATCGGTGACAAATCCATCCTCAGGTCCACTTTCCCACCTTGGATTTTGCCTTGACAGGGTCCCAGAAGCCAGTCTGTGCCTAGAAGGGGCATCTGAAGCTCTCCCCAGTCAGCAGTGCTTTGAGGTAATAGCCATTGCAGAGCTTGGGGTAGCGACAACAGTTCCTGCAGTGAAGCCCGTAACATGCACCATCTCAGCTCTTGCCGCTCAGCTGGTGAGTATCTGCATAATACCCACTTGACAGAGGAAGGAATCGAGGGGGCGAAGGAAGGTTTCGAGGCTGGCAGAGCTGGTGGGCCTCAAGGCCTCCTCCAACAGAGCATCTCCTCCTCTTTCCTATCCCAGGGTGCACAGTGTCCCCAAGGGCCACAAGTGTGGAGGCAGCCCTGTGGGTCCTGGATCCTCCGGAGCCTTCCCAGAGGACAGCAGCTTCCTCTGACACAGCTTCACTGCGGTACATTGTAGGGCCTGCTGGACGGGAGGTTGGGCCATTCCAGTCCTCCTGGGAGGCTGGCATTGCAGGTCCATTCTCCACCCTACTCTCAAGGGCTGGTCATTGTCTGGGACCATGACGGCCCGGGTGAGATTTTGTTCTGAGCCCAGAGGTGAGGCACGCAGGGAACTCTCCTAAGCTGCTTTCAAGGGCCACGTTCTTACTGTGGATCTTCCCTTCCCACTCCGCCACAGCTTCCGGGACTCAGGGGCACCTTACCGTTTCTACAACCTTTGAAGCATTTGCTTCTGTCAGTTTCAAATCATCAACAGTGAAACAATACCTTGTCTCTGCTCCTCTGGAGAGGCAACCCAGACAGGTGATGCTGGGCTCTTCCCAGCAGAGCTGCTCCCAGCTGCAGGCGGCCTGGGTTCAGCTCCCATGGCCTGGGAGAGCTCGCTCTTCCCCCGTCTTCCTATTGGCTGAAAAGCCTGCCAAGATGTTTGGCTCCTGGCCCCATCCTGAGGGGATCCAGGGGGCAAGGATGTTTGCTCCATCCCAACTGATGCACAGGGTCCTTCTCCTGGGAGTGGTAGAGTCAGTAAAGAGGAGCGCCTGCCTCCCTGGAGCCCTGCTGGGGTCAAAGAGGTCCCTAAACAGCAATGTGGGGACCTGGCTGCCACTTACAGGAACGCTTAGCCCCTTACTTCTTTTTTTTTCTAGATGATAAAAAATCAGTAACTTTTTAAATTTCATAAATGTATGTATACAGTAAAAAAGCAACTAAGCCAAATCATACATGAAATTAAAATTCAGTTTGATTATTTAATTCTCTGAAATGGATTTTCTTCTTTAAATACTGCAATAAACTTTATATTTTTTAGTTTAGTTTCTTAGCATGTGTGTAGTATGTGTCCCTGCAGGAAGCTGGTGCGTGCACATGATGTGTCTTGGCTCGTTTGCCATCCCTTCCCTTCCCTCCCTCAGCCCTCCCCCCACCTCTTGATCCCCTCTCCCTTTAAGAAAGGCCTCTCTCCCTACTGTCTGCCACCTATCTTTTACTTTGTTCTTTATTTTTATCCCTTACTTCTTACCAGCTCACCCATTAGATTGCTGATATGGACCAGCAGAGCACATATTCATATTAAATCAACAAAAATAACTGGGAACAGTTTCCACACTGGGCATAGGGGACGGCCTTTGTTTGGGGCAACCTAATATGCACTTCCCTTCCTGAAAGCACCAAGTTTCCCTGTAGAACGCCTCACCAGGAGGGTAGAGCCATAGCTTCGCCCTGCAGTCACCACCACCGCTCCAGCAGGCCCTTTGGAGCCTGCCCATTTCTTCCCACCCAATGGCAATGCTCGGACTTAGGCTGAGCCAAGCTGGCCTTCGGTTGGAAGCAGCAGTGGAGAGCATGTTGGGTGCCAGCTGCCAGAAAGGTGAAACCTCCAGAGGTGCCAGCCACAGGGACCCAGATGGCCTGGATCCTGGCGAGACAGCCTCATGACTGACTGTGACCTGAGACTCCAAGATGGCCCCGCTGGACCTTTCACCAGTCAGAGTCCCAGGGGTTCCAGAAAAGTGATGACCTGCCTTCTGGCTCCATCATCCTGAGCCTCTCCAAGCCCTCTAGCACTCCAGTATCCCTCAGCATCCAGAAAGGAAAACAAAGCCCCACTCACCAGCAGTAAAGACAACAGCTAGCAGCCTTAGACTTGAAAAGGGCCCTGGCCACGGGGGTGGCCTCTCACTCTCTGGGCACTGACTTTACAGACTTTGGGCTGAGCTTTCACGTTTCTGATACTGTAAGACTGACTGTTCCCAAGCTGTAGAGTTTTGGGCTGACTGGAACCTTCTGGAGTAAGTTTGTGCCCTCAATTATCCCTGAATGCCTGCAGATGCTAACCTGATGAATCTGGGGTCACCGCTCACCAGGTCTTGTGCAGTCTCAATCCAGGCCACATGAATGGGGGGTGCTGGGGCTTGGGGTGCACTGTGCCAGGTGTCATCTCATGGAGGCCCAGCATGGCGCTGGGGTGGGCTGGGCAGCACCCTCCCAATGCCCATTCACCGCCAACTGCCTCAGAGGCTTCCTTGCAGCTGGCTCTCAAAGCTGTTCCAACTGCTTCTGGTTTGCCTTAATGCAGAACGAATGTCCTGTGGCTTTTTAAAGAGGCAGCGCGGTGGGGCAGGAAGTGTTGCGGCTCAGAGGCCAGGAGGCTTGGATTCCAGCCCTCACCTCCTGCATGAGCTGTGTGACTTCAAACAAGCGGCACTCTCTCCTGCCCTGTATGTCCTCCTGGGTGGCCTTCCAGGTCAGGCCTCCGTGTCCCCCATGCCTTCCAGTGTGCAGGGCTCCAGGTCAGCAGCCGCTGGTGGTGTGCTTTGAACTTGGGGCCTCCCGAGTACAAGGAACATTTAGGATTCTTAGCACCAGTATTGGGAAACTCAGGAGACTTCAGGGCCAATTCAGGGCTCCTGGCATTACAGAGGAGGTTTCCTCTTAGTCCTCAGACCTAGTCACAAAATACCAAGACAGGACCAAGAGGAGAATTCCCTACTGGATTGGTCCCTGAAGTTCAGACTTTGGATGAGCACATTTCACTTACAGGAAGTTCAATCTTTTCCAAGCTGTGGTCTCACCTCAGACCAGAACACAAAGAGGCAATGGTATCCTAGGAGAAGGAACTGTGGCAGGAAGGCAGGCTCTGGTGGCTCTGCTGCCCAGCAGATTGCTCTGTGTGCCTTTGGACAAGTCACTTGACCTCTCTGAGTCAGTTTTCTTACTGGGGAAATGAGAGCTTGGGCTTGGTCATTTTTATTCATCTATTCTGCATTCTTTGTAGACTACAGGGGAGACAGAAAAGGGCAGAAACAAGTGCCCTTCGCACTCTCAGGGAGGGAACCCAGGCATGCAGAGAAGCAGCTGTCACTGCTAGATTGGGTTTCTAGCTGTCCCAAAAGGGAAGTGGTGTGCGCTGGTTAGTCCTCACTGTTTGGTAGAAGAAAGCTTTCTCTTCCTCCAAGAAAGCAAAACAAAGCCATGCATGTTCAGGCCCCTGGCACCCAGCAGGCTCACATCCACATTTCCTGAGCACCGCCAGCTAGCAGCCCCAGGCTGGGTGGACCTCTGCCCTTGGGCAGCCTGCAGGGATCTCACCCACAGGATTCTACCCCTGGGACATCCACAGTGAGGTCCGTGGTGATGGCAAAAAAGGGTGTGATCCAAAGGTCCAATACCACCAGGATGAGCAAAGTCACCCACACAGTCAGGAATGTCACGCCATGTCCTATGCCTGGCTGGTCTCAAGGGCTTCTGACTGCCCAGCAACTCAGCTCGGCTCTGATACGAGTTAGCCACTGGCCAGAGAGACGCCCAGCATTCAGTCCTGCACTTTTGACTGGGAAAATGTAGACTGTTGAGATGCTGTAGCCTGCCTGCTCACCTCCCTTTCTTTACTAATTTGTTTACACTTTATTGTAAAAATGTCCATGTACCAAAAAATTAAAGAATTGTACAGTGAACAGCCACGTGCCTATTCCCTAGATTCTACCATTAAGGTAGCACTGCATTTGCTTTATCACATATCTGTCCCTCTGTCCATCCTACCATCTGTCAGTCAATCCATCTTGATTTTGTACAGCATTAAAAAGGAAGCTGGCAATCTCAGTTTACTTCACTTAAATACTTCAGCATGCATATCATTATCTAGAATCTGATACACACTTACGGAGTGTGTGTGTGTGTGTGTGTGTGTGTATGTAACATGCACTTATGTTCTGAATACCTTTGGATGAATTTTCACAAGTGCATGCACCTGTCTGGTCCAAATTACTATCAAGACTTGAACATTAACACCACTGCAGAAATGCTCCTCATCTGCTCTTTGAGAGCACCTGCCCTCCCCACATAGCCCCATCCCCTTTTGCCCTGACAGCTGTCTGGCCAGCCTGGGTAGCTGGAAGCCCCTGCTGGTGTCAGGGAAGGTGGGACCCTGGGCCTCTGTGGCCTGGCTTGGCAAGGAGAGCTGGGCCCATCAGAGCTCTTAGGGAGTGGGAGGCTGGGATTGTGCTTGTCAGACAAGGACGCTGAGCCCCAGGGCCCAGGGCAGATCAGGGTGACCGCGATCACAGGCCACATGCCAGCCTAGGACTGGAGAAGGGGGGTAGGGAGGAAAGCTGCATGTGAACCCTACAGGCAGGCACTACAAGAAACCAGAGGATCCCGGAGGAAAGGACGGGTGGGAGGGCCTCGGCTTCCTCCAGTGCCAGCCGCAGTCCTGACCTCTGTGTCTACACGAAGCTGTCCTTTTCAGAGGAACCTGGGCCAGGGCTTTCTCCATGTGACCACAACAGCCCCATCACAGTGGCCAGACAGACAGTCATGGCGAGCACAGGTACAAACCCGACCATTCACATGAAAGTTAAAGGATTCACCTGCAAGGAGCCGTCCTACTTCTGTGTCCGATGGCTGCATGCAAAGCCAACTGTTCCTGGGAAATGGCGGCAGCTATGACCCCGGACACCAGAGTCGAGCACAGCACCCCACACGACATGTGCACAGTCTCATCTGATCCTCACAACAGAACTATTTGTGCAGCAGGTACTTCACCCCATTTTGCAACTGAGGAAACGGAGGAGGCATACCTTGCCCAGGTTCACGGCTCCGTCCTGTCCTACGTTCTCTGCCCTGGTGCATCTGCCTCAGTGAGCAGCCACACGCAGCCCCCTCCTGCTCAGGAAGCCACCTAGCACCACGCGTGTCATGGGGTGAATGACCTTGCCTGCTGCACCCCACACAGCACTGCTGACTGTCCCTGCTGACAACAGTGGGGTGTGGATGGTGGCACCAAGCTGGTGGCTCTGCCCCTTGCTCTGTGGCTGAAGAGCAGGTACCCTTTCCTTGCAGAACTGTGCAAGGTGCTCAGGTGGACAGCAGGGAGAGAATGCAGGTCTGCCTGGCCCCCTCCAGCTCTTAAGAAGTCAGACAGCCTCTCTCGGGAGAGGCTCAAGGCAGGGGTGAACACTACACACAGGGATCCATTCCCCCAAAGCCACATTCTCTTCTGGTATTTACCCATATCAGCATCTGTCCCAAGCTTTCTGTAAACTCCCCTTGGGGGCTCCCACACCCTGTACAGTTCTTCCTCCTTTTCCTCTTCCCTTCCTTTCCTCCCTACCTGCTGCTTTTACAGCACTGGAGACTGAACCCAAGGCCTTCACTCTGAGCTACATTCACGGCCCTTTGTATTTGTTGAGATAGGGTCTCACCAAGTCAACAAGTTGTGCAGTCTGGGCTTGAACCTGTGACTCTCCTGCCTCAGCCCCAAAGCATGCTGGGATCACAGGTGTGGACAGGATGCCTGGCTTTCCTGCACAGTTTTGTTTTGTTTTGTGTTTGTTTTGTCTGAGACAAGGTTTTTGTTGTTGTTTTTTGTTTTGTTTTTTTAAGACAGGGTCTTGCTATGCAGTTCAGGCTGGCCTTGAGCTCACTTAATAGCCCAGGCTGGCCTTAAATTTGCAACAGTTCTCCTGCCCCAGGCTTCCCGAGTGCTGGGATTACAGGTGTGCAAGGGCACGCATGGCCCTGAACAGTTCTCAAGGTGCAGCAATTGCTTAAAGAGCTAAGCAATAAATGAAATAAATATATGGTAAAAGGAAGCTGAGCAAGGGATGAGGATTCTGTGTAGCTCCTAACACTGTTACAGTAAATAATCAAAGGCTTAACTACCCCGTGAGACAGGTAGCAGTACAGGGAGGATAAGGCCCTGGCCAAAGGTTCCTCAGCTAGAAATGATAGCTGGGTTTTTTTTGTTTGTTTGTTTTGTTTTTGTGTTTTAGCCAAGAGATTAGTTCAGTGTGAAGTTCCTGGTTTTATTTTTTACTTTTTAATTTTTTCATATGTTAGAGAAGGGTCTACAAGGTGTGTAGGGTCTCACTACTAGTTCAGATTCATAGTGATAGTCCTGTTCACAGCCTCCCAAGAGCTGGGATTACAGGTGTGTGCTACCACGCCCAGTTCATCCACTGAGCTATTTGGCTGGCCTGGTAGCTGGTTTTAAGCCTAGGCAGTCATACTTTGGAGTCTGTGGTGTTTTGTTTTTGTTTTTGTTTTTTTCTTTTTCTTTTTGTGGTGCTGGGGATGAACCCCAGCGCTTCCTACATGCCAAGCACGCGCTTTCCCCCCAGCCACATCCCAACCCCAGAGTCTATGGTCCTCATCCTGCTCCTCCTCTTTCCTGCCCAGGAAAACCTCCTGGCATAGGACACCCAGCTTTGCACCAGCCTGAGCCAGAGTCGGGCCAAGGTGACCACAGCAACTGAAGCACAGATGACACAACCCATGAGGGCCAAGCTGTGTGCAGAGAAACTGTGGCCAACGCGACAGTGGACCTTGACCCTCCGACCTAAGTGGCGCTTACCGCATGCCCAGGTACCAGGCGCTGCCCAGACCCTGTACAGGCAGCAAACAGGAAGCAGCCAAATGAATATCATTAATGACCCCTCCTTATGTGCCGGTTTGGTGCCAGGCATAGCATGACAGTATCTTTTTAAAATTTGTTTTATCTTTTAAAAATTTATTTATTGGGGCTGGTGAGATGGCTCAGTGGTCTAAAGCACCTACTTAGAACAAGCTTAGCAAAGCACAGGGACCGCGGTTCAATCCCCCAGCACCACATGCCAGCCAGCCCCGCCCCCTGGTGGGCTGAGCTGGCCACACACACACACACACACACACACACACACAAATAAATAAATAAAATTTTTTAAAAATTTATTTATTTATTTATTTGGTATAGGTTCTCACTACAAGCTTGGACTTGTAGTGATCCTCCTGCTTTCAGCCTCCCCAGCGCTGGAATTACAGGTGTGCACCATTATGCCTGGTTTCGGTGGCCTGCACAGCATGCCCAGGGTTCCAGGGCCAGCAGAGCATATGGTACCAAGGATTGAACCCAGGTCCTTGTGCTTGGCAGACAGGTGCTTAGACCACTGATCTATCTCCTGTTCCAAACAGTGAGTATCTTTTAAAGCAATCCCCATAGCCACCACCATGCCCACTGCAGCAATGATGCAAGCGAGGTTTAGAGACCTTGTGGGCTGCTTGGTCACCATCTGCAGGCATTAGCACGCAACACAGGAGCAGTATCCTTCTGCAAGTGATACTTGTGGGGCAGGAAGAAGGGCCAACTGTGGAGAGGGTGCTCCTGCGTCGGGGACAGCGTACAGGGGTCCTGTGGCAGGAGGACTAGGTGTACTGATGGGAAAACAGTGGCTGTGTGGCTGGGACATGGCGTGGCAGGCACAAGAGAGAACAGTGGGAAATCCCTGCCCAGGCACAGTGGGTGCCAGCGGGCTCCATACAACACTGTGCCCAGTAGACAGTATGCAAGGGAGGTACATATGGAGCGGCCCCTGGAGGACCACCAGGGCTCCTGGCTTCCAGCCCCTGCAGGACATGAGACCGCCTCATGCAACCAGGTCACCTCCATGTATGGGAAAAGCTCACCCAGAACAAAAATAATCTTCAGTAATGTGTGTCTCTCTTAGGTCCTTTGAGAAAAATCCCACTGTGAAACTTAGGAAAATTAATAATTTTAATGCCTGGGCTCTGAAGTGCTGTGTGTATATAAGTACTTACTAGCAGGAAGCAGTTTCAAAATGAAAATTGCTTCTTTAATGACCATCCTGGTCACCTGGGGTTTAGATGGACCCTGGGGACAGCTCAGCTTCTACCCTGCACCCATGCTGAGGCCGAGGTCAGCGTTGGAAGTGATGTAGGTACAGTGCTGGCTCCCAGGACCAGACTTACAAACTATCAGGTCTCTGAGATGTCACATGACTGTGTCTCAGGATGAAATGAGAGTGCCATCAGTGTGTCTGTGCAGGCACAGCTCCCGGGTCACATGAGCTCAGGTCCTGCCAACTGGGACAATGGGAAGGGACTCCATCAACACCCCCCCCAGGCTTAAGAAACCCCACAAGCAGGGATAGCAGAGCAGAAATGCAAAGAATTGGCCCCCATGTTGGCTTGCTCCCTTTTTCCTCTGTCCCCCTCCAGGCAGAGGCTTTGAATGGGGCCCCAAGCACCAGGTTGCAGAGGTTGGAGCCAAAATAGGTTGTGCCCTCGCTTTAGGCCTATGTGGTTAGAAGCCCAGCTGCTAGCTTTATTTCCCAACACCACTGCCAATAAGCTGGCCTCTCTGAGCCTGTTCCCCCATCTATAAGGTGGGGACCCAGGTGAGCCCTAGCTCAGCTCTCTGTCCTGGACATCTTCAGCTCTGAGCTCTAGTTTGACACACAATAAGCCCGGAGGGAGTCCTGAGTGCTCACCATCCGCTAGGTACGGTGGGTATCAAGTGCAAATGCTGACCTGCCCACTGGGGGTACAAGGGACAGCTGAGGAAAAGCTGAGGAAGAGCTGGCTGCTGCCCCCTGATCTCCAGCAAAGACCCTGGAGTTGTATTAGCAGCAAGCAGCCCGAGATATTGCTTTCCTCCTCAACTCAGCTGCTGCAGCTGTGACCTGCCTGCCCTGGAATCACAGGAATTGCACTGTCTGGGACAGTCTTTGCAGGGCACCGGACTCCTCTAAAGGCCATGTCCCCAGCTGTGCTCCAAAGGAAACAAGGGACATTTGTCCCATATGGCACAGAGCCTGCCCTTCACAGAGATGGAGGCTAAGAGGCATTCAGGTTTGAACCCCACTCTTTCCCCTGCCTCAGCCAGGGACCCCTGGGCAGGTTATTGTATCTCCAGGAGTCTCTGAGCCATCAAAGCTCATAGGGAGCAGGCACTGCATAGGGTGCCCAGCTCCCATATCTGGTAAAACAGCAAAAATAAGAAAACAGTGTGGCATGAAGCTGGGCATGGTGGTGCATGTTTATAACCCCAGCATTGGGGAGGCTGAGGCAGGAGAATCATTGCGAGTTCAAGAGCAGCCTGGGCTACAAAGTGAGCTCAAGGCCAGCCTGAACTGCATAGCAAGAGCCTGTCTCCAAGCGACAAAAAATAAAGAAAGAAAAAAGAAAAAGAAAACAGTACAACAGTTCAGAAAAAAATTAAAAGTATAATTACCACAAGATCCAGCAATTCCATTTCTGGGTATGTCCCCCAAGGAACTGAAAACAGGATTGTGCACAGACAGTTGAACACCCACATTCCTAACAACATCATCCACAGCAGCCAGAAGGCAAAAGGAACCGGGGAGGGTGTGGCGCCTGGACGAATAAACAAAGGGCAGCAGAAACACAAGAGAGTACCCCCGCTGCCATTCAAAAGGAAGGGAATTCTGCCTGCCGGCACGTGCCTGTGATCCCAGCACTCCCAAGGCTAAGGCAGGAGGATCACTGTGAGTTAGAAACCAGTGGGGCCGGGGAGATGGCTCAGTGGAATAAGTGCTTCCCTGGCAAGCGCTAGGGCCTGAGTTCAAGCCCCCGTTCCGCCAAAAAAAAAAAGCAAGCAAGCAAGCAAGCAAGCAGTCTGGGCTACATAGTAAGTCCAAGGCCGGCCAGCTCCATAGCAAGACTGTCTCAAAAAACAAAAGCATGGGCTGGTGAGATGGCTCAGTGGTCTAAAGCACCTACTTAGAACAAGCTTAGCAAAGCACAGGGACCGCGGTTCAATCCCCCAGCACCACATGCCAGCCAGCCCCGCCCCCTGGTGGGCTGAGCTGGCCACACACACACACACACAATTAAATAAATAAATAAAATTTTTAAAAAAAGCAAAAACCAAGATGGGGAAAGGGGTGGCATTTGGTCTGGCTGGTGATCACTCCACAACATGAACAAACATCCTCAAAAAATGAAATTTTATACTTCTAAATGATTAAAAGAGCAAAATTTATGCTGTGGGTTTTTTTTTTGTTTTGTTTTGTTTTTGTTTTTTTTGTATTTAGTACAGGGTCTTACTACGTAGATCGGACTCCTAGTGAGCCTCCTGTTTTCAGCCTCCCAAGTGCTGGGATTACAGGCATGGGTCACCATGCCCAGTCTCAATTGCCAGCCCAACTATGCTCTGTGTATCTTGACACAGATAGAAACTGTAAACAATAGGAAGCAATCAACAGCAGGCATGCATGTCACCGTTACTTCAGGACACAGGCAGGGAGGCCTCTCTGTGCCCGAGCGCACTGCACCAGGCAGGACTTCCTTGGAGTCTGTGTGGCTTGGAGCTGGACAGCGGCCTCAGGTGAGGTTACAGTCTTGTCCCCCACTGCCAGTCCTGTTTCTTGGCCTCGTCCTCCCTGTTCTAGGACGAACTTGCCACGCACTCTGGAGTCAGGAGCCCACACCACGCCCTGCTCAGGCCCACCGGATGCCCCTCCTGCCTGTGACCAGCCAGCCTGTTGTCACAGTTAGCAGCCTCCAAGGAGGCGCCTGGCGCAAGGCCCGCTCAGCACCTGCTCCCACCCACCCAGCAGCAGCTCCTGCCCACAGCCAGCACCACCTTCCCAGCCACCTGAGATAGACACCTTCAATCTTTCAGGGGACTACGCCCCAGGTGACATGGGACTGGGCCCTCAGGAAGAAACCCCCAGCCCCTCAGCCAGGCCACTCCTCCTTTCCTGACCCACAGAAATGACAAGAGAAAATAAATGAATATTGGTTTAAGCCAGTAAGGCTTAGAGTGATTTATTATGTAGTTAGATAGCTAATACATGAGTGAACAAACTAGAACAACTTGTTATTGCTAACAACTTGATGCTAATGCTTGGCAAGTAGCACAACTGTACCAAGCACAATTCTGAACTTAAGTGATTAAATTCATTCCATTTTTACTGCTGTAGTAATGGGGCCTGCTAGCGTCCGCATTCAACAGATGAGAGACTGGGGGTGGTGGCACATACCTGTAATCCCAGCTCTTGGGAGGCTGTAAACAGGCAGATCACTATGAGTCCAATCTAGTAGTGAGACCCTGAACACCCTGCAGACTGTTCCCTAAAATACAAAACAAAACAAAACAAAACAAAAACAACAATTCTACAGATGAGAATACTGAGGCACAGAATATTTAAATAATTTATTAAGTGGCAGAACTGGAACACAGACCCCCCACACATACACACACTGGTTACAATGTCTGTGCTGAAATCACTGTCCCCAAGCAGCATCCCAAACAAAGCCATAAGCAGAAATTTGACACCAAGAAGCCAGAAATGTTCTTAAATCTATAGCATCTACTTTTAAGGTATGGAAAAGAAGAGAAAAAGACCAAGTGCCAGCCCACCCCTGGTTCCCCAGATGGTTCATGTCCCTGCCTTGCTTGGGCTTATGGCTCTGCCTCCCTGATCCCAGTAGGCGGGTCCCGGCGACAGCCATGCTCTCCTCCACTAAATAACAGCAGGGAAGATGAGATTTTCTAAACAGAAGGGCTTCATAAAACTGTGCACATCTTAGTCAGGATCTGGTCCATCTGGTCCAGGAGACGACTATTGTTTCCTCTGCCCCTGTTCTGACTCCAGACAAGCCTCATCCCCATTTCTTTGAAGGATCTGAAAACATACCCAGTCTCCAATGTAGAGACAGATCACTCCAGAAAGACAGCTTCATCTAACGCCTGTGGAGCTGCAAGGCACGTGTTCTACGGCGCCTTTCCAGGCCCTGTGCAGACATAGCTAATCAATCACAGCCTCTTCCCCGCTCTGCCCAGATGCAGTTTCGGAACCCTTCTTACCCTGGTGCCCCAGCTTACTACTTTCACTGGTTGTGAGCTGCCATTAGAGCTGAGGCCTATTTGTCATTCTGGCTTTAACAGGACAAAGAGGAAACACCAAAAGCAACAGACTGGAACTAATCCCTCTCCTTTGCAGGGGAGTAAAAGGCTTCCTGCCTCCACTGCTCTTACCCCTCCTCCGAAACCCATTCTCCTCACAGCGGGAACTGAGAAGGAGTTTCTAAGAGAGAAGATGCTGAAGGAAATATTGACCTTGATATTCCTGATGGGGTGAGGACTTCAGCATCTGCCGGGAGGTGTCCTGGGCCCACTGATGACAGGGAATTACCAACCAACGGCTCAGCAGGTCTCCTCCCAAAGTGAAGGTAAGCTGGGACGCTCGGGCACACTCTTCTCTGCCTCCATAACCTTCCTCGGACACTCTCCTGGCACCTTAGCAGGGACTCACAGACCAGAGGGGGCACCAGCACTTCCCAGTGAAAACAGTGCCAGCCACACAGGCAATGTGAATGCTCCAGTAGCCACGTGCAGCAAGCAAAACAGAACAGGAGACATTAATTTTAATCCTAAACAGGGGCTGAGGGAGCGCATCAGTGGTATAATACAACATTTCTACTCAATCTAATGAAGTATTTTTTTCTTTTTTTGATGCTACCTCTGAAGTCTAGTATGTATTTTACAGTGCATTTCAATTTAGATACTACATTTTCATAAGAATTACTTTATCTGTTCTAAGATTTCGTAAAACTTACATGTGAGCCAGACATGGTGGTGCACACCTCTCATCCCAGCTACTAGTGAGGCCCAGGCAGGAGGACTGCAAGTTTGAGGACAGTCTGGGCAACTCTAGTGCTAGAGACATTGTCTCAAATTTAAAACATTAGAAGGGTTAGAGATTGTAGATGTGACAAGCTGAATTTCTTCTAAACACTCCTGAAAGTTTGCCAACAGTTGAAATGAGTATCTGCTTTAAAGTGTAAATCAAAGAAAATTAAATGAAATTAAAGATTCTGTTCTTTGGTTGCACCACCCACACTGTAAATGCCCCACAGCCCTGAGCACCTGGCGACTATCACAGCTCTGCCTGGGGAGGAGGCTTCACCCTGCTCTTGGGTACCAACCAGCCTTCCAGGAAGCCTGGTTACTCTTTGAGGGGCTTCTGGGAAACCCCCAGGGCAGGTCTTCCAAACACTCCCACTCAGGCCTGTGGCCTCAGCCCGGTTTTACCCTTTGCAGCCCCTTCTAGGACCCTCTGCTTGGCTGGCACTGGCATTCAGCATCCCCCACTATGAGCCCCAGCTCCAGGCTATCTCATGGGGCCTTTGGGAACCCTGCTTGTCTACAGGGCTGTTTAGGCCAAGCTGTGTTCTCTGCCATCTACACCAGGGCTGGCAATCTTGGGCTGCATCCTGAGATGTGTCATTTCTTGTTGGTATCCTGGGAAGGGCCTGGCCATTTCCATGCCCCTACAGCTGACACCAGGACTGTACTTGAACGTTACCACATTAGCCACTGATTTCTCTGGGCAAATCCCTTTGAGCTTCCTGTTCCCAAAGACCCCACATGGTCTGCCATGGTCCCTGCAGTGTCTTGGCCCTGTCCAGGGACTCCCTTATCATCCGTCCTCTTAGGTAGGTAAACCATTCAGGGCTATGATCAGTCCTGACCACTTGACTCCTTGAAGCCACCATGCTTGAGCCTCAGACAGGGCCCAACCCCATCCCTGGAAAAACTCCTGAACCACACCACCAGCTTGGGCTTCAGCTCCTGTGAGATTACACAAGGAGGAAAAAACAGCTTCCTAGCAGAATCAAGACCAGACTGGAAGCCACAGAAGCACCCCCTCCTGGAAGTGACCATGATGCAGCACCTGTGGAAAGTGCCTGGTGTCCCCTCCTGCTGTGGTACCCAACCAAACCCCTTCAAATGATGGCACCCTACCCAGCACTGTGAGAAGATGAAGGGGTGGGAGTCTGGACACAGAGCTCAGGAAAGGCATGCCTGGCAGCAGTCTGGGCCCTGACCCATAATCATAGAGCACCCACAGCTTGCCAGAGACACACATCGAACCAGTGACTTGGCACATGGGAAGCCACAGAACCTCAAGGTGTAGAGCAGCCCCTGCACCCACTGCTGCAGAGATCCCTGGGACTGGCTGGCCTTAGCCACCCTGCAGCCTGCCTGTACCTCAGAAGCTGCCCACCATCAGGGACTCTGCTTCTCAGAATGGAAACAACCTCGAGTCCTGCATCACCCAAAACCCAGTTCCAGAATCTGAGCTGCACCTGAGGAGAACGCTGCACACCCAACCGAGAAACGAAGGTGATGCAATCAGTGCCTTGGGGAGCTGTCCTTCCTGTGCAGGCCTCTCCAGACAGAGCTGCCCAGCCCATCCTGGCCCAGACAAGGGCCCCTCAGCTTCCATCCTTTTTTTTTTTTTTTTTTGCCTCTTTGAGACAGGGTCTAGCCATGCAGTTCAGGCTGGCTTTGAGCTTACTTTCTAGCCCAGGCTGGTCTAGAACTCATAAAGATCCTCTTGCCTCAGCCTCCTGAGTGCTGGGGTAACAGGTAGACTCCACCATGACTGGCTTCAGCTTCTGGTTTTTTTGTTTTGTTTTTTAATGTATTTGGTCATTGCAGGGTCTCACTATGCAGCTCAGACTCCTGGTGATCCTCCTGCTTTCAGCATCCTCAGCACTGTGTGCCACTAGGCCTGGACTCTGGCTGGCTCAGCCCACCCTGGGGACGGGGCTGGTGTGGCAAGTGGTGCCTGGGATTGAACCTCAGTCCCTGCACTTGCCTAAGTAGGCACTTCAGTCTGCTGAGCTATCTCACCAGTCCCCAGCTTCTGTTTTAAACCTCTGCAGCAGCATCCTTTCTCTGTCCCATCATGTCTCACACTATACTACATATACACACCACACACATACACACACATGCACACATACCACAAAATATTACCTCACCATGCACATATCACACACTCTACACATCACACTTACCACATGTCTCACACACACACACACACACACACACACACACACACACACACCATAGCATCCATCTACCATCCACCCCACACACATAACACACAAGTGCCTTATTTATAAAATATTCCAAGCAATAGAACATTGAGAGCCAATTCTTACAAGTAAATTTGATCATCATACTGGAAAATTTTCTGAAATGGATGACACAGGGCCTGCCTCACCGGGCCTGTGCACGGAGTGTGATTTATCACTTCCTGATGATTCAAGGACGTGTTTCGAGGCTGTCTTCACCACCAGCCCTCACGATGTGGCCTCAGCTTCCAGCTGCTTTTCTGCTTGTTCAAGCTGCCCCGTCCAAGGACACTAGGCACACACCCTTCAGGGACAGCGGCTGGGCCTTGATCGTCTGGAACTCTTTCTCCCTTGACGCCTGCACAGTTTCCATTCAGCCCCTGGCTCAAGGCCAGCTTACCAGAGAGGCCTTTTCTGGGCAGCCTTTCTCCATGTTTCTGTCCTCTTGTTCTGCTGTTTATTTTCCTGATATTTGTCACTCCTAATAAATGATGCTTATCTATTTCCTTTCTCCCTCCTCTAGGATGTGAGCTCGTTCCAGGTCCTCAGTACTCATTTCGCTACCTCCAGTGCCTGTGACAATCCTGGCTCATACGAGGTGCTCAGGAAATAACTTCAAAGATGTACACAAATGACACCTTCAGCACTCCAACTGGCATGTGTGTGAGAGGGTCCAGTGCATCTGACCTGCCCCTCCTGGTCTAGGCCTTGGCTATCATTTCTTGAGGTATCAAGAGCTCCTTGTGATTCCCTCCTTCTGCTGTCTGAGCTGCTGTGTTTGTAACCAAGGAAAAGCTGAAGGTTTCCAGGAGAGGACCAACTAGTGAGCTACTTCAGCTGCTTCTCTAAACTGTGTTAATTTCCAGGCCTGGCCTCACGGTAGCTTCATGCCTGTCTGCTGCCGTCTGTGCCCTGCACAGGGCCTTTGCATCTTCCTTTGGGTCTGTGTGCATCCCTGGGTATGCACGTGGGTGCCTCACTTCTGGATGAGAAGAGAATGTAAAGATGTAAGCACTTATGAACAATGGTGGGGCTCTTTACCTCACCATCTGGCCTTACTCTCCTCAGGTCAAGAACATGAGACCCAGAGCCCTGGCTAAGGGCCACCTCACCTTTTCAGGGCAAATTCAACAAAGTCAAAGATAGTCTGAAAGAAGGGAGGCATGAGGGCCAGGGAGATAGCTCAGTGGAATAAGTACTTGCCTGGCAAGGGCAAGGTCCTGAGTTCGATCTCTGGTGCCACCAAAAACAAATAAATAAATGAAAATAAAGGATCCTTTTTTGTACTCATGCTCACGTGGTCACCTTGAGGTAGCAGGGAGGGTTATGAGGGGCACGGGGCCCACCCTCCCCCTCAGGGCCCACCTTCCCCCTCAGGGCCCACCCTCCCCCTCGGGGCCCACCTTCCCCCTCGGGGCCCACCCTCCCCCTCAGGGCCCACCCTCCCTCTTGGTCATTGTACAGCTAGAGTGGCAGGCTGTCCCTAGTGCCCATTCCGGACTTGCGTTGGTCAAAGTCTGGGTCTCACCAGCAGGAGTGCGTGCAAGCTGGGCCAGTTAGTCCACTCCAGACCACAGTCCCGGAGCACCCCCACCTCCACGTGTAAAGTAGCTTCCTCCCTCAGCCTGCAAGGGTCCAATTTGCCATTAGAAAAGACGACTTCTACTTTTTTCTTTTGTATTTTGATAAACACTGAAGAAGCTGGAGCTGCTAAATTTACCTTGGAAAACTTCAGAACTGGTTTATTTGGTGTTGTAGAACCTCTTACTGCTTTCAATACATGATTAGTAATCAACTGTTTTGTATACTTGTTTTCAGTTTTCATTTCAACAAGCACTGTAATTATAGCTATTAGAATAAAGTCTCTTAACTATTTAAAAAAAGAAAAGTGAGGCACCGGTACACACCTGTAATCCTAGTACTCAGGGAGGCTGAGGCAGGAGGATCTCAAGTTCAAGGCCAGCCTAAGCAACCTGAACCACTTAGCAAACAAGACTCTATCTCAAAACAAAAAATTTTAGAAGGACCAAGGACATAGTTCAATGTGAAGGCCCTGGATTCAATCCCTAGTATTACCTCAAAAAACATACTGTGAACTGGGGTCTGTAGGGTTTGTTTTTTGTTTTTTGTTTTTTTCCTTGGGACAGGGTCTCCTTATGTAGTCTAGGCTGGCCTTGAGCTCACTTTGCAGCCCAGGCTAGTCTTGAACTCACAGCAATCCTCCTGCCTGGGTCTGTAGTTTAATCCTCACTTGACAGACAGGAAACCAAGGCCCAGAAAACAAAAGGCTGGTGAGATGGCTCAGTGGTCTAAAGCACCTACTTAGAACAAGCTAAGCAAAGCACAGGGACCTCGGTTCAATCCCCCAGCACCACATGCCAGCCAGCCCCGCCCCCTGGTAGGTGAGCTGGCCACACACACACTAAATAAATAAAATTTAAACTTTAAAAGGGACTGCTCAAGTGGCATTCACTCACTCCGCCACTGGCACCCACCTTCCCGATATAGACAGTGCCTGTTTCCATCCAAAGCCTGGGTCGTCCTGTGACGGCAGGGCTCACAGGTCTGAGAAGCCGACAAGTGTCACTCCTCTGTGAGCTCCAGACACTGTGTTCCCTGATCATCTCACTCAGGAAACTGTAGGAGAGGGCCACTGCCCTGAAGCTCAACGCGAAGCTTTTCCTCACAGGCCAAGAAAAGTGGAGAGGCTGTTCTAGGGCAGACTCAGCTCCCTGCTTCCCCCAGCCACGCCTGAGTGGGCACTGTCTTGCCCACAGGCAGGGCTCTCCACCTCCCCACAGCATCCCCAAGCTGGCTCCTACCTGGTCTGAAATGCTCACGACCATCCCTGGGTGGTCACGATGCCTCTCCTAGATACCCACCAAGGCTGCAGCTGAAATCCAGGGAGCAGGGAGACAGGCAGGCCTGGGCTGCAGCCCTGCATAGGCATACAGCTAGAGACGCTGCCACCAGTGCCACCCTGGGAAGGAAGAAGGGTCAGGGCCTGGGGCGACAGGACAGGCACCTTGCCAACTCTACCAGGGTTGGGTCAGGGAAACACAGGAAGTGAGGTAGAAGATGGCGGGATGCTACCAGGCAAAGACACTTCTGATGCACCAGTCTGAGAAACAAGCAAAATGCTGAGCAGCAGTGCTTCCTGCTATACAGCTCTGCCTCTCACGGCCCTGGACGGCCCTGGTCCCTTCTCTCCCTCCCTGCCTGCCTGGTGCACCAAAGGCAGGGGTGAGGGGCCCTGAGTAGGTACAGGCTTACTGGCCTCACCCTGCTCCGGGCCTCAGGGTGCTGGGCCAGGTCTCCTGCTGCACACTAACTGGCCCCTATTTCAGGACAGCAAATCTTCTTTTTCTCCCTGACCTGCTGCTGCCGAGAGACACACTGATGACCTTTGACTTGCTCCAATGTTGGCTCATCCCGAAGGGAAATTTTCCTTCTGCTGAACAGAAATCTCTCTCCCAGGGCCTTTTACCCATTGGCCCAGG
The DNA here is from genome assembly GCF_000260255.1 of Octodon degus. Taxonomy (NCBI): domain Eukaryota; kingdom Metazoa; phylum Chordata; class Mammalia; order Rodentia; family Octodontidae; genus Octodon; species Octodon degus. The sequence goes on from NW_004524583.1 coordinate 12,709,831, forward strand.
TCTTTTCCTTGGAACCTCACAGAGGAATTCGAATCAGCCATATATATGTTCTTTTCTAGTACCAGGGATGGAACCCAGAGCCTTACATATGCTGGAAATTACTTGAGCTACCCCCTCCCTGTCCATCTTCCACAACAATTGTTTATGGAGTGCCAGTCTAGGGACTTCAGGAAAGACACACTGATATGGCTGTTCCTTGGACTCCGAAGGAAACTGGGTCTAGGACCCACACTCAGGACACCAAGATCCACTAAAATTCAGGTCCATTACATAAAATGGCAAAGTATCTGCCTAGAAGCACACAGATCCCCCATATAATCTAACTCATGTCTAGATTATATATAATACCCAATGCAGTGTAAATGGTCATTCTGTTGTATCCTTTAGGGAATAGGAATAAGAAAGTCTGCAAACATTCGCGATAGATGCAAGTTTCTTCCCATCATTTCTAATCCCTGGTTGGTTGAATCCCAGAGGCGGCCTGGGGGAGATGAGAGACCAACGGTCTTGCAGATTGCGATCTTGCCCTGAAGATGTCCCAGGAGGGGAAGGTAAGAGCTAGGTTTCAGGGTGAGGGGCACCTAGACTCAGACACTCCCCCTTGTTGTCAGGCCATCGGTAGCCTCAGTTTACCCAACAGTGCAGTGCTCTCATTAGGTCACTGAAGGGATTCAGAGGCAAAACTTGTGAAATGCTTACACAGCATCAACAAGTGAAGCCACCACAAACACAGTACAGAGTAGACGGTTATAACAAAGGCTGGACAGAAATGGTGATCGAAGACCACAGGCATTCAGAGGAAGTGACAAGGCCCCTGGAGCCCCTTTGCAAAGGAGGCCCTGCATAGACCGCGCTTGTCTGATGAAGCGCCAGAGTATAATCACAGCTTGCAGGCTCGGCTCCCTGCTTCCTCCCAGGACTTGGGCATTGTGTCTATTTAACCTCCGTGTGCCTTTGCCCTGCTGTTCATGGAGAAGGAGCCTCTGGTCTTCTCTAAGAGCAGGAACGGTATACATCTCCAATCTTGTAACTGTAATGAACTGCTCGGGCTTGGGCTCCCCTCTGACCTCAGGGTGATTTTCTCCATTATAGCAACACAGTCCCCTGAGCAACGCAGCCTGGCCTTGCCTGAGCTGCTCCTGCACTCCTGCCTGAAATGGCATTTGTAGACCGGAGGGCTTCCTCTGCTTGCCAAGCTGACAGACAAGTCACCTCACCAGGGAGCCAGGCTTCCCCACCTGCCCTCAGGAGGCAGGGGGAAGGACTGTTGGGGCAGAAGTAGAGGGCCCAGCAGGGGAAGGAGCAGCACCTTCAAAGTAGCTCTATGCCCCTGGGCCTCGGGCCTCCCAGCACAGATAAACCAGGCTGTTTGGGTCCCCACCAACCTCACTCCTGTAGGCTGTCCTTACATCCTAGAAGCAGGTCTCAAAATAGTCCCAGAATCACCCCACTGCAGAAAATTGGGCCCTTTAAGTCTGAACATTCTGACAAAGGAAATTGTGGGTGTTTGTGCTTCTCCTTCACCACCCTTTCTCATGTGCACGCCACCTAGACAAATTAAATACAAAATCATTGTCTGTGATTTAGGCAAATCATATTCCTACGGCTCCAAAATGTGCACGTTATAAATAAAATATGAACTCACCCAGAACTTATTGCATCTTACGCTCTTCTTCTGCTCTCGGAAAACAGGGCCAAAAAGCCATCCTCAGTGTCCCCGTAAGGTAAATACGGACCCAGGGAAGGCCACAAGGGTCACCTCAAGACCTTCTGGCAGGTACTTGTCCCTCAATTGAGAAACCTCAGACCACCATTTGGGAGAGTCATTTACACATTCTACAGAGGAAACTATCATTGGATGGACAAAGCATCAGTTATCTTTGTCAATCACTCAACTGAAATGTAACAGAGATCAACCAAGGTCCAGAGATGGTAGATAGTTCATCCATGGTCATTTAGCAGTACCTCACTTTCAGGAAAAGAAATTCCAGTTGAGGAAACTCCTGCCTAAATCCTTCATGGTTTTAAATAGAAAACCGTTTTTGCAAATTAGTAAATCTATGCTGACAATACCCAGAAAGGAGATTCTTTTTTAATAACGCAAAGTGGAATTCCTTGTAACACCTTGGCTTCCCACCCATGCCTGTTAAAGAACTGGCATATGGAACACCTAAGTCCCAGATCAAAACAGACTCAAATGTCCTCCCCTGCAGGAGGCGCGGCCACCAGCCACACCTGCTCTACCTCCTGCACAGGTGGCTGTCCTGTGCCAGTGGACATCAGTGCAGCTCCAAGGGGCTGACCCCAGATGCACTGGCCAGCCCACAAGAAACAGCATGGAAAAGCCCTAAGCCTCACTACGTGGTAAGCGGCCAGTAGGGGTGGAATCAGCCTCTCCCTTTAGTTTCACAGATTCTTTAACCAAATTTTTCACATCAAAATTTGTGATACATGGGCTGTCAGCAGCACAGATAGTAAAACTCAGGACCTCCCTGAGAAATTGGGCCATTTGGTTGCCATGCCGACACCCCACAGTCCTAAACAAGTGTCTCAAGGTCCAGAAGCCACGTGGCTGGCTTTGAATATTAACCCAACAGGCGATGGCAGAGCCTCCAGGCCCGGCTCGCAGGCAGGCAGGCAGTCGCTCCCCTCCCCAGTTCAGCTCTCTGATTTCCCAGGGGAGTGAGTGATGATGACGTTTGTCTGAATTCGCTCAGCCTCTGACAGTAGGGCTGGCCACCGCATTCCCCAAGCATCTGAAAATCCACACAGAGCGTCTGGGTCCAACCAACCAGAGAAAGGCTTTGGGAAGGGAAGGGTTGCGCGGGGTGCCCACCACTGTCAGAGAGAAGGCCACAAATGCTCAGCTGCACCTGTCCCTCTCAGGCTGAACACAGGGTGGGACTCCTGGCCGCAACTCACCCACATTCTTTACCTCCCTACTTAGGCAGAGCTACAAATAATGGCCAAGGGGATCTGAAGCACAGCCCATTGACTACACTCAGAAATTGGCAAGAATCCTCCTGCACTCTTTTATAAAAGAAGCACTTACTGGGCTGGCCAGATAGCTTAGCTGACTAAAGCACCTTCTTAGACAGATGCAGGGGTCAGGGTTTGATCCCCAGTGCCTGGGCCGGCCCCGCCCCCCAGGCGCACTGAGACAGGGCATTGAGGCACAGGCCTGTAATCCCAGCGCACGGGAGGCTGAAAACAGGAGAATCACTGTGAGCGCCATCTGTGTAGTGAGACCCTGTAGACCCTGCACTAAATACATAAAATAAAAAAAAAAGAAAGAAGCACTTATTAAGTCCTGCTATGTACAGCAAGGTGGGAAAGCAAAGAGCTTCCCACATAGTCCCTGTATACATAGTTGAGAATTAGAGGGAAGCAAATCAAACAGAGATGCGAATAGAATGCGAGGCAGTGTCAGGGGTAGTATGGGATCAGGACCAACACCAAGGCAGACAGCCTCGGCAAAAGCGTGAAGTAGAAGCTGGCTGTGTGCTTCGGAGGCTCCAGTTGGCCCTTGCCACTCCACCCCTGGGGACTCCCGTCTTCCACCTTCCTTTCCTCCCACACCTTCACTTCCCAGCTCTCAGGCACTCCCAGATTCTCCTTCACATTTGACTTTTAGCCCCTTGCTCATCTGCAGGGGCAAGAGGATGTTCTCTGGCACATCCTGCCACAATCTCCAATTCCCATCCCTCTGAATGAGGGCTGCATCACCCCAGCAGTGCTCACCACAGAGGGGCACCAACACACACACACACACACACACACACACACACACACCCTGAGTGGCTCATCTGCAAGAAGCAGGATGGAGAGGCCCCAGCAAAGTCAGGGGACAACAGCGTCCCTTTCTCTTCTCCTCCTCACCTTCCCTCAGCCTCTACCCTTCCTGCTCAGGGCCACCTCCTATCACTTAGCCACAGAGCCACACAGAGCCTCTGCCAGCCAGCCTCCACCTACCCTGCCAGGCCCAGGGTCACCTTCTGAGAGCAGGGAGGAGAGGGCGCCACAGGAGGGGCCTATCCAATCTGCACTTTCCCCAGGATCTCAGGACTCTGGGACTCAGTTTTTCCTTTCTCTTCCTGTCCAAACACTGACGAGTGCTTTGGGAACAGTGTCCTAGAATCAGGGCCACAGCCCAGAAGGAAGCTCCACCTGCTCAGGCTACCAACTGGCTCTGCGCTATACCCCCAGGTCTCCAGGTGCCCCAGGTCAGAAATAATGGAATATGAAAACTAGTCCGCACCAGCCCTCCACTTGTTCCTGGGATTCAAAGCAGCCTTGGAAGCAGAGTCGCCATTCTATATCCCATGCAAGCTTCAGCTCTCGTGTCCCTGTAGAGTTCCTCCCTCCCCCCAAGGCCCAGATCTTTCCACGTCAAAAATGCACCCTCCCCCACTGCCTCTCCGTCCCTCTCCTGGCTCTTCCAGCCAGGCTGCACTGGTCCAGTAGTCTGTTCCGAGGGCCATCCCCAGTGTCGCTCACGCCTGCCCCGACGGAGGAACGCGCGCTGCCTCAACAGGTGCCTGGTTTGGCTCACGGAGCTGTCACTAGGAGCCCAGGCAAGGCGGCGGCAGGAACGCCCCCTGCAGGGAGGTTGGGTCTCAGCAGCCCTCTCCCGAGTCCCCAGAGCACCGAGAGCCCCAAGCTCAGCCCAGGGCCCCCGACAGGCCACAATGCCTTTGTCCCCGGCTCGCCTGGACAAATGTGGAGTGGGTTTCACACCAGGGAATCACATAGCGCAGCACGGACTCTGCCTGCTCACGGGCCGTGCTGGACCCGAACGCTGGGGGTGAGGGGTGCACACAGGACAAGACTTTTCCCCAGGCCTGAGAGCCCTAGGATGTACGGCAGGAGGAACAGGTCCAAGTTGACCGGGGCTGAGAAGAGGTCTTTAAACCCGGGAGCTGTGCTCAGCGACTCTTTCCTCCCACGCCCGGACCCAACGTCCTTTACCCTCGGGAGGCTGGAGACCCGCTGCGCACAGCCACCTACGCGCTCTGTGGCTGCTCCCACCGCCTCCCGCTACGCCGGGCCGGGCCGGGCCGGGCCGAGCTGGGCCGAGCGCCCGCAGCCCCAGCCCCCGCCTGGGCTCCGGCCCGGGCCCCGGCCCCAGCACGGCCGGGGAAGCTGCGGCGGTCCCAGACGCGCGCGCACGCGGCCCACCAAACTTGCAGCACTTTCTCCCAGCCCCCACCCGCTGTCATCCTCCCTCCAGCGCGCACCTAGGCCCCCGCGCCGGGCCGGCGGAGGTTGCCATAACAACGAACAGGAATGCTCGGGCGTCTACAAAGCCGGCCCCAGCGCGGCGGGCTGGCAGCCCCGGCCCGGGCCCCGCGCCTTGGGCTCCCCAGCCGCCGCGCGCGAGGAGGACTCACAATGAGCGGGATGGTGCGGTCCTCGCGGAGCTGCTCCGGCCGCCCTCCGGCTCTCTTCGCGCCCCGGCCCCCGGAGGATGCTGCGTGGGCTCGGTTGTCCTGCCATAAGTAGTAGAAAGTGCCTAGGATCCAGGCTACGGTCAGGATGGCGATGGCGTTGGCGCGGATCTTCCTCATGGCGCGCGGACTGGCGCCCGGCGGGGGCCGGCGTGTTCTCCGGGCCGAGCCGGGCCGGGGGCGCTCTTCACCCCAGCTGTTTGTTTTTGCTCGCGCCGGGCTGCTCAGTCCTGCAGAGCAGAAAAAGGAGGGGGTGAGAGAGAGAGCGACAGGAGCGCAGAGCTCCGCACGGTCCTAATGCCCTTCAGCCCCTGAGCGCCGCGGCGGCTGCGCCCATTCATCCGCGCGCAGAGCCGGCCCCGCGCTGGGCCGCCCGGACCGCAGCGCACCACTGAGAAGCGCGCCGCCCGGAGAGTAGCGCGGCCTTCCGCCGGCGCCCGGGAACCGGGGACACCAGATGCACGCGGCGGAAGGGCGCAGGGCCAGGACCCGCCTCGCCTCGGCTCCTGCGGCTCAGTGACCTCTGGCGAGCCCGGCGTGGCCCGAGGCCGGCCCGCCGGCCCACGCCCACCCCTGCCGGAGCGAGCGTCCGGGAGTCACCGGCTGGAGACGTGTGATCCTTGGCCTCTGCCCGCGCCACCGAGCTGCGGTTCCGGGCGGCTCTCTGAACGTGCTCTGCCGCGGGCTTCCAGGTGTGTTCGGAGCGGCCTTGGGAAGAAGCGGCCGGGGGGGGGGGGGGGGATCTGAGTTTGCCCTGGAATCCTCCGCAACAGCCTGGGGTTCCGAGCCGCGCAGGGTCTGCCCGGGAGAAGGGTGGCCGTGCACTTGACTTTCGGGGAGTGCGGAGACAGACGGCTCTGCCTGCAGCGGGTTCCAGGACAGCCGGATCCTGCCCCTCAGTGTCTCACTGGCCCAAGCTCTTAGCTTTCACGGTGCTTCCCTCCTCCCGCCTCATTGCCCAGGGTCAACCCTGGTGTCGTCACCATTTCCTGAGAAAGAAGGGAGGCCAAAGAGGTGAGACGATGACTGCCTGACGAACAAGGCTCGTTGGTGGGCACAGCTGTCTCCCAGCCTCAGACACAAAGTGCAAAATGCAACGACCAGAGAAAAGGACACAGACTTCTGGAGAATTGGCTGTGAACTGCTCTCCAGACAGAGGGCAGTGTGGACTGGATCCTCACCAGCACATCAGAAGTGAAGATTCGAGAAGGAGAAGTCCGTGAGTGCAAGGCGATCTTTGGGGGGACCGCTCAGGGAAGGTGGACCAAGCTGAATAAATCCTTGAGAGACTGGAGAGAGCAGGGAAGAGGCGCCACGAGCTGCTTCCACCAGGGTCCAGAAGTGGAAGCAGTTGGCCTGAGAGCACCGCGTGCTGGGAATGGTTCAGTGGGCGTTGAGGCGGCAAAGCTGGAGCAGGCTGAACTCAGAAAGTCTTTGGATGCCAAGGACAAACCGGCAGGGAATTTGCTCCCTGCTGATGCTGCTGGGAATTGTGGCTCTAGTGAAGACCCAGGTGGGGTCATACCTGCAAATAACGCCCCCTGGGAGAATCAGGCAAACAGGGGTCTGAGGGCCATGTGCCTACCCAAGCCCATCCTCAGCATGGAAGTGAGATAGGGTTGTTTTACTGTTCCTCCAGCAACAGGGACTAAGCCATGTACATAATAGATGTGCCATACATTTTTGCTAAGGTGAAAACAACTCCCAAATGGTTTTATTATTGTTGTTGTTCCACAAAACCCAGGGTTATCATTGCTACTGTAATATCTTGACTAAGAAGACTAATTCCCTAGACAGTTCCATTAAGGAACTGGACCATACGAAGAAGAGGATGTACCAAAAAGGGTCTCAGAAAGTGACGGTGCGAGTGCTGGGGAGTCTGAGACACAAGTGTGTGTGGCAGAGATACCCTGAAGCAGCAGGCCAGCCTTGCTCTCCTGCATCTTTCATGCCTGGCACATTTAATTAGGCCATCTGGGGGCTAGGGTTGGTTGGCATATATGGGAAAAACCACTGTCAAACCAGCCTGGCTCCCGCAGGAATCATGAAGCTGATCCAGTGCCACCGCCTCTGAGGGAACCAGGGATGACCTTGTTCCTCAGGAATCAGGCTCTTCGGCATCTCCAGTCCACTGAGATGTAAGAGAACTACCCTCCCAGGGTGCCTATCCTCACAGGCTCTCAGGAGGTCAGGGCTCTGATGCCATCACTGCCCCTCCACCACTCTGGTATGGTCTACAAGTATTTGGTTGCCTCTGATCTTGAGAGAGCCAGTTAAAAGGATGTGGTAATCCAAAGACACCCCTCAGTTCCTGGGAGGAGGGTCCATGCTCACCGCTAGGTATAGGGGATGATGCCAGGCCATGCCAGGCTGACAGCAAGTGGAGAGATTTCTGGAGGCTACAGTGAGGAGAGAGAGGGAAGAGCTAGAAGATACAGGGCTTGTACAAGTCTCACCACTTACTGCCCAGGACAAAGGGCCAGCTGTCATTGCCTGACAGCTCTTACCCCAAGAGAAGATGGCCCCCACCCAGGAGCTTCCCTGGGGATAGGAGTAGGGGGCCAGAAGTTACTGTGCTCATGTGACTGACAGAAATTTGACATAGAGGTTGGTTCCTGCGCCCAAGCCTCAGGCATTGTCGCAAGGCTCAGCAATGAGAGTGGCTCCTTCCACTATAGCCCATGGCTTCCTTCCAGATTCAGATCTAAGAGGGCACAGAGCTGAGCCTGCCGCCCCTCCCTGAGGTAGATTTTGGAGACCAGGAAAAGCACATGCGCAGTTTCCTCTCTGAGCCTTGGGTATGGATCAAGCCACCCCTTGCTGATTCCCAGTGTTTACCAAACTTTGAAAACAAGAGTAATTGTGTAGTCAGTTTACTCAGGCTCTACCTGGTGCCTGCCACTGTGCCAGTGTCCCACATGCAGCCTCCAGAGCTTCCATACCCCTGAGCTGAGCTAAGGATTATTGTTCCCACCTGCAGACAAGGACACTAGGCCTCCAGGAGCTTGTTCGGCTTGCTTGGAGTAATGGAGCAGCTCAGTGGTGGAGATACAGAGAGATGTCCTTCAGGGGTCCTTGTCCCCGAGCCATTTCAGACTTCTGCTTCGTTGGATGTCCCCGTTTGACATTCTTTCAAGCATAGGTCTTTTCTGTAAAAGACCTATGTAAACCTGGGGTCTCTTAGGCTCTAGGCAAGTGCTCTGCCCTGGAGCTAGATTCCAGGCCTCAACTTTCTCTACTTAGGATGAACTGGGCTCCTCTGTGCTTTGTGCAGGGCAGGGGAGAATGGCTAAGGGGGAGATCCCTGTCAGTGGTGACCTGTCTGCTGAGCTGTGGTTGAAGGCTGACTGTCCTACACAGCAGAAGAGTGCCTTGTGCAAACTCTTCACCTGGGATGTTGCAGCATCACTGGCAAGGAGCGGATGAAGTGAGGCCAGTATAATCCAGGGCCTGGGGGTCTCCACTTGCAGGCAGGCTGGTGGTGCTGGGACTCCCAAGGGACCTGTCCAGGGCATATACAGGGGGTTTCTGCCAAGCATAGACCCCAGGTAGACCTCTCCCAGGGTGTCCCCAGATCAGTAAGGATCTATGCTGTGCCACAGCTGGGTGGCCACCTCCTCCAGAGCTTGTGTGGAGTAAGCTGGAGGCAGGGCAGAAGAGAGGCATGGAGTAGACCCCCGAGACCCTGGCCAGTGCAGAAGCCTCTTGCTGTGTCTGCAGCTACAGGAGAGGCCCTGAAGGTGGGTAAGAGGACCTGGTTTGAACCTTCCCTCCTGCACTGCCCACAGCTGCTCTAAGCAGGAAAGAACACTGGGATGGACAGGATGCATGTTACTGGGATGCAGTCACCATGATGATGCATAGTTTCAGATCTGAGCAACACTGGGAGAAGCTGTGTTGTCCCCACTGCACAGATGAGACGGACACCTGCAGAGGTCACCAGCCATCTGATGTGCCGTATGCTACCTACTGCCATCTGACTGCATGAATATACCAGCCGTCTCTAGGGAAAAGTCATCTATAAATTGAGCTTCTATAAACTAGTATAAGTGAATGGGAAAACCTGACTTCTACAAACTTCCAGAATCTTCTTCTTCTTTTTTTTTTTTGGCAGAACGGGGGATTGAACTCAGGCCCTTGTGCTTGCCAGGGAAGCATGTATTCCACTGAGCCATCTCCCCAGCCCCTCCAGAATCTTACTAATCTTCCTGATTACTTGCCCAACAATTAGTTCTGGCTTCTCGCTCCTTTGCTGGAGAAACTTACTCCAGTTTCTATACCAGAGTTTTGGATTTTGTTTTGTGCTGGGTACAGACCCCAGGGCTTCACCCATGCTAGGCAAGTGCTCTACCCCATACCCCATAGCCCAGCCCTCAGAGGTTCTTCTAGATTTTGTCCACCACCACTTCCCCAGGGCTTAGGACAGTGTTCATAGTGATGCCACACGGTACATACTCACTAAACATTTGTTGATAAAAGGGAGTGGAGGAAGGGAAGGAAGGAAAAAGGCAGGGTATGAAGCATGCACTTCTCTCAAAGCACTTGAGGTGCAGGACTGAGGCACACAGAGAAGGGAACTCCTGGGGGTGGAGGTTGGGGCCAAACCCTGCTGCCCCAAGAGAGGGTGGCAGTCTTCTGTGATCCCATCAGAGGTCAAGAGACAGAAAGGCTCCTATCCTGGTGGATGACTGCAGGAGCTGTGAGTTATTGCTGATGGTAAAATGCCTCTGCTATCACTCTTGGAAATAAGGGTCCTGCAGAGGCTGCGGGTCAATTAGAGATGTGTCACATGTTCCTTATTAACAGCAAGGGATCCATACAAAAGGGAAAGGCCTAAGGAAAACCAAGTGAGCAGCAGAACTGGTCCCAGAGGCAGAGTCCTTTCAAAAGCCCCCAATCTTGCCATCCCTGCCACCTTCTCTCCCTCTTCTCCACATGCACACTCTGCAGAGCTGAGTGGCAAAGGTCCTCTGAGCAGATGGCCCATCAAACGCCAGGCCAGCACCTGCCATATATCTGTCTCTCCACCTTGCATGGGAGTTTGTCCGAGCAGGGACTGGCAGTGCCTTTTGTGTTCTGACCTCCTGGCACTGGCATCTTGCAGTACCCACTTAATGTCTACACAGAGTAGGTAACTGAGGGAATGAACCTCTATGGGGGCACCCTAGCTGCTCACCATTCTGTCTCATAAAGATCCCAAGTCATGGGGCTGGCGATGTGGCTCAGTGGAATAAGCACTTCCCTGGCAAGCGCAAGGGTCTGAGTTCAATCCCCAGTTCCACCAAAAAACAAAGTCACCCTCACAGACCAGGGCCCATTTGCCTGCCATGGTTGCTTTCCTGTCCTTTCCTTTCCTTCCTGGACAATTTCCATGGCAGGTACTTCTAGGAACTAGGGATACAAAAATGAACAAAGTCTGGCCCTAGCCACTAAGCTGTCCAGTAATTGAGAGTGGAAATAGATATTTAAAAAATTGCATTATGATCTAATAGCCTCTATAGAAGTGGGGGGTGGGAGGGCAAGTGAGATAGCTTAGCAGACTAAGCACCTACTTAAGCAAGCACAGGGCCTGGGGTTTGATGCCTGGTCCCACATGTAAAGCCAACCCTGCCCCTGGGCATGCTGAGCCAGCCACCAAGTCCAGGCGTGTTGGTGCATGCCTGTAATCCCAGCGCTGGGGAGGCTGAAAACAGGATCACTACGAGTTCGAGCTGTGTAGTGAGACACTATACCAAATATATATTTAAAAAAAGAAGTTGGGGGAGGGCTCTTCACAAGTCAGGAGTCATTTGAAACCATAAAGAATGAACAGATGGGCAAGACGTGGAAAGGAATTCTGGGAAGAGAAAAAGCTGAAGTTGCTGAGCTGTATGAGGATGCCAGAACACAGGAAATAGTGAGTGGGTTGGTGTGTGTAGGAGGGGTGGTGATGAGGTGAAGGAGACCAGTTGACATATATCTTCTGGGCATTTATCAAAATTTGTACTTAGGTAAGCCTAACAGAAACGTCCAAATTCTAAAACAGGTGACATGATTGGTCATAAATTTCATTGAGAAGGCTGGACTATGAAGGGGGGGTCATTACAATACTGTAGGCACTGAGGCTGAACGCTGTGAGCATAGATGAGCATGGTAACAAGCTGAAGAGAAAGGTGGATTCAAAGGATTTGCTAATCAGTTGGAGGTGAAGTGAGAGAAAGGATCTGTGGATATTATGTAAATTTCTTGCACAGCAGAGAAGTGATGTGGTGCAAGGAAACCATGAACAGAATGGGGAATCAGTAGGAGCAGATCTGAGGGGCTTGTTCAGCTGCCCCAGGGTCTGTCGTGTGTAGCCCAGGAGGCCTCTGTAAGTGCAGGTCTCGAGCTCAAGAAGAGCAGTGGAGGGACCAGTCAGCTGGAGATGGGAACCCAGCAGCACCACCGGGGGCAAACAGGTTGCTGGGTGGCTGCTCGTGAGCCCAACCCTGAGCTAGAGCGAGGCAGACCTCGGAACCCTGGGTGTCCGCACCTCTTATGCGATGATGGAAATGCAGAAAAGTGTTTTCTTCTACTTCTGTGAGACGCCCAAGTTAGCCCCTGGGCCAGGTGCTTACGAACTCATTGCTCTTTCAAGGAACGCACCACCTGGGTACCATCGGGATGAACCCTGAGACCCAGGCCTTAGCTCAGTACTGAAGAGGCCAGGTATAAGGCCAGAGCGGCTGTGGCCCTAGCCCTGCCTTGTCTGGCGGTGCCTACAACTGATGCTTCCATTTGCCTCATGAAGCTGGGAAGTGGAAATAAAGGGAATTTTCCCAGGGTTCGTATATATTTTCAAGCTCTCAGGCTGAAAACATCTATCGATATATTTTGGGTGTAATTTCTACTCTCTTCCAAGTCAAAATAATTGAACAGAAAGAAAAAGCTGTTAATGTAGGGGGCGTATAATGCCAGATTTCCACTGCCTGGAATTTTACCATTTCAAAGCAGCGGAGGGTTTTACCTCCAGCGTTTAGTCAAACAGGTCCCCTCTGACTGAAGCCACCCTCTGCAGTCATGAAAAAGCCCATGCATCCGGCTTGGACACTGAAATTATTCAGTGTCTGGACCTGCTGCCAGCATAGGAATAATTTTTAAAAAGCATCCTGCCATTTTATTCCATATAAATCTTGAGTTTCCTCCTGGTGGATGGTGGTGAGCCGTCTGAGCTCATGGAACCAGCGGTGGGGAGTTCTGGGGTGCCACAGGTGTCTGCTGCCCACATCCTCCCTTTCCCTTGGCATCCCTGCTCCGTGCCCATACTCAGGTTTCCTCAGTCTAAGTTAGGATGCCTAGGAGGAAGACTCCAACTGCTTCCCAGGGGGTGAGGGGTGGTTCTGAAGACAACACTGTGCTGCCACTTCCAAGCTCTATGTGAGACCTGATCTCAGCCTGGAGTGTCCACAGGAGGGGCAGACAAGACTTTACAGCTTGGACCAACACCTCTGTCCTCCGCCAGTGTCTGCGCGCGTGCATGCGAGTGTGCATGGAGACAGGTGTCAGGTCTGTTTTCAATTGGAATCTCATTTCAAGCTTTTCCTGTAATTCCTGCATTCTTCCCTGATTACTGCCTCAGAATTACTGATTTCTTTTTTTTTTTTAATATTTATTTA
>NW_004524583.1:12723640-12732144 GCF_000260255.1 Octodon degus
TCTAATACTCTATACTTATAAACTGTTCTCGGCCCCAGCACGAGGCATTGCCACCTGACCCCCTCCCCACACACACGCGCATCTATATCCAAGCAATGGTAACTATGCTCTTTGATCAAGACCCTGAAAACTTGCAATTACATCAGACCTAAAGGAGAAAGTAGAAGAAGATACAAGAAACAGGGACATCCAGGGATGGCTCTGAAGAAGGATGCTGAAAGCTGAGGGTGGGGCCTTTGTTGTATTCCTTTGTATCTTTTTTCCTACTTGCTACTTCTTCACTTACAACCAGTTCAAGAAAAAAAGAAAGGAGGGAGGGAGGGAGGAAGGGAGGGAGGGGGAGGGGGAGAGGGAGGAGGTGGAGGAGGAGGAGAAAGGGTCTTTCCTTCATCAGTGGCCTCTGAGTGACTCAGTACCAGGAGGAGACAGTGGCGCTGTGCTTCCCGGCAGACCCTGTAGCTGGGGTCACCAGCAGCCCACCACCCCGTGGCTTCTATGCCCCCACCTGGCACTGCTGGGCTGTTGAGCTGTGCAGGGGCACTCACCACTCAGGGGGGTCCCACTCACCTCATTCCAGCAGCCAGGTAGGTAGAAAAGCTCCAAACTCCAGCAAAGAGCAAGAAGTACTCAGTCTTGAACTAAACTCACAGACTGCTCCTTTTTTTGGTGTGTTTTCTGCTACTAATATAACAGGACAAGAATATAAAACAAAAACGCATAAGCCAGTTGTGGTAGCACATGGCTCTAAGCCCAGAACTCAGCAGGCTGAGGCAGGAGGATCGCCAGGAATTTGAGGCCAGCCTGTGTTATACAGTAAGACACTGTCTCAGTGATGATGACGATGAGTGAGGAACATGAGTCATGGAGAAGTCCTGTTCTCCAAGTCTTAGCCTGCTGTTGTTTGTGTCTTCTTGGCAGAACTGGGCTGCAGGTCCCACTCCCGCTTGCCCCTACCTCCAGTGCTAGGTATTCCCCCCACCCCTCGCCTCAATCAGCTTGCCCTTGTGACACTGAGCCTCCCCCTGACTTCCTCTTCTGCTTTTTCTTCTGATCCTAACCTTGGATAGGAGCTGGCCCATCCCTTCTAAGTGTCCCCTCCTTCCCTCTGGCCCTCTTGTGATTTCTGATCCCCCTCCTTCTGGTCCCCTCCCACATGGACACACTGTCAGAAACAGCTGTCTTCAACTGAGGTCCACTTCCTGTCTGGAGCTGCCACCTGCACAACTAGAGCACTTGAGATGGGTTCCTCTACCTGCAGCTTCCATTCTCATCCCCACACCTGCTTCTTTCCAGATCAACACAGCCAATCTCCCACCTCTAATTCTGTGTGTGAGACAGGGTTCAGGCTGGCTTTGAACTCGCTATGTAGCCTACACTAGCCTCAAACTTGTGGTGATCCTTCTGCCTCAGCCTCCCAAGTGCTGGGATTACAGGCATATACCACCATCCCTGACTCCCACCAGTAAATTAAAAACATCTTCCTTCATATTACTTCTTACTGGGAATCTGTGATTAAAACTATTCTGAGAATGACCCTTAGGCCTTGTATGTGGTCCCTGTAACAGGGTGGGAAAGGATCACACTGGTTCTCTGTGGCCCTAAGCTTTTCTCTGCCACAGGAGGCCTTCTGAACATGACCCAGCGCACTGCCTGGCACTGTGGAGCTGACCTGTACCTCATGCTCCTGGCCGGTGTCCCTCACTGCACTGTGTGGCCTCTCCTGGCTCCTGACTACACAGTAGCGCAGGGAGGGCAGAGCTGTTCCCACCAGGCTGTAGGAAAGTGGGGTGGGGGTGGGGGATTAGGGGGCTGGTAGAGGACAGCCAGGAAGCCACGACAAAGCCAATCAATCAGCAGCAGATGGAGACCGGCACTTGGTAGAGTGGATGCAAACAGAACCCAAAAGATGAAAAGATACAGAGTGAGGAAAAATAGCTTTAGGCAAACAAAGAGCAGAGAGGGAAAACCAATAAAAGGTAACAAACACTGAAGCCAGAAAGGCCTGAGGAGAAAGCATCCAAAGAGCAGCCACAGACAGTGAACAGGAGTGCAGTCAGGTTGGAAAGGTGGGCAGAGGGGCCAGGACTGGAGCTCACAGGCTGGAGGCAGAAGCACTGGTGCACGTACATCTCGGGGAGGGCTGCTCACCTTCCACCTGTCGGCTGACAGCCTGCAGTAGGCAGAAGCTACTGAAAACACACCAGGCCTTTGGCCTCATTCTGTGGCCCTGCCCAGAAAAGGCCAAGGGGGCTGGTCTAGCAGCAGAACCCCGCAGAGACCAGAGGGTGAGGTTGGGGAGCTCCCTGACTGCCCAGAATGACCCCTCTTCCTCTCTCCCAAGCCAGCAGGCCACTGGCTGCTAGCATACTAAACATGACCCCCAAGACTACAGCTTTGGCATCCTGTCCTTAAAGCTTGTCAGAAAGCACAGGCTGCTCAAATGTGACAGCTGCTCTCAGGAGAGGCTCAAAGGGAGCTGCCTGACCAGTGGGAATATTCTCAATGATGACTGAGAGGCCCTGGCTGATTAGATTTTGGCAAGACAGAGGAGAGACCATAAATGGGCATCAAGGGTAAGATGACCCTGGAGACATTATATGAGCCCTGAGCTGGAGAGTGCCAAGGGCTTCATTCCTTTCCTTGGACAGTAGATCTAGGGAAACTCTGCCTGGGGGCCCAACCCCTGGCCCTGGCCATGTGCCACACGGGAAATGTAAAGAAGGCTGGGAGCCGGAAGCAGCCCAGGAGAGCCTCCCTGCAAACTGCACCTGATGGGGCTGGGATGGGGGGGTGTGCTGGCTCCTAGCTGCACGTCCCCCAGAGCCTAGGTGCTCTCAGGCAAGACTAGTGGCAGGTGCTACCACTGGCCCACTGGCCTGCTGTTGGAGGTCGTTGGGGGCCTGGTCTGGAAGGGTGTGGCTGACTCCTCCACTGCTCTCCACTTTCTGCTTCCTGCCCACCAGGAGGTAAAAGCTTTGCTCTGCCCAGGCCCTTCCACCATGATGACAACCACGTAAGGACTGTCTAAAGCATGAGCCGAAATAAACCTTCCCGTTAAGCTATGGCGTTCTTAGTGTTCTTGTGTCTTGGTGACAGGGAAAGTAACTCAAATAGGGTTTTCTTCCCTGGTGAGCCAGTGAGCTGTGAAAAACACTGCCCAACAATAGGCTCAATAGGACTTCTCCGCTCCACATACTCTTTACATGCTGGCACAACTTAAAAACCCCAAATAACAATAACAATCCTTAATGCACAGATTAAGTTGTGTCTAATCAGTTGTGTCTGCCAGAGAAGTTGGCTTTTCAAAATAAATTTGAGTTCAATGCAATATTTAAAAAGAAAGATGGCTTGTAGGGAATAGTGTCACAGAGTTGGATGGCAGGGAGGAACTTTTTAAGACACACCTGTAATTTGCTTTTAGCTTTCAATTAAGCCTTACTTTACCAAAAGAGCAGGAGCTACAATTACCAGGTCATGGGCAACCCCAGGAGAAACATGAACCTCTGAGCTAATTGACAGGGGGGAACTGTACACAGTATGGGACAAACAGAATTAGTCCTACTGAGGGATCTAGGAAGGTTCTGCACAAATATGCTCAACGAGAGCCTGGAATATGAAGAGAAGAGTGGAGAAACATCTTTTTGGTCAACAGCCAAACAAGACACTTTGAATCTAGAAGGGATTTTTTTTTTTTTTTTTTTTTTTTTGAGGCTCGAAATGCCTTTAGGGCATTTCTGGTTTGCCGTGACTGTCTGGGTTGGAACCCCAGAAGCTTGAGCTTGAGGGCTTTGTTTAAGCAGGCACCTAAACAACTGAGCTACTGGGCAGATCACCGAGACACTTTGAATTTAAAAATCAATCCAAGGGCTGGGGATGTAGCTCAGTGCTACAGTACTTGCTTGGCATGCCTGGGGCCCCAGGTTCAATCTCAAGTACTACAAAAATAAATAAATAAATAAATAAACCAAACACAAATCATGTATGTGCACTCTTTTGAAGGATATACAATACCTGAATAATAATTACACTGATTACCTTCAAGGAAGAATGGACTAAGATTTCATTAGACATTTTTGAGGAATTCTATCCTAAGTATTACCTATTCTTAAAAATTAACTTATTCAAATCAAACTTCATGCAACTTTGCAATAAGCAAGTTCACTATAGGTGGGCAAACTGCCTAGACTCAGTATACCTAACTGTCCACCTGCTGGCTGGATTTACTGCTTTCGGGCAGTTTGCTCAGCTTGATGACTAAATTACCTTCCAATCCCCAGAAGGTCATCATCAGGATAGGTGCTGCAGCCAGTAAGTACATGGTTGTAAAATTTGCCCAAATCCATCCAGCTATGGCCTACGACATGTGCAGCTGCTGCATGTTAACTGTACTGCACTTCAACTGGTGTCACTAGGATGCCAGCGGTCCCAGCCCTCATGTAAAAACGAGTCAAAGAATCACCACGAAAAGCTTTCTGGCTTAATGGTGCATAGAAAGCTGTTGTTTTGAGAAAACAACACTGTGTGGACTCTTTGCAAAGACTTGCTCCTTGGAAACCATCACTACACCATGTGCTTTCAGTTAAGCATTCCACAGCTGAGACACAACTCTATGCCGAAATGCCGAAAGGATGAGGCAAAATCTTGGCCAAGGTCAAGCTCTGCTGATGGGTCAAAGGGGGACAACAGCCAACTGCTCTGCACTTGTATAATGTTTTAAAAAGAAAAACTAACCCCAAGTCATCTTCTATTCCTTTTATGAGCCAACTTTAGTCCCATTGGCTGCATCTAAGAACTCAGAGAAAGCCTTATGTGCTATGGCTCAGACCCACTACACCCCCAGGGCCAAACACCCGTATCTTGATTTAAGAAAAAACAAAGCCAACTGGCTGGGCTTTCATCAACTCTGAGGGATAAAAACTGACACTGTCAGAACCTTACACACAGTTTGCGATCTTCTAGGAGGGGACACAGGAATGTACTTGAGCCTTCTTTTTGGCTATTTTTTCTGGAATGACAACAAAAATGATCCACATTTGGTAGAAATCCAGACTCCCTTAGGCAGTGATGGCAAACCTTTTAGAGCTTTCAATAATACAAACAGCCTGCTGTGGCACGAGTGCCGCAGGTTCACCACCACTACTCTGGGCGATTGTGAAGAGATCGACATTGAACATGCTCAGTTCAAATCCAGGTTATACAGAAAAGCCAGCGCAGTCTCTGGGACTGAAACTAAGTCCAGGAACAGACTAGACCATGTATTTTCTGCCAGTTCACAGGGGATGGATATGTACCCAGAGATGTCTTTGTGGCTTACAAAATGCATCCTCCACATTTGCACATGTCTGTCCAGCTGACACCCAGGCAAAGGCACAGGAGACCAGTACAGAGTCCATGGCAAGCAAGGTTTGTAGGAGTCATGGGCTCTGGAGACTGCCAGGGTCCCCAGGCCTTTATCTCATCTGGGTTCGGGTGGATAACAATGTGCTAAGACTGTGGACACCTCACATGCTCAGACATGACAGCATAAAAAAGGAGAAAATGCTTTTTTTTTAATTTTTTTTTTTTTTTTTGCGGAACCGGGGATTGAACTCGGACCCTTGCGCTTGCCAGGGAAGCGCTTATTCCACTGAGCCATCTCCCCGGCCCCACTTTTATATTTTGGCTTAATGTTTTTCTTTTAAAGTGTCTACCCTTTCTCTCCCTCTATTACACATATTTAATGTGGAGGGCTGCCTGAGCAGCTCTCCTTGAAAGAAGAGGAATTATCTCCATTTTGGCTGACCCTGACCCTATTTCCTTGTAGTGATATGTACAGAGTTGTCTAGGATTTTTCCTTATCTTTTCAATTGGCTTTAAGCAATGCATATGGGTCTAGCTGAGGTGCTGGTGGTAGTCTTTGAAGACAGCACTCGTATTTCTCCGATAATCCACACCTATTGCTCTTTAATATGAGCCAGGTAGAGACAGGATGAAGAGCCAATGCTCCACACTGTCAGCTGGGATCGAGCCTCGAGACAGAAGCTATGATATCCTGGGCTTGCAAGATCAGAGCTGAAGCACTGGACCCCAAAACATTAGACACTATCTCAATAGTATAATGCAAATTACTTTTTCTGCATATCCTTCTCTCTGCATATCACAGAGATAAATGCAGGCCTTCTACCTAGCCCAACTCACAGTACTTACCTACTTCCTGTAATTCTCAGTCATTCATCTTCAAGCCATTTCTCCTTCATGACTGAATAAAACCTGGGTCTGGCCCTGGATCAAGGCCTTTGTTCCAGATAGCATCACCATGGCTGGACTTAGGACCTCTTGGCTCCCCATAACTATAAATATGCCTTAGTATCTTTATTCTTGCCATGGGTTACTTTGGAAGTGGTAGATTGGAATTAACTTGATGACAATCCATGAGATTACAAATATAAACTTCCCGGACCAAGATGAGGATCAAAAAAGGGCCCTCTACAATTTACTCTCTTTTGTCCTTAAGAACATCTTCTTTCCTCAGGGACCTTCTACCTACAACCCTTGTTGTACTTGCCCTATTTCTACTCCACATTCCTTTTAATAAACCTTCTGACCCTGGCAATGTACTAAAGATCGAGGTTCCCCTCCTCTCTTTATGGTTGAATAGTAGATGAGAGGAAACATAGCTCCCTGGAGCCACACCCAGCACAGTACCGTGAGAAAGGTATTTTGATCCCGGGGGAAGCCAAGGTGGAGGAAGGAGGCTTCTCCCTCATCAGTGAGGCCAGGGACATGGTGGGGCAGCCCACTTCACTCATTTGCGCAGGGTAAGTGCATGCACTGAGAAAGCCCAGTGGCCAAGGCACAGAAGCAGCAATGGATGTACTGTAGCATGCTAAAGCTCAGAGAACTCTTGTAGCTCATTTAATTCAAACTGCTAACTCAGTAGGTATAGAAAGGAGCCTAGGAAAACAAAGTGATTAATCCAAAGATGCGCAGAGGGTGAGCAGAATCAGAACCCAGGTCATCATCTAGCTTCTCGGAATTGGGAATACATGATGAACCAAGTTCTGGAAGAAGCAAAATCTTCAGATTTTAAATCCACAAGTAAGCTCTCCCACCCTCACTAATCAAATACATGTATTTCCCTTATAACACAACCCATGTCTGACACCCATGTCTCAATCACATTTCTCTTCGTCCTTTTAGCTCACTAATCCTAAATTTCTAATTCAGATCAAGGACACAGAAGACACTCTGCTGGGACCCAACTCTATCCCAGCATGGTGCAGCCTGTGAAGGCAAGCAGCGGTAGCCAGGTGTTGTGCTTATAATAACACAGGCTCTAAATTCAGCAGCTTTGAAGGTTACCATGGCAGAAAGGCAACATGTTTTCCATTAGGAAGAGAGAAAAATTCAAGAATTAATAACAAATAAGGAGGGTGATGGGCAGAGGACGAGTGCTTTGGGTTTGGTCTAGAGGGCATGAAACTAATGACATCCTCATGGCACAGCGTGACCTCTAGGGCAGCATTCACCATATTAGAAGTGTTCTCTGCTATTCTTGTTCCTGTGCAAAGTCAGCTTGATCATTTCCCAAACAGTGACCTAGCTGGGTCTGGTGGTACAGACCTCTAATCCCAGCACTTGGATGACTCAGGCAGGAGGGTGCAGGAGGGTCGCAAGTTCCAGGCCAGTCTGGGCTACAGAGTGAGTTTAAGGCCAGCCTGAACTACATAAGAAGAATGTTATGAAAAAACAAAAACCAATAAACATCACAAACAAAAACAAGGAAATGATGGTTTCTCAGTTATGCATAGTATGGGGCCTCTAACCAGAGCTGGCACTTCTAGTCAGCCCTGCTCTGTCAATTGACACAAAACTGTTCCACAATGGGCATGGGCGGAAGGTTCCAGGCTCTGGAATGCCTGAAAAGCACAGCTGAATTCCAAAATCAGAGTTTTTGCAGGTTATGCATTTATGTTATTCAGATCAAGAGTTAGTTATAAAAAGAATTATTCTTACACCCTTTCTAGCTCAGCTCTCCCCAGAAAACTGGCCCTCATTGCATTTTTGAGGACCTACATCCAGTGCCCCAGCTAGGGTCATCTGAAAACAGAAAGGGCAACCAGAAGAAAGGGTTCATTGCCAATGTACCCTAATTAGTACTACCTAATATTTAATAAACTAGCGAATTTTCTTTTGGGAAAAAACACCTCTCATAAAGGTGAGATATAATAAATATAAAGAAAAAAAGGAAGAAAGAGTGAAAATCTCAGTGACAGGGTAAACTATGAATTTAACTTAGTCAAATGTTTGGGGCCTTGACTAACAGGCAGACTAAGAAGCTGAACTAAAACTTTTCCTGTCTCCCTGGTTTCTAAGAGTCAGAACCAAGTGATTAATATGGCTTTATTTCAACCAAAAACATTTTGTCATTTGATCTATCCATTACATGGTGAGTTCTGGCTAAACTCAAGTAGAAACAAGTCCATGAATATGTATGTGCCTCTCTCACGTTTGATGGCAAATCA
>NW_004524583.1:12733119-12744579 GCF_000260255.1 Octodon degus
CCAGCTCAGCCCACCAGGGGGCGGGGCTGGCTGGCATGCGGTGCTGGGGGATTGAACCGCGGTCCCTGATGCTTTACTAAGCTTGTTCTAAATAGGTGCTTTAGACCACTGAGCCATCTCTCCAGCCCAATTAAGCTGTTTTTAAAAACTCGAAGCAGAGACTGCAAGTATGCACCAAGGACTGCAGTGACTCAGCAAAAAAGGACAGAAATGAAGCAGAAGAGGGAAGAAGAGCTGTAGTCACTGACAGTAACTGAGTACCAAGGGGAAGCTTGGTCCTTGCCTCCCCATGACGCTGCTCCTGAGGGTGGCACCAACTTGTGCTCAGTAGACCAGTGTGCCTCCCTCTCACCACAGTTCCGAGGATCCCACCCTAAAGACATCACCAAAGAGTGGGTCTCCAAGACATACACAAAAAAGCCCATCAGATCCGGGCGTGGTGGCACACCCCTGCAATCCCAGCACTCGGGAGGCTGAGGCAGGAGAATGTTGAGAGTTCAAGATCAGCCTGGGCTACAAAGTAAGCTCAAGGCCAGCCTGAAATGCATAGCAGGTCCGTGTCTTAAAAAGAAAAAAAAAATGTTCATCATGGCATCAGTGATAACAAAAGAACTGATTCAATAGGAGGGGAATGGATGGATGCACAGCTACTAGAAATTCATTGGCAAAGATTTAAAACATAGTCAGCTACTTGTGATACCATGTATATGAGGGGGGAATATAAACTTTTTTGTTTAAATATGTTTATGCATTTGGGGGTTTTGTTGTTGTTTGTTTTTTTTTTGTTTTTGTTTTTGTTTTTTTTTACATGGGGTCTTGCTATGCAGTTCAGACTGGTCTTGAACTCACTTTGTAGCCTAGGCTGGTCTCAAACTTACAGTGATCCTCCTGCCTCAGCCTTCTCAGTGTGTATTTTTTAAATGTCACCATGAAATTCAAAGTCCAGTTCTGATGGAAGAAAGATGGATGATTTCTAGTGTTTAGACTTTTCTCTAGTGATCATATATTTTATATCAGAAAAAACAGTAAATATTTATTTTTTTTTAAATACCTTCCCTAAAATCTTTTATTTAAGATTATGACTATAGTCTCAGGGAAAGCCTGGTGAAGTTTAAAAGACTCAGGATATAAAGATCCAACTCTACAGAGCCCCTCTTCTGAAAAGGATGAGAGTGAAGCTGCCACGGGCTGGCCGTCCCTGGGCCTTGTGGAAAGTGTCCCTGGAGAATTGCTTCCCTGTGCCCACAGCAACCAGGGCACCTCCAGCAACCTGCTCAGGTTTTTGGCATCTTCACCAGAGGATCTGAGGAAAGAAGAGAGCCCTATTCTCGTTTCAGAAGGAAGAGGTCTTCCAATAAAGCTATCAAAAGGACTCAAAATCAGCAACATAAATTCTGAAACTCAGGCCATAAGTTAAGTTCCACAACCGTGCCTGTTTCTCAAGAATAAATATAAAAAGCAGTCTCTCGGAGCCATCTGGTGGCCAGCCTGACTATTACAGGACCGAGCAGCAGACCCACGCTTATTCTACTGAGCCATCTCCCGGCCTGATTACCACCTACAGTGCCGGCCATCTCAGGTTCCCCAGTGGTTTCTCCCAGTGGTTTCTCCCGTCTATTCAGGGAGCTCTGGCCGGGAGCCCCAAACTGCCCATGTGTGCACCACACATGATGGCAGCGGCGGCAGGGCAGGATGGTCCCAGGAATGTGCAGTGTGTGCAGGCCCTCGGGGCGCTGTCACAATGGTGGATAGCTCTTCCTCCAAGAATAGTTACTGATTTTATAAAGCTAGGAGACACTTCCCATTTGCAATCAGTGAGCCTCGTGCTTAAAAGTAGTTTTATTTATCAATGTCGTATTAGTTATCACCAGCTTGGGCACAATTTCAAAATAGAGCTCTTGTTGGATTCTGGCCATAAAATTCTTTGCAAGCATATTAAGATCTTGTAAAATAGCAAAATTTCACTAATAGTTTAGAAAAAATACTAATCACTAATAAACCAATTTCATACTCAAAGTGGTGGCCTAACATTTGGAAAGATGAAATACCCTCTGCAACACCTAAAGTACAAGTGAGTCTCAGGGTCTCAGGTGTCAGAGAAGGTGAAGTCTTCACCCCACAACCTGACCAAATGGCTCTGGGAGTGAATTAAGTGTGAAAAGAGGTCAGTGTTGCAAATTGGATGGCACCTGGAATGCTGAAGTAAGAGGATGTGGGTTCTAGGAAAAGATTATAGCTTCCCCTCAGAAAAAGAACCAAGCTAGAAACCTCGCTGTTCTGGGCAGGAGTGTAATAAGCAGGCAACAAACAAATGAAGAAAGTGGAATAAACTAGCACAGCTCTCCTGGAGGGGTCTATGTTCCTGTCTCCACCCCATCCCAGCTGAAAGCTTATTTCAGGAATGGATTCCTAGGTTGGGTGGAAGTGCACAGCAGGAAGTGACTGTTCTGGTCCCAGATATGTGAAGGGGAGCATTTTCAAATACATGAAATAAACCACAGCAACCTAGGCATTGGGGTCCCAACCAGATAAACTACAGAAGAGCAAGGGAAATCAGGGTTTCAAAGCTAAACTGGGAAAATGAATGTGACTCCTTGGTCACCTGGCCAATCTGTAAGAACATTTTTTTCCCCTCCTAACCTGACAAGACCCACACAGTAAATGGCTGCTGTTAGGCAAACACTAAGATGGACAGAGAGGAAATCTGTTTCACGCTTCTCAGAGTCTTGGCAACTCACTTCAGAGAGAAGTCTTCGTTTTCCCTCTTCAAAGGGCAAGCAGAAGAGAAAGGGTGGAATGGAGGTCAAGGCCTCTCTTGTCCACAAAAATAGAAGAGGAAGGAAAAAAAAAATACTCTGATCAATGAAAATTCAAAACCATAAGCTCCCCTCACTTAAAAAGAGAGCCTTGCTCCCTCCAAAGCACCCCAGGACTAATAAAGGTTAGTACTGAACTGGGTCACCCAGGCTGTGACAATGATGTATCAGAACAGGAAGAGGTGACGTTCCAACCTCCGGCTCCAGCTTCCCACCTGTTCTGACCTGGTGGAAAGCAGCAGTTACGACAGCAGCACAGGAAGGTCCTCCCCAGACCTGCGCAGCAGCTTCTGGTGGTTGTGGTCCACAGACCACTGCTGGGGCAGGTGCCTGGGCTGCATGGAGTCCAGGAAGTGCTGCCGCCAGCGGCGCTCCAGCTGCACAAGGGCGCGCAGCCCGCCCCGGGCGTGACACTGCACCACCTTTAGCCCGTGGGGCACATAACTCTCGTTGGAAATCCTGCCAAGACACAAAGTGGAACAGGTGTGAAGGAAATAAGCACAGACACTCTCCCAGACAGTTTCAGGACTGCAGGACAAAGGCATAGGAAGAAGGGGCTAGGATCCTGAAGGCCTGGGTACTGGAATGTTTTAAAACATCCTCTTTCTCATCTCTGCTATTCTTATTACTAACTTTTGTGGTGCTGGGGACTGAACCCAGTGCCTTTACACTAAGCTACATGCTCCAGCTCTTTTTATTCTTTGAGACAGGTTCTCCGTATAACGTCCAGGTAGGACTTAACTTGTAACCTGCCTCAGGCCCCCAAGTCCTGGAATTACAGTCATACACCAGCATGCCCAGCTCTGCCTTCTTTCGAAGTTTCAACAGACAGTTCACAATTCAACAGAAGACGTTTGGGAGTGGGGTCTATACTTGGAGGGAGGCCACTGTATCATTTGCTGCCACCACTGGGATGGCCCTACTATTTGGCAGAAGATGGGTGCAGAGTTCCGGTCTTTGCTTGAGTCCAAAATTTCTCAGTGACCACTCTTCTCTTACGTTTTACTCTTTATTACTTTGAACCCTTTTGACATTAAACCGAAGCTATGAAATCATCCTGTAGTCCTAGCTACTCAGGAGGCTGAGGCAAGAGGAACACAAGTTCAAGCCCATCTAGAATACAAAGTGAAACCCTATTTCAAAAAATAAACAAACAAACAAACAGAGTGGGCATGTAGCTCAGTCACCCTGAAGTCCAACTGCCAGCACTGAAAAAGCAAATCAGCTCCTGTGGCCTGAGTTTCCTAACATTACCACCTCAAGGTACCTGCATGATGTCATTTCTCTTTGGTGCCTTCTACCCTGCAGTAAGAATGTCAGAGCTCCTGGAGAGCCACACTGCAATGTTCTTCTGTGCCTGGTGGCACAAATGGTGCTACTAAAGAGGAGTGGAGCCCTGCTTGTCCTAATGGGCAGACAGAGAACTTTGAAAACTGTTGATGCCATGTGCACAGAGCCTTTCCTCATGCAGGAGTGCTGCCCCTCAAGGAAGCACTGTGTCCTGCCAGCCTCTGCCCATCCGTGCCCCACTCTAGCCCCTCCCACACCCCTGGCCTGGCAGTGTCAGTGCTTTCTGCATAACTGTAGCTGCTTTATTGCTTAACTAAGAGCCCACTAGTGGCCTGCCTCCAAGTGCCTGCTCTCAGTCTCAACCAGCACCTGTCCACCAACTTGGCAAGGTGCAAACCTTCATCAGAGGTTTGGGTCTGGCTGCAGTGGGAGGGCTACTTTAGGAATTTCATTTGGGAATTAATTGATGGAGCCAGTTTCATTGATTTTAATATGACCATAGCATATTAGGTCATATTATTTATGACCTAATTTATTTAACATAAATTAGAATATTTATGTTAGGATATCTAACCTCAGGATATTTAACATAAAACTTAGAAAGCAACACTTGTTCTATAAATGTGCAGAATAGTAACAGGGATAAAATTCAACTGTAATATTTTTAAACTTTAAGAGTTCTTGGGCCAGTGAGATAGCTCAATGGACTAAGAGTCTGCTTTGGTAAACCCAGGGACCAGGATTCAATCCCAGGTCCTGCAAACCATGCTGGCTCCGCCCCGGGGGGCGGGGGCACTGAGTTGGTGATCAAATCTGGGTGTGGCGGCACATGCCTGTAATCCCAACACTGGGTAAGATGAAAACAGGAGGATCACTATGAGTCCAAACTGTAAAGTGAAACCCTGTACCAAACACAAAAAATAAAAAAAAAAAAAAAAAAAAAGATTATAAACTTTAAAGTTCTTATAAGATACTAGTATCAGTAATTACTAATAAAAAATCTAATACCTCTGGGCATGGTGGCACAGGCCCATAATCCCAGCACTTGGGAGGCTGAGGCATGAGAATCGTGAGTTTGAGATCAGCCTGGACCTCTAAGTGAGCTCAAAGATGGCCTGAACTGCACAGAGAGACCCTGCCTCAAGACAAAAAACTAAAACTTATCTGATCAGGCTATCAGAAATAATTAGGCAATTTATGTAGTTTATTAAGTGGTGGTACACAGCACAGTATATCTATAAATACTGCATCTGTTCAGTAAATATTTGCAACACCTATGATAGATCAGTAGCATGTGTGAAATAAACTTTTGTGTTTGAATAAAATATTTTGCTGCTATAGTTTTTTTTTTTTTTTTTGATAACAGAAAACTAGTATCACTACCAGTCTTATGGACCTCTGCTCCTAAAGAGCTGGAAAGCAACACCATGCACAGCTGCCTGGGCTCTTACATCATCTGAGTCAAGCGCCCATTTACTTCTCAGGATCATAGAACATCGTTAAGTCACTTTAATTTAACTATGTACTTACTGGGAAGACAGGAGAAGCTAGGAAACAAGGGAAAATAGTTGCTAGGACAGTAATTCTGCTCAGCTTTCCACTCTAGGACTAATCCCTAGGAGTGCAAATGAGATAAGAAATGGAACTCTCCGGCCAAAGTTCTCATCAACTTATATAGAAGGCCAGAGACACAAAATCATACACACTGTTCTACCCAGGCAGTGGAATAAGTGCTTGCCTGGCAGGTGCAAGGTCCTGAACTCAATCCCTCATACCACAAAAACAACAACAACAAAAATCAGGGTATCACTGAACAACTGGGTTTTTTTTGTTGTTG
The DNA here is from genome assembly GCF_000260255.1 of Octodon degus. NCBI lineage: Eukaryota > Metazoa > Chordata > Mammalia > Rodentia > Octodontidae > Octodon > Octodon degus. Next base: position 12,739,063 of record NW_004524583.1, read on the forward strand.
TTGTTTTTTTTTTTTTTTCCGGAACCAGGGATTGAACCCAGGCCCTTGCACTTGCCAGGGAAGCGATTATTCCACCGAGCCATCTCCCCGGCCTGAACAACTGTTTTACCTTACTACTGACTTTAGCATCTACCTCTACACAGAACAACTTCGCATCTGTGCTCACCATGCTTTGCATCTGAGCACTCTTGTGCTCACCATGAAATGACTGGACTTAAAATATATGGCCTTAAAAGGTACAGAGTACCCTCACAAAAGGCCAATCTCCTACGCAAATGAAACTCCCAGACAGATCATTCTCAAACATCCTCATGGTGTCTTATGCCAGCAGATACCCAGTGGGCTAAGTGTGCATCTAGGTGCTGCCCCTGCCCTGGAAGCATTCTTACGAAAGAGCGAGGGCTGGCATCCCTGGGGCATTCCTCAAACCCTCCTTGGACAGGAACTGCTGTACCTTGTCTCCAGGCTGGCAGCCTCTTGAAGCATCTCATCTGTGATGGCATCTGTGCTGTAAAACTCTCTCAGAGCCTGCAGCAGCTCCTCCTTCCGATGGGCAGGGAGGCTCTCGGCATTAAGCAGCGCCCTGGCCCCAGAGCGCACCTGCCGGCGCTCGGGATCCTCCAGCAGGCGCAGGCCCTCCTCGGAGCCAATCGGGGCCTGGAACTCCTTGGCCAGCTGCTGCTTCAGATGGTTGTCATAGTAGTTGGAGATGGCATGGCAGGAAGTACAGAGGAGCAGCACATCATGGGAGTTGTGGTCCTTCATTTCAATGGGGAAGTGCTTCCGGTACTCATGTGGAATCACATTCTTCCTGGAAGAAGCACAGCCAGACAGCCTGCTTATTAGCACAGGACACAGAACACACATGAAGCCAGCAGGTAGGCTGCTAGGAGTCCATCCTGGACGTAACCATGTCTGAGAAGCTGTGGGTGCCATGCTCAGCAGAGAGTATAAGACGGTACCCGACTGCTCTTATCTCACACTACCCAAGCCCTGCACACCTCCCCCCTCCCTGTGCTGCAAGTTCAAGCTCCCTGAAGACAGCTCCCTGAAGACAGCTTACCTGCCTCACTCGGGGGCTGGAGCAGGGAGAGGACAATGACCAGCTGGGGGATAGCACATTCCCAGATGGACAAGTCTCAGAGAAATGAGATGCTCTAACAGTTTCTGACACCCGGAAAACAGCTCTCTCAAGCCTGATAGCCTGAACAAGCCAGTTTCTTTCATCTGAGAAACCCTTACTCTGCCACTATATCCCTGGTGCACTGAGGTCCATCATTATTTTTAAAGGAGAAATAAGAGTAAAACTTTTGGAGAAACTATTTGCTTCATTTTGCAAGGAGAGAAACAAGAAAAGTGAGTTACTGCACAGAGAGAGTAGCCCTCAGGGCCGGTGGGCAGCCTCAGTTTCAGTGTGTGGGGACCTGACTTGGAAGAGCACCCTTCAGGTCATCTGACTGCTCCTGACACAGCTTGGAGAGCTTCAGGGCTTCGATGGAGGGTTTAAGGACACAATTTCTGGAGAAAGTGGTCTTCAGTCTTTCATGAGCAAAAGGGAGCCACTTTCTCCCAGCAGACTGTTATCACTACTGAGACTAGTGCTGCATCCCAGGGGCCAAGAACCGGCTCAGGAGGGATAAGGGCCCCTGGAGGTGGCCAGGCAGAGCACTAAGGCCCTTGGATAAACAGGGTGGCCCAACGCGCACTCACCGAATGTAGGAGTCTTTTTTGCCACACACCACACACACGTTCTCCTTAACCATCAGGTAATAGTCTCCTTGGGACTCAGGTCTCCCTGCAGGTTCAAACTGTAGCTTGACCACAAAAGGGTCTTCACTCACCAGCTCTTAAGAGAAAAGCAGCAGCATCAGTGTCGGGCTGCATTTCCCCCGACCCAGGAAGACGCATTCTCCTGAGTGCTCCCCTCCCACCAGGCCCTGTGTGTCCCTAATTACATAAAACGTGAGAGCAGAACCTCACACCTCCAATGCCTTTGTCCAGGTACCACTGAGCCTTCCTCCGGTCACAGGTGCAGAGAGGTTGCCCATCAGGAGCATGGAGAAAGCAGTTGTCATAAAGAGGTGACTTTCTGCAGGGAGGGAGAGAGCTCATGCTGCAAGCTAACTGCTGGAACAGTTAGCAGAGTACTTGTTCAGAGTAACTGGCAGAGTAAGGGCTTCTCAGATGAAAGAAACTGGCCTGTTCAGGAACCTGCTACTTCCCACACTATCTTCTGACTGACTCCAACTACATTCAACATCAGGGTCAGACACACCAAGTACAAAGACAAACAGAACAAGAAGCCGTGTTCTGTCCTCTACTGGCTCTGGGTCAAGGAGCACTACAAATGAATTTGTTGGTACCTCTTGTTTTATGCCAGGAATTGGACCATGAGGACAAGCTCCGCTGTGAGTGCAAACAAGAACAGCACAAGAAAAATGACTCAAAGCCTGGATTAAACAGAATAAATTAAAACTGTAAAAGTTCAAGCAAATGTAAGGAGGGCCATACAAATTTATTTCTTGCTCACATTAGTTCCTTCTGTTTAATCTTCCAATTAATAAAAGCACTTTTCTGCAGGGAGCAAACTTCTGCTTCAGGGCATGTATTAGTCAGATCATCCTACAAGAGAGCTACAACTACACAGGAAGCTTCTCATTCCCTAGAAAATAATGGCTTAGTGGTGGATGTCATTCTAAACCATCAAAATACCAAATGAGGAAGAAATCTCATATGTTTCTCCTGACAAGCAGAAGGCACTTCATATTACTCATTTCTACAGCTATCCTAAACAAAGAATAATAATTATGCTCCCACTTATAGATGAAGTTATAAGTCAAAGGTCATTGTGGACTCAGTGACAAAGCTAGACTACACACACCTGATCTCCACTCCAACCAGTAACAAAGAGAAACAGAAAGAAAATATACAAGTAAAGCAAAGACTGGTTAAATGTCCCCAAAGGCAAGGAAGGAGAGCCTCTACTTTCTGACCCAAGCTGCTCCCAGACCAACAGCAAAGCGCCACACTCTCTGTGGTCCCTGCTGCTGTCAACCACGGAACAACTCACTTACCTGGCAGAATAGCCCACCCCAAGGGGCTTCCTTTTATTTTTCCTGGGGTCTCTCCCCTGGTGGGTGCCTGGCACCGCTCCACTACTCTTAGACTTATTTCTTGGCTTCTGGTGAGATCCTGTTGCTTGCCCATTCCCTTCTTCTCCCAATCTGCCAATCCCTTTGCTTCGGAATGGGATGTCTACCATATCCCAGCACTTCTCCAGGACCTCTCTCCAGCCAGTGTGGCCACTGCTTGCTTCTATGGGAGAATTCCTAGAGAAAGGATATCCAAGAAGATGAAGGAAGAGAGCCACTGAAATCTGGGCATCCCTGGCAGCATAAGTCACCTGTGGAGAAAGTGAGGTGTCACAAGGAATCCAGAAGATAAGCCTGGGTGCAACCTCAAAATCAATCACAATGACACAGAAAACTTTTAGCGTCATAACTCAACATTCATAATAACCTAGGCACCATGGACTTCGTAAAAACTTTAAGGTGTAAAATTTACATCTGTAAATCATGGAAAATTTCAAATTATAAGACAGTAAGTAGGATTCTACAATGAACTTTCATGTTCTCTCTGTGTTTAACTAAAATAATCATCTAAAATTATTATCATGTAGGGCTGGCCAAATAGCTCAGCAGATTAAAGTGCCTGCTTAAGCAGATGCAGGGGCCGGGAGTTCAATTCCCTGGCTTGCTGTGCCGGCCCCACCCCCCAGGGCAGCATGGTGGCATGTGCCTATAATTCCAGCACTTGGGAGGCTGTAAACAGGAGGATCATTATGAGTCTGATCTACGCAGTGAGACCCTGTACAACCTGTACACCCTGTCCTAAATACAAAAATAAATAAATAAAAAAAATTTATTATGTAAAACTTCATATCAGAAATTGCTATAGAAAGCAAACAGGGGCCAAGGAGAAGGCTCAGTGGAATAAGCGCTCCCTGGCAAGCACAAGGGCCTGAGTTCAATCTCCGGTTCTGCCAAAAAAAAAAAAGAAAAGAAAAGAAAAGAAAAGAAAAGAAAAGAAAAGAAAAGAAAAGGAAAGAAAGAAAGAAAGAAAACAAACATAATTTGGTTCTTAGAATTATCTCACATGATAACGGTAAATTTCTTTGAGACAAGGTTTCGTTATGTAGTTAGGCTGATTTTGAACTCACTTATGTAGCTCAGGCTGGTCTCAAAATCACATTGATCCTCCTGCCTCAACCTCTGAAGTGCTGGGATTACAGGTGTGCGGCACCATACCTGGCTGATATCAATGTTAAGACACTATTGCTAAATCTTTGTATTGATGACATTTTGGAAAGATGAGGCTAAAACCTAGACCTATGACAGGTGATGGGCAAAAAAAACCCAAAACAATTTGGTGTTAGCCACAGCAACCAGGAAAGCACAAAAAAATGAAAGCAGCAGGAATTTACTAGCAGGTTGAAAGCAGGAAGATAGTGGAGGTCTCCAGAAAGAACAACTATTAACTCCACATCTCCTCTAACCACAAGCAGGGCAACTACCTCTCCTTATTTCAAAACAGATAAAAGTTTAAGTCATATAATAGTTAAGCCACAGAGGCTCTGGCCCACATCACACAAGGCACCATCAGGAACTAGGCCAAACAGCCAGCAATTTCTCATCCTCAATAAATTGAAGAGGTAGGATCTACAACAGACTCAAAACACAAAAGCTAGCTATACCTAGAGGACATCACTGTAAAGTAGTCATATCCTAAGGGCTTTCAACACTAGCAATAAAGATACCTACCATAAACAATTTACAAACATCAACTTAGGATTTAAACTTTAAAAAAAGAAGAAAATGAGAAGACATGGAAGCAAAACGTAACTCCAGACCTCTAGCTACCAAAGGCAAACCCATGGAGCAAAGAAGTGGTACAACTTGAAAGTCTTCCACTTAGATTCTCTGAACTGGCAACAGTATAAGTAACAAAGCAAATGAACAAGGCTGTAGAAAAAAATCACGACCAAAATAATCTCTCAGATAGCTTCAAAGATGATGACCATAATGAATGGCATGATTTGTGAATCTAGAAAAGACACAGATTTTAAAAAATTGAGGAGCCCAGGAAAATAAAATATGAATGCCCCAAATAAGAAAACAATAAATTCATGAATTAAATTCAATCAGATATCCAGGATATTAAAAATTTTATTCAAGGGGCCAGAGAGATGGCTCAGTAGATACGTGCTTGCCTCGCAAGCTCAAGGGCCTGAGTTCAACACCTGGTTCTGAAAAAAAAAAAAAAATTATTCAAAATATATGCAGCAGAATCAACCAATGTAAGGATAAAACATCTGACCTACAAGGAAAGACTGTGGTTAGTGATCATTAAAAAAAAGACTTCTTAAAAATAGCAAGGGGTTGCAGTAGAATACCCATCTCTGACAAAACAAAACAAAACAAAAAAGGGGATATAAACAAAGGACTGTTCTGTAGTGGA
>NW_004524583.1:12745224-12746198 GCF_000260255.1 Octodon degus
CAACCCAGATTGATGTACCCCACAAAACTATCTTTCAAAATGGATGGAGAAATAAGATACTTCCATGACAAAGAACACCTGAAGAAATTCATGACCACCAAACCAGCACTCTCAAATGTTCTCAAGGACATTCCAGAAAGAAATAATGAGGACTACAACTCTATGAACCATAATGGAATGAATCCACCAGGAAAAGCCAGCAACTACACAGAGAGGAAAAAAAGGGAACCAACAAGAGGAAAAAATCATGACAAGGTTAATTCAATATATATTAGTTATAACCTGCATTGGTAATGGTCTCAATTCACTCAACAAAAAACAGACTGGCAGAATAGATCAAGAATCAAAATCCAATAGTATACTACATACAAGAAGGATTTTTTTTTTTTTTTTAAATGGTTCAGGATGCCTTAAGGGCAGGTCTGGTGAGGCCTGAGTATCTGGGGATCCAACCACAGCATCCTGAGACTGATTGCTTTGCTTAAGCAAGAACTTAAAACAACTGAGCTAATGGGCAGGACCCCTGCTACATACAAAAAACACAGTGAATTTTAAAAAAATAGACTGAAAGTCAAAGGATAGAAAACAGTACTACATGTGACAAGAACCTAGAAAAAAAAATCAAGGGTAGCTTTCTATTTGCAGAAAAAGTGGATTTTGAGCCAAGACTGATTAAGAGAGACAAACAAGATTACTACATCCTTGTAGAGGGAACAATCTAAGAAGAAGAGATAACAAAGATAACAATCATAAATATAAATACATCTACAACAAATATCAGCACACCCAACATACAAAACAGAATTAAAGGACATGAAGTATCAAGTAAATACTAATTCAATGATAATGGGAGAGCTCAAATACCATTGTCACAAATAGACAAACTAGACCAAAAAAATCAACAAAGAAATATCAGAATAGAACCAAACTTTTGAACATATAGACCACTACTCTTGAAGTGGCATACAAGTGAT
>NW_004524583.1:12746445-12753413 GCF_000260255.1 Octodon degus
GCTTGCCAGAGAAGCGCTTATTCTACTGAGGCATCTCCCCCACCCCTCTTTTAAATATTTAAGTCATTTATTGCCATAGAGTTACAGCATCTCAATATACACATTCCATGAAAATACACTGATACTTCTGAAATAAGGAAATAAGATTTTAGATGTGTGGTCAGCTAGTGGATATCATGTGGTCATTAAATAAAACATCAAGGATTTTGAGTCCTTAAGTGTAACTAGTTACAAAATTTTGTTCTCTTTAACTTTTCACTAATAATAGATAATATATTATTGGAGATAAAACCATCATCAGAAATTATTAAATTAGTTGTGTATTTTGAGCTACTCTTTATGAAGAGAAATAAAATATCCACTATTATAAGGTAGCAGAGAGTTCATTCAGGGACTCTCAGCTTTTTCTATAAAAATGGTATGGGGCCCAGAGCCCAGGCCTGACAGAGAGTGAGACCGCCCGCGGCCGCGGGATCCTGAATAGACCCAGAGCGCAGGCCCGGCATGTGAGTGACATGACCTGGGCCCGTGGATCCTGAATAGACTAGGAGCGCAGGCCTGCAGATCCTGAATAGACCCAGAGCTCAGATTCGGCATGAGTGAGACCACCCAGGGCCGCTGGATCCTGAATAGACTTAGAGCGCAGGCCTAGCGTGGAACCCTTCAGCAGAACTCCCTGAAAAGAAGCTAGAGGCAAGACCCACCCAGCTTATTCAGGAGCAGAATATCTTGCCAGAGTGACACAAAGGGTTCAACTCCAACGGCTGCAGGAGAAAGAAGTGGAGCACAGCAGCCAGACTACAGCCAGATCCAAGCAACACCCACCTGGAAGAATCGGAACTTTGTAGATCCAGACCTGATGCTAAGGTAATAACTCTATCTAAGCCCTACACCAAAGGTCAGAAGACAGTGGTATACAAAATGACAAAGAGAAGGAATAAAATGCAGCCTCAGGCCCCGAGTCCAGCCAGTACAAATGCAGAAGACACTAGCATAGAGGATACTGGAAATCACACACCTGATATCTCTGGAATAATAGCATTGGAAGTAAAGAAACAACTGCACAAAGGTATAGAAGAAATCAGATCAGAAGTAATTTCTGGGGCTGGCGAGATGTCTCAGCGGTCTAAAGCACCTACTTAGAACAAGCTTAGCAAAGCACAGGGACCGCGGTTCAATCCCCCAGCACCACATGCCAGCCAGCCCCGCCCCCTGGTGGGCTGAGCTGGCCACACACACACACACACACACACAAATAAATAAAATTTTAAAAAAAAGAAGTAATTTTTGAACTAAAAAATGTAGTGATAACTATAATCAAAGAAGTACTAAGTGCTTCTAAAGAATATACTGATAAAAATAGAGCAGAATATAAAAATGATGGAATCCCTAAATAAGCAATTTAGGAAAGAAATAGAATGTATGAAACAGATTCAAAGTGATATACAGGAAATTAAAACCTCAATCACAAGCTGGCAAAACTGGTTTAGTGAAAGTGAAAATGGACTTTCTGACCTTAAAGATACCATTGCAGCTAGTGGAAAAGTAAGAAAAGAGCTCTTAAAAAAACTAGGATGCAGGACAAAATAATTCAATACCTGCAAGAAGATGCAAAGATGAACAACGTGAGACTAATAGGCATCAATGAGAAGGAAGGAGTCAATACAAATGATATAAAAAGAATATGGGCAGAATAATAGCAGAAAACTTCCCAAATATGGGGCAACAATCTGACAGTTAAGTAACCGAAGCATATAGAACTTCAAATAACATCAATCCAATTAAAACCACACCCACACATATAAATTCAAGATCCCAGAAATTCAGCACAGGAACAGTATACTAAAAGCTGCTAAAGAAAAGCAACAGATCACATTTAAAGGAAAACCCATCAGAACAGCGGATTTCTCTTCACAAACCATCAAGTCAAGAAGAGCATGGATAGCCAAAGCACAGGGACCATGGTTCAATCCCCCAGCACCACATGCCAGCCAGCCCCCGCCCCCTGGTGGGCTGAGCTGGCCACACACAAATAAATAAATAAATAAAATTAAAAAAAAAAAAGAAGAAGAGCATGGAGCAAAGTACTTTAAGTCTTGCAGGAAAACAAATTCCAACCCAGACTGATATATCCTGCAAAACTCTCTTTCAAGTATAATGGAGAAGTGAAATATTTCCATGACAAAGAACAACTAAAAAATTTCATGATGACAAAGCCAAGCCTACACAGACTACTAAATGATGTTCTAGAGAGGGAGCAAACTGATCACAGCCCCATGAATGAGAATGGAAAGAACCCACCAAATAGGGCAAACAATTAAACACAGGAGAATAAGAGGTATACAATAGTAGTCTTTCAGTTATCCTTTTGTGTTCAGCAGCAAAATATTTCCATCAGCACACTCTACAAATGGACTTCTCTTCCACCCTATGGGTCATGATTCCACCTGAGTCTACAGGGTGGATTTCAAAGAAATAGCTGTAGCTCAATCTCACAAGTGACGCCTGGCCACCAGTAACTGTCATGGTCATTATGCATGTCCATAACACACTAAAACTTCATGCGATATTCTATCCTCAAACTGTTAGAAGTGCTGGTCATTTATTTGCCATTCCAGTATTTATCTTATGTTTTATTCTTAGTACTTCTTTGCTATCATGAAAACTTTTTCTTAGTTTAATTATTTTGAAACATTTAATTTTTAATTATTTAGTATTTAATTTTCTGAATATTGCTTAATCTTGATTTTTGTTCTAAGACTTATACTATATCTTTGACTTACAATTTATTTAAAAGACATCGCATGATACCTTTCTTCTCCTAGTATTAGAAACTTTAAAAAGTATATTTCCATTTTCTGTTGACTTTATATTACTTCTTCCCTGTTTTTTATACACACATACACACAGATACGAAAAAAAATATGTGTATAACCCAACATAAGATTGGTACTGTTTCATAGAAATCTGCAATGACCTTTAAATAAGGATTCATCTAATATATATTAGTCCTGCATAACTATCATATTGAGAGCTCTTTATTGTTCATCTGGGAGCATAATGCAACTTCTCCTGCCTTTTGAATTATGCTCTTTGTTATTTCCTATATGCTACTTCTGGAGGTATTAAAATATTTCAAGTTTGTACAACTAGAAAAATCTTTTTTTTTTTTGGCGGAACCGGGGATTGAACTCAGACCCTTGCGCTTGCCAGGGAAGTGCTTATTGAGCCATCTCCCCAGCCCCAAACTAGAAAATCGTACTTTTAGTTTTCAAAGGTATGTTTGCTAAGTATAAAATTCAAAGAGGACAGATCTTTTCTTCCAGTCCTGTAATTAGTCTAGTTTCTTATATACTTGGTCCTTTTTTCCTTTCTAATGTGGAATAAGATGCTATTTAATTTTGTTCTTTTATAGCTAATATTTTTTATGTATATGCTTTAATGATTTTTTTTCTTTACAATTAAGTTTTGGACAATTAAAAAAAAAAGTGGTATGGGTAGTAAAAAGAGCATTCTGCATTTTCTCCTTAGCAAGACTATTTATGCGGGTGGAATCTATGAGTTGGTAGCAGTGGCTGGGGTGCTGTCCCTTACATAGCTGGTTCTTCCTATTGCTAAGCAGATGCCTTCTTACTCATCTCATATTTGATCAGCCAACTTCCCTAAATGAGCGGGGCTATTTCATTTGTTGCATGGCATGCATACAAAAGCCAATTTTCAGGCTGTACTTTGCAGACAAATCTCATGAATGCCAAAGAATAGCAACAGGTCATCCGCCCACAGATAATCTCTGGAGACTTTCATGTCATTGATGGCAGCAATTAGGAGACCCCAGTTGGTCACTGGGCCTCAAAAGTGCTCATAAGGTAGTCCTGGAAGTCCTTGCTCCAGACGCAGTCCTTAGCTATTGCAGTGTTGAGTCCCGGGCCACTCCTACACCCCACGCCTTAGCTGCTCCTCAGAGCCCAATGACACTCCACCTACCCAACTTCTATATATTCAATCATAAATATAAATATATCTAAGGATATATTTATATCATTGAAGATAGAATTTTAAAAACAATTGTACATTACTCTGGTAAGTACCTGGTCCTCTGTGAGATTCTCAGCATTCCAGTTGCTACAACGAAGCAGAAGGGACTTGTCAAGAGGAAAGTTCAAGACTGCCTCAGAAAGAGATTTCAGGCTGAGCCCACTGCAAAGCAAGTTTCTGCGAAGAATAAACCATGCATCAAAAATTGGCAAAGTACACAAACAAAAATACCCAACAATGTATAAATGGCCAATGAATACAAGTCAGGTAAGCACTACACATCAAAGAAAATGATTTGCTATCTATCAGATTGCAAAGGTTTTCTAAAGTAATTTTTTTTTAATTTTATTTATTTATTTATTTGTGTGTGTATGTGTGTGGCCAGCTCAGCCCACCAGGGGGCGGGGCTGGCTGGCATGTGGTGCTGGGGGATTGAACCGCGGTCCCTGTGCTTTGCTAAGCTTGTTCTAAGTAGGTGCTTTAGACCACTGAGCCTCTCACCAGCCCCTGCAAAGGTTTTCTAAAACAAACAAAACTACCTGTATCTAGTATCAACAGACCAAAATGAATCAGGCAGTTTCATCTAACATTTGTGAACTGTAGTTAGTAAGTATGCGTGTGTGGCTGGTACCAGAGACTGAACCCAGGGTCTGAGCTGCAATTTCCGACCTTTTATTCATTTTGAGACAGGGCTACGGTGCGCAGCGACTGCAGCCTGCCTCAGGTCCCAGAGTGCGGAGCTCATAGGCCTGCACTGCTAGGTCCAGCTGCGAACTCGGCATTTTTACAGCCTTATGCAACTAATTAAATAATTTTAAAACAATAATTTAATTATGAATAGCTATTAAAATTGCAATATAAAAATTCTCTGATCTAGCCACGTCCATTTCTGAGAATCAGTATCCTATATAAAGTGCACTACACTGTAGCATTAGTCATAGTAAAGAAGGACTACAAAAATTTAAATCATTTCAATGGTATTCATGCCTTATTCTGAAATTCGAAAAATGATAAAGCTATTTTTAAAGCTGGGCGTGGTGGTGCACACCTGTAATCTCAGCACTGGGAAGGCTGAAACAGGAGGATCACTATGAGTCTGAGCTGTGTAGCAAGACCCTACACCAAATAAATAAAGATTGAAATAATAATAAATAAAGCTATTTTCATTAAAGAGGTAAAAGTCCAAACAAGGAGCCAGGGAGATGGCTCAGTGGAATAAGTGCTTCCCTGTCAAGTGCAAGGGCCTGAATTCAATCCCTCGTTCTGGAAAAAAAAAAAAAAATCCAAACAAAAGCAGCAATTGCTTTTACTAACCCTAAACCCTAACCCTAACCCTACTCTTTCTGCTCTTCAAAACTTGCTAACTAAAACTGCTGCCAGGAGAAAAAAAGGCTGCATGAGAGTAAAAAAGTTAATTGGTCCGAAGACTGGAAACTTCAACCAAGAGACTATTAAAAGGATAAATAAGTCTACCATGGTGGTGCACACCTGTAATCCCAGCACTCATGAGGCTCAGGCAGGAGGCTTAGCACAGTCTCAAAAAGAAAAATTAGAAAAGAAAACTTTCCTTACAGAATGGGAAATCTGGTGAATCTCATAAATCGCCAAAGGCAGAAACAGACTAAAAAGTGCAAAAATATCCAGACACAACTTAGGTAAAGTCCATCAGGTTTCAGCACAGAAGAAGGCAGGGATCTGGGGGGTGTAAAACTCTCTTTTGCAGCTGGGCACACAGCTCAGTGGTACAATGCTTGCCAGTATGTACAAGGTCCTGGGTTCAATCTCCAGTATTTCAAGAAAAAAATTTATTAAACTTTCTTTTGTTTTATTTAAAAAAAATCACAGTCTGGGAGCACAGTTCAGTGGTACAGATGTGCTGAGCAAAAGCAAGGCATTGATTTCAATCCCCAGCACCCAAGGAATAAAACAGCCAGATGTGATGGCACATTCCTGTGATCCCAGCACTTGGTAGGCTGAGGCAGGAGGATTTCCGTGAGTTCAAGGCCAGCCCGAGTTAATAGTGAGTCTAAGGCCAGCCTCAACTACACACTGAGACCCTGTCTCTAAATAAATAAATAAATAAAATGATAATAAAGCAAGCAGCAAAAAGAATAATGAATGCTTACTGTTAAATTCAAACAAAGAAAAACAATGAGCCTCCTCCCATTTTTTTGCACAGCTGTGCAGTTTTCTGAGCATGGGTCATGCTGTTGTTTGAAATTGTCACCCTCACTGAAGCTATTTAATTATTCTCTCTGCCAGACATGGTGGTGTGTGCCCATGATCCAGCACTCAAGAGGCTGTCAGAAAGATAGCCTAACATTTGGGACCAAGTTGGCCTAGGCAGTGAGTTCAAGGCCACCCTGAATATACAGTAAAACCCTGTCTCAAAGAGCAATAACAACCTAGTGGTTAATTGCACTAAGTATAATTCTTAAATTATGTCAAATTTCTTGCACTATTTCAACATTTTTAAGTTTTATTATATTTAATCAATAGAAAACTTTTTTTTTTTTTTTTTGAGGCAGGGTCTCACTATGCAGTTCAGGCTGGCCTTGAACTTGCTCACATAGCCCAGGCTGACCTTGAACTCACAGTAATCCTCCTGCCTCAGCTTCCTGAGAGCTGGGATCATACACATGCATCATCATTCCCAGCCAATTTTTTGAGTATTGGTGAAATTTCATTTAAAAAGACCTGATAAAAGTTTTTAGGGGGGGAGCAGCGGGGGAAGATGGCGGCCGCTGTGCCCCAGCGGGCGTGGACCGTGGAGCAGCTGCGCAGCGAGCAGCTGCCCAAGAAGGACATAATCAAGTTTCTGCAGGACCACGGTTCAGATTCGTTTCTTGCAGAGCATAAATTATTAGGAAACATTAAAAATGTAGCTAAGACAGCTAATAAGGATCATTTGGTTACAGCTTACAATCATCTTT
>NW_004524583.1:12754211-12755570 GCF_000260255.1 Octodon degus
CAAGGGCCTGAGTTCAATCCCCAGTTCTGCCAATAAAAAAAAAAAAAAAAAGAAAAAATTCTACTTTGAGTGAACCTAGGGCCTCATACTACACTCCCAGACCTTTTTATCTTTAACTTGGAGACAGTGACAATAAATTGCCTAGACTGCCCTCACACTTGCAGTCTTCCTGTCTTAGCCTCCTGAGTAGCTGGGATGACAAACATGTGCTATTGTACCAGGCCCTAAAAGTTTCATTTTTATTTCCAGGGAAGTTTGTGGTAACATTCAGCTCTGGCCAAATTCTTATTCGCAAGCACAGTGGCACATACCATGGTGATACTCTGGAGGCTGAAGCAGAAGGATTGCAAGTTCAAGCCATGCCTGAGGAATTCAGCAACACCCTGCCTAAAAATAACGAATGTAGCTCAGCATGAATTGCATGAGTTCAGGACCTACTATCACACACACTAAAAAAGATCAAAATTCAGTGTACCTTCCCTTTCTCTACATTCATACAGGTGACTATAAATGTATTTTTAAGAGATCTGGATAGAAAATCAGATAACAGTCATGCTAAAGGTACAATAACAACGATAATGATGATGACAGTAACAGGTAAAATTTATCTGGAATTTATATGTCACTACTACGTCTAAGTTCTTCACACCAGTCCCATGAGGGAAAACATTACTAACCCTACATTATGGATTAAGAGATTGAGGAACAGAAAGGTCAGTGTCTTGCCAAAGACCACACAGTTTGTAAGTGGCAGCACCTGCCCGCCCACCCACCCAGTCTATTCCTGAGTCAACTTCAGCCTCCATACCCAGATGAGGGCCTGATGAGAGGGGGCTTTTGCCATTATACTTCTAATACTATTACAGAGTTTTAATTTTTATGGTGATATTTAATATGTTATTGAAATAAATGTATAATTCACATATAGCAATTTTATGCACATAAACCAAATTATCAAAATAAAACTTTGTTGCATACTAAAAAATGATGATAAGCACAGACTGTAATCAGGCCTTCCCTGAGCTTATCAAATCCTCCCATCCTTAGTGCAAGGTCACCGGAGACAGGGGAAAGGCTGGTTCAGTCCCCATCATTAAAAGAGGACCTCTGCACATACACAGAAGGTAACTATGATTGCCTCCCCAAGAAATATAAGTACAAATACAATTTTCACAGGAACAGAATTCTCAAGAAAAGGGAGACAGGCGGGGCAACACAGCTGGGTGGCCAGCACCCAGGAGGTTAAGGTGGGAGAATCATAAGCTCAAGACCCTCTTGGGCTGTACAGCAAGATCCTGACTCAGAGAGAGAGAGAGAGAGAGAGAGAGAGAGAGAGAGAGAGAGAGAGAGAGAGAGAGA
>NW_004524583.1:12756691-12758285 GCF_000260255.1 Octodon degus
AAAGAACCATAAAGCAAATGGCACTATTACAAAAAAAAAAAAAAAAAAAGACAAGGGTCAGGTGTATCATCATTTCTGGCTGGTGGCAAGATTTGCAAAAGTTCCTCATTGAGATGAGCCAGGGCTGCAATGAGAGTGGTGGGCTCATTGCTAATTAAATCAAACACATTCATCTAAAGCAGACACACAGTACCTGGGTCACTGCTGTCATCTACAACTCTCAATCAGTAGAGTCAGATCATCTAATTTTTCAAAAGCAAACAATATAGATCCTTCAATAAATTTTGGGTTTAAGCAGGATTTTCATACAGAAAAACAAAAACAAAAAAATCTGCAGTCCTAGTTTAGCCAGTGGGATCATTAGCTTATAACCTGTAACGTACAGTGATACCTTACTGATGTTTCATCAGAAAAAACCACCAGGCTCGGCATGGTGGTGCACGCCTATAATCCCAGCACTCAGGAGGCTGAGGCAGGAGGATTGCCAGAAGTTCAAAGCCAGCCTGAACTGCATAGCAAGACTGTCTCAAGAAAAAAAAAAGAACCAGTCAAGTGTGCAGCTATGGGAGCCCGACACAGAAAAATCTCAAGTTTGAAGGCAGTCTGGGCTACATAATGAGCTCAAGGCCAGCCTGGATTACATTAATATGATTCTGTCTCAAAAAAAAAAAAAAAATCTAAGTAATTAAATTGTAACATTTCCTCACAGATTCAATGTAATGCATTTCAAATATTTCATTACTACTTTCCAGTAATACACAAATCTTGCTAATATGTTTTGCTCAAAGTTATAGGAATTCCAACATTCATATAAACCATACCTTTGCCGCACAGCCAAGTATCGAAGGTCTAGGCATCCTCTAACGATGAGGCCATAATCCTGCAGAAGCTTGCTGGCATCATCTGAACATCCCACTCCAACTTTTAAAATGGTGCCATCTGCCAAAATATCCAGTAAAGTTCTTGGTAGTGTCTTGCCTCCGGAGGTCAGCCTAGGCAAGCGAACCAAGACGCAGAGGCCACTTGGCAAGGCCATTTGCAGGAGTGACAGAGGACTGGCTTTGCCTTCCAAATTCACCTGCAACACAGCAAGACAAGTCATGGTTCCTAGCCTGTTCAGCAGCAGCAAGCACAACCCCAAACTGTAGCTACATAAAGGAGAGCTGGGATTCAGTCTAAGGAGAGCCTGTAAGGAGTGCAATGGACCCTATAAGGCAGCAACCTAGACAAAGTTTCCTGAGGGCCCAACTCCAGAGCTGGAGACACTAGCATCCATAAATAGTGATCAGCCAACACACGGGAGCTCTGGCAAATATCCTGGCAGAGTCAGAGGAAATGCTGGTTACAAAAGGCTAAGGGGAAAAAGTGGCTACGGAGCTGGGTGTGGTGGTGTACGCCTGCAATCCTAGCACTCAGAAAGGCAGGTTGGAGGATTGCTGCAAATTCAAGGCAAGCCTAGGCTACAAAGTGAGTTCAAGGCCAGCCAGAACTACATAGCAAAACCTTGGCTGTGAAGAAAGGAAAGAAGTAAGGAGGAAAGGAAGGGAGGGGAAGTGAGGGGAAGTGAGGGGAGGGGAGGGGAGGAGAGGAGAAG
>NW_004524583.1:12758385-12766437 GCF_000260255.1 Octodon degus
AGTAAGGAGGAAAGGAAGGGAGGGGAAGTGAGGGGAGAGGAGAGGAGGGGAGGGGAGGGAAAGAAAGGAAAGGAAAAAGAGCAAGTGGGCTAAAGGAAAAAGGCTATGGAACTGGGCATAGTGACACATGCCTATGATCCCAGCACTCAGGAGGTGGAGACAGGAGGATCACTATGAATTCGAGACCAGTCTGAGTTACAAAAGTGTGCACAACACTGGCCTGAACTGCACAGTGAGACCTTATCTCAAAAAAGAAAAAGAAAAAAGGAAGAGAAAAGAAACAAGGCTAAGGCATGCCAAATGATAAACACACTTGCATTATCCAGGCTCTCTTATATCCTGCAGTAACTCTTTTGCCTCATCAGCACCGCCTCAAGAACAATTTTTCTAAAGGAAGACATAAAACTGTAAATAAGTGATACAAAGTGGTTTCTCACCATTTTATAGCCTCAAATGTACTTAAATAATACTGACCATAAATTAGGGACCTTCTATCTTAAGAGGTAAAAATTATTCCACATAGTAACTACATATTTGGATCTGGTTCCATTTTTTTAGGGTCATAGGTAATTTTAGAATACTGCTGAAAGCTAAGTGTTATCCATACAAAAATTAACATACAAAGTTTATATATTTTTCAAGAATTAAAATCCCCTAAAGACATCCACAAATCCCAGAAGTATCCAGTAAATCCCAGCCATGTTTCCAGCAGAGGAAACCTTAAGGCAGGAAGATTGCTGCAAAATCAAGGCCAGTCTGGGCTACAACATGAATTCAAGGACAGCCAGAACTGCAGAGTGAGAGCCTGGCTGGGGGGGAAAAAAAGGAAGGAAGGAAGGGAGGGAGGGAAGGAACCTATATTGGTTTATAGGTGAAACAATTTATAGGTTAAGCAATTTGACCAAATATGGTGACATTAAAGGCAAAGCTAGGACTATGACCTAATTTTTGATGGACATGAGTGATTTTTGCATAAGAGAAATTTGGAAATGCCTAGAGAAGTTTCTAACTGTCACAACTACATGAACATAGTGTATTGGCATCTAGTAGGGAGAGGACAGAATGTTACTAAACATCCTCCAGTGTACACAATAGCCCCTTACAAGAGAAAGTCCTCTGCCTAATGTCACAGGGATGTGCGAACTGTGCTCCAGGGCCATGCAGCTCAGCTGTGCTGCCTGCTGGGAGGCAGTGCATGGTGGCAGTGTTGATACCGTCATGGAAGAGATAGTCCCTGCCTAAGGAACTGTGGAGTGGAGGCACAGACACAGCCCTCACACACAAATACAAAAGGCACTGAAAGGAGTGATTCAGAAGGTGTCACGAGTAATCACAAGAGGGATATTTCATAGTTGAACTGATCAAAATCATAGAGAGCAAAAAGTACATCACAGAGGGCCACTGTTAAAATCTGGGAGAGCGTTGGCCCCCAGATTCTACTTCTGCATTGAATAAAACCATGATTTAATTCACAAAAGCCTTGAGAATCTCTTCCCAGGCACTGTGCTACAAATGAGGGTTAGCTCCATACCCTCAAAAGAAAAACTGCTAGTTTGATTTCTACAGTGGCTATTTCTTGTGACTCAGCCAAGCTGAAAAAGATCTGGAAGAAACTTGACTACTGGCAATCTAGCTCAGCAGCACAGCACACACCTGGCAAGTGCAAGGTCCTGAGTTCAATTCCCAGAACCAAAAAAAAAAGAAAAAAGAAACATGACTATGAGTTCTTGTTTTCTAACAACTCATTCTGATGTGGCCAGATCATCTTTTGTCCCTGAGTGAGTAGCTTCCTCTCTCTAACACAAGTTCCTCTCTCAGGCGTCTGAAATGCTTGGTGCCACAAATGCATTTTGGTTTTGGTTTTCTGTTTCAGAATATTTGCATATTCAAGCTATCTTGGAATGGGTGCTAAGTCTAAGCCCAGTACTCACTTACGTTTCACATATACCTTATACACAAAACCTTGAGGGTAATTTTATACAGTATTTTTAGTACACCTATATCTTGGCTGTGATTTGTCACAGGAAATTTTCACATGCGGCATCATAAAAGAGCTCAAAAAGTTTCAGATTGTGGATTTTCAAGTTGGCAATGATCAACCTGTATTTTCTCTATCCAAGAAAAAGCTACAAATCTCTACTTCCAATATGTAACACTGCTAATCTGGCATAAACTAACTTCAAATTCCTAAGGCTCTGCACACCTTTATAGTCAGGCTTCAACATCTAGAGTATATTAAATAGGGATGGTCATGGTGGCAGACGCCTGTAATCCCAGCACTCAGAAGGCCAAGAGAGGAGGATCACTTCAACATCGGGACCAGTGTGAGCTAGAAAGTGAGTTCAAGGCCAGCCTGGACTGCATAGTGAGACCCTGTCTCAAAAAGACAAAAAATACACAAAATAAATAAGGCTAGATCTTTTAATATGCTTCTGAGTTGTACATAAAATCCACAGTGTTGGGCTGGTGAGATGGCTCAGTGGTCTAAAGCACCTACTTAGAACAAGCTTAGCAAAGCACAGGGACCACGGTTCAATCCCCCAGCACCACATGCCAGCCAGCCCCGCCCCCTGGTGGGCTGAGCTGGCCACACACACACACACACACACACACACACAAATAAATAAAATATTTTTTAAAAATCCACAGTATTATAATCAAAGTTTTCTCATTAGAAATCCAAATGTTCGTAACTCATATTGAATATATAACTGGAAGAATAATGTTCTTTAAAAAGAATAAGATAAGGGGCCAGGGAGGTGGCTCAGTGGAATAAGCGCTTCCCTGGCAAGTGCAAGGGCCTGAGTTCAATCCCTGGTTCTGCAAAAATAAATAAATAGCCTCTTTCCGGCTGGAACCATGGAGGTTGCAGAAGAGAAGAAAAAGAAGGTTCCTGCTGTGCCAGAAACCCTTATGAAAAAGCGAAAACATTTCGCAGAGCTAAAGATAAAGCGCCTGAGAAAGAAGTTTGTCCAGAAGACGCTTCGCAAGGCGAGGAGGAAGCTCATCTATGAAAAAGCCAGGCACTATCATAAGGAGTACAGACAGATGTACAGAACTGAGATCCGGATGGCTAGGATGGCGAGAAAAGCTGACAACTTCTATGTCCCTGCAGAGCCCAAACTGGCATTTGTCATCCAGATCAGGGGTATCAAGGGTGTGAGCCCAAGAGCTGGGATTATACACCCATGCCACCTTTGCCAAATCTTCAATGGTACCTTCGTAAAGCTCAACAAGGCTTCAATTAACATGCTGAGAATTGTGGAACCATACATTGCATGGGGGTACCCAAACCTGAAGTCAGTGAACGAACTAATATACAAGCGTGGCTACGGCAAAATCAATAAGAAGCGAATTGCCTTGACAGATAATTCATTGATTGCTCGATCTCTTGGTAAATATGGCATCATCTGCATGGAGGATCTGATTCATGAGATCTATACTGTTGGAAAACGCTTCAAAGAGGCAAATAATTTCCTGTGGCCATTCAAGTTATCATCTCCTCGAGGTGGAATGAAGAAAAAGACCACCCATTTTGTGGAAGGTGGAGATGCGGGAAACAGGGAAGACCAGATCAACAGGCTTATTAGAAGGATGAACTAAGGTATCTACCATGGTGATTTTATGATTTGGTCAGTTAATAAAGTATCTGCTTCCAAATTGAAAAAAAATAAATAAATAAATAAATAAATAAAAATAAATAAATAAATAAAGAATAAGATACCTAGTTTTTATTTCTTTTATTATCCCCTTTTGCTTTCTAATGCCTTTTTGGCTTGAAATCACTGCTACTCATGGAAAACAATGGAACTCTTAGTTTACCAACATTATATTTACCAGAAATAAATGAAACATTTAATTTTTTTTTTTTTTTTTGTATTTTAGGGAAGGGTCTACAGGGTGTTCAGGGTCTCACTATTAGGTCAGGCTTGTAGTGATCCTCCTGGTTACAGTCTCCCAAGAGCTGGGATTATACACCCATGCCACCATGCCCAGTCTCAATTGCCGTCTCAGCATGCCCCAGGGGTGGGGCAGGCACAGCAGGTGCAGGAATCAGGGATCAAACACCCCCCCCACACCTGCTTGCAGGTGCTTTAATCCACTGAGCTATTTCGCAGGTCCTTGAAACATTTAAATTCTATTAGAATTATTTAATTCTGTAGCCTCTGTGTATTTTATTAATCTACATCTATAAATATATACAAATATGTAGCATTTCAAAATAAAAATTATTTTACAATTATGTTGGCACATAACAATAAATGGCCTCACTTACTGCATGTTTCATGTATCCCTGGATACACCAAGAGGCCACCTGGAGGGACCGACTCTTCCATGTATAAGCACACTCTGCAAAGCTCCCATAATAAGGAAACTGCCTAGTGTGGCATTTTTCAGCATGTACTTTTGTCCAAGGGACACATGACTATAAATGTATGATTATTTATAAATCCCATACATGTAGTATTAGTATATTAGTACATTATATACATTATTGTAGAAGTAGTAGTACTCAGGATTGAATTCAGGACCTTGTATGTGCTAAGAATGCCTCCTCCACTAAACTATGACACTCATTTTGCACCGCTGACCTGACCTGTCACACAGTGCATCACCTGAGTAACTGAGGGGATGGGAACTCTCACTCTATCTGGTAGCTCTTCTTGATATAGTCTATTTAATACAGATAGAATCTATTAATACACTAATATAGATAGTCTATTAATACATTATTAAATATACACAGAAGTAACAATTTGAAAGGAATGATGAAATCAACCCTTACTGATGAAACTTCTGTGTTCCAGTGATTCCTTTGGAGGCGCAGGGCTAGAGGTCTTTCTTTCTGGGTGTCAACAGACAATACAATTTAGCATCCATATTCTTAAAACCTGAGAGCAGATCTTTGGCAAGGTCCTTGATGCTTTATCTGTCCCCACAATGGCAGCAGAGAGTAAACAATGGCAAGACCATTTTCTGAACTGGACCAGGTTAACTAATAATCCACACTTGGTCTGTGAAGTTTACAAAGGGGTTAAATTTAGAAGATAGCTTTGACGCCTGCAAGCAGGTGCAGTGGCCAGGCATTTGATCCCCGGCCTGCCTAGCTGGCCCCTCCCCTGGGGTGCACTGAGGCAATTGAGACTGGGCATGATAGCACGCCTGTAATCCCAGCACTTGGTAGGCTATAAACAGGTGGATCACTATGGAGTACCATCTAGTATTGAGACCCTGAACACCCTGTAGACCCTCCCTTAAAATATAATCAATCTCCTCAAAAAAAAAATATATATATATATAATCAATCAATCAATAAATAAATAAAAATAGAAGACAGCTTTGAGACAGGAAGGAGCCTGCACTGTTTAAGAGGCAGAATGAAGAGCCACAGCGGCTGGAGCACCATAGAAGAGGGAAGGAAGAGAGTTAAAAAACAAAATCAGAGACACTGGGAGGAACCAGAGCACACACTAAGTGATTTATTCTAAGCAGTAGAAGAGTTTTTAAGCAGAGAACTGACGTGGTATGATTTTCATTTT
Organism: Octodon degus; assembly: GCF_000260255.1. Lineage (NCBI taxonomy): Eukaryota > Metazoa > Chordata > Mammalia > Rodentia > Octodontidae > Octodon > Octodon degus. The sequence goes on from NW_004524583.1 coordinate 12,763,926, forward strand.
TAAAGTATCATTTTGGTTATGGTAGAAAGGAGGACAGCAGGTGCACAAAAGCCAGTACAGGGAGGCCAGCAGGAGGCTACTGCAATGGTCCACAGGAATGCTTCTCCGGCGGGGACTGAAGCAGCAGTACAAGAGACACAGAGAAGCAGAGGGCCCCAAAACATATTTTAGAGATAGCACTGACAATGCTGGCTAAGTGAGAGGAAAGGAATTAACAGCAAGAAATATAGGTGTGAACTTCCAGCAGGCCTGAAGCCTAGACTTGCAGAAGGATGCTTGGAGGGAAAGACTTCACTTAGCTCAGTCTTAGGTATAGCACTTTTTTTATCTTTATTTATTTATTTGGTACAGGGTCTTGCTACGCAGCTCGGACTGATAGTGATCCTCTTGGCTCAGTCTCCCCAGTGCTGGGATTACAAACATGAGCCACCATGCCCAGTCTCAGTGGCCAGCATGGTATGCCCTGGATTCTGGGGCTGGCACAGCATGTGGTAGCAGGGATCAAACCAGGGTCCTTGCACTTGCCAGGCAAGCGTTTAGACCATGGAGCTATCTGCCCAGCCCTTTAGTACATTCTATCCATTATTTGCATCTTAAGCAGGGGAGCATGTAGCTATCTCTAAGAAAGATCAGGCAGGAGTAAGAGAGCCAGAAAAATCTCTAATATCTCCACCTCTCCCTCTGCAGAAGAAAGGCAATGATGGCATCTACAAGATGGCAAGATCCTCATTCTGCACAGATGACCTAACCCTGTTACTATAGCACAGCACCTGAGCAACTGAGGGGATCTGGGAACTCTCACATTATCTGGTAGCAGGCTATGCTACTTCCTGCTGTGCAAAACCACTTCTCTGACTTTTCATATATTCCACCATTAAAGACATTTTTTTTAATTTTATTTATTTATGTGTGTTTGTGTGCGTGTGTGTGCGTGTGTGTGCGTGTGGCCAGCTCAGCCCACCTGGGGGCGGGGCTGGCTGGCATGTGGTGCTGGGAGATTGAACCGCGGTCCCTGTGCTTTTGCTAAGCTTGTTCTAAATAGGTGCTTTAGACCACTGAGCCATCTCACCAGCCCATTAAAGACATTTAACATAAGATAACTGCCTAATTATGCCTATTGCTCAACTGTGTTGAATACCACATTGTATTAAATAGACCATAACTGCCTATTTATGTCTGAGGCTTGCTCCCTGATTTTAATCTTAAAGGGAGAGAAAACTAGGTACAACACAGGTTTGGGAGGAAAAATCAAGAGTTCTATTAGGAGCAGATTAAATTTAAGATGAGTATTAAGACATTCAAAGGCAGATGTCAAGGAGACAGGTGGACATAAAAGGCTGCTAATTTTGAGAGGAATCAGCATCAACACAGCTGAAGCTATAAAATTAGATGAGATCATTAAATAAAGAGTATAGATTAAATGGCATATAGTAGTGGCCTCTGACTTCATCTGGTTATATATATGCTTTTTTTGGTTTCCACATACTTAAAAACTTGAATTTTTTAATTTTAATTTTATTTGTTTTTGCAGACAGGGTGTCACTATGTAGTTCAGGCTGGCCTTGAACTAACCATGTGGCCCAGGCTGACCTCAAGCTCATGGTGATCCTGCTGCCTCAGCCTCCAGAGCGCTGGGATTATAGGCATGTATCCTCATGCCCAGCTCTAATTTTAATTTTTAAACTAGTGAAAGAGGAGGAGGGAGGGAAAAGAGAAGAAAAGGGAGAGAGAAGGAATGAGACAGGAGACAGGAATGTATGAGAGCATAAAAACCAAGAAATGAATGCCTTGTGTAATGTACACTGGATTAGAAAAAAAGAAAGCCATCAACTCAATCAGTGTAGTAGCATGGAAGGAAATCACACTAAAGTGGGTAAATAATAAATGCAGACCAGGAAATTATATTCAAGGCAGAAGGAAGGAAATAACTGAGCAAAAGATCAATGAAATAGAAGATATGCAATAAAATAAAGACCAGGGCTGGCAAGATAGCTCAGTGGTCTAAAGCACCTGCTTAGGTAAGTTTAGGAGTAAGCACAGGGTTCAATCCCCGGCACCACATGCTATGCCAGCCCCACCAAGGGCAGGCTGAGCCAGCCACAAAAAAATAAAATAAATATAAATAAAGACCAGCCAAGGGTGGTGGCCCATGCCTGTGATCCTAGCACATGGGAGGCTGAGGCAGGAAGATTATTGTAAGTTCAAGGCCAGCCTGGGTAAATAGCAAGACCCTACCTCCAAAAAAAGGAGGGCCAACAAAGCCAAAAGTTGGTTTTGAAGAAGTCTAATAAATTTGATGTGGGCAAGGTGACACAACACCTATAATTCCAGCACTCTATATATCTGAAGATAAGTTTGAGACCAGTCTGGGCAACTTAGTGACTCAATGAGATCTTGTCTCAAAATTAAAAATTAGGGGCTGGAGAGATGGCTCAGTGGTCTAAAGCACCTACTTAGAACAAGCTTAGCAAAGCATCAGGGACCGCGGTTCAATCCCCCAGCACCACATGCC
>NW_004524583.1:12769013-12771119 GCF_000260255.1 Octodon degus
TACATTTAGATAAAAATATAATTTACCAAAGCAAACACATGAACAAATATAGAATACAAATAGCCCCACAATTATTAAAGAAATCATATTCATAATTCAAAATGTTTCCTTAAGGGCTGGGGAGATGGCTCAGTAGAATAAGCACTTCCCTGGCAAGCACGGGGTTCTCAGTTCAATCCCCAGTTCCGCAAAAACAAAATGCTTCCTTAAAAAAAATTCCAGGCAGCACCATCAATGGACTCTAACCACACGTTAAAAATTAGAAATAGGGCTAGGGAAGTAGCTTAGTGAGCAGGGCCTGGGTTCAATACGCAGCATCATCAAAACAGCAACAACAACAATAATAAAAAAACAGAATAACAGCAGACATGAGGCTAGAATAACATGTTTATCAAGGCCTGATAAGGCCATTTCAAGAAGGGAAAACTATATACCAATCTCCTAAAAATAACAAGTAAAATGTATTTATCAACATATTAAAAGAAGGCATTGTAGTTACACATTTATCCCAGCATTCAAAAATCAAGATACTGGGGGCTGGTGAGATGGCTCAGTGGTCTAAAGCACCTACTTAGAACAAGCTTAGCAAAGCACAGGGACCACGGTTCAATCCCCCAGCACCACATGCCAGCCAGCCCCGCCCCCTGGTGGGCTGAGCTAGCCACACACACACACACACACATAAATAAATAAATAAAATTTAAAAAAAAATCAAGATATTTTACCACAATAACAAATAAAGAAAAAAACTACATTACTATCTCAAGAAATGAAGAAAATTATTATAAAATTCAGCAATCATGAATGAGTTTTTAAAAATCAAGAATCGGGGTCTAGGGGAGAAACTGCACATAGGTGGACATGATCACACTTGCTAATGTGCAGGGCACAGATCTGACCCCCAGCACCGCCCCCCAAAAAGGAATTATACATATTTAATCTGATAAAGGGGATCAATAAACAACATATTGCAGACATCAAACTTAAATATGGAAGTGCTGAAAGCTGCCATTTTGATATAGGAATTGGGTCAACAGCCTGCACTATTGCCTTATTTACTAAATATCAGACTGTCACCTTTAGCTGAATAGAAGAAAGGCAAGATAAGGGCTGGGGAGATAGCTCAGCGGCTTAAGCACCTGCCTGGCAAACACAAGGTCCTGAGTTTGATCCCTGGTACCAAAAAGAAAAAGAAAACCGCCAAGACAAGAGAACAGTGTTAAGTACTGGAGAAAAAGAAAAAGAATATCATCATCTTCATGGATGACATAGTACTCCATGTAAAAATCTAACCAAATCTACAAATTATTAGAATTAGTAAGTATGGTGAGACTCCTTAAAATTAAGAGAAATATATAAAATCAAGTCCACTTCCATATGCCAGAAAAAACTAAAAAATATCTGACTGAAAAATATATATCTGAATTTATAATAGAAACTACTAAGCCACATAAAATAAAAATATGCATCTAAATAAATACTTAGGGACCAGGGAGATGGCTCAGTAGAATAAGCGCTCTCCTGGCAACACAAGGGCCCGAGTTCAATCCCCGGTTCCACCAAAATAAATAAATAAATATAAATAAATAAATACTTAGATTCAAAAACTCAGCATTAGCTAATGTGATAGTGTACATGTATAATTCCAGCACTCAGAATTACAAATTCAGCTCAGCCTAGGCAACTTAGCCATTTAATGAGACCCTATCTCAAAATATAAAATGAAAAATAAAGTAACAAAGAGCTGGGGATGCAGTTCAGTGCAAATGCCCTCGGTTCCATCCCTAATACTGCAAAACAAAACAAAAACTTTAATATTAATATATAAGTCAATTCTCTCCAAAACCAGCCTACCAATCCAATGCAATCACAATCAGAATCTCAAGAATTTTCTTGTAAAATCCAAAGAGCTGAATGTGTATTGTAAACACACACACACACACACACACACACACACACACACACAGAAATCCAAGATGTTCTGAGAAAAGACCACAGTGGCAGGTCTGGCTATCCCAGGGGCCCAGGGTCACCTAAAGCTACATTCAATAAAACAGTCTGCAGTCACTGGGTGTACAAATAGAACAATTAATCAACAAAGCACCA
>NW_004524583.1:12771844-12772986 GCF_000260255.1 Octodon degus
GCTTATTCCACTGAGCCATCTCCCCGGCCCCAAAAGTAACTTTTTAATTGATTTAGGACATCAACACAGCCACAACACCCACAAGAGCACAACTGCCACAAACAAAAACAAAAACTCTTAAGAAAGTAATACAAGAGAATATTTTCAAAACAATGAATAGGGAAAGAAGTGATGACTGTACTACACAGATCATCCATTTACTGAAAGAAAAACGTTTTTCTTTTTTTGAAATGTTGCTGTGCCAGCCAGATAGCTCAGTGGATTAAAGTACCTGCTTAGGCAGACACAGGGACCGGGTTCAATCCCAGGTGTGCCATGCTGGCCCCACCCCTGGGACAAACTGAGGCAAATGAGACTGGGTGTGGTGGTACATGCTTATAATCCCAGTGCTTGGGAGACTGAAAGAAAGAATAACTACGAGTTCATCTGTGTAGTGAGACCCTGTACTAAATACATTTTTTTAAAAATGTTTAGACTGGTTTTCACTATCTAGTTCTGACTGGCCTTCAACTCTATATAGCCCAGGCTGGCCTCAATCTTCCTGCCTCAGCCTCCTGAGTGCTGGGATTACAAGCATGTGCCACCATGCCTGGCAAGAAAAACTTTTTTACAATGTAAAGGCAATTCACAATTGGAGAAGATATTTATCATGGTAATTCACAGATCCTATCTAGAATACATAAAGAACTCCTATAAATCAGTAAGGGAAGCCAGTTCAATAAAAAGAGGCAAGAGATGAGAACTCTATTAAAGAGGGTGTCTAAAAACCCTACATAAAACATACCCAACCTTATCATCTTGGGCAACTTTGCAATACCACCTTAAAATAAAATAAATAAAAAAGGTTGAGTACATAGCTCAGTACCCTCTGAGTTGAATCCCCACCATGAAGGAATGAACTAGGACCTGAAGAAATTGTGTAGAATGAATCCAGAAAGACTAAGGTATGTTAACTTAAGAAAGAAATTTAGGATAGCCTGGAAAGTCCAGTCTAATACTAGCTAGAAAAAACAAACAGGATAAAGGCAAACTTCAAAAACTTTAAAACTGATAAAAGATATCAAGTATTGGGCAGGGAGATAGCTCAGCAGAATAAGTACTTGCCTGACAAGCACAAGGTCCTGAGGTCAATCCCCAGTACC
>NW_004524583.1:12773871-12774925 GCF_000260255.1 Octodon degus
AGACTAAGAGTAAAATGAAGACATGATTGGAACAACAAAAATAGTTGCTATCAATGGCTATCAGGAAATGAACTAAGAGAGAACCCATGGGGAAGGAAGGGGTCAAAATAGGTGAGAATGGCAAACAAAGGGGAAAAAAAAAGGTGGATGTGGTCAGTGCAGGATATATGGACAAAACATCACAGCAGAACCTTTCATATTTATAAGTAATATGTATTAATCAAGAAAAAAATAAATGTCTAAAAGATGACCTTCAGAAAAATTATCCCCAAAAAGGAAGTCTCAGTGAGTTACAAGGAAAGACAGACAAAGAAAATAAACTCTTTGGAAAATCTATATTAATACTAAGGGAAAAAAAAAAAAAAAGCAAACGCAGTCATGACCAAATACACACACAAAGATGAATGAAAGCAAAAGGGAAACAGGAATGGAGGGGCAGATAGAGCAAGTGTGGATGACTTGTCCATGAAGTTCTCCTGTGACAGCAACCAAGGGAAAGCAACCCTACCTGAAGGAGACGTCCAGTGGGAGTTCAACACATAACAAAAGCCAGGCTAAAGTAAGCTTTGAACCATTTGCCATCTTAACTTACCTATGCCTCTGTGATCAGATTTAGAACTCATTAAATCGATTACCATTGCTATCCACTTCAGATTACCCTGTTACTGCTGAAGTTACACGTCATGTAGTTGGAATAATTAGTATCTGAAAATGTGAATTTCCTCATGTAATAAAGGTCATCATTTAAATCTCAATGTTGTCTTCTATTGTAGTTGATATAACAGACTAAATATTCAATCCTTCCCTTATGGTCTAAGGCCATTTGTATAAGCAAACGCTATTACGAATAGAAAGAAATACCCTCAGAGCTGAGCACGGTGGTGTGCACCTGTAATCCCAGCACCCTGGGAGGCTGAGGCAGGAGGATCAAAAGTTTGAGCCCCACTTGGGCAATTTATAAGCTAGACTCTGTATCAAAACTTTTAAGTTTTTAAAAACATGAGGATGTAACTCAGTACAAAGATCCTACAGTACAATAGTATATATGTATATT
>NW_004524583.1:12777085-12781830 GCF_000260255.1 Octodon degus
AAAAAAAAGAAACACTCTGCTTTGAGGAGAAAGCTGTAGAGTACCACGTTCCAGAAAGTTGGCAGTGGCCACATCAGGTTCCAGAATGGCAGTGTTATAGATAATCTGCTCCTCAAAATCAGGTTCAGAGTACTCAGCAATCCAGGCACTCAATCCCTTCAGCCAAGAGAAAAGAAAACCTGGCTATTGCTCAGCAGTGGACCTTGGCATCATCCACATGGCCCTGATTTTAGGCACATATAGAATGCCAGAGTTCTGAGGTTAAGAGGCTTCCACTTAGATTCAAGAAGGTCTGGGAGGCCAGGCAGTGTGCCCCTGGGAGGGCAATGTGTGAAGGTGAGTATGAAGCCAAAGTTGCAGTGGAGACTCCAGAAGTTTGAAGAAGCCAGAAACATGGATCATCTAAGGAAAGATGCAAGGAGGGAGCAAGGCAGGCCTAAGAGAGATGCCATGGGAGCTACAACTACTAGAAGTGCCAAAGGAGCAGAGCCATGTAAGGCCTTTGGAGCTCACAATTTATCACAGATTGCTTTGGATGTTCCACATGGAACTATAGGACTTAATGTTTGCCCTGCTGGATTTTGGTCTTGCTTTGGTCCCAATGTTTTATATCCCCTTGTTTGTATGTTTTGGAATGGTAGTGTTTTTCCTGTGCCACTGAATGTTGGAAGCGTTTTAACTTTTCATTTACGTGGGGGCTCACAGCTAAGAGTTTGCCTTAGGTCTTGAAGGAGACTTGGGACTTGGACTTTCCAGCAATGCTGAAACTGTTAGGACTTTGGCAACTCTTAGAGATGGACTAAAATGATTTTTGCATAAAGGAATGTACATGAGTCTTTGGGGGGGGTCAGAGGTGGAATGTTATGGCTTGTGTCTAGCTATCTTCCCCAAGACCTCATGCAGTTATGGGGGGAGAGGGTTGCTTCTAGAGTTTGTGACTAATTCATGATCCAATGCTGGGATTATGGGTGTGAGTGGTACACTTGCCCTAGGGCAGATAGCCTGAATGCAATACAAGGAAGGGAGACAGACTTTTTCTGTCACTGCTCCTCCCTTTTTGTTCTTACTATTTCGCTGTTTTCCACCACCATGAACTACTGTCCTTTGCTATGTTCCTTGGAGTCAGCCGGGTATGGACTGAAACCTCTACAAACTGTGAGCTAAATAAACCTTTCCTTCCTTAATTTTAGGTGTTGGATATTTTGTCCCAGCAACAAGAGAAAAGTAACTGAGATAGCTTTAAAAACCCTGGGCTCTGATGCTGGCTACTAGCTCTGTGAGCTGCAGCATATGACTACCCCTCTTCACGGCTCTGTTTCCAATCTGGACGGTGAAATAAGAATATTATCTTTACCCAGACATGCTGGGAAATGAGATGAGATGATGTAGCACATAAACTCGGTGCACAGTTTAACTTGGAGTTCACTTACATGTTCACTCCTCTTTTTAAATCCTAATTCAAGTAATAATTCCAAATTAAACAGGACTTCTTAACTAACTTCTCCCATGGCATCCTTTTATTTTTTTGCGGTAATGGGGATTGAACTCAGGACCTTGCACTTGCCAGGCAAGCACTTATTCTACTGAGCTATCTCCCAAGTCCCGTTTTTTCTTTTTTCTTTCTTTCTTTCTTTTTGTTTTTATCAGTTTTCTTTGCTTTTTCTGTGTTTTGTTTGTGGAACCAGGGATTGAACTCAGGCCCTTGCACTTGCCAGGCAAGCACTTATTCTACTAAGTTATCTCCCCAGCCCTCCAAGGCATCCTTATGAAGCTATTAATATATCAGTAGTAGCTAATACTGAATAAGCACTTATGAAATGTTAAAACTGTGCTGAAACCTGTATAGGGATTACCCTTGGAATCTTAGAAAAAGCCATGGAGGCTGAGAACATTACATCCCCATTACAGATAAGCACACTGCTTCTCAGAAAGGCCAAGGCATGAGCTGCACCAGTTTGCAGAGTACGCAGGGAGGATGGACACATGCACATTTCTTTTATTCTGGGATGGAAATGCTCAGAATCCTGAGAAGTACAGCAGCTTCTCTGGCCAGAATTTATTGACAATGTGCTAATAAGCTAATTCACCTTTCATCTATTCTTTCCTGACCATCTCTGGCTCCTAGTCAGAAAAACAGAAGAGGTCTTTTTAAAATTTTTATATTTTAACTTACCCACTCACAGTCAATTCCAAGCACTGGGAAGTCTTCTAACCCACTGCAAAGCAAGGGCTGGATTTGATCCCACTCTGCCTCCTGAGACACTGTCACCACCTTTGCCTGGAGGATCCTCTCCTCCCATGAGGATCTGGGAACCCCAGAGGGTAGCTGGTCCTCTTCTGCTGGGGGTGGCACCGTCTTTCCTGGCACTTGTTGCTCTGGCTGCGGCTGTTCCTGGGCCTCGTGGCACGTCTTCCTCCGGCGCTGGATGCCTCTCCACAGGACAAGCCCCCCCACTGCCACACCCAGCAGGGTGGTCACTGTCAAAGCCATCAAGTTCTGTCTAGACATGTTCAACCTTTTACTGTTTAGGAAAGCATTTCACTAAACACACAATCTGCAAAACAAATAGCAAAAATATATTTACATACAAGTAAACAAGTATTCTTCTAAAATTTCATTTATAATCCCTGGACTTACAAACTATCTGCTAGAAATTTTCACATGAAACTATAATATTTTAATTATTTTCATTTTTCTAATTTTTATTCTATGTCTACTGTCAGCCTTGCCCAAGATTCTCTTAATGATATAAAATTGTATCAACTAAAACAGAATAAGCTAGACTCTTACTTGGGATTATTAGCAAATGAATTGTTTAGCTATTGGTAACTGAAGTGTTCTTCAAAGTGTTTGCAGTTTAAAAACTTTAATCTCCTCTCAGTTGAATGAAACCTTTACTTCTCGATTAAGCAAAGACTCTTAATGATCAGTGAGTTGGTAGGAAGGTTGCTCTGCTCTTCTGGAAGGAAATGGGCCTTTCCAGTGTTCCTGAAGTGGCACAGATCTCCACAGAAACCAATTCAATTACCAGAGAGTAAGGCAACTCAATTTAAAAGGGCAAAAGGAGGGCCAGGGAGATGGCACAATAGAACAAGCACTTGCCTGGCAAGCACAAGGGTCTGAGTTCAATCCTTGGTTCCACCAAAAAAAAAAAAAAAAAAAAAAAAGGCAGAAGGAATGGGGAAGAGAAAGAATGGCACTTAGAAGTCTAAGATGGGGCTGGTGAGATGGCTCAGTGGTCTAGGGCACCTACTTGGAACAAGCTTGGCAAAGCACAGGGACTGCAGTTCGATCCCCCAGCACCACATGCCAGCCAGCCCCGCCCCCTGGTGGGCTGAGCTGGCCACACACACACACACACACACACACACGTAAATAAATAAATGTTTTATAAAAAAAAAAAAAAAAAGAAGTCTAAGATGCTCAAAAGGTAGTTTCCCCTGAAATGTCTACAGGGCCAGGAGGTTAATGTGAATAAATGAAGCCTGCCATGAAATGGTCGCTTTTCTGTGTCACTACATGTGGCTTTTTCCATGTTTCATTTGCTTTACCATGTTTGAGAGATGCCTGAGGGCCAGGGAGATGGCTCAGTGGAATAAGTGCTTCCCTGGCAAGCGCAAGGGTCTGAGTTCAATCCCCGGTTCCGAAAAAAAAAAAAAGAGAGAGAGAGAGAGATGCCTGAGTACCCAGGACTATTTTAGTGCTATTTGAAAAACTCAGCAATAATGTGATAATCAATGGTGAGTGGCCCCCACCTCAGGGGTAACAAAGCCTTGAGCAGTGACTGCTTGGTACAAGCTGTGTGGGAGTCGGCCCTGCATAGATACCAGGCCTATTCAGGAGAACTTCAGGATCTGAATCTCACAGGGAATGCCAGCACGTTTACCTGTTGACAACAAATGTATAGTTTCCTAAAGTATTGTGTCAGTCCAACAAAAACAAGACTGCCCAGAGACAGAGCAATCTGTGGCACCCGCCTGAAGCCACATCTCTGTGACTTGGGTTCCCACTGGATGTGCACTGTCTTAACCTTGTTCTTAACGTTTCATAGCACCACAGCCCCCCTGAATTGTATTATACCTACAGAGGTATTCAGCTATCAGAAATGAAAAATGGAATCACAATAATTACAACAAAATAAAACGTGCTAATAGCTATACTGTTTTTTTAATTTACATTCTGTGTTATTTCATATGTATTTTTTCCTGTATTTTTATTGATGAATCAGACTTAATGAAATTAAGACATTTAAAAACAAACAAACAAAAAAAACCCTCTTAAAGGAGCTGGAGAGATAGCTCAGTAGAATAAGCGCTCACCTGGTAAGCACAAGGGCCTGAGTTCAATCCCTGGTTCCACCAAAAAAAAGAAATTAAGTCATTTTTGTAAGAAGAGGAAAAGAAGTAGAAAAAGAAGAGGGAAAGGAGGGAGAAGGCAAGAAGGAGGAAGAGGAAATCACTGGGCACCACACATAGAACAGGGAACACACAGTAGGCGAGATATGAAGCCGGGCAAGCAGTACAACTCACAGCAGCCCCAGCACTCGGGACCATCACCAACCTAGGGACCACTGTCTAGGCCACGTGCTCAGGGCACACTGGGACCCAGCAAAGTGCTGCCCTGCCAGAAACAGGAACTAGAAAGCCTTCACCTACTGTGGCCCAAGTAAAGGACCTTTATAGGATAGGAGGCCACAGAGGCTCCCAGAGTAGGACACATCCTCAAGGCTACAGAAGGTACAGTT
>NW_004524583.1:12782545-12799319 GCF_000260255.1 Octodon degus
AATAATAATAACAATAACAACAACTAGCCCAGCCATATAGTCAGTGAATTAAAGCACCTGCTTAGGTGGGTGCAGTGACTGGGGTTCGATCCCTGGGCATGTGTGCCAGCCCCACCCCCAGGGCAAGCTGAGAGGTGACTGAGACCGGGCTTGGTGGCGCATGCCTGTAATCCCAGCACTTGGGAGGCTGAAAATTGGAGGATCACTACAATTCCGATCTGTGTAGTGAGACCCTCTAGACCCTTTACTAAAATAATAACAACCCACAGTACTGAATAGACAGGTTAAACAGTTGATCAGAGAACACAAAGTGTGTTACTAAACTGAAGATAAATCTGTGACTGTTGTCACTTTCGTGTGGACCATTGTTCTTAACCATCACCATTTTTGTTGCCATTCCTGCCTTCTGAGTCTTCAAGTAACTCTTGAGCTAATGGGAACTTTGTGAACCCAGCCTGAAAGTGTGCATGACTTGGGTGAAGAATGTGTGGATAAAATCACTGACAGCTATGTTGCCACTGTATCCTGAGCAGGCTATGTGGACAAGAAAGCGTCCTCTAGGGCCAGCCAGATAGCTCAGTGGATTAAAGTGCCTGCTTAGGCAGAGGCAGGAGCCAGGGGTTGGATCCCTGGCCTGCCATGACGGCCACAACCCCAGAGTGTGCTGAGACTGGACATGGTAGTACAGGCCTGTAAACCCAGTGCTTGGGAGGTTGAAAAACAGGAAGGATCACTACAAGTCCAATCTGTGTAGTGAGACCCTGTAGACCCTGTACTAAATACAAAGAAAGAAAGAAAGAAAGAAAGAAAGAAAGAAAGAAAGAAAGAAAGAAAGAAAGAAAGAAAGGCATCCTCAAGGAGAGCTAGTGCTAGACAGGAGAGATGGGGGCCAATGGTTCTATAGGAAATAGAGCTAAAATAAGTTCAGGCTGGAATTCAGGGTTTGGAGGATCATGATAATGTTCCTCAAGAAGGCATGACTGTATTTGAATAAAAGTAAACTTTGGTATGAATAAATGAATAAATGTAGATCATTTAACACAAAAAAAGACATCTCCTAAAAATGAGCCTTAGTGCAACTTTTGAAGGAAAAATTAATGTAAGACCCTGTCTTATTTTAGGGGAAATACAGTAATAGGGAATTACAAATCAAAGCCACAATGAGACACTACTTCACAACCACTAACATGAGTCTCACAATTCTTTTTAAATGATAATTAAGTATTGGCAGAAATTAGAACGTTCATGTATTGTCAGTAGGAATGTCAAGTAGTGCCACTGCTCTGGAAGAGACTGGCAGTTCCTCAAAAGGTTAAGTATAGATTTGTCATACAAATCTTTTCTTTTTTGGGGGGAAGGTATCCCAAACTCAGGATCTTGAGCTTGCCAGGCAGGTGCTTAATCCACTGAGCTATCTTCCTAGCCCCTGCCATATAATCCTACAAACCCACTCTCAGCTATACATCCAAGGGAAATGAAAATATGCCCACCAGGCATGGTGGTACACTCCTGTAATCCCAGCACTCAGCAAGCTGAGGCAGGAAGATCATTGCGAGTTTGAGGCCAGCCTGGGCTATGTAATGAGTTCAAGGCCAGCCTGAGCTGCATAGTGAGACTTTGTCTAAAAAAAAAAAAGATAAAAGAAAATATGCCCATACCAAACTGAACACATACTTCTAGAGACTCTTAGTTACTTCAGAAGGCTCAGTCAGAAGTTAAACCACAAGTTTAAGGCCAGCTTGGGTAACTGTGAGAGCAGTCTCAAAATACAATTTTAAGAAAAAAAAAAAAAAAAGATGTGATATACTCAGTGGAAGAACATCCTGAGTTTAGTTCCCAGTATCAATATATAAAAAAAAAGTAAAGAAATAGTTCATAAAAGCATTACTAGGGCTGGAGAGATGGCTCAGTGGTCTAAAGCACCTACTTGAAACAAGCTTGGCAAAGCACAGGGACCGCGGTTCGATCCCCCAGCACCACATGCCAGCCAGCCCCGCCCCCTGGTGGGCTGAGCTGGCCACACACACACACAATAAATAAATGTAATAAATAAAAATAAATAAACATTTAAAAGAAAAAAGCATTACTAATACAGTATTAACCCCACAGTAGAAACAAGCCAAAAGTCCATTAGCTGATAAAAAGATACAGAAAATATAGCATATCATCATGTGTGGGTTGAATGTATCCCTCAAGAAGATATGCTGAAGGGCCAGTGTGATAGCTCAGTGGACTAAGTGCCTGCTTAGGCAAGCACAGGGACTGGGGTTCAATCCCTGGCACCACATGCCCCACCAGCCCCACTCCTGGGTGTGCTGAGCCAGCCACCAAGACTGGGCATGGTGGTGCACGCCTGTAATCCCCAGCACTGGGGAGGCTGAAAACAGGATTACTGCGAGTCTGAGCTGCCTAGTGAGACCCTGCACAAAATACAAAAAAGAAGGTATGCTGAAATTCTAACCCCAGTGCCTGTTGCCTATGCATATGACCTCACTGGTTCTCATTGGAAACAGGGTCTTTACAGGCACAGTGAAGATGAGCTCACACTGAAGAGGGCTGGGGCACAGATCCAGGATGGCTGGCGTCCTATGGGAAGAGAAGAGACTCAGAACAGTATGTGAAGACGCACAGAGGAGAGGTCCTGTGAGGATGACACAAGATGGGTTTGTGCAAGTTCAAACCAAGGAATGTCAAGGACTGCCAACCAGCCCAGAACTAGGGAGAGCCAGGAAGACTCCCCCAGAGCCTAGCGATAGCTGGTCTTGCAGACACCTCCACTGCAAGCTCCAGCCCCCAAAACTGTGAGAAAACAGGTTTGCATTGTTTTAAGCCATCTGGTTTGTGTCGCTTTGTTACCAAAGCTCTAGAAAACAAATTCACCATGGAATAGAATTTTATTCAGCAATAAGATGGAATGAAAATGCAGATGCTGCAGCAGGCACAAACTTGCAAACATTGTGAAGTCAAAGAAGTCAGTCCTAATGCAACACATATTGTGTGATTCCACTGATTTGAACAACTAGATCTATGAGGACAGGGGGCTACACCTGGGCTGCCCAGGCTGGGTGTTAGGGGAGAAGGGAATGGGGCGTGAACGCTTTGAGAGGTAATAGAAATACTCTGAAATTAGACTGTGGAGATGGTGGTACAACTCTTAAGAATACACTAAAAATTATTGCATTGTACATTATGAATAATGAATTATATGATGCATGAATTACATCTGAGTAAGGCCATAAAAAAATATTCTGACAAACTGATCAAAAACAATTTGAGCTGGGCATGGTTGCCCACATCTGTGATCCCAGCACTGGGGAGGTGAGGCTGGAGGATCAGCATGAATTAAAGACAACCCAGGCTATACAGTGAGTTCAAGGCCAGCCTGAACTACAGAAAAAGATCCTGTCCCAAAATAAAATATTCGGGAAAACCAAGAATAGCCAAAAATACTGTTTTTAAAATATGGCAGCATGTAAGTTGAAAAAGCATATGATTTCCAACAAAACAACAACACAGGAGTATTTGTCCTTCTAAGTTAGAAGTTTAAAATACAGTCTAAATGGGATGTTTGGTACTGGCATTCAGCAAAATAGGCCACAGAACACAAGAAAACACAGAAACATATCCATGTGTGTGAGAAATTCGTACATAATAAATGTAGCATTTCAGGCTGGGGAGACAGCTCAGTAGCATAAGCACCTGACTGACAAGTACAAGGTCCTAAATTCAATCCCTGGTATCAATAAATAAATAAAAGGACAGGGGATTTGGCTCAGCAGTAGCATGCTTGCTTAGCAAGCTGGAAGCCCTAGGTTTGGTCCCTGGCACCAAAAATAAAAAATTAAAAACCTCCCCTAAAAAACAATTCAACCAAAAAAATACAGTTAAAAAAAAAAAAAACCCAAAACCCAATAAATAAATAAGTAGCATTTCATATTAATAGTTCTGGAGCCAGGTGTGGCACTACACACTTGTAATCCCAGCACACAAAAGGCTGAGGCAGGAGGTCATGAGTTGGAGGCCAGCCTGGGCTCCACAGTGAGTTCAAGGCCAACATGGACTATATAGTGAAATCTTATCTCAATAAAAAAAAAAAAGAATCATACTAGTTGTTCAAAAATGGACTAAATACCCAAGGAGACACTGTTCAGAAAACAATAATTATACATACACACCAATTCTACAGGAATTAAAGAAAAATAAATATATAAGAATTTATAATCGTTCGGTTCATGAGCATGATGATCGGGTGTTCATGCCTTATGCATGAGATGTGCCTCCCTCAAACCATGTTACAACATGGGCACATTACCTGTCTGATGTGAAAAAAAAAAAAAAGAGAGAGAGAGAATTTACAGAATAGGGCGTGGTGGCACAGGACTGTAACCCCAGCTCTAGGGAAGCTGAAGCAGGAGGATCACCATGAGTTCAAGGCCAGCCTGGGCTACATGGCAAGACCCTGTCAAAAAAAACAAAAAACAAAAAGAAAAAAAGAATTCATAGAGGAAGCTATAGTTGAGAAAACTGTTGTGCCTTAGAGTAGAGTAAACCATTTCAACCTCAGCCCGGCTGGCCTTTGAGATGGAGCTCTTCTGTGTCCCGCAGCACTGCGCTGTGGAGAGGAGCGAAGCAGCATGCTTGGCTGCCATCCACCAGGTGCCAAAGGCAGCACCACCTCAGCAGGACAACCAAAACAGTGTCTTCCAGATAAGGCCAAAGGGTCCCGGGGAACAAAACCGCTCCCCTTGGGAACCACTGGGTGGGGAATGACAGCTGTAAGATACAAACAGAAAAGACTGATGAATGTAAACATAAAATGTAGGGCTGACCAAATAGCTCAGCAGATTAAAGCGCCTGCAAGGAGGCACAAGGGCCAGGGGTTGGATCCTGGCCCCCCATGTGGGCCCCGCTCCCAGGGTGTGCTGAGAGGGCAATTGAGACTGGGAGTGGTGGCACTCGCCTATAATCCCAGTTCTTGGGAGGCTGTAAATAGGCAGATCACTACTAGTCTGACCTGAACACCCTGTAGACCCTTTCCTAAAATATAAAAAATAAAAAGTATAAAGTGTACAATGTCTCAACAAGGATGCCGTGTGCTTAAAGACAAACAGTAACATTACACAGAGCTCAGTGGCAGAAAGATGATGCTGGCCTTTAGGCCCAGCTACTCAATAAACTGCCGCATATGAAGACAATCTAGGATTTAACAAGATGCCGTCTCAGAGTGAAAACTGGGGTTATGGGCTGGGGAGATGGCTCAGTGGAATAAGCGCTTCCCTGGCAAGTGGAATGGACCTGAGTTCAATCCCCGGTTCCGCAAAAAAAAAAAAAAAGAAAAAGAAAAAGAAAACTGGGGTTGTGGTGGCCCATGCCTGTGGGCAGAACTGCTGGGAGGTCAAGGCCAGCCTGACTGCATAGGGAGGCCCTGCCTCAAACAAAGACCCTTGCAAAAAGAAAAAGAAAAAAAAAAGGGTAGCGATGTAGCTCAGTGTGAGGACCGCAGATCCAATCTCCAGTACCACAAAAATACTAGACAGTGGCTGGGGGGAGCAGAGATGTAGCTCAGAGAGACAGCACCTGTCTAGCCTGTGCATAGCCTGGGGTTCAACCCCCAGTATCACACAAAAAAGGAAAGCACACATGAACAACTGTTTAATCTCACTAGCAATTAGGGGAATACAACATAAAATGATGAAAAATCATTCTCCATCTGTAAGATTGGCAAAAATAAAAGACATTGACCAAATGTTTAAGAGAGCCTTGGGTAAAATAAGTATTATTATACATGGCTGGTAGGCGATTCAGCAACATTAAATGTCCACAGCCTCCAGGCAACAACTCCACCCACAGGCATCTATTCTTGAGGACTACTCATGGCGGCACCAGGAGTAGGGAAGAAGTTCTCCACACAGGGTAAGTGGAAGACTGCTCACAACTGGAAACAATGACCAAATCCCCCATATTAGGAAATGTTAACATACCACCTCTCTCACAGAGCAAGCATTGGTCTCTACATATTGACGAAGAAGATAGTTCAAGACCCATTTGAAAGCATAAAATATCAAGTTGCCAGACATGTATAATATGCCATATTTGTAAAACTATGCACTGTAAAAGATCAATATGAAATTTTACATATTTGTCATAGATACGTTTGTCAATGATTATGTAAAGAAACAGAAAAATAGTTTTCTATTTCTGACTAGTATCAGTTCTTATAAGATAGGGATGGAAAAAAATAAGTACCAAAGAGGATTTTTCTTGTTTAAATAATTTACACGATGTTTTTACAAGACAACAAGCAGAGACTACAACTAAAACAGGTATTTTAAAATATATTTTAAACACCCACTGGGTTTGGCCACATGTAGCCATTTCTTCCTCCAGTAAATCTCTTTTTTCCCACTTTCTAATTCAGGTAATTAACAAAGCCTTTGGCAAGATCGGCTCTCAAAGAGCCTCTAGGGGTGCTGAAGCTATGGCACGCGTGCCACAGACTTGAGGACACCAAAAGGTTTGCCATCACGGAAAGCATAGCCACAGGTCCTGGACTCAACCCCTGTACACAAAAACAAAAAACACAACCCTCACAACTTCCAGTTGTGACTCCTTGAAGTATACGACAAGTTTTCTGTTTTCGATGTGTGGGCATATAAAAGAGTCTGAGCATCAAGGCATGGGCGTATTTGTATTTTTATGAGCGAATGTCACTGTGTAATAAATAAGAATTAAGATTCTTGTCTCGATGTAACCCGCGAACGTGAAAAGCCGGAGCAGGGACCGCCAGGGCCCAGGCGGCAGGTGTGCCCGGGCGGGTCACTGGGCCGGGGGTCGCCGTGGTGCCCGCACTAGCGGGGACCGATGGGAGCCACCGCGGGCGCCAGCAGCCCCGAGCGCGGGGACGGGCCCTGCCGCCCGGCCGTGGGCAGTCCCAGAGTGTGGCAGACGCTCTTAAGGGAGGGCGAGGGGGGCGCCCCGGGCGGCCCGAGAGGGCGTGGGGCCCGCAGGCCGGGACGGAGACCCTCGAGGCGCCACGTCACGGAACCTTCCCTGCCCTCGCGGGAGCCGGCGAGGAGGCCGCGCCCCAGGGCGGGGACAGGGGCAGGACCAAGTCGCTCGCGGACTGCCGGGCCCCAGCCACGGGTGGCACAGCTCGGTACCCCAGCCCCCGGGCCCTCCTCTGGAAACCCAGGCTGCCCCGCGCACAATCCCGGGGAAGCCTCGGCCCGCCCCGGAGCTTCACTCACCTGCGGCTTCAGACCCGGCCTGAACACCTGCGGCGCCTCACGCTGAAAAACCGGAACCTCCGCGACAGCCTGCGCGAACATACCCGGACCCCCCGGGGTCGTAACCACTTCCGGTCCGCCGGCGGCGGCGGGGGAGGACGAGCCCCCAGCCGCGGTGTACGTGCGGGAGGCGCCATCTTGTACGGAAGTTGTTGGGGCAGTTGGTGCCTCCCCAGTTTTGCCACTGTTGAACAAAGAATCTGTTAAAATTGGAAGGTTGAACATCTCTTCAGAAAAATGGTGTTTTTGTTTCTGTGATGGCATTTTTGCTTTTCCCTTTGGTTTTGAAGGGAGATGCTTTTAAAACCCTCCCAAATACAGTGCAAGACCTCTAATTTTCATCCTTAAGTACTTTGGGTAGTATTTCTCTACTGCGTTCATTTTCTTAATTAAATGGTAACAGCAAATAAAATGAAAGACAGTGTATTTAGATCACATATTCTTCATTAGCAGTGCATATCATCCTATACCCTTTAATAATTTATGCCATCTTTTGTAACAATAATAGCTTCTGTTCATAGATTAAATCATTCAATCTTTTTTCTTTTTCTTTTTTTTCTTTTGGTAGAACCGGGGATTGAACTCAGGCCCTTGCGCTTGCCAGGAAAGCATTTATTCTACTGAGCCATCTCCCCAGCCCCAGCAACTGCTATTTGTGAGGTAGCTATTGTGTGCTTCATACTGTTCTTTTGTCATGGAATGTGTACACGTGAGATGTGCATAAACAATATAAGGGCCAGGCATGGTGGCACTTGTCTGTAATCTCAGCATTTAGGAGGATGAGGCAGAACTACCCTGAGTTCCAGGCCAGCTTGAC
Source organism: Octodon degus (assembly GCF_000260255.1). NCBI lineage: Eukaryota > Metazoa > Chordata > Mammalia > Rodentia > Octodontidae > Octodon > Octodon degus. The sequence continues at coordinate 12,790,649 of NW_004524583.1, forward strand.
TCTGTCCCAAAAACAAAACCAATAATCAATATAAGGTATATGTGCTCCCTAAAAATGTTAGGAATTTTTATTTTCTTTTTATTTGTTTGATTTTTTTAAAAATTCATTTGAAATGGGGGTCTCATATTACCACATGGGCCTTCAATTTGTGATCCTTCTTCCTCAGCCTCTCCAGTAACTGGGATTACAGTTTACACACCTATGCTTGGCTTTCAGTGTGCTCGAAAATTTGTAAAGCATTTTAATTATTTAATGGCAATTAATCCCAAAACAGCTCCATGAAGTTGTACCAGTACTAGTACTACTGTATGTGAAAATAAAAAACAAAAAGGTGGGGAAGTGAAATAACTTTCTCAAGGTACCTCAGCAAGTAAACACTGCCATTAAGAATGAAACCTCAGGGGCTGGTGAGATGGCTCAGTGGTCTAAAGCACCTACTTAGAACAAGCTAAGCTAAGCAAAACACAGGGACCGCAGTTCAATCCCCAGCACCACATGCCAGCCAGGCCTGCCCCCTGGTGAGCTGAGCTGGCCACACACACACTAAATAAACAAATAAATAAATAAATATTAAAAAAAAAAAAAAGAATGAAACCTCAGTATGGCACACATTAGCTGCCTCGCATGCAACTGCAAAGCTTGCTGCCCTCATCCTCTCAGTTACATTGCTTTGAATGCAGAGAAGAAAGTTCTAAATTCCATTAGATAGTCAGATAGGGTAACAGGGGATTAACTTCCTGTATTTCTATCTGTTCCTTCTTGAAATACAGTAGCTAAAACACAAACTCTAAGGAGGAAATACAAGCTAAGACCACAGGAGGATAGCATTAGATACTTACCAGAGTGGCTAACAAGGAAAAGACAGAAAAATCCCCAGCACTGGCAAGATGGAGGAGCAACCAGGATGTTCGTAGGCTCACGAAGGGAACATGAATCTCAGCTGACACAATCACTTAAACTGTTTGCTCTATCAACTAGGGCTAAATATATGAATAGCCTTTTTTTTTTTAATTTTATTTATTTATGTGTGTGTGTGTGTGTGTGTGTGTGGCCAGCTCAGCCCACCAGGGGGCGGGGGCTGGCTGGCATGTGGTGCTGGGGAATTGAACCATGGTCCCTGTGCTTTGCCAAGCTTGTTCCAAGTAGGTGCTTTAGACCACTGAGCCATCTCACCAGCCCCATGAACAGCCTTTGTTCAAGCAACTGTACTCCTAGTTTTATGTCTACCTGAAATATGTCTACATATGTTCAAGAGGACACGTCCAAAAAAAGCTCACGTCCACATTCTGTAATAGCCTCGAGCTGAAATTACCCCATATCTGTGCTGTTAGAAGCCAAGGTGGTCAGTTTGGAGGAGTAATAACCAAAAGGAAGCATGAGGAAACGCGCGCTACTGACTGTATCCTGTTTATTGCTTGTTTTTGGTGTTTTGTGTTTGAGATAGGATATCGCTGTGTAACCCAGGCTGGCCATGAATTCAAAGCGATCCTCCTGTGTCAGCCTCCGGAGTGCTGGGATTACAGGCGTGCACCACCAGGCCTGGCATGTATCCTGTTTAATCCATGCTGACTGGCACATGTGTTCTCATTACAAACTTGTTGGCCTCTTCTGGATGCATATTTGCCTCAATCAAAAGTTTGTGGGCAGGTTATTTATTTTTGAGACCAGGCATGGTGCTGCACACCTGTAATCCCAGCACTGGGGAGGCTGAAAACAGGAGGATCACTAATGAGTCTGAGCTGTGTAGTGAGACCCTGTACCAAATATGTACTTTTGTATTTATTTTTGTGGTATTGGGGATTGAACCCAGGGCCTTCATAATGAACTAAATCTCCAACCCTTTTCTAACTTTTTTTTTCTTTTTTCTTTTTGAGACAGGGTTTTGTTCTGCAGTTCAAGCTGTCCTTGAGCTCACTTTCTAGCCCAGGCTGGTCTCAGACTTGCAACAGTCCTCCTGCCTCAGCCTCCTGAGTGCTGGAATTACAAGCATGTGCCACCACATCCAGCTCTTTTCTGACTTTTTGTTTCATTTTGATTTTGAGACAGGGTCTCCGTAAGTCACTAATTTCCCCCATGTGCTCAAATTTTGTAATTCTCCTGCCTCAGCCTCCTAGAGTGCCACTATGCCACTATGCCTAGTCAGAAGTTTTTAAAATAGAAGCTGAGAGCAGTGGTACAGCTAAGCTAAAGGCTGAAGTGTGGGGATCACTTGAGCCCAGGAGTTGGGGACCAGCCTGGGTGCCATAGCAAGACATTGTCTTGGAAGAAAGGCTGGGCATCATGCCAAATGCCTGTAATGCCTGCATTATTAGAAGCTGAGGCAAATTCCAGTCTAGGCTGGGCAATTTGCATCTGTATTGTCACAAAATAAAAAATAAAACAGCTAAGGATTTCACTCAATAGAAAGGCCCAGATTTAATCCCCAGTAAAAAAAAAAAAGAAAGAAAGAAAGAAAGAAAGAAAGAAGAATGAAATGAGAATAAAAGTGAAAAATTTGGCCAGCTAGGTAGCTCAGTGGTCTAAAGTAAGTGCCTGCTTAGGCAAGCTTAGGCAAGCACGCAGGGGCTGTGGTGCTATCCCGAGCACCACATGCCACACCAAACCCAGCCCAGGGTGGGCTGAACCGGCCACAAAAAAAAAGTGAAAAATTTACAAACCCAAAGAAAGGGTAATGAAAAGTCATAATAACAGAACAAACTGTCAATAAGATAATAGAAGATAGAACTTGGATTAGAATCTCCCCACGTACTAAACTAAAAATGGATCAAAGATCTCAGTGTTAAAACAGACATAATCTGCTGGAAGATAAAAGAGGTACAACTCTTGAGGCATAGGCAAGGACTTTCTGAACAGAATCCCAGGGGCACAAGAAAAATACAAGGAATTAACAAATAGGACTACATCAAATTAAAATTTCAGCACAACAAAGGAAACAACACAATGAAGAGACAGCCTAGAGAATGAGGTAAAGGTAAGGAATCGGAGGCTAGGGATCAGAGGTAGAGTTGTCAAAGCTCCATACTTCTGGGAGGAAGATGGTATCTTCAGCAGTGATGCTCAGGAAAGAAGTGTTGAATGTTTGAGGAGCTAAGTCCCCTGCTATGGAGTGTGTGCTATGTTACCAGATCTTCTGTCTGCCATAAAAGTTTCAAAAAAGTTTATTATTATTATTATTATTATTATTATTAAAAGAAAATAATAAGGGCTAGGGAGATAGCTCAGTGGCATAAGCACCAGCCTAGCAAGTACAATATCCTGAGTTTGATCCCTGGTACTGCAAAATAATAATAATAATAATAATAATAATAAATAAAATAATAGTAATAAGAAATAAAACAATTTCAAAAATGTACCTGTCATCCCTGTAATACTTTTGCTCCAGTAGATTCTTTGGAGGACTCTAAATGGATATTGAATTCCACATCCAGGTTTGCAAGAGAGAAAGACAAAAGTTATTTATGGGAATACTGGCACTGGAGGGTAGAGGGGGATGAGCTGACACCTAGGTAACTGAAGAAAGGGGCTGAAAGAGACTTCCAGTTGCAGCTGGTGGACTGAACCACTCACAACCGCACTTCCTTCCGAAATCCCTCTAAAACAATGGTAAAAGCACATTAAAATATAGAGTTTCAAGGTCAAAAATATACAGAAAAACAATTTGAGAACAAAGACTATTTATTCAGGTGCAGCATAGCAAGAGGTCAGCTACCATACTTCTACTAGGCAGGCTTGAAGGTGGGCAAGGGGGTGGGAACACTTTATAGTGGAAAAAAGGAAGGGTCCACGTATACCGTGGCTGATGATCATTATCTGCGGAGGGCTGGAGCTGGGCTAACAAGATGCTAGGCTTCTTACACAACTATTAAGTACGATAAGTGCCAATATTACAGTCGGTCCCTCTGATTGATTGTGAGTGGGCAGTGGAGCCAAGATACGGGGAAGCAGATTCATTGGTCAAGCCCGGACCTGCTAGCCGACAGCTACAGAGCTTGTGGGTCAGAGTTCTATGGTCATATACAGTCCAGGTATTTTCTGCTTAATACTTCATCCCTCAAAGAACAGAACATTTTGAAAGCTGGGAAGCAGAACCACACCGGAAACACACTGAGCAAACTTGTTACGGATCAAAGGCACAGCCAATGGGCAGGCCTGATCTGCCTGGCGACCACCGACAGCTTCGTACCTGGCAGCAGCAGACAGCTCAGAAGCAGAGGGCCTAAGGGTGTGACTGAAACCCGGATAACTGATTCTGTCAGAACAAGTTACAACAACTTTCGGTATACATTTTTTTGACTTCTACATGTGATTTGTAAATCAGGGCAGCCTCTTTCTACAGAATAATATGAGAAGTCCAACTGGGCCATGGCAGAACAGCAGATTTGGTAGGGTGAGAACAAAAACCAGAAAAATAGAAAGAACCTGATTGATTAACATCAGATTGCTTTATCATGAGCGCTACAATAGAGGGGATTTTCTTATTATACTGCTTCAGATAGATTGCTATCTCTGGTTCTTAGGAGAACGGATCTATTTTGGGAATCCATCTACACCCTCAAAATTTCAGTGTGCTTATGTGGGACATAGCACAAGTGACACTATTTTAATTTAGTCTTGTCTTTGGAGGCCTTGCCAGAAGCTCAGTCCAAAACGATGCCCACCCATAATGTTTTTAACAGTTCAAAGTTTGTCTGGTGGGCCGGGGAGATGGCTCAGTGGAATAAGTGCTTCCCTGGCAAGCACAAGGGCCTGAGTTCAATCCCTGGTTCCGCAAAAAAAAAAAAAAAAAAAAGTTTGTCTGGAAGCACGAGACAACCAGATTTTCCCTCCAACTCACAAGTCACTCTCATTCCTGACCCCCGAAAAGGGCTTGGGATTGATGACCTGCAGAAGGTACGAGATAGCTTGTCTAGCTAGGCATGGAGTACCACACAGGAAATGAGGATTCACCCAACATCAGTTGGCGTTTCGTTTGTTGGTTTCATGGTACTTAAGCTAGAAATTAGGACCTGGCCGGCTGTGCAAGTGGGAGAATCGCAGGATATGTGCTCAGAGCACGTGGAGAGAAGGGCCCGGGGCGCTTGCGGTTTAGGTGGCTCTGCGGCGGGCACTTCACCCGCACTTGCGCAGTTTGGATAGGACAGTCTGGCCCTGGCTCAGACTGAGGAGTAAGGGATGCAAGAAGGACAGATGCATGCAAGCACTCTGCTGTTGTGTCTTCAGCAGCAGCCCGCTTTCATCCTCTAGAGCACACTTAAGTTCTTACTTTTACTTGGCCCAAATTCGCTCTGCAGAGCCCCTTTCTTTTCCTACTGTAATAGATGTAAACCTTGTTTGTGCTTATGCTTTTCTCGACCAATTATTTGCTCAGGACAGAAAGAATCTAAGAACCACCTCTGGAAGGAGATCCCAAGCACCCTAAAAACTTGTTTGGGTTTTTTGTTTTGTTTTTGCCAAGGAAGCGCTTATCCTCTGAGCCATCTCTCCGGCCCCTGGAGACAGTCCTAAGTGAGACCCTGAACACCCTGTAGACCTGTACCAAATTACAGCATGCAAAAACACTAATTCCTAATTTTGTTGTTGTTGTTGTTTAGCTGTTCCATCTTTTATTACTGCAACAGCTTCATGTTTTATTTAGCCTTCTGACTCTGCTTGTGCCTTCAACACTTTCACCACGATTTTCCGCTCTTCAATAAGGAAAGCGTGCTTGACCCTGTCGCGCACACACTTGGCACCCACGGAGGCTCCATAAGCCCTGCTGACGTGCTTCTTCGTTTTAGACAATCTCATAAGAACTTTAGGCTGCAGAGCTCAAACCCCTCGAAGTCTGCCCAGGCACATACCACACGCAGATTTGGGGGCCTTCTCAACCTTGTTGGTATAAAGGTAAACAATTCTATTCCCTGGGGTTCGGGACAGCCTAGTTTCGTTAGAGGCAGTGTTGTAGGAAAGCCTATGACAGAACGTCAGGCGCTGGACCATTGTGAAAGCCTGTAGACACCTTACCGCACTAATTCCTAACTTGGATTTAAATTTGCTTCTTTTACAAGCTGATGACCTCCTAATATCAGTCCAAAATCGTATTTCCAAGGGCCAGCCAAATAGCTCAGCAGATTAAAGTGCCTGCAAGCAGGCGCAGGGGCTGGGGGTTCGATCCCTGGGGCACGCTGATGGCAATTGAGAATGGGCATGGTGGCGCAAGCCTGTTATCCTAGCTCTTGGGAGGCTGTAAACAGGCGGATCACTATGAGTCTGATCTAGTAGTAAGACCCTGAACACACTTTAGACCCTTCCCTAAAAAAATACAAAAATAAATAAATAAATAAATTATATTTCCAGATACCTCCTGTGCCAGTGCTGTTATGAGAAAGTCCTCCTACAAAAATGTTGAGGGCACGAAACATGGCGCTTAGTGCCCTAAGTGCTTTAAGTACTGTTGTGAGGCTTTACCTAGTTTAGGACTAATAAAAACAAACTGTATACAATGTGGCATAGATATATGTATATATAAACATATATATATATATATATATATATATGTGTGTATATATATATATCAATTGAATATCATTCAGCCTTTAAGAGGCATACAGTTCTGACATGCCACATGCCTAATAATATGGATTAACTTTGAAGATACTATGCTAAGTGAAATAAAACAGAAACTAAAGGACAAATAACATATAATTCTACTTAAATGAGTTATCCCAAATAATAAAGTTCATAGACCCCTGAAGTAGAATCGTGATTACTAGAGATGGAGTTGTGGGTAAATGGGGAGTGAATGCTGCAGGTGCAGAGTTTTAAGTTGGGATGATGGAAAAATTCCAGAAATGGTGATGATGGTCGTTCAACACTATGAATGTACTTAATGCCCCTGACCTATACACTTGAAATTATTAAAATTCAAAAGCTATGTCTAATTCCTTACAATTAAATAATGGTTATGGGGCTGGCCAGATAGATCAGTGGACTAAAGCGCCTACTTAGGCAGGTGCAGGGACCAGAGGTTCAATCGCTGACATGCCATGTGGTGTGCTGAGACTGGGACTGACACTGGACGTGGCGGTACACACATGTAATCCCAGCACTTGGGAGGCTGAAAACAGAAGGATCACTACGAGTCCAATCTGTGTAGTGAGACCCTGTACTCCCTGTACTATATACATTTAAAAAAAAAAAGTTTAAGATGGAAATGTGTATGTGTCTTGTGATACTATAGCTCATACAGCTTGGGTCTGGATTGTCCTCCAAGAGCACCAGAGGGTAAAGGGCTGGCCAACAGCTTAGTGTTACTGGGAGGGAAAGTGGTGACATCTTTAAGGGGTGGGGCCTCTTGAAAGGAAGTTAGATCATGGAAAGGTGACCTTGAGGGGGACACAGGGCCCTCTCCTTCCCTCTCCCCTGCTCCACTTCCCCTTCCCGACCACTCTGAAATGAAAACACTGCTCCTGCCACATGCTTCCTACAGTGATTTACTGTTTCGCCCCAGGCCCCAAGGCAATGGGGTCAAGTGACAAGTGAGCAAGGATTGAAACCTCTAAAACCATAACCAAAAGTGAATCTTTTGACCTTTATTTATCTCTGGTATTTTGTCATAGTGTTGAAAAGCTGATGCAAAAACACACATTTACCCTTTTTTCACATGTATATTTTCTATTTTCATACATATATATATATATATATATATATACATTTTTAAGTTCCAGTCTGGTGAGTCAGGAGACTACACTTTGAATTGTGCTATGTTAGACTCCAAGCTTCTCGAACTAAATTTATCAACCCCAGAAGGGCTCTTCTCATGTTACAAATAAGCTCCTCCCTGTTCTGCATGTACCAAACCTCTCGCCACTATTTCTTTAGTAACTAAAGCCAGAACCCAGGGAGGTGCCCTAGATCATCTCTCTCATTTCTTTGTTTATAATTTGAACACTGACTGTGCTGGTCATAAAACAACTCGACCCTGAGCCTCAAGCCCACCCCTCTTGTGGTCTGCTCTGTGGGTGCTGAAATGGGATCTCTGCAATTTACATTTTTCCTCCGCTGGCCTGGCTCTGTGTTAGCGTCTGCCAACAGCAGGAGATCAGAAGGCAGAGTGAAGGGAGAAAAGACTCGCTTCTTCCTGTTTGCTTCCTGTTTCTTTTGCTGTCACCTAGGCAACAGCTCCTCATGCCAGCAGCAGCAGTTGGTGCCCGCTCTGGACTTCTCCACATGCTCTCAGAGCAAGCCTCATCACATTCCTCAGAAGGATGGGCACCGGCCAGAAGCACTCCTCCAAGGTCTGAGTCACAGCGCCAAGGGACCTCTTCCGAGACACCGAGGTGCCAGGGTAAACCAGTTGTTACGTTCTTCTGCGGGCTGGGCTCCCAGGATGCTCCTCAGTGTTTGATCCCAGTAATCTCATCTTCGGCGCTGTATCACCTCATCTACTTCTTGCAGTTGCTACCTCTTTGTTCTGTTTTTTTTCTTTTTAGTTTTCTAGCACCTGTGGCATCTCCAGCAACTCTTTCTATTCTTTCCTCAATTAAGATGCCTGCTATCTCAGTAACACAGTGTTTGCCAGCATGCATGAAGCCCTCGTCAACTCCTAGTACTAAAAACAAGCAAGGGGGCTGGAGAAATGGCTCAGTGGTCTAAAGCACCTACTTGAAACAAGCTTGGCAAAGCACAGGGA
>NW_004524583.1:12799524-12800611 GCF_000260255.1 Octodon degus
ATCTAGCAATTTCCCCCGGGTATATATACCCCCAAAATTGAAAGTATATGTTATATGCATTATGAAAAATTTTTAAAAGAACTGAAAAAAGTGTCCCAAAGAGATATATGTATGCCCCAATAATAGCAAAATGGCAACCTTCCTGACAATAGCAAAATCCTGGAAGTAGCCCAAGTATCTATAGACAGATGAATTATTAAGCAAAACTTTTATCTATATTTCTGACATATGCTTATAACATAGAAAAAACTTGAGGACATTATACTATGTGAAATAAGCCAGTAACAAAAAAAACATACAAAAAAAGACAAATATAGTATGATGCTATGGTATACCTAAACAAAGCTATGAAAGTAGTTAAAAGCATAGAGAGTGGCTGTGTACTCCTGTAATCCCAGAACTCTGCAGGCTGAGGCAGGAGGGTTGCTTCAAGTTCAAGACCAGCCTGGGCTACAAAGTGAGCTCAAAGTGAGCCTGAGCTGCATAGTGAGACCCTGTCTCAGAAAGACAAGAAGTCACAGAAACAGAGAGTAGAAAGGTGGTTGCCAGGGACTTGGGAATGACCATAAGAAATCATTGCTTAATGGGCATAAAATACTTTACAAGTTGAAAGCTATGAAGAGGACAGCAATGATGATTTCACATCATGAAAATATTTAGCACCACTTAACTATATACTTTAAAATGTTTAAAAGGGTAAATTTTATATTCTGTATTTTATGTACTTTACCACAATAAAATTTTCTTTATTTAAAAAGATAACTACTGCGACTTCTGTTTACTGAATACTAATACAGAAAATTGTCCTAGGAGTGGGGTTCCAGGAAGTAAAGACTCAGATTTCAAGTGGATTTAGTCATAAATCCATTTGAGTTCCTTAAGCTCAGATGTAGGGCTGGGATGCAGTTCATTGCTTCATTGCTTGCCTCACATGTATGAGGCCCTGGGTTCAATTTTCAGTACCATAAAAAAAAAAAAAAGAACTCAGATAGAATGTCAAAGAATACATCAGTGGGAAATAGGATACAGTGGTATCAGAAACAATCAATTTACAACCTAATATTGATGTACCTACTAAAACAAATCA
>NW_004524583.1:12809694-12811472 GCF_000260255.1 Octodon degus
AAAAAAAAAAAAAAAAGAACTGGTGATTGAACTCAGGCCCTTGCGCTTGCCAGGGAAGTGCTTATTCTACTGAGCCATCTCCCCAGCGATATGGTGTCTTAACAAGATCATGGAACACAAAAAAGACTTGTGTAAAATGTTAGTACTTTCAATAAAGTTTGGGTTTAATGTAATAATAATTAATGACATTGGTTCATAAATGGTGACAAATGCATTTTAGTAAGATGTTAACAATAGAAGAAATTAAGTGTGGGACATATGAGAACTCTGTATGTCACCTTCATAAATTTTCTGTAACTCTAAATTTATTTTAAAATAAACATTTTAAGCCAGGTATGATGGCATATACCTGTAATCCCAGCACTGGGGAAGGCTGAGGCAAAAGGACCATTGTGAGTTTGAGGCCGGCCTGGGCTACAAAGTGAGTTCAAGGCCAGCCTGAACTGCAGAGCAAGAACCTGTCTCTGAAAAAATAAATAAATATAAATAAATGATAAAATAAAATAAAAATTTTATAAGAACATTGAAAATATAACATGGGCACAGTGAGTCACAGGAATGAAATCAGAAATTCTTAGTAGGTAAAAAATCTCTGGCCAAGCATGGTGGCAAATGCCTGTAATCCCAGCACTTGGAAGGCTGAGGCAGGAGGATGGATCACCACATGTTCAAGGACATCTTGGGCTGCACAGTGAGACCCTGTCTCAAAAAAATAAAAGGGCCGGGGACATAGCTCAGTGGTACAGTGCCTGTCTGGCATGTGCAAGGTCCTGAGTTCAAGTCCTGGTACAAAGAAAAAAAGATTTGAGCCAGATGTGGTGGCACATGCCTATAATCCCAGCACTCGGGAGGGAAGCTGAGACACGAGGATCATTGCGAGTTCGAGGCCAGGCTGTGCTACAAAGTGAGTTCAAGGTCACCCTGAATTGCATGGTAAAACCCTGTCTCAAAAAGGCAAAAACAAAATAAACAAAAGCCCTCTGCTAGTGCTGATTGATCCTGGTGTCCCTAGTTACATGGAAAATTTCATAAAATGTAACAGGAATGTTGTATATATCACAACTCCTCCTGTTGGACTAGATATAAACTCTGGGCAAAATATGACAAAAAACCAATTCTCTGAAGGGACCAGAGAAATGAACAAAAGCAGGTGGATGCTGACAGGGAGTCAGTACCGATGGGAAAGCAGTAATGTGGGGTAAATTCTCCATCGTTGTGTTCTTTGGCTTGAGGGCAGCCTGCAGGCCTTGTCACTCAGGGTATAGACAAACCGGTGGGAAACTCACAATCCTCCCAGCTTGAGAGAGCAGAGAGCGGGGGACCCCACAGCTGCTAGGCAGTGAAAGGGAATCCAAGAAAGGAGCGAATCAGAGGTGAGAAGGATTGTTTGTGTTCAAATACTACCCAACTCTCCAGAAAACCCTGAGCCATACCTACTTAGGAACGACTGCAAGCAGCCCAGCACAGTTAAAGGACTGCCCTGTGACTTACTCTGCAGCCCAGAAACCGATTGTGCAGTTTGGCTCCACACAAACTAATGACAAACTACAGTAAAATCAGTTCTCTGAAGAATATAGAAGAAGCCAGGCACACTGGCACACATCTGTAATCCCAGCAGCTCAGGAAGCTGAGACAAGAGGATGGCGAGATCAAAACAAACTTAGGCAACTTAGCAAGACTCTGTTTCTTTTTCTTTTTTTCTTTTTTGGTACCAGAGATCAAACTCAGGACCTTGTGCTTGACAGACAGGCGCTTATGTCACGGAGCTGTATCCCCAG
>NW_004524583.1:12811877-12812945 GCF_000260255.1 Octodon degus
ACGCATACACGCACACACACAGTAGAGCTTATCTCCACAATTTAATATTTACATTGTCTGGGAAGCAATTACAAAATTACTCAACACACAAAGACTATGTTTTACATCTTTTTGAAAGAAAAGACAATCAACAGTGACTGACACTAATGTAACATAGATTTTCAGCTAGCAAAAATTTAAAGTAGAAATTGTAACTATTCCATAATGTAAAGGAAAAATATTCATAATGAGTAAAAAAGAAACCTCAGGAGACACACTGAAATGATAGAAAAGGGGGGCTGGGAGATAGCTCAGTAGAATAAGTGCTTGCCTAGCAAGTGCAAGGGCCTGAGTTCAATCCTCGGTTCCGCAGAAAAAAAGAAAGAAATGATAGAAAAGGAGCAAATAGAAATTGCAGAAAATGGGGCTGGAGAGATGGCTCAGTGGTCTAAAGCACCTACTTAGAACAAGCTTAGCAAAGCACAGGGACCACGGTTCAATCCTCCAGCACCACATGCCAGCCAGCCCCGGCCCCTGGTGAGCTGAGCTGGCCACACACACAAATAAAAAAAAAATTTAAAAAAAGAAATTGCAGAAATTATAGATAGATAGATAGATAGATAGATAGATATTCCCAGAAAAAATCATATATATAAAGTTTAGGGTTTTTTCCCCCCCTCTTTGAGACAGTCTCACTATGAAGCCCAGGCTGGCCTTGAACTCATGGCATTCCTCCTGCCTCAGCCTCCCAGAGTGCTGGGATTACAGATGTGTGCTACCATGCCTGGCTGCTAGATGATATTAACAGCAGAAGGGAGACTTGAAAATAATCAGATAAACTTAAAGATAGACTAACAGAAATAATCCAACATGAAAATTAGAAATAATTGAAAAGAAAACTTCAGAGATCAGGTACAATATCCAAAGCCATCATATACATCGAACTGAAGTCCCTGCAGGTAAGAGAGAACGAGGGTAGAGAAAAATGCTTGAAAACACAATGATAAAAATATTTTCAGGGCCCAGAGAGATAGTTCAGTAGAATAAGTGCTTGCTTGGCAAGTGCAAGGCCTGAGTTCAATCCCTGGT
>NW_004524583.1:12813660-12830706 GCF_000260255.1 Octodon degus
CACACACAATAAATAAATGTAAAATAAATAAAAATATTTAAAAAAAAACAAAAACTACAGGTACTAGGCAAAACTTATCTAGCAAATAACAGGAAAATGACAATTAGGGCTGACCAGATAGCTCAGCAGAGTAAGCGCCTGCTTAGGCAGAGCACAGGGACTAGGGTTTGACCCCTGGTGTGCCATGCTGGCCCTGCTCCCAAGGTGTGCTGAGACGGTGATTGAGACTGGGCATGGTGGCGTGTGCCTGTAATCCCAGTGCTTGGGAGGCCAAAAACAAGAGGATCGCTAGGAGTCCAATCTGTGCAGTGAGACCCTGTACTAAATACATAAAAAAAAAAAAAAGAAAAAGAAAGAAAAATGACTCTTTACAGAAAAGAACAATAGGCCAAGTAATTAACAACTTTTCATCTGAAACAAAGGATAGATGGCAGTGGGCCAATATTTTTAAAGGGCTATAGGAAGACAGTGCAGAATTCTATATGCAGTGAAAACATCCTCAAGAATTAAGGCAGGCCTGGAGGTAGCTCAGTGATACAGCACTTGCCTAACATGCGGGAGGCCCTAGGTCCTGAGCCCAGGGACCTTGAGGGGAAAGAAAAGGAATTAAATTCTCTAGAGCCCAGGAATGCAAGGCCAGCCTGGGCATTGTAGCCAGGCTTTTACATTGTAAATGAATAAAGCTACAATTGAAAAACCAATTGTCTAAGTGCCTGCAGGCAAGTGCAAGGATCTGGATTTGATCCCTGGAGCCCTCCACACATCATGGCGGCCAACCTAATGCTTGTGTATCATACCCAATTCACAGATGCTTCTGCAACCAGAAAAGCAACTGTCATATTATGGTTCCATTCCAGAGTATTGTGTTGAATGTTTTTTAAAAGACAAGATCGGGGCTGGTGAGATGGCTCAGTGGTCTAAAGCACCTACTTAGAACAAGCTAAGTTAAGCAAAACACAGGGACCACGGTTCAATCCCCCAGCACCACATGCCAGCCAGCCCCACCCAGGGTGGGCTGAGCTGGCCACACACACACAAAATAAATAAAAAAAAAAAAAAAAAAAAAAAAAAAAAAAAAAAAAAAAGACAAGATCTCAGGGGCTCAGAGATAGCTCAGTGGAATAAGTGCTTGCCTGGTAAGCACAAGGTCCTGAGTTTGATCCCTAGTACCACTAAAAAAACAAAAACAAAAACAAAAACTTTAAAAGACAAAAATCTCACACCCCGGCCTTGGCTTTGCTTTGTATCTTGGGCTGGCCTCAAACTTGAGGTGATCCTCCTGCCTCAGCCTCTCAATTGCTGGGATTATAGGCATGTGCCAGCATATCTGACAATTTGGAATATCTTTGAAAGACAATGTAAAGCAAAATCTTTCCACTTGGTAGATCTTCAAGAAATACATGCGGCTGCCCCCATTCTCTAGACTGAAAAAGGGCAAGAACAGATTGACACTGATCGGTGGGCAGGTGCTACCAGTTTTACTGTAGGTATTCTCAGGGAGTTAGAAAGAAAAGCAGCCTTAGAAGATCAGTTGAGGGCTGGGGAGATAGCTCAGTGCCTACATAGCAAGTGCAAGGACCACAGTTTGATCCCTGGAGCCCTGGGCGTACCATGATGGCCACCAAAACCAGGCCTGGTGGCACATGCCTGTAATCCCAGCACTGGGGAGGCTTCTTTGAAAAAGAAGATTAGTTGAAAAGAGGTCTGGGGGAATGATAGGAGGATGCACCTGTTGAGTTGGCAGAGTATGAGGCCCATACAAATGCTTTCAGCTTCTGCGGGAGCAGCTGTCTGTTCATCAGGCAGACGAGATGACGTGCAGCATGAGTGTCACTCCAGCTCTCTCTCCAGAGGCAACAATGGTTGCTCAATGACCCTGAGCACCATGTGGCCACACTGCAAAGGCAGACACTGTGCATAGACTCAAAAACTTGTATTTCTCCTCAGAAGCTGACTTAAGAGTATAGTCATCCCCCTGTCTGCGAGGGGGATTGCTTCCACCCTACCCCCACACATAAACCTCTTTTAGAAAGCGATGGAATATTTGCATACGGTCTACAGGCATTGCACTTTAAGTCATGCCTCTATTATTTGGAATGCCTGATGCAATGTAAAGTTTATATAAATAGTTGTTAGCCTATATTGTTTAGGAACAATGGCAGGAAAAATTGTGTACATGTTCGTGCTGTACAGCATCTTTCCTGAATACATCTGATCTTTAGTATTTGGTTGAATGCACGGATGTAGGCCCATAGAACTGCAGGTACTAGGGGCCACCTGTTCTGCCAAGTGTCTAACTGCCAGGTGACTCCAGCAAAGCTCAGGCTGAAACCCATCTGGATCAGACCCCGAGGGAAGCAGCTGAGCAACTGCTAGCAAGCTCGACACTGGACCTTTTGCATCCCAAAGTTAACAACAGTTTGTCCTATGGGGATACACACTAGCATCTTTCTGTCAGCGCTAGCATCTGTAGACTTAAACAGAATGCTTATTTATTGTAATGGTTTTTCCCATGGTGTTGCTTCTAATACAAAAGTGTTGCAATGAGCTCACAGCTGTGAAATGCATGGATTTTTCTGTACACTTCAATACCCAGAAGCTATGGGCCTGACGAGACAATGCATGGATCTGCTAGTGCCTTGGTACCAGCACCAGCGGGGAGACAGCATTTGGACAGCCCTGGATTCTTTCTTACAAAGTTCACTCTGTTCTCCCACATATGAGACTTTCTCCCACAGCCAGAATACATGGGGCCAGGAATCTGGAGTTGGACATGGCAATGGCTTTTTTTCACTCTTACCCTAACAACCCACTTCTGGGATCTTTTTTCTCTATCTCTGCTGGATTGGAGGTTTTAGTTCCTAATAGAGAAATATTTTGACCATGAAACACAACAGGTGTTGCACTGACTAGAAAGCTGAGATTCCACCTGGCCATTTCAGGCTTCCAATAGCCCTGACCCAACAGCCAAGAAGAAACTGCCTAAAAGCCTGAGATGGCTGGTCCTAAACTACTGTGGAGACACTGGGTTTTTGTTACACAGCTGGGACTGGAGCCCAAGAATTTTGCTAGAATTGAGAATTCTCTGGGATGTCCCTGAGCATATCCAGGTTTGATAGTAGAGTTTAGTAGAAAATTAATGCAGCCAGAAAGGTTAGAATCCTGGAACAGATTGAGATCCTTCAGGAATGAAGGTTTAGTTCATTCCACTGGGTAAACAACCTGAACAGAAAGGGAGGTTTGAGCAGAGAGCAAAGGAAATAACAAATGAGGAGTAGGAAGTAATAGTTATTAATACAATGACTTCATAAACTCTTATAAAATGAGCACGAATAAAATTTTTTTAAATGAGCATGGTAATAGATATGCATGTTTTCTTCCAACATTTTCAGTGGGTACAAAAAAAAAAGGGTCTCCTGATTCCCTTACTATTTCAAAGAAAAGACTATGATGATGGCAGACCTCACAAGTCAGCTTTCCATATATTCAGATAGACCCTGATGGAATGTGAGAAGTCACTAGCAATGGCCAGATGTGGACACTGCATGGGAGTTCAGTGGTATTAATTCCCCTGCCTCGGGATGCTTGCGCTTGATGTATCTTCTGCTTTAGTCTTTTCTCCCCTAGATGCCTGCAAGGGCTC
Organism: Octodon degus; assembly: GCF_000260255.1. Classification (NCBI taxonomy): domain Eukaryota; kingdom Metazoa; phylum Chordata; class Mammalia; order Rodentia; family Octodontidae; genus Octodon; species Octodon degus. The sequence goes on from NW_004524583.1 coordinate 12,817,304, forward strand.
CTCCCTTCTCACCTTTAAATCTTTGTCACCCTTCTCACTGATGTACTCCCTGACCACCATCTTCAAAGTCCTTTGTACTTATCACTACTAATTATGTTTTGCTTGCTCATATTTTGCTTTCTCTCTGTGCCCCCCAACTTTGGACAAGTTGTTATTTAACAAGGAGGAACATTATCCATGTTGTTCACGGTTAGGTCCACAAGTATGGAATTGTGCTGACACCCAAATATTTGTTGATTGTGTTATGGCATCCCCCTAGGGCCAGGGAGATAGCTCAGCAGCACAGTGCCTGCCTGGAAAGCATGAGGTCCTGAGTTTGATTCTTAGTACAGAAAAAAAACAAATCCTCCTCATGTGTTCAGAGGTGAAGCTTTTGAAAGGGGATTGCATCACGTGGGAACTATGGGAATGAATCTCCTGATGAGTTCATAGCTGAGTGTATCATTGGAGATCAGGCATGGTCTGAAGAGGAGCACAGAACGCCTGACCTGGAAGGGTGTACTGGTGTCCTGGGCTTCCCTCTCCTTCTCTCTCACCCTGTCCCTCTCCCTCCTCCCTGGCTGCCAGAAAGTGGGCGCCTTTCCTCCATGCCCTCCTTCCATGCCATTTCTGCTTAGAACAGACCAAGCAACTGGGGACTGAACATTCTGCAATGTGAACCAAAATAAAACTCTCCTCAGTGCAGTTTCAGGTGTTGAGTATTTGTCCTAGGGATGTGACACTAACTGATATACTATGGGTCACTATGCTGTGCATAAATTTAAAATAAACAGCGGATCCATACATATTAGTCAGACTATTCTTTTATCATACTTTCTTCTTAGAGGCTAAGTGGAATTATGTGAAGTAAATGTGGTTTTGTTACAAAATTTCAATTCTTTTCGATGTTGGGGGAAATTTGAACGTGCTTATCTTCTCAGGGAGAAAGGCAAAGAGCATTGGAGTTGATTAATCTGTGGAAGAAACGGGATAACTGATGGAACAAGGCTCAGGAGAGAAATGAGATGGTATTGGACAAGATGGTATTTGGATGTCAGGAGATGGGGTGGGGATGGGGTAAAGAGGCTTCAACAGATGAGCTGATCCCTGCGAGCCAGGTGGGGAGGTCAGGCTGGAGGAAAGGTCTTGGGCACCGTGCTCCACTTAGGAGAGTTCAGAAAAGGTCTAGAAAAAGTGTTATGGTCAGATTAATGAAACTGTTCCACTTGATACACACTAGCCCAATGAGACATTATCACCTTTACCTTACACAGTATTCCGCTTCAACATGTAAACACGCAAGAGCAGTGGTTACCTAATTTACACAAGATGCCATGGCTGATGAATGCCTGGGCCATTTTTGGAAGTTCAGCTCCTACTCTCTTGCATTTAATCCTCCTGCTCCTCCGTAGGGAGGTGGAACAGTCCCCACCCTCCCCATCCTTCAACAGCCGGTCCCACAGTCAGGGGAGAAGAGCACATCCAGGGTATGTGTGATTATCCACAGGAAGCTAATGTTAGATTTCTATTCATATTTCTTCAACTCAAAAAAAGAAAGAAATTCATCTTGGCTAATATTTACTATAAAAATAGATACTGGCATCTTTATTTTTGTCTGCATGCCAGCGGGTTATGAGTCATCTCAATGTTTGAAGAGAGACAAGAATTCCATGGCCCAGATGGAATTATAGCTGTGCTTTCCATAATAAGGAGAGAGAGAGAGAGAGAGAGAGAGAGAGAGAGACAGAGACAGAGAGACAGAGAGACAGAGAGACAGAGAGACAGAGACAGAGAGACAGAGACAGACAGGCAGGCAGGCAGGCAGGCAGGCAGGCAGGGAGGCAGACAGAAACAGGCTAAGGAAGGATGTAAAGATGTTAATTTTTGTAGAAGTAAGACTTTTCTATGGCAGAATATAACACAGTCATCTATGATGAGATGGTGATTGAGGATGAATGGATATTGGCTTTCCTCAGAGGTTTGCTAGGTGTTTCTTTGCAGGATATTAAAAGAGTTGTCTGTATCTATAAATAACTCACACTTTTCTTTTACAAAAAGACAAGCATCTGAACTTTACTGACTTTTTCAAAATAATAAAGTGGCTGTCAGCAGTATGCTATTGTACAGATAATAGGAAAGAATATTTTAAAATTCCATTCCTACAAGATAGGGCTGATATTTTGACAAGTGAGAAAACAACTGCTTTTTGTAAGATATTTCAAAAGAATTTTTAGAAAACGATATTTAGAAGTGTTTTCATTACAGAGTGGGTTTTTTTTTTTTTCTTTTTGTCTTTTTGAGACAGAGTTTCACTATGCAGTCCACACTGGCCTTGAACTCACTTTGTAGCCCAGCATAGCCTCAAACTTGCAGTAATCCTTATCTCAGTCTCCTGAGTGACAGTATTACAGTTGTACACTACCATGCCTGGCCAATGTGATTTTCAAAAAATATATGTGACTTATAAAAATTTCATAGTTGGGCCTGGGGTTATAACTAAATGACAAGAGCACTGGCTTAGCATGCTCAAGGCCCTGGGTTCAAGTCCTAGTGGGCACACACACACACACACACACACACACACACATACACACACACATATGCTCACATTCTTATTTGCACATATAAAATCCTGGAGACAGTTTTTTGTTTTTGTTTTTACTGTGTTTAAGAATCTCCCAGGGCTGGGGAGATGGCTCAGTAGAATAAGCGCTTCTCTGGCAAGCGCAAGGGTCTGAGTTCAATCCTGTTCCGCTAAAAATAAATAAATAAATAAAAAATCTCCTACTATGCCACAACCAAGAATGCTATCTGGGGATGTAGCTCAGTGGCTCAGAGACTGCCTGGAATGTGCAAGGCGGCAAGTTCAATTTCCAGTGCAAACAAACAAACACCGAAGAGTGCAATAGTTTTTATTTTTATTTTTTTAAATTTAATTTAATTTGGGGCCAGGGAGATGGCTCAATAGAATAAAACGCTTGCCTGGCAAGCACAAAAGTCTGAGTTCACTCCCCGGTTCTGAAAAAAAAAAAAAAATTAATTTTATTTTATTTTATAGTATGGAGAGTGGATGTTGGCACTGCGTACTGAGCTACATCTTCCTCCACTTTGTAAATTTCTTCTTATATGGAGACAGGGTCTCAGTAAGTTGCCCATGTTGAATTTGAACTTTCAGTCCTTCTGCCTCAGCCTCACCAAGTACAGGTATTACAGGTGTATACCAGTGTGCCTGGCTCATAGTTTGGATCTGAAATTTCTTCCAAAGCTGTGTATTGAAGGGTTCTCTCTAGACTGGCCATATTGGTGGGTTATGAAAGCTTTAAGGCTTACTATGTCTTCTGGTCTCTGGAGAGGTGCTCTTGAATGGGTACCGGTACCTGAGCCCCTTTCTCTCTCTCTTTCACTCTTCCCAACCAGGAAGGTCATCATGAGTTCCCTTTGAAACTGAGTCAAAATATTTTCTCCTGTCTTTGTTAATTTTCTTATTTCTGAGACAAAATACCTGATGCCCAAAGTTAAAGGATAATTTATTTAGCTCACATTCATACAAGCTTCAGTTCATAGTTAGCTGGCTCCAAAGCAGGGTGCTTGGCAAAGGGGCATCACAGAGGAGAAACAATTCATAGTGGGCAGAAGGCTCAGCAAAGTGGCAAAGTAGCAGCAATGACAAAAGATGACTGTCCTTCTGTCCTTTACATTTCATCCCATAGCACTCACATGTGGGCTGAGGCTCCCTTAATTCTATGCCAAACCAATCAGTAGATTAATTTAGTAATTACACACCTCTGATCCCAGCATCACACACTCCATATCCAGCCACCTCTGAAAAGCCCACCTATGACCACGGGAGGCTTGGGAGAGGGACTTCTAGACACAAATCATAACACTTGGTGAGTGAACTATCCCAGGCATTTGTTATAGCAATGAATACAATCTCACATAAACACACACACAGTTGATGGATTTTAAAAACATTGCAAATAAATATAAAAATGTAGTACTTTCTGATTAATTGCAAATGCAACTGACTAATACCACGTAAAATAAACTAAATATCTAAATCTCAATTAAAACCTTCACAAAATTGGTGGAGACTGAAAGCTTTTCATTATTCAGTCCAGTCAACTGCTGTTAAACCTCAGACATTTAGAGTTTTGTCAGGTCTATCTCCACTAAAACTAAGTAAGCAAGGGCTAGGGAGATAGCTTGGTGGTTTAAGCACCTTCCTGGCAAGCTCAAGGACCTGGTTCATTCCCCGGTATCATAGGCCATGCCAGCCTTGTAAACTGGATGTGTCATTCGGGCCCTGAAATGGGTGTGGTAGAACATGCCTGTAATCCCAGAGCAGGGGAGGCTGAGACAGGAGAATCACTATGAGTCTGAGTTGTGTAGTGAGACCTTGCACCAGATAAATAAATTAATAATCAAAAAAGAGCACTGGAGATGAAGATTGTGTGCTGTTGATTCTCCTGGAGAAGCTTATCATGCTGGTTTTCCTGATACGAACTCAGCTGTTCTCACTGTTGGAGGAGCTCAGGTCCCCGATTTCGCTGAGGATGACTTTGGTCCTTTTCAGAAGAGCTCTGGTCCTTACTTGAGCACTGCTTCCTGGCTCCAGTGCACATCTCTTAGCCTGGTGGCACACAGATCCTACGCTCCACTGGCACAGATTTTCTCCCTCTACCACTGGCCTTTGGGTGTTTCCAGGGCAGATCCTTGATACAGACTTGCATGAGACATTGTCGTGGGCTCTGGGCCTCCAGTTGGATTTGTGGGAGGCACTGTCATGAGCTCTAACTCTTCTTCTGGGCTTGTGTAAGACATTGCTGTGGGATCCAGGCCCTCAGCTGGATTCTCTTGGTCTTTAGTGTGTGGACAGATTTCCTGGACTCCTTTGTACTTGACTCTTTGGGTGAATACATAAAATAATCCTATAAATTATGTATCTTGTATTAAATTATTTCCCTTGTAAACCCTGACTACAACAGATAGCAACCATAAACAATTTACAAGCAAAGTATTCCACTAAAAAAAAAAAAAAAAAAGGAAAGGAAAAGACATGGAAGCAAAATGCAACTCTAGACTTCCAGCTTGCCAAAGGCAAACCCAAGGAATAAAGAGGGAGAACAATGGAAAGCCACCCACCTGGACTCTCTGAAGAGTATGAATAACAAAGCTCTAGAGGCTCCAGAAAAAAATCAAATCACAAATAATATCTCATATAATTTCAAAAGTGATGATCAGCTGGGTGTGGTGGTGCACACTTGTAATCCCAGCACTCAGGAGGCTGAGGTAGGAGGACTGTTGGGAGTTCACGACCAGCCTGAGCTACAAAGTGAGCTCAAGACCAGCCTGAACTGCATAGCGAGACCCTGTCTCAAAAAAAAAAAAAAAAAAAAAAAAAAAAAAAGTGATGACCATAGGCAAGGGCAGGATAAGTGAATCTAGAGACGATACAGATAATAAAAAAAATTCAGGGGCTGGTCAGATGGCTCAGTGGTCTAAAGCACCTACTTAGGACAAGTTTATTTTTTATTTTTATTTTTATTTTTTTTGCTCCTTGAATGCCTTCAGGGCACTTTTTAGAACAAGTTTAACAAAGCACAAGGGACCGCGGTTCAATTCCCCAGCCCCACATGCCAGCCAGCCCCGCCCCCTGGTGGGCTGAGCTGGACACACACGCGCGCGCGCGTGTGCGCGCGCGCCCGTGCAAATAAATAAATAAAATAAAAAAAAAATTCAGCAATTTAGGAAAATAATGGAAACCATGAATGCCCAACAAGGAAAAAATGGAATCCGTGAAACAGATTCAATCAGATATCCAGGCGATTAAAAATTCTATTAAGTGCCAGGGAGATGGCTCAGTGGAATAAGTGTTTCCCTGGCAAGAAAAAAAAAAAAATTCTATTAAGAGTATACACAGAAATATGAACCAATGTGAGGGCAGAATATTAGACCTAGGAGACAGGTATCATGATTTGTGTCTAGATGTTCCTCAAAAGCCTCATATACTTTTAGATGAGGATTTCTGAAAGCAGCTAAAACTAGAGTTTGTGATTGATTTGTGGTTTAGTGCTATTAAGGGTGGGTGATTGCTGGATCAGTCCTCTGATTGGATTGACACTGTCCTAATCTCAATAGGCTGGTTACAATATGAGGGGCAGAAAGAGGCTCTCCCCTGCCCTCAATTGTTGCTTCTGCCGTCTTCCATCACCATGAATTGTAGCCCCTCTGCCATATGTCACCTTGCATTGGATCCAGCAGATTATGGACTTAAACTTCCATAGGCTATGACCTAAGTAAACCTTTGCCCCTCAGAGTATCAGGTATTTTGTCTTAGCAATGAGAAAAGTAACTAACACAACAGGATTGTAATTAGTGATCACAAAAAGAAAGATTTTTTAATTTTTATTTATTTATTTGTGTGTGTGTGTGTGTGTGTGTGTGTGGCCAGCTCAGCCCACCAGGGAGCGGGGCTGGCTGGCATGTGGTGCTGGGGGATTGAACCGCGGTCCCTGTGCTTTGCTAAGCTTGTTCTAAGTAGATGCTTTAGACCACTGAGCCATCTCACCAGCCCAGAAAGATTTTTTAAAAATAGGACCATCAGAAAAAAAATCCAACAGCTGTTAGATGATACAAGGAAGAATAATATAAGATTGTTTAGAGTTAATAAACACATCAGGGGGGTGGCCAGATAGCTTAGTGGACTAAAACACCTGCTTAGGCAGAGCACAGTGGCTCAAGTTCAATCCCCAGCATGCTGTGCCATGCAGGCCCCATCCCCAGGGTAGGCTGAGACTGTGATTCACACTGGGCATGGTGGTGTGTGTCTGTAATCCCAGCACTTGGGAGGCTGAAAACATGAGACTCATTAGGAGTCTAATCTACCTAGCGAGACCCTGTAGATAATGTAGAACCTGTCCTAAATACAAAAAAAAAAAAAAAAAAGAAAGAAAAAATAAACAAACACAGCAGGAAATAGCTCAAATGACATAAAAAAAAATGTTCACCAAAGTAATGGCAGAAAAATTCCCAAACATGGAAAAAGAATTTAATATACAGATAAGTAAGTCATATCGAACTCCAATTATCCATAGTAAAAAGAATCTACCCCAAGGCATTTAATAGGATTCCAGAAATTCAACACAAGAACAGAATATTAAAAACTGTTAGAGAAAAGAAGGAAATCACATATAAAGGGAAGCCCATCAGAATCACAGCAGACTTCTTAACACAAACTCTCAAGGTAAGGAGAGATTGGGTTGAAGAATTTCAGGCTCTAAAAGAAAACGACCTCCAACCCAGATTGATGTACCTCACAAAACTATCTTTCAGAATTCATGGAGAAATAAGATACTTCCATGACAAAGAACACCTGAAGAAATTCATGATCACCAAACCAGCACTCTCAAATGTTCTCAAGGACATTCTAGAAAGTGATAAGGAGTACATCTACATGACCATGAATGAACATGAACATGAACAGAATGAATCTACCAGGCAAGTCAGTAATAAACAGGAGGGGGGAAAGGGAATCAATAATATAAAAATAACATGAGAAGATTATGACAATACATTAGTTATAACCATTAGAAGTAAAGACCTCAATTCACCAATCAAAAGAAGCAGACAGGCAGAAAAGATAAAGAAGAAAGATCCAATAATATGCTACATACAAGAAATACACTGAGGGCTGGCCAGATAGCTCAGCAGATTAAAGCACTTGCTTAGGCAAATGCAGGGACCAGGATCCCAGGCATGCTGGGGCCAGCCCCACCCCCGGGCATGCTGAGACAGTGACTGAGACTGGGTGTGGTGGTGCACCCGTAATCCCAGCACTTGGGAAATTCAAAACAAAGAGTCTGATCTGTGTAGTGAGACCCTGTAGACTCTGCATTAAATACAAAAAATAAACAAACAAACAAAAAACCAGACCGATCAGGCAAAACAAAGAAGGTCACTACATCCTTATTAAGGGATTGATCCCAGAGGAACAGATAACAATCATATATATGCACCAAATATAAGCACACCAAACTATTAAAAAATATTAACAGGCATAAAAAAACAAATAAGCACTCATATAATTATAATTAGGAACAGTGATACACCACTGTCACAAATACTCAGATAAACTAGATAAAAAATCAACAGAGAAATACCAGAACAGAGTCAAACTTTCAAACAAATGTATTTAGTAGATGTCTACAAAGTGTTCCACCTCACAACATCAGAATGCACATTCTTCTTACTTGCACATAGGATGTTCTCCAAAATAGACCACACACAAATTCATAGAACCTGCTTAAATAAATATGAAGGAACTGAAATTATCCCATGTATATTCCTAGACTGTAGTACAATGAAATTGGAAATAAATGACAAGAGAAACCACAAAGATGTCATAAACACATGGAAATTAAATAACACCTTCTTGAACAACCAATGGATCACAGATGAAATTAAAGAAAAAATTACTTCCTACAATTAAGAAATAATGACAATACAGCATACCAGAACTTAAGAAACACAGTGAAAGCAGTTCTACAAGAGAAATTTATAGCAGTGAATACTCATATCAGAAAAACAGAGGGAGCTCAAATAACCTAATGCTGAATTTCAATCTTCTAGACAAAGAAGAGCAAATCAAGCCCAAAGCTTGATATGAGGGAGGAAATTATAAAAATCAGAGCAGAAATTAATGTAATGGAGTCTAAGAAAACAATACCAAAAAATCAATGAATCAAAAAGTTGGTTCTCAGGGGCCGGGGAGATGGCTCAGTGGAATAAGCGCTTCCCTGGCAAGCGCAAGGGTCTGAGTTCAATCCCTGGTTCCGAAAAAAAAAAAAAAAAAAAGTTGGTTCTTTGAAAGACTAACATTGACAAACGTGTAGCTAACCTTATCAAAAAAGTACAGAAAAGACTCAAACTGATGCAATGATAAATGAAAAGAGTGAAATCAGAACAGATCCTGCAGAAATCCAGAAGACAAGCAAAACCTACTTTGAGAATCTGTATTCTAATAAAATGGAAGGCAAAAGAAATGGACAGATTCCTAGAGACATATGAATCAGCAAAGCTGAATCAGGCGCATATAAAGATTCTAAACAAACTGGTATCAGTTAATGAAACTGAAGATGTAATTAAAATTCTACCAACAGAACTGGTGTTGTGATGCAGACCTGTAATCCCAGCACTCAAGAGGATGAGGCAAGAGTACTGTTGTGAGTTTGAGACCAGCCTAGTCTACAAAGTGATTTTGGGGTTTGCCAGTTAGCTCAGTTGTTTAAAGCACTTGCTTGGGCAAACTCAGTCAGGTGCAGGGGACTGCGTTTTGATCCCTAGCTCGGTATGCCGCACCAGACCTGCCCTTAAAGCAGCCCGAGCCAGCCAAAAGGAAAAAGGAAGAAAAATCCTTCTCAAGTTTTTAGGGCCAACCTGATAGCTCAGTGGACTAAAGCTCCTGCTTAGGCAGAGCACAGCGGCTGGGTTCAATCCCTGGTGTGCCAGACCTGCTCCTGGGGTGTGCTGAGATGGCAATTGAGACTTGGGCTTGAGGGTGCATGCCTATAATCCCAGCATTTGGGAGGCTGAAAACAGGAGAATCACTACAAGTCAGATCTATATAGTGAGACCCTGTAGACCTTGCCCTAATTACAGAAAGAAAAAAAGTGATTTCAAGGCCAGCCTGAACCGCATAGTGAGACCCTGTCTCAAAAAGACCAAGGGAAAAAAGAAGAGCAAGGTCAAGGCCAACCTACACTACATTATAACACCCTGTTTCTAAAAAGTCAAAACCAAGCTAACAAAAAACTATGAACAACAACAACAACAAAATCCAAGGCCCTGATAGATTCACTGCTGAGTTCTGTGAGAAATTGAGAGAAGAGCTAATCCTGACACTTTTCAAACTCTTAAATGAAATGGAAAGGGAAGCAATGTTCCCAAAATAATTCCTAGAAGCAAATATTACCTTGACACCAAAACCAGAGAAGGATCTAACCAAAAAAGAGAACTATAGGTCAATCTCCCTAATGAACATAAATGAAAAATACTCAATTAAGATTCTGGCAAACAAGAAATCATCATGAAGATTATATACTAGTTAATATATACACCAAGTAGGATTCATCCCAAGGATTCAGGGATGGTTCAACATATACTAATCAATAAATATAATACACCATATTAATAGAGCCAAGGACCAAAACCACATGATCATCTTAGTAGATGCAGAAAAAGCAATTGGCAAAGTCTAATAGCCACTCATAATAAAAACCCTATAGAAAATGGAAGTAGATGGTCTTTTCCTCAATCTGATTAAAAACCATCTGTGATAAGTACAAAACAACATCATACTAAATGAACAAAAACTAAAAACTTCCATTCTAAAATCAAGAAGAGGGGCCGGGGAGATGACTCAGTAGAATAAGTGCTTGCCTGACAAGCACAAGGGCCTGAGTTCAATCCCCAGTTCCGAAAAAAAATTTAAAAATAATAATGAAATAAAATAAAATCAGGAAGAAGACAAGGGTGTTTATTATCACCAATCTTACTCAATATGGTTCTGAAAACATTAACCAGTTCAATTAGACAAGTAACAGAAATATTATTATTATTATTATTATTATTATTATTATTATTAGTGGATGACATCATATTCTACATAGGAGATCCCCAAAACTCCACCAAAAGTCTGCTAGATTTAATAACCAAATTCAATGACATAGCCAGATACAAAGTCAACACTCAAAAATCAATAGCAAGATGGACACGGTGGCTTACATTTGTAATCCCAGCATTTTGGAAGCTGAGGCAGGAGAATCGCTGTAGTTTGAGGCCAGCCTGGGCTACAAAGTGAGTTTGAGACCAGCCTGAAATGCAGAGAGACCCTGTCTCAAAAAAAAAAAAAAAAAATAGCATTCCTGTATATAAATAACAAACTCATGAGAGAGAAACTAGGGAAATAACTCCTTTTCACAATAAATAACACCTAAAAAAAACAAACAAACAAAAACCTTGCTGGGGAGATAGCTCAGCTGTGAGGAACTGACCAACAAGCACAAGGTCTTGACTTTGATCCCTAGTACCAAATCAATCAATCAATCAATCAATCAACCAATCAATCAATCAATCAATCAAATGTAATGAAGGAAGTAAAAGACTTTTACATTGCTTTTGTTGCTGTTGTTTTGTTTGTTTGTTTGTTTGAGGGTTTTTTTGGTCTTTTTTGAGACAGGATCTTGCTATGTACTTCAGGCTGGTCTTGAGCTCACTTTGTAGCTCAGGCTGGTATCAAACTCCCAACAATCCTCTTGCCTCAGCCTCCAGAGTTCTGGGATTACAAGTGTGTACCACCACACGAGGCCAAGACCTTTACATTGAAAACTACAGTACTTTGAAAAAAAGAGATTAAAGAGAATATTAGAAAATGTTGTAGCAGAAAATGTCCTATCCCTAGCCAGTCTGTTAGTTGCCCAAATAACAATTCCTATTATAAATTTGGTTACTTCTGTCTTCTAGAAAGGGCTAATCACTGCAATGCATAGCTGATTACTATGATACATATTGTAAGAACCAATCAAAGACAGCCAATGGGCGGGCCCCCATGGCTCAGTAGAATAAGTGATTGCCTGGCAAGCACAAAGGCCTGAGTTCAATCCCTGGATCAGCAAAAAAAAAAAAAAAAAAAAAAAAAAAAAAAAAAGACAGCCAAGTACTCTGCCTCTGTACTTCCCATTTCTTTTTTGTATTTTAGGGAAGGGTCTACAGGGTGTTCAGAGTCTCACTACTAGATCAGACTCGTAGGGACCCTCCAGTTTACAGCCACCCAAGAGCTGGGATTACAGGTGTGCACCACCATGCCCAGTCTCAATTGCTATCTCAGCATGCCCCGGAGGCAGGGCAGGCACGACAGGCCTGGGGATTGAACCTCCGGCCCTGTGCCTGCTTGCAGGTGCTTTAATCTGCTGAGCCATTTGGCTGGCCTGTACTTCCCATTTGAACTCCATAAAAACCTTCCTTCTCAGGTCTTTGGGGCCTGATATTTTGGTAATGATCCTGATCAGTGCCTATCAACATAAGATAAATATGCCTCCAAATTCCGGGTGTCATTTCAGTGTTTCTGCTTGCCATCGCAATGTAAAGAGCTCCCTTAGTCTTGGGTAGGAAGAAGCAATATAGTGAAAATGTTCAGAATCCCAAAACTGTTACACAGATTTAATGCAATTACAATCAAGGTACCCATAGCATATCTCATAGTATTAGAGAAAGCAATCTTAAAATTCATTTGGGGGGCTGGTGAGATGGCTCGGTGGTCGGGGGCACCTGCTTAGAACAAGCTTAGCAGGGCACAGGGACCGCGGTTCGGTCCCCCAGCACCGCATGCCAGCAGGCCCCGCGCCCTGGTGGGCTGGGCTGGCCACACACACACACCAAATAAATAAACTTTAAAAAAAAATTCATTTGGAACCAGAAGAGATCTAGAATAGCAAAAGCAGGTCCAGGCAACAAAGGGAATGCAGGGGAATCACAATCCCTGACTTGGGATTATACTACAGAGCTACTGTGATAAAAACAGCATGGTGCTGGCAAAAAAAAAAAAAAAAAATAGACCTGAGGATCAATGGAATGGATTAGAAGATGCAGAAACACTCCAAACATACTCAGCCACCATATTTGACAAAGGAGCCAAAAGCCTCCACTAGAATAATGATAGCCTGCTTAATAGATGGTGCTGCAAAAGCTGGCTCTCCACATGCCCCAGATTTAAACTAGACCCATATCTTTCACCATGAATAAACTAAAATAGAAATGAATCAAAGATCTAGCTATTAAAACAGAAAACAGCATATCTGCTGGAAGATAGAATAGGTAGAATTCTTTTTTTCTTTTTTTCCAGTACTGGGCATTGAACTCAGCACCCTGCACTTGCCAGGCAAACACTTATTATACTGAGCTATCTCCTCAGCCCCTAGAATTTTTGAAGACACAGTTTGTTATGGTTTGTGTCTAGTTGTCCCCCAAAAGACTTTTAGAGTTAATGATTAATTCATGATCCAATGCTGGGATTATGAGTGTGAGTGCTGCTGGGATTATGGATGTGAATGCTATACCCACCCAACGATAGCCTATAACGCAATATAAGGAAGGGTGAGAGACTTGTTCACTACTGCTCCTCCACCTCTGCTCCTCCCTTTTGCTCTGGCTGTTTTGCTGTTTTCCACTGCCGTGAATAGCCGCCCTCTGCATGTGCCACTCTGCCTTGGAGCCAGCTGAGTATGGACTAAAACCTCCACAAACTGTGAGCTAAAGAAACCTTTCCTTCCTTCATTTTGGGTGTCTGTTATTTTGCCCCAGCAATGAGAGAAACTTAACCAAGACACTGGCGTAGGCAATAACATTACCAACAAAATATCGACCGC
>NW_004524583.1:12831406-12833227 GCF_000260255.1 Octodon degus
CTGGTGCTGGCTGCCCCACGACCTCCACCAAAGCCCATGTAAGGGGAGCTGAGTCTTAATGGACTGAAGAAAACTCTCTTGAGAAAGAAATAATAAATTGAATGTTATACTTTATACAGCATGTTGAGTGTACCTGCCAGAGGTGGGTTGGGTTAATTCAGCCTATCCAAGTTTAAGTTTGTACTCGGAAAATGAATAAGGAGGAACACACTGGAAAAAAAAAAAGAAGAAGTTGAAAAAATGGTTATATATATTTCAAATGCTCAATTTCTCTGGTCAATCGAGAGATGCAATTGAAAGAATGCTGAGATTTCATATCACTCTAGAAAAAGTGATCATTATCAAGAAAATCAACCAGTAACAAATGCTGGAGGGGCTGTGGAGAAAAAGAATCGTTCTCCACTGTGGGTGGGAGTGTAGATTGGTACAATCACTATGAAAATCAATGCGGAGATTTTTCAAAAAATTAAATTTAGAGGTTCCATTAGACCCAGCTATTCTCCTTCTTGGTATCTTTTCAAAAAATTAAAAGCAGGGCCGGGGAGATGGCTTAGTAGAATAAGCACTTCCCTGGAAAGCGCAAGGTTCTGAGTTCAATCCCTGGTTCCGCCAAAAAAAAAAAAAAAAAAAGCATCATAACACAGCAATATATGCATGCCCATGTTTATAGTAGCAAGCTTGCAATAACTGAATCTTAGAAACAGCCCAAGTTAGAAACAGCCCAAGGGCCCATCAGCCGATAAAGAAGATGTAGGTCTTTTATACAATGGAATATTGGGGCCGGGGAGATGGCTCAGTGGAATAAGTGCTTCCCTGGCAAGCGCAAAGACCTGAGTTCAATCCCCAGTTCCACCAAAAACAAACAAACATACAATGGAATATTCCTCTACCATAGAGTTTAAATTTTAGACATTTCATTTTTGTTTTGTTTTGTTTTTTCAGAACTGGGGATTGAACTCAGGCCTTAACACTTGCCAGTGATGCACTTATTCTACCAAGCCAGCTCCCTGGCCAAATTTTAGAGATTTCTAGGTAAATGGATACACCTTAAGACCATCTTCTTTTATTTTATTTTTTTTTTTTGTTGTCCCGGGGATTGAACTCAGGCCCTTGAGCTTGCCAGGGAAGCGCTTATTCCACGGAGCCATCTCCCCGGCTCCCAAGACCATCTTCTTAAGTGAAATAAAATCGGACACACATGTGGAAATGCTATGTGGTTTTTCTGCTGTGAGAAACTTAAAGTGTAAATAAGGACCAAAATGTAAAATAGATACTTAAGAAATGGGAAGAACAAGGGAGGGAGGAAAAGGAAAGGAATAAAGAGACAAGGAAAAAAGGAGAATAGAAGAAAAAATGGAAACAAAGCTTTTGTGAATAAAGAAAAGAAATTGAAGGGGAAGGAGGGGAAAGGGGAAAAAAAAAGAAGCAACAAATATGTACAAATACAAATTCCTTGTGATGTCATCATTGTGTATAAATAAAATGTCCGAATAAAAAACAAGTATTTCCTCCTTAGAAAAAAAATAAATAAAGGTAGATGTTAGGAGAACTGACATGGTGGCACATGCTATAGCCCCAGCACTCAGAAGGCTGAGGCAGGAGGATCACTCAGCTCAAGGCCAGCTTGATGGTGAATTCAAAGCCTGGAATACACAATAAGACCCTGCCTCAGGTAGGTGCTTCACAGCTTTTTTTTTTTTTGGTACCAGGGATCAAACTCAGGACCTTGTGCTTGCCAGGTAGGTGCTTATGCTACTGAGCTGTCCTCCTGGCCCAAGATCCTGCCTCAAAAAACAAAATTAAAAAGTTAGGGGAAGGGCT
>NW_004524583.1:12833967-12834965 GCF_000260255.1 Octodon degus
TGTGTGGCCAGCTCAGCCCACCAGGGGGCGGGCTGGCTGGCATGTGGTGCATGGAGGATTGAACCGCGGTCCCTGTGCTTTGCCAAACTTGTTTCAAGTAGGTGCTTTAGACCACTGAGCCATCTCTCCAGCCCCTTGACTTTTTATTTTTTCTGTATTTTAGGGAAGGGTCTACAGGGTGTTCAGGGTCTCACTACTAGATCAGATTCTAGTGATTCCCCCATTTACAGCCTCCCAAGTGCTGGGATTACAGGCCCACAACACCACACCCAGTCTCAATTGCCGTCTCAGTGCGCCCTGGGGGCAGGGCCTGCATGGCAGGCCTGGGGAGCAAACATTCCTCCCCCCTCCCCCCACCCCCCCAACCCCCCACAAGCAGGCACTTTAATCCACTGAGCTATTTGGCCGGCCCTTGATTGGTTGATTGATTGACTGACTGATTGATTTTTTGTATTTTTTAGGGAAGAGTCTACAGGGTGTTCAGGGTCTCACTACTAGATCAGACTCATAGTAATCCACCTGTTTACAGCCTCCCAAGAGCTGGGATTACAGGTGTGTGCCACCATGCCCAGTTTCTGACCTATAATTTTGCTGCTCTCAACCTTATTGCACTTTCATTCATTTACCCTCATCCCCTTTCTCTCAATTTCTTTCCTGTCTCTCCTCTTGATTCAGTTTAGATTTTATGGTTTATGACTGTACTATTTTTCCCAATCCCTAAGTTCCACCGTTTTTCCCTTTATTTCACTTTGCCCACCCAAAAAAACCCTAACAAACCTGGTGTTCTGCCTTCCATAGAGCACTGGCTGTAGGGAACCTGCACACTGCCCTGGAAAGTTACACAGCAGAGCAGCCTGGTCCAGGGAAGTCAAAAGAGCCCTGAACACCCACCAGCAAAGTCGCTGTGCTCTCCTCCACCCCACCGTTTAATCACACCTGCCCCTCACCTCCTTGTCCCAGGCTCTCCCTGGATGGTCTTGCTTCCAGCCGGAAAAAAA
>NW_004524583.1:12835980-12837510 GCF_000260255.1 Octodon degus
TCACCTCTCTTCCTCTGGGGTATTCTTTCTAGCTCCTTGGTAAGTTAGCTTCTTCTTTTCCCAAATAGTACCCCTAAGCACCCCTCAAAGCAAGCACCAGTCTGAGGCTTGCTTTTCTTTCTTCTTCTTAGATGCCTCCCCTGGTTCATCTCACTTGTGCCCAAGACTTCATCAACCACCACCACCACCTCCTCTACATCAGCCCAAGATCCTGAGATGCAGCACGGAAATAAAAGCGTTTATGGAGACACCACAATGCTAACCCAACAAAGGACTGCTTCCTAGAATGAATCCTGTGTTTTACTACCAGTAGTAAAGATCAGATAGCAGGAGGAAGTCTTTCCTCTGGATTTAAACCAAGAACTTTTCCCCCCTGGCAGTGCTAGTGATATAGGAAGTAAGGTGTGGCAAAGTGGGGTGGGGAAATAACTGGGATTTGTCAATTGCAAGATCCCAAAACAATGCAAAGTAATTCTAAGGATCCAGTATGTGGAACTCTTCTTGGGTTCACAGATGTGCACAGCATGAGAGGAGATGCCAGGAGCAGCCCACTACTGAGATTCCTCACTGCAGCATCTAGAACGTGAAAGGCACACTTGTACTTCTGCTTTTATTCTTCCCTTTGTTCTTCTCAGGTTCACTCTGCAAAACCAGTTCTTCCCATACCATCACCCTTGAAGTAAACCTTTGGCACTGTTTTTGGCTGTCTTGTCTGATCTTTTTTGAGGTAGGAAAGACCTGGAATACAGGACTACAGTCAGGGATGCTCTCTACCATTGAGCTACATCCCCAACTCTTTCCTAACCCCAAGATATAGATAGATAGATAGATAGATAGATAGATAGATAGATAGATAGATAGATGATAGAGAGATAGAGAGATACAAATATAGATATTTGCTTATTTTAATTTCAGACAGTTTTAGTCTCAATAAATTGCTCAGGTTGGCCTCACACTTGAGACCCTTCTGCCTTAGTCTCCTGAGTAGCTGGGATGCTATGCATGTGCCACCACACTGGCTCAAAGGATATTTTTATAAAGAAAATTTGGAGAAGGCCAGGGAAATAGCTCAGTAGAATAAGCGCTTGCCTGGCAAGCGCAGGGTCCTGAGTTCAATCCCTGGTACCGCAAAACAAAAAAGAAAGAAAGACAAAGAAAAAGAAAAAAAAAGATGTGGAGAAAGAAGGCATAATTTTCTAAAATTATTATAATTTTCTTTTTTCTTTTTTTTGTGGTACCCGGGATTGAACTCAGAGCTTTGCACTTGCCAGGCAAGCACTTATTCTACTGAGCTATCTCTCTGGCCCCCAATTTCCTTTTATTTTGAAGAGTAAAAATAAGAGCAAGAAGGGCTGGTCAAATAGCTGGGAGGATTAAAGTGCCTGCAAGCAGGCCCAGGGGCTGGGGGTTTGAATCCTGGGCCTGCTGTGCCGGCTATGCTCCCAGGGCGCACTGAGATAGTGACTGAGACTAGGCATTGTGGTGTGCACCTGTAATCCCAGCTCTTGGGAGGCTGTAAACAGATGGATC
>NW_004524583.1:12837610-12840710 GCF_000260255.1 Octodon degus
AAAAAAAAAAAGAGCAAGAAAACAAAAATAAAGACAGAAACAGGGTAACATATAACAATACATACATTACAGATTTTCAAAACAAGAATACTGATTAATAATGATTGACATATGGCATAAATTGCTTATATTAAGCCTACACTGGCTACAGATCACAGGACAGGGAGAATGGGAAATGAGGACAGTTTGGAAATGGAAATATGTTTAGGTAGTGTTTCTAGCTTGGCACACACCTGTGATTCCAGCACTCAGGATGCTGGGGCAAGATGCTTGCTGCAAGTTTGAGGCCAGCCTGGTCCCTGTAGTGAGTTCAAGGTAAGTCTGAACTACATGGTAAGACTCAGTCTCAAAAACACTACCAGGGCCACAGAGGTAGCTCAGCAGTCTAAGCGCCTGCCTAGGCAAGCACAGTTGATCCCCCACAGCACATGTCCTGCCGGCCCCACCCCCAGGCATGCTGAGCTGGCCACTGAGACCAGGTGTGGGGGTGCATGCTTGTAATCCCAGCGCTGGGGAGGATGAAACAGGGGGATCACTATGAGTCCAAAAAGCATAGTAAGACCCTGTACGAAACACATAAAAAATAAAAACACTACCCGCCCCCAAAAAGTGTTTCTTATTTCTGGATTGGTTACAGTTAGTAGTCTAGAAAGCTCATTTGCAATCAGATGCAGTGGAACCTGGTGACCTACTACCTGGAGTTGTAAGTCAAAGTTTCAACATACTTTTAGGAATGTGGAAGAATCTTTTGTTGTTTATACAACAGTGCTGATTAATTTCCATTATCTCTTCTCCTCTTCATCCTCTTACCTCTTTAATTAAATTTAAGAGATATCAGAATTTTTCTTTTATCACTATCAGTGACTCCAGGCTGAATCATAAATCTGAATTCTTTGAATTTGTCAGAGCTTGGAATTCACCCGGGCACCCCAAACTCACTGTACATATATATAATTTTTTTTACAGTATTGGAGATTGAACTTGGGACCTTGTGCTTGCCAGTAAGGCACTTCAACTGCTGAGCTATACCCCTGGTCCTATGTCATTGTGTGTTTTTTCTGCTCAAAACGGAGTCTTTCCCAGGAGTGTCATGGTAAAAACTCAATTTATAGCCAGTTGATCAGAAGCACAGTCTGATGGGCCTGGCCTATTTCCTATGGGACCTAACACTATTTCCAGGAGACAGTATCAGAACTGAGGTGAATCACAGCACACCCCACTGGTGTCTTCCAACAACTGCTTGGTCTGTGCTGGAAAACACTTGAACATTTGATTATCAGGTTCTACATTGAGCCTGAGTGCATCAGAAAAGATTTGTTTGGTCTGTATAATGTCCAACCTGACAAGATTGTTTATTTTTATTTTTATTTTTATTTTTTTTAGGGAAGGGTCTACAAGGTGTTCAGGGTCTCACTACTAGATCAGACTCATAGTGATCAGCATGCTTACAGCCTCCCAAGAGCTGGGATTATAGGCACGCACCACCACGCCCAGTCTCATTTGCTGTCTCAGTGTGCCCCAGGGGCAGGGCTGGCATGCCAGGCCTGGGAATAGAGCCCCTGGCCCCTGCGCCTGCTTGCAGGTGCTTTAATCTGCTGAGCCATTTGGCTGGCCCTTTCCAGTGCTTTTCATCTCACTCCGAATAAATTCTTCTTGATTTTACAGTCATCTCAGACCTCTCTTTGACTTTTTTCCCCCCACCTTTCTACTCAAGCCCACACGGGTGTCCAAGACATTCCCCTTAGGCATCAAGCCTTCTCTTGACCCAACACCTTTGTATTTGTAGTTCCAGCCTTTTGTTCCTCATGAACTAGTCATTCCAGCTGTACCACCATTTTGTCTCTGGCTCTTTCTCTCTCGCCCCACACCCTGACACCTTGAAGCAGACTGGAGGCTCCTTGCAGGGGCTCCCAGCACAGAGGTGTTTCTGCAAGATTCATTCACTCAACAACTAGAGCTCCATAGTATTTGCTGGAAGCTCTGCTTGATTATCAGAGATAACAGTGGTGCTCAAAACAGACCATAAACAGTGGAGTCTGGTCAGGGGGTTTCTGAGATTCCCCTGAGTCTTACCATGTTTTGAGTTAACATCTAGCAAGCTTAAAGATAGCCAAGTACGCCACCAGCTCCAACTTAAAGGGTCTCTGTAGTCATATACGCTGATTCCATTTACTTTGTGAGTTCATGTAGTTCTCTCAGAAGGAAGCTTATAAATATGCACTGCAGTCATTCATATTCCAGGAACCTATCATTGATCATCACTGAGCCCATAAAGATAATATAATTTACCTCTAATGCAGGCTCTTTTTGCCTCTCCTTGGTTACACTTTACTTTGGGAAGTGGCATTGCCAATTCTAGTTTTAAATGGTTATTATGACACTGAAGATGTTTAATAAACATTACATATCTAGAGACCATCTCTGGAAGAGAAGTCTTGGATAAATCACTACACACCCAGTATGATAAATACTAACTTGTTTTAACAGTTTCTTGTACCACTAACCATGGGTTACTCAAGTGGAATGTTAAAATTAAAAATAAATAAAAACAGGCTGGCTCATGAAGCTTTTGCCAAGAAAACTTCAAATATATAAAACCCGGTTGGCTGGAAAAGAATAGCATAGGTAAATATCACTGAATAAATATCAAATGAATAATACTGGCCATTGAGAATTTTTGTCTACTTTCCCTCCATAAAGATTATTTTAAAGTAAACTGCTTCATTCATCATGAAGAAATATGCATGACGAACTTGAACCAAATGTCTGGAAAATTAAAATGTGATTAGAAAATTCTAGTAGTGAATAAATTCTGACTTTAATAACTGAATCCAACTAATGTACTTTATAGCCTGGGAACTCATTTCCAGAGCTATGAAAAAGTTTCTCTCTCTCTCTCTCTCTCTCTCTCTCTCTCTCTCTCTCTCTCTCTCTCCCCCCACCATCCCTTTTCTCTCCATCCCTTTCTCCCTCCCTCCATATCTATTTCCCTCCCTTTCTCCCTCCCTCCTTATCTATCTATCTATCTACCTATCTATCTATCTATCTATCTATCTATCTATCTATCTTTTGAGACAGGGTTTCACTATGTAGTTCAGGC
>NW_004524583.1:12841700-12847980 GCF_000260255.1 Octodon degus
GGGACACCTATACACAAACCATAACATTCCACCCCTGAACCCCCAAAGACTCATGCACATCCCTTTATGCAAAAGACATTCTAGTCCATCTCTATATTGCCAAAGTCCCAAAAGTTTCAGCACTGCTGAAAAGTCCAAGTCCCAAGTCTCTTCCAAGATCCCAGGCAAACTCTCAACTGTGAGCCCCTGTGCAAATGAAAACTTAAACACTTGCAACATTCAAAGGCACAAGATAAACACTACCATTCCAAAAGGTACACACAGCAGAATACCAAGCATTGGGACCAACACAAGTCCAAAATCCAGCAGGGCAAGCATTAAGTCCTGCAGTTCCATGTGGAACATCCCAAGCAATCTGTGAGGAGCTGTGAGCTACATGGGCGGAGCCTCATGTAGCACTCCTGGTGGTAGCTCCCATGGCTTCTCTCTTAGGCTGGCTTTGCTTCCTCCTTGCAGTTTCCCTTAGCTGATCCACATTCCTGGCTTTTCCAAACTTCTGGGGTTTCCTTGGAGTAGGCTTCTCACTCACAGCTTCACACACTGCCCTCTCAGGGGCACACCGCCTGGCGTCCCAGGCCTTCTTCTGAAATCAAGGTGGAAGCCTTCTTAACCTCAGAACTCCTGCATTCTGAATGCGCCTACAACACCAAAGCTGGAGCAGTAGCCAGGTTTCCTTCTCTCTTGGCTGTAGGGGTCGAGTGCCTGGATGGCTGAGCACTATGACCCTGATTTGGAGAAATAATTTCTCCATGCCGGTGCCATTCTGGAACCTGGTGTGTCCACGGCCACTGCCATTCTGGAACATGGGGCTCAGCGACTTTCCCTTCAAGGCAAAGTCCCTGACCTTTGCAGCTCTGAGGCAACAAAGGGTGGAGACCTGCCTCCTCCTGTGATGCCCTCAGGCCATCCCTTTCATTCTCAGGTTCCTTCCCAGCAATGGAGATTCTCTCAGCTCCATCTTTGCAGTCTACAGCTTTCTTGGTGCTTTCTTTCTGGCCAAGCTCACAACATTTTAAATCCTCCTGCTGGGCTCCTTGCTCTTGATTCTCAACATAAATCTGGCTAAAAGCCCCCAGCAACAACCAGGCCACTGCCCCAATATTTGGCTGCTTTGAAATATCTTTTGCCAGATTGATCAGTCCATCATGCTTAAACTCAGTCTCAGGCACAGTCTCTGGACACAAGCAAAATGCAGACAACTTTTCTGCCAAGTCAAAACACAAATAATCTGGAGTCCAACAACCAATGCAGTCCTTCCCAGCAGAAACCTCATAGGTGTGGTGGTGCACACCTACAATCCCAGCGCTGAGGAGGCTGAGATAGGAGGATCACTCTGAGTTCAAGCTGTGTGGCAAGACCATGTACCAAATAAATAAATAAATGAATGAATAAATAAATAAGATTTAACTTTTTTAAATATACAACAAATCTAGGATTAAAGTAAAACACTACTTAGAAAGTAATGGCTGTAAACATCTATCCTAAAAAAAAAATAGGGGGGCTGGGGAGATGGCTCAGTGGAATAAGTGCTTCCGTGGCAAGCGCAAGGGCCTGAGTTCAATCCCCAGTTCCGCAAAAAAAAAAAAAAAAAAATTAAAACTAAAAAAAAATAGGATCAACACAAAAAAGTTAAATCCAAAGCAATCAGAAAAAACAAAAACACAGTAGAAATGAATGAAATTTTAAAAAGCAACAGAATCAAAAACAAATGTTGGTTCTTTCAAAGTATCAACAAAACCAACAAACTTAGCTAGACGATCAAGTAAAACAAGAAGACTCCAATTGCCAAGATTAGGAATGAAAGAAGTGAAATCATTACCAACCTTACAGAAATAAAAAAGATTATAAGCATAACTATAAACATGCCAGCAAATCAGGTCATCTGCATAAAGTGGACAAAATCTTAGAAACACACAAACTACCAAACTTAATTAAGAAGAAAGTGGCAAGTGCAAAGGTCCCGAGTTCGATCTTCAGTACCACAAAAAGAAGGAAGGAAGGAAGGAAGGAAGGAAGGAAGGAAGGAAGGAAAGAAGGAAGAAATTACTTTATAACATGCAAAGGGTTTGAATCAGTAATTATGCACTTTCTCACAAAAGCCCAGACTAGATGGCTTCCTTGGCAAATTGTATTAAATGTTTGAAAAGAACTAATACTAATCCCTCAGAAACACTTGCAAAAAAATAGAGCAAGTTGGACTTTGTAACTCATCCTATGAGCCCAGTACCACCTTGATACCAAAATCAGACAAAGCTATCACAAGAAGGAAAACTATAGCCAGAACCAGGGCTGCACCCCTGTGATCCAGCACTCAGGAGGCTCAGTTAGGAAGTGCACCAGTATGAGGCCAGCCTGGGCAATACACTAACTACTACGAGGGCCAGCCTGGACTACAGCATAGACTGTCTAAACTAAACAAAACAAAACAACAAAAAAATGAGTGGGGTGTGGTGGTGCACACCTGTAATCCCAGCACTCCAGAGGTGAGAGGCAGAAGTGAGGCAGGAGGATCCATTCTAAGTTCGAGACCAGTCTGAGCTACAAAGTGAACACAAGGCCTGTCAGTCAGAACTGCATAGTAAGAGCCTGTCTCAAAAAGATAAACAAAAAATGGTGAGGAAGGGAGCAAGAGAAAGGAAACTTCACACTAAAATTCCATAGGGATCCCCAGGCCTGCTGTGCTGACCCGCCCCCAGGGCACAGTGAGATGGCAATTGAGACTGGGTGTGGCGGCACACCCCTGTAATCCCAGCTCTTGGGAGACTGTAGACAGGTGGATCACTATGAGTCTGATCTAGTAGTGAGACCCTGAGCACCCTCTGGAACCTTCCCTAAAATACAAAATAAACAAATAAATAAATAAGTAAATAAATAAAATTCCATAGGAATGTAGAAATATAATCATGGCAATTCTCAACAGAACATTAGCATTGTATCTAGTGATATACAAAATGGATTACATATCATCATCAAGTAGGATTTATCTCAGTAATATAAGGTTGGTTTAACAGTATGAAAATTGTTCAATCCCCAGTACCACAAAAAAAAAAAAAAAAAAAAATTGCAAAACCTATTGAGGCCAAGAAGATGGCTCAGTGGAATAAGGACTTCCCTGATAAGCACAAGGGCCTGAGTTCAATCCCCGATTCTGTAAAAACAAAAAACAAACAAAAAAAACAGTATGAAAATCAAGCTGGGCGTGGTCCACAGCCTGTGAGCCTATAATCCCAGCACTCAAGAGGCTGAAGCAGGAGGATCATAGCAAGTTTGAGGCCAGCCTGCGCCACAAAGTGAGTTCAGGGCCAGCCTGAACTGTATAGCTAGACCTTGTATTAAAAAGATAAAAAACAAAAACATGAAAATCAATCAACATAATATACCATAGTAATACAGAAAAAAGTGTATTATTATTGTAAAGGCACTTGAAAAAAAGCCAACACCTTTCATGCTAAAAAAATATTTTCTAACAAAGAATAGAAGGAAATTTCTGTGATCTGATTAAGGGAATAAACATCAGTCTCATCACTGACATACTATTTGGTGAATAAAAGACTAAAAGCTTTTCCCCAATAGCAGAAATAAGATGTCTGTTCTTCTATTCAACATTGCAATACAGTTTCTAGCCAAGGAAACTAGGCAAGACAAAGAAACAGAAGGCACCCAGATTAATAGGATAAAGTAAAATTATATTAGTAGATGATATGATTTTGTATATAGAAAATTTAAGGAGTCCATAAATAACTATACAGGCCATTCTTATTGCAGGATACAAGGCCAATATACAAAAACCTATCACATTTCTATAAGCTAGTAATTCAGTGGACAAAAGACTCGTATTAAACAGACAGTGCTGGGACAATTGACAAGATATCTAGCCGCAAAAGAATACGGATGAACCCCTATATCACACCATATACAACAGTAATTAAAAATGAATTGCAGCCAGTACTGCAAAAAATAAATAAAAATAAATAAAAATGAATCACAGACCTGAATGTGCTAAAATTGTAAAATGGAACAAATATAGGAGCAAGTAAATCTTTGAGATCTTGGATTAGGCAATGGTTGCTTAGATATAACACAAAAGCACAAGTGACAAAGTAACAAAAGGAAAACATATGAGTTCAAGGCTAGCCTGAGCTACCTGAGATCAAAGCCAACCTGCTCTACATAATGAGCTCCTGCCTCAAACAACCAAACCAAACCCCCAAAATATATGCTAAAGAGTACATGAGCTTTTGGGAACTCTACATTTGACCAATATTGAACCCCTAGAAATAAAGAAGCAATTAAGGCATCCAGTGTTTAGCAATTTCTGTATCTTGGTTTTTCCAGAATGAATTTCCAAAACAGCATTTCAAGACTTCTTGAATATGAATTTTTTTTTTTGTCTTTTTTTTTTTTGGTGGTACCAGGGATTGAACTCAGGGCCTTGTGCTTGCCAGGTAAATGCTTACTCTACTGAGCCATCTCCCCGGCCCCTTGAGTATGAATAGTAATGCACTTTAGTTTGTTGGCCTAGGTAAGAAAAATATGAACAAATTTTTTCTTTTTCTTTTTTTTTTTTTTTTTTTTGGCACTGGGGATTGAATTCAGGCCCTTGCGCTTGTCAGGGAAGCGCTTACTCTACTAAGCTGTCTCCCTAGCCCCCTTATCTCCTTCAATACATTCTACAGTGTACTCAGAAATTACTCGGGAATTTTATTTTGTTTCTTGTTTTCTATTTATTTATTTAGAGACAGGGTCTTGCTACAAAGTTTAGGTAGGCATTGTGCTCAACTTTGTAGCCCCCAGGCTGGTCTTGAATTTGCAGTAATCCTCCTGCCTCAGCCTCCCACATGCTAGGATTACAGACACCTGGCTTGAATAATTTTAGTGAATATATTCTAAGTATTGTATGGGATACTTATATTAAAATATTAGTATCTGCAATTCATACTGAACTGAATGTCCTGTTTCTTATCTGGCAACACTAATTATAGAGATTTTATTCACTGCCCTTAGTAACAGCTGCCCAGAGTAGCAGTAGTAGATAGATTGGGTGGTTCTATATTTCTGCCACATGTGGTCACTGAACAATTAAAGAAGTTTCTAGGGGCTGGTGAGATGGCTCAGTGGTCTAAAGCACCTACTTAGAACAAGCTTAGCAAAGCACAGGGACCGTGGTTCAATCCCCCAGCACCACATGCCAGGCAGCCCCGCCCCCAGGTGGGCTGAGCTGGCCACACCGACACAGACACAGACACAGACACACACACAAATTAAAAAAAAAAAAAAAGTTTCCAGCAAAGTCCTAAAATTGACCTGGCCTGAGATCCTGGGCTATTTTTATGCTGAGGTAAATGGTTTTTCTAGAGATTAGGGGGAACAGCCATATTTAAAATTGTGGAAAAGAGGTATATACTTATGTGAGAGAGGAGGGAGAGACTTAGTAAAGGCCACTTGGAACACATCATATATCAATGTCTCCCAACCCTGGCAGAACTCAGTAGATGATGGGCTATTAATTGAAAGGAACCAGAGGGCTTGCTGGTTTGGGATGTGTGAGTTGATTATTTCAAGCACAGGAACGGCAAAATGAGAAACTGGCCTTGCAATAAATGGGCTCCCTGGAATAGAGCAGATACCTTGAATTCAACACACCTGAAACAGGAGTCGTTACCAAATTGCCCCATCCTTCCAAAGTGTATATGAGTATTCAGCATATTCTAAGTGGCCACTAAGGGCCAGCATGTGCTGCCCATCTTGAGCCCAACACATATGGTAGCTGCTTTCAGAGAGCTTGCATCACAGTGTGGGAGACAATCCTGTCTTCACAAAGGCAAATTAACCCCTGGGGAGCTAGCTCAGTGGCACAGCACTGATTGGCAAGAAGAGGCTATGAGTTTGACTCTTGGTACCAAAACAAAACAAAGGCGAGTGATCAATTGCACATGAAGATATTGTTGGAAAAGAAAAATATTTAGTGCTATAGATCTTTAATTAAGCTAGTGTACTACTGTCTTTATATTGTGGTTGTAATGAATAAACACTCATTATAAAAAACCCTGACAATGCCTGCAAGTAGGTACAGGAGCTGGGGGGTTTGGATTCTTGGGCCTGCTGTGCTGGTCCTGCCCCCAGGCACACTGAGATAGTGACTGAGACTGGGCATGCAGGTGCCTGGGCCTGTAATCCCAGCTCTTGGGAGGTTGTAAACAGGGGGATCACTAGGAGTCTGACCTAGAGGTGAGATCCTGAACACCCTGTAGACCCTTTCCTAAAATACAAAAAATAAAAA
>NW_004524583.1:12848383-12849793 GCF_000260255.1 Octodon degus
TTCGAGCCTAGCCTGGGCAATTTAGTGAATTTTAAATTGATAAATTTAAATGATAAATAAAATGATAAAAGGGCTGGGGATGGAGCTCAGTGCAGACCACAGGCTCAATCATCAATTCCACTAAACAAACAAGCAGGGAAGAGGATGTAACTCGGGGTGAACACCTCTGGGTTTGATTTCCAGCACTACAAAAAACAAAAACAAAAACAGAAAAACCACACACCCAGTGCCTTCTAATTTCTGCAATTTGCTAATTTTTGCTTAAATTTTGCAATATGTTATAAAATGGACTTTCTGATTAAATGTTTGCATATGTCATTAGATGATTAATCTTTTTGTCATTGTACAAAACATAGAAGTAGGTAATTTTGCTTCACAAGAGAAGCTCTTTCACATTCAGTCCATCTTTTTTTTCTTTTTAAGAAACGATTTCTTTTTTCTTTTTCTTTTTTTTTTTTTTTGCGGAACCGGGGATTGAACTCAGATCCTTGCGTTTGCTGGTCAAGCGCTTATCCTACTGAGCCATCTCCCCAGCCCCTTTTTTTCTTTTTAAAATGTTCCTTTAGTCCATCTTTCATGGCGGTTGTATCCAACTACTTCTGTAACATCTCTGGTCCAGAAGATGTAATTCTTGCTAAATTAAAATGGCAAAATTGACGCCTATTTCAGTAGCTTATTAGCATTTAGCTTCCAAGAAAAGTACTACGTTGAAAAGGGAACTTCTGTGTCTGGTAAAATTCCAAGGCACTTAACCATTTTTTCTCAATGGGGCCGACTCAGTGACTTCCAATCTATTGAAAGGCAGCTACTTGGGGCTTAGACCACACCCGCTAGCTAGCAAACCTCTGGGTTCCAATGCTTCCTGAGGCTTGCAAGTGTTTCTGGAACCAATGGATAAAATCTATACTTCACAGGACTGTCTGGATTTTATTTTTTCCTTCCCTTCTTCCCATCCCCCACATTTTCCTCTCTCCTCCTCCCTCGTCTCTCTTTTTGGTGGGGACTGCCAGGCTTCCAGCACTCAAGACCTTCACTCTGAGACCGATCGGGCTCTACGGCCCCTTCTCAATCCTTTTCTCCCGTAATTACATTCTGTTACATACTCCACAGAACAATGTAGTCTCTTCCTTCTGGCGGAAGAGCAGCAGGAAGGGAGAATTAGAGAATTGAACCGGGGGATGGAGGAGTTGTGTTAAAATGATACTGGGGACGTGGGCAGGTGCACTGACCGAATCTCTATGCAACCTTCCTCCCAAAGTCCAGTCCTAAGCCCCGGTGTCCCCTTCCTTTGGACTGCGCTGGAGGGACCGAGGAGTCGGTGTACCGAGGCGGGAGGACCCGAGTCCTGCCACCCCGGGCTGCATTTTCCCCGAACTCGGCCGGGGCGGAGAGGTCGGGCGAGCCCGCATT
>NW_004524583.1:12850227-12855502 GCF_000260255.1 Octodon degus
GGCCGAGGCCGGGGCCGAGGGCGGGGCGGCGGCGCGAGCGGCGGCGGCGGTTCCAGCATGAAGAGGAGAGCAGGCCTGGGGGGCAGCATGAGGTCAGTGGTGGGCTTCTTGTCCCAGCGGGGCTTGCATGGGGACCCCCTGCTCACTCAGGACTTTCAGAGGAGACGCCTGCGGGGCTGCAGAAACCTCTACAAGAAGGACCTCCTCGGCCACTTCGGCTGTGTCAATGCCATTGAATTCTCCAACAATGGAGGCCAGTGGCTGGTCTCAGGTAAATCAACCCCCCTCCCCTCCCGCCTCCCTGTCGCTCTCCCTCGCCGCCCTCCGTCCCCACCCCTCCCTCCTCTGCCCCTCACGGCGGTGGGAACATGGGGTGTCAAACGAAAGCCTTGCAGGGGGCGGGCGGGCGGGAGACGGAGGGAGGGTGTCTCCTGTTTAAAAATAAAAGACCCAAAATGGTTGACAGGTCCGTAACTCGCCTCATCCCGGGCGCCGGGCGAGCTCTCCTGCCGCCGGCCCCCTGCAGCGTGGGTCGGGCAGGGCCCCGGCCGCCGCCTGGCAAAGTTTGACGGCAACTCTTCCTCCGCGCACTTGCCGAGGTGCGGGGGGCATGGGGGGCTTGCGGGGGCAGGCCGGGGCGCGGAGAGCGCGAGCCCGGGGCGCGGGTGACCCGGAGAGGGCCCTAGGGGCCGGGCGGTGACAGGGCCGAGCCCGAGGGCCGGGGTCGCGCCGCCTGCGTCGCTCCCGAGCTGACCTCTTCCGCGTCTAGATTTTATTACGCCTCGACGGGTGGCGAGGGCCCGGAGGCCGAGGGACACTCGCCTGAACTTGAACGCTCAACTCGCGAGGCGGGGGTGGCCGGGCGACCCCCGGGGACTCGCTGGCTGGAGTTGGGGCCCTCACCCCGCCTCTCCTGGGCCGCCGTTGCAGGTGGTCTGCGCTTCTCCGCCCTCCTGCCCGGCAGAGCCTAGTTGCCCCCAGGCTCGCCCTCCGGCATAGGGAAAGTGGCGAAATCGAGGCCGGGGCTCCGGCCCGGCGGGGTAGGCCTCGCTCTCCCGGGGCTCCTAGCGACAGGCAGCAGAATCGATAGCCTATTGCTCCCCGGGAGGCCCCGACCCGGCGGCGGCGGCGGCGGCGACGAAAACTGTCGCGGGGGAGCTGCGCGTCTCGCCGGTGGGGGCGCTCGCTGCCGCCGCCCCCTCCTCCTAGGGGTCGCGGCCCTGGACGAGGGAGGGTGTGCAGGGTGGGGGGCGGGAGGAGAGGGGGCGGCTCCTCGAAACCCTGTTTGGTGGAGGCGAGCGAAGTGGTCGGTTGTACCCGCTTGTCTTTTCCTCTCCGTCCCTTTTCCTCCACTGGGTGGCGGGAACCGGGAGCCCAGCCCTGTATGTGGCGCCAGTTTTCACCAAGGTCGCTCCCCAATGGCTGTTTAATTTGCCTAAGTGGGCAGCTCGTCAAGACACTTCTGGGATCACTGCAAAACATCTGTCTTCGCAAGTAATAGCGGGAGGTGACACGGGGTCTGTGTCACCAGTGTGAGAGGAGAGAGACAGGAATTGTGTGATCATTTCACGATAAATCTTCTGGGATTTCTCCCGAACTGACCTGACCTTTCCACCCCAGATCGTGTTCTCTTTGACTAGAGTTTGGCAGCCGGTCATCCCAGAAAAAACCTGATATTCCGCTTCAAGGTAGACCCACACACACAAAAGCTTTCATCCCTCACACTGTCAGATAAAAATTTTTATCTGATAAATTTCAAAGGCAAAAATGGAGAAAGACCTCCTCTTTAAAGAGGAAGCAGTATTCCCCCCTACTGCTTCTTCTGTACACACTCCTGGCTTCTGAGACTGATGTGTTCCAACAGAGATGTTCCCAAAGGCAAGTCAGCTTAGGGAGGGATATTAGGGTACTCTTACAGACAGCTAAACTAACCCAGCTAATTAAATCATCCAACTACTCTCAGTTTCGCACACTTAAAAATAATATGATCATTGAGATGTAAGTTACATACCATACGACTCACCTATTTAATGGTGATGCAGGGCCAGGGATATAGCTCAGTGGAAAAATTCCTGCCTGACAAATACAAGGGCCTCAGTTCAATTTCCAGTACCAATAATAATAAGGCTAGTACATTTTAAAAAGTTATCTCCATTTTCTTTCAGTTACTTCCCTATCTTTTTGGCTGTGTGGGCTTGTGTTGCAGTCAAACCAAGGGCCTGGGTCCTAGAGCATAACCTCAACCCACAGCCCTACTCCCCTTATCCTTGTGTAGGATCTTCTATTCTGTATTAAATTGAATCCCATTTTTTATAATCTTAGCCATTCATTTCCTTTGGCTTAATTTTAGCATGTAGAAGAGGATGACCTTTGCACAGGTAGACTCTGCTTTCAGGCATTCACCTCCTTAACTATTCTAGACCTCCATCCATACCTCCTGGATCCCAGCCTTTTCTGCCCCTTGCTCCCCCCGCTTTTCCCCAGTAGCTCAGTTCTTCCTGTTTCCTTTTTATCCACTCCTGTGCTTACTCCTTACAGTAGTCTTTTCCACTGGCCCCTCCAGTTTGGCTCAAATAGACATAGCTTTTTTTTTTTTTTAATTTGTTCTCTGAACATGGAATTTTGGTTAAAAGCCTTTTTAGCTATTCATCTTCCATTATGAGTACAGCTTGTGCTAACACAAAGTTCCTCCTGCTTGCTTCAGATAAGGAAGCCCCCTTTGGGAATCTTAATACACCTTAACTAGTTAAAGCTAATTGAATTTTTTCCCTAACAAGTCCTTCAGTAATCTTTTCTGGTTTAAATTATCTGAAGTGTCATGTTTACAGTTTTTCTTATCTGTCCACCTTGTTAACACTTACTACCTGAGGGGAAGCACATAATATTTTGAGGTTAATGCTGTGTTTAATAATTGACAAGAGTATTTACAGTAGTGTAGTGGGATATCAGACTCTGGGATGGTTAGTACAATTAATTTCCTTTGTGTGTTTTGTTGTTTTTCTGTTTTGTCTTACAAGTGATAAAAATGATAGGGTTTTTTTCATAGTTTATTCTTTTTTTTTTTTTTTTTGCTTACTAATTATTTGGGCAAGGTCACATTTCTGGTGATTGCCATATAGTATTTGATAGACTTACACCCAGGGAAAAATATTTGTAGGAGTTGTGTGGCCATGTAAGACACTGTTAGTCAAGGCTACATCCCTGTTCTGTCTAGTGGCTAGCCTCTTCCAGGCACAGTGAGGCCAGTGGATGGTAAGAGTAAAGCTGAGAAAATCGGACTGAGAAAAGGTGTTTTTCTGAGATTATGGCAGCAACAAGTGGGAGAATGTTGAACAGTATTTTAAAGGGCCGGGGCTATAGCTCAGCGGCATAAGTGTCTGCCTGGCAAGTGCAAGGTCCTGAGTTTGATTCCCAGCCCCTGCCCCCCCAAAAAAAAGACCACTACAATATTTTAAACTAAACAGTGTTTTTCTTTCTTGTTGCCCAGGAAAGGGCATCACTATGATATAATGAAAAGCAATGTAGTGTAGTTGATATATGGTTAAAATCGTTGTCATGTAATATGTGATCTTAATTAATTAATTTATTTATTTTTGGTATGGGGAATTGAACTCCCAGCCTCATGCTTGCCAGGCAGGCACTGTTTGGTTGAGCTATATCCTCAGCCCCAGTGTGTGATCTTAGTTAAATTGGTAGGCTTCTGTGGACCTGTTTACTGAGGTATACATGATGGAAATACCTACACTTACCTGAAAGGCTGTTGGGTGATCTACATCAGCAAAGTATAGAATGGGTACTGAACAGAATGCTAGTCTTCTCAGAGCAAAGGCTGAATTTCTTTCCCTTTTATGATTATGACACATGGTATCATTCATGGCTGACACTTGTTCTTACAGTATGGGTAATCTGTGCAAATTGGGCAGACAGGATAGTTTTCTGACTTTGGGTTGTGACATGGAGAGCAGTGTGGTATGAAAAGCCTGCCTGGGATGTGATGTCATGTGATTGGAGTTAGAAACTTTACCAGTAATAGATTGCCGTTAGGTGAGTTGTTTCATTCCTTTTCTGTAAAATGGGTTTAAGAGATTGCTATAACTATGCAAAAGGATGGTTCTACACACACACACACACACACACACACACACATATCTTTTTTTTTTTTTTTTTTGAGTGGTGTTGGTGTTGGGGATTGATGTCAGGTCCTTTGCATTGTGCTGCATCCTAGCCCCCTTTTTTGTAAGTCCATTTTATGCTGGATGATTACATGTATCTATGTTCTTTTAGAGGCAGAATAGTACTGTATGTTGATGTGCTTCTTACAAGAAAACTTAACAGCATTAAGGAACTTAAATTCCAAAATCTAGTCTGGCAAAAAAGTACACACCAGGGAAGGAAAAACTTGTGCAAATATTTTAATATTAAATTTATCATAAGGTTAATGTAACCTTAACCTGGGAGTGGTGGCCATGCACTTCTAGACCTTTGTACAGTGAACCCTTAAAGTATATATACATTTCTTTGGTGGATTCTATATTTTAGGTAATAAACCTGATTTTACCTTGTAGGTCTTTGGTTGTATCTCCTGTATATTTATTTACTTATGTATTTAGCAGTGCTGGAGGTTGAACCCAGACTCTTTATCACAGAGTCACATGCCCAGCCCATTATGTACTTAAAATTACCTTCACCTCCCCTTAGGCTTTTTCTTTTTCATACAATGGAGTACTTTTTTTTTTTTTTTTTTTTTTGGGAGTATTTTTTTTTTTTTTTTTTTTTTTTTTTTTTTTTTTTTTTTTTTTTTTTTCTTTTTTTTTGTACTGGCAATCGAACTCAGGACCTAGCTCTTGCCAGGCCAGTGCTATGTTGATTTTTCTCTTTTTGAAGATGATGAACATCTTTTTGGGAGTTCATGGGAAAACCAATCAGAAAGTAGCTCCTTGTGTATGACTTGGAATGTAACTCTACCTACTTATATCTCATAAAGGATTTTGTGTAAACATTCTTAGCATCAAAGAAAAACAAAGGTTTGGCTTGGAGAATGAAAGTTGCTATGGTATTTCCCTGTCATTTAATTGTAAAGCATTAGAACCTGTACAGCTAGCAAATTAATAGCCCATAAAGGTAAATTTTTTTGAATTATATTGAGAGATTATAATCGTGTGTGTGTGTGTGTGTGTGTGTGTGTGTGTTCCCGCGTGCATGCACATGTGCGCATTTGTGAGTAAATGTAGGAAAAGTACCTCCGGGAGCTTTTCAAATAGTATCTGTGCTGTTT
>NW_004524583.1:12856122-12856728 GCF_000260255.1 Octodon degus
ATGTGGTGCTGGGGGATTGAACCGCGGTCCCTGTGCTTTGCTTGTTCTAAGTAGGTGCTTTAGACCACTGAGCCATCTCACCTGCCCCTAATTAACTTATTTTTATTTCACATGGACCTCAAGCATGAGATTGTAGATAGATCTTGGAGTCAGACTGCCTGGGATGAATACTAGCTCAACTACTTGCTAACTAGCATACCTTTGACAAGTCACTTAGACTCGTCTGTTTCCAGATAAGGACAATACTTCATAGGAATGTAGTGAAGATTGAATGAAATAATAGGAAGTGAGGTGAGGCATTGGATGTGGCTATATACTCCTGTAATCCCAGCTACTTAGGCTGAGGCAGGAGGATCACAAGTTTCAGATCAGCCTGGGCAATTAGTAAGACCTTGTCTCAAAATAGAAAAAGGGCTGGGATGTGGCTCAGTGGTAGACTTTATAGTATCACAATCAATAAGTCAGCGAAACAACAAAAGGGCCTGCAGTTGCTGTAAGTGCTATTGCTTCTGCAGCTGCTATTACTCTTTTTAATTTTTATTTATTTATTTATTTATTTGTGTGTGAGAGAGAGAGAGAGAAAGAGAGACAGTGAGAGTGAGAGTG
>NW_004524583.1:12857228-12858082 GCF_000260255.1 Octodon degus
ATTCACAGTAATTCACCTGCCACAGACTCCTAATGCTCGGATTACAGGGATGTCACTACACATAGCTTGCAGCTATTATTATTTCACTGAAACCTCACAGAAAACTTTTTGGAGATTGGTACCAATACCTGACTAACATTTATTGATCATGGCATGTAGTACACAATAGGACAAACTGAGGAAAAAGCTCCATGAGGAACTGTTAAAAATGCTTTGGATAAAACTGCACTGTAATATTATCAGAGTATTCTTTTTTTGTTTGCTTTCTTCTAGTGCTGGGGGTTAAAGCTACAGGATGTTAGACAAGTGCTGTACCACTAAGCTATATCATACCTAGTCTATCAAAGAGTATTTTTAAGGATCAAGTAATAGCAATGATTACAAGCATATGCTTAATTTTACTTATTAATTAATGGTTATTTCCTTTTGCCTAGTCACTATATACATCACATTTTTAGGAGTTTTTTGTAAGTAAGTCTAGATGCACATTGTTTACAGCTAAAGTGTTTGATTCTAGCAAGTTAAATTGACAGTTATTAAAACCACTTATGTGCTTAATTAGAATGAATTTCTTACTTAATTATCAGGAAAAATATGGTCAACCATAGGGCAGATTTTTGCCTTTGAGAAGTTGCCATAGCATATGATGATGAACAAGGTGATTTAATAATTCTTGAATTTTTTGCTGCTTTTTTTTTCTTTTGTTTTGGTGGTACTGGATTGAACCCAGAGCCCTCAACCTGAGCTGCATCCTAGCCTTTTTGTTGAAGCTGGGCTCAAACTTGCTGTAATCCTGCCTCAGACTCCAAACTTGTGGAGTTTTCTATTTACTGATAATCCACTGCTAGGAAAGT
>NW_004524583.1:12863177-12864160 GCF_000260255.1 Octodon degus
TTTTCTACACTTTAGTACAGAAACTTTAACAAAATGCAGTTTTGAAGGTGTTTCCTTGTGAGTTAACAAGTAAAGAAGATCATTGTTAATTACTATTTTGTATGAATTTTACTAAAGTTAACTGTAAAGAAACACCTACTGACTTGCAGATTAAGGGAAAAAAATCTATTCTCCCATTTCAAACCATGATACAAATGGGTACTGACATGTGGAGAGAATAGACATTTGTATGTTTGTAATGTGTGTTTTAGATAAAATAGGATTGGGTATTTAAATTAGCATATTTGTGAATGTAATAGCATTAAGATTACTTCCAAATGAAAAAAATCTCAAAATTAAAAAAAAAAAAATTATTTATTTGTGGCCGGCTCAGCCCACCCTGGGGGTGGGGCTGGCAGGGCATGGGATCAAACTGTGGTCCCTGTGCTTGCTTAAACTTGCCTAAGCAGGTGCTTTAGACCACTGAGCTATCTTGCCAGCCCTCAAGCTGACATTTTATTTTATTTATTTATTTGTTTATTTATTTGCAGTACTGGGTATTGAACTTAGAACTTTGCGTTTGCCAGGCAGGCACTTATTCTACTGAGCCATCTCCCCAGCCCAAAGCTGACATTTTAAAAGTGGTTGTCGTTTATATCTGTGTATGCCTTTAATTTTTCTCTTCTGCCTTATGATACTTTTAAAGTGTACATACTTGGTTTCTCTTTGTTTTGCTGTGCTTTGTATAGCAAAACTGCTCATCTATGAAATTTGGTGAGGGGGTGGCCCATAGAGATGGCCTTGAGGGCACAGGGATCATGCCATAAGGAAAAGTAACATGAATAATCATGGGTATATGTTACTTGCCTCACTAGTTTTTCAGCTAGCTAGTTAATATCTATCAAAAATTGGCAAATTTAGTATTATATCTAGACTTGTCCTTTGTGTTTTAAGATGACCTGAAATTTAACTGTTAACTATTAGTCTTTTTTTTTTTTTTTTTT
>NW_004524583.1:12865080-12866520 GCF_000260255.1 Octodon degus
CTTGTCTCAGCCTCCCCAGTGCTGGGATTACAGGAATGCACCACCACA
Organism: Octodon degus; assembly: GCF_000260255.1. Taxonomy (NCBI): domain Eukaryota; kingdom Metazoa; phylum Chordata; class Mammalia; order Rodentia; family Octodontidae; genus Octodon; species Octodon degus. The sequence continues at coordinate 12,865,129 of NW_004524583.1, forward strand.
CCTGGTTTCAGTGGCCACCAGCTCAGTTCACCCAGTGGCAGAGCATGAGGTACTGAGGATTGAACCCTGGTCCTTCCGCTTACCAGGCAGCTGCTTAAGCTGCTGAGCTATCTCCCCAGCCTGTTTTGTTTTTGTTTTTAAATTGTTTTGCTTATTTTAATTTTTGTTGTGATTTTCTTTTTGGTGTTTTCAATAAAGAAGAAAGTAATTGCTCCTATTTTAGTCTGAATTCAATTTTAATTTTCAGTCTGAATTTAGATATGCAAGGGTAGAGTTAAGTGCTTCTAAAATAAAGGAGACAGGACTTGGAAGGGGAGTACCTCAGTGATAGAGTGCTTACTCAGCATGCATGTCTAACATAAACAGGCTTCTACTCACTGGACCACCAAAAAAAAGTATTAAAAGTAAAGGAAATAAAGGGCTGGGGAGATAGCTCAGTGGTCTAAGTGCCTGCCTAGCAAGTGCAAGGAACCATATTCAATCCCTGGTACTGCATACTGTGCCAGCCCCAGAACCCTGGGCACACCATGCTGGTGCTAAATCCAGGCTTTGGGATGCACCCCTGTAATCCCAGCACTGGGGAGGCTTAGACAGGAGGGTCACTGAGAGTCTGAACTTCATAGCAGACCCTCTATCAAATAAATAAATAAATAAATAAATGAAATAAATACAATCCCAGTTCTCTGTAGGCAAAGGCAAAAAGATTGCCCCAAGTTGGCTGCATGCAAGCAAATTAAAGGAAAACAATTTCCTAATTCAAGTAAAAATTGTCTTCAATTTTCAGTACCCCTCATTGTTTAAAAAAATGTTTTGTTTTTTTTTCTGTATTTAGGACAGGGTCTATAAAGTCTCACTGCATAGATTGGACTCATAGTGGGTCTCCTGTTTACAGCCTCCCAAGTGGTGAGATAACAGACGTGTGCCACCATGCCCAGTCTTAATTGCCATCTCAGCGTGCCCCTGGGGCAGGGCCAGCACGGCAGGCCTGGGGATTGAACCCCTCGCCCCTGTGCCTGCTTGCAGGTACTTTAATCCTCTGAGCTATTTGGCTGGCCTAGGCTGGCCCTTAAAAAAATGTTATTTCTTATAATGAAGATTAAATCTTAGATTACTGTGACTATGAAATTCTATTTCTTCTCTATGCTATCCTCTCTACTTTTTTAATTTTATGAAAGAAAAATTCCATAAATAAGAGAAAAACAATAGTTATTACACTTATGTACCATTATTTTCAAATAGTTACTCAAAGTACAAGACAAATCAAAAAAATCCTTACAAAGATCAGCAATAGTGAACTAAGATAAACTAGTATAAGTGAAACCAATTAGCATGTGTATTGAAATATTTTTATTTTGGTTTTTTTTTTTTTTTTTTTTTTTTGCGGAACCAGGG
>NW_004524583.1:12867490-12880971 GCF_000260255.1 Octodon degus
CATTTACCTATGAATGCCTCAAGTTTATAGCAGTATAGTATTCCATTATGTATAAGCATGGTGTTTTTTGGGTTTTTTTGTATCTGGAATTGAACTTACGACCTCATGCTTGCCAGACAGGTGCTGTGACACTGAACTATATTCCTAGCCCTCCATTATGTATAGTACCACATTTGCCTAACTCATTCAACATCTATGAACATGTATGTTATTTTGAAGATATGGCTGTTATAAATTGTACTGCTATAAATATGGGTATTTGTGTATCCTCCCAGTACGATGATTTTAACTCTTTGGGAAGATACCTAGAAGAGGAAGAGCCAGGTCAAATGAAATTTCTACTGCCTGGCAAGCATAAGGTTCTGAGTTTAATTTCCAGTATCAAAAAAAAATCTTTTTCTAGTGTTAGTTTTTTAGCAGTAGCCACAGGATTTCTATAGTTGTACTAGTTTTTTTTTTTTTTTTTTTTATGTATTTGATTCAGGGCCTCACTACCCAGCTTGAACTCTAGAGATCCTCCTGTTTTCATCCAGCACTGGGATTACAGGTATACAATGCCATGCGTGGTTGGTGGCTGGCTCAGCATACCCAGGACGGGGCTCATGCAGCGTGCGGTACTGACAGAAACCCTGGTCCCTGTGCTTGCCTGAGAGGCACCTAGTCTGCTAAGCTGTCTCACTGGCCCAGTTTTACTACTTTGCATCCCCACCAACAAGAGAGTAAAGTTCTTTTTTCCCCACATCCTTCCCAGCATTTGTTATTAATAGATTCTGTGATGATAGCTGTTCTTTCTGTGGTAAGATGGCATCTCAGTGTAGTTTTTTTCTGTCCTCTTAAGATTTTTGATCAGATCTAGTAGTGAGACCCTGAACACCCTGTAGACCCTTTCCTAAAATACAAAATAAATAAATAAATGAATAAATAAATAAATAAATGCGTTTGGAATAACTGGAAAAAAAAGATTTTTGATTTATAATGGCTGGGTTACTATTTTTTGTAGTTTAGGTATACAGTAAAAATTGAATTCAAGTGATTTTTGGATTAATATTTACATTTTGATAATACATTTTTATAAATTGAAAAGACAAACTTTTAACTGCTTAAGGTGAGGTTAGAGTTTTATTAAAAAAATAGTGGTGCACTGCATGGTGGTGCACTCTATAATCCTTGAGAGGCAGGAGGATTGCCATGCATTTGAGGACCACCTTAGGCTACGTAGTGAGTTCAAGACCACACTTGACTTACATACACAGTAAGATCCTGTGTCAAAAAACTGAAAGAGAAAAGAAAATGGAGAAAGTATTATGGACTTGGCAAAACCCAAGGTGATCAAGATTAAAGCTTGGGCAATACTGCATTAGGTAACCTCTTTATGGCTTTTTTCCTCATGGAATCAGAGATGGAAGGATCTTCATTTTAGAGTAGTCTGGAATGTAGAGAACTGATTTGCCCAGAGCAGCTTTGCTTAGTGTTTGGCATTCTGAACTTAGGTAGGGCTTATTGCACGCAGGTGCTGGTTCCTACCTTGTGTTTGTGTCTCTCTTACCCTTTTCTTTTTATGAGGCAAGGCACATTTTCTGGATCTCTGAAGAATCAAAAGCTGATTTAACAATTTCTGATCACATGTACAACTCTAGTTGTTTCTCTTAACTAAATCATATCTCTGTTTTGCTGTAAATAAAGTTAACTGGTTCTTCTTAAGTATGTTTACTTATTCATGAAAATATTTATTGGCAGCTGGGCCTGATGGCACATGCCTATATAGTCCCAGCTACTTGAGAGAGTGAGAGTGGAAGATAGATCCCTCCAGTCCAGGAATTTGAGGCCAGTCTGAACAACACAGACCCTGTTGCAAAGCAAATAAATTTTTTTAAATTTGGTTAAGGTATAGCTTATTGATAGAGCATAGGCTTAGCTTAAATGAAGACCTTCTACACACCCACAACCACCTTATGCAAAAAGAGTAGCATATATAATGCGTGCCTCTTCTATCTTAATAACTATTTTTAAAAAAGGTCTCACTATGTAGTCTAGACTGGCCCTGAGCTCACAATGTAGTTCAGGCTGTGTTTGAACTCATGTGATTCTCTTGCCTCAGCCTCCGGGGTTCTGGGATTACAGGCACGTGCCACCACACCCAGCAATATTAGTAAATATTGAAACTATTATTTTTCAACATTTTATTTAACATTTATTTATTTATTTATTTATTTATTGTGTGTGTGTGGCCAGCTCAGCCCACCAGGGGGCAGGGCTGGCTGGCATGTGGTGCTGGGGGATCGAACCGCAGTACCTGTGCTTTGCCAAGCTTGTTTCAAGTAGGTGCTTTAGACCACTGAGCCATCTTGCCAGCCCCTCAACATTTTATTTAGAATATTGCCAGGCCTTCTGCTAATAAGCTCTTTGTCATATTTGCACAGAAGGTAATTTATCTGTAGTCTACAAAAGCAGGGAGATTTGAAGGTATTGAAGTGTGATCAAGGGGCCAGAGAGATGGCTCAGTAGAATAACAAGGGCCTGCGTTCAATCCCCCATTCCTCAAAAAAAAAAAAAAAAGTGTGATCAATAAAAGAGTGATAATTAACTGCTGAGAGTTCTGTAATGCAGAGAACAAGCAAATCATTAATAGAAAAGTAGCTACCAGAATTCATTGTGTCTGAAATGAAGTACAGTTGTTGTTTTTTTGGGGGGGGAGGGGGTGACAATTTCTGTTATCTTATTCTTTGTGGACAATTTGGTTCTAATAATTACCCCCCAAGGTTTTGTTCTTTCTTAACTTTAGCACTTAGTAGTTGCCATTGCCATTGTGATCTCAGATTCAGCTGTCATTATCTTACATACCCTTTTATTTATTTTTATTACCCTATTTATTTATTTATTTATTTATTTTTGTAGCTCCCCATTGACCTGCAGCAGTGCTGGTCTGGGTTGCCTTGAGTATGTGGGAATGGAACCATCGCTCAAAGAAACTGACTGCCTCCTTTAAGCAGGCACTTAAACAACTGAGCTAATGGGTGGGCCCCCTTACATACCCTTTTAATCACTCACAGATCTGTAGCATTTTCTGTCTGTCTGTCTGTCTTTCTTTCTTTCTTTCTTTCTTTCTTTCTTTCTTTCTTTCTTTCTTTTGGTGGAACCAGGGATTGAACTCAGGCCCTTGCACTTGCCAGGAAAGCGCTTATTCCACTGAGCCATCTCCCCAGCCCTAGCATTTTCCACTGCTAAGTGCAAATTGCCTTACCTAATGATCTAAGACATCACTGTTTAGGGTAGTAAATGTGTTAAACATTATGTTAGTATTGAATTTAAGGTAGCTAGTATGTCAGCATGTCACTTATCACATATTACTGCATTGGAGGTATTTCACTGCTAGGCACATGTATATACGTGAGCACATCTAATGTTCACATGAATCTTTCCTAAGGTACAGCTAGTACTATTTTCCTTACATTACGGGTGATGAAAAAGTAAAGTATTTATGAAAGCTTCTATAGTGGTAGGGCTGGATTGCCAGATTGGGTCTTCTGAGACACACTACTACCTGCTCTGAAGTTTTTACAATGTTACATACATTTTTAAAGAAGTTATTTTTCCCTTCATTCTCCTCTTCAGCGCTGTCACTCTGATACTTCCCTAACTGCCTTTTCCTTTTATGTTTAAGTGGAGGAAGGGAAGGGGAGTAGTACTTAGGAGATAGAGCAGTAAATATGAGCCAGTAAACACAGTTTTGGTCACAGCCAGAGTGTTTAGGCCTCAAGCAGGTGTCTCTTTGTGCTAGAAATCACTTCCTTAGAATTCTGGTCTTTGTAATCATCTAAACTCCCCTTCACACTTTGTATCATGCTTGCTTATATAAGCCACATGATAAACACTCTTTGCATTAAACTTGGTTTAATTTAATTAGGAGTAGTGAACTCCATTACCAGGTTGGTTCCACCTATCCCTTAGCCCAACTAAACATGCACACTGAGTGTATATTTGAACTTGATAGCTGCAGAAAGTGTGCTGCTTGAGTCCACTTGGCTGAATTTCAGTCCACAGAAATAAAGATGTACTTCCTCACATTTTTATTCATAGGAGGAAATTGTGTTTAAGATTTAGATGAATAATGTGCTACAGAATGGCTTTTTGAAAGAAGGTATAAACATGTAACGGGTTCATTTGTGCAGGGAGTGATGTTAAGTCATTTGGAACACTGTAACAGGAGGGTATGTATAAATACTAGACCAGATTATAAGCTTATTTGATCCTTAATGAACAGCAAGTAAAATTTAGTCTGTTTCTCTGGGGGAAATTTTTTTTTTTTTTTTTAATTTCCAGGGTTCTTCATTGATTGGGCGAGGAAGGGGCTGGAGAGATGGCTCAGTGGACTAAGCGCTTCCCTGGCAAGCGCAAGGGCCTGAGTTCAATCCCCGGTTCCGCCAAAAAACAAAAACAACAACAACAAAAAAAAAACAAACTTGTTTCTTCATTGATTGGGCAAGGAAAGTTGCTCTGTAGGTTCTGATCTTAAACTAAAACTCTTACCAGTTTTAAGATAAGGACTTAGGGAAAGACTTGGCAGTAGTAGTTGGTCAGTTTAGTTATCTTCTTATGTTTTCACAGTCATACTTTTACTACATTCTTCACTCCGTGTTCCTTGTAATGTTGAATATTAGAGATTCTGTCATTTCCTCTCAGAGAGTTGATGTTCAGTGGAGATCAAGTCCATATGCTCTAACATTATTTCCCTGTTAGAGTCTGTGTTTAATTTTTCATTTTTTGAGACAGAGTTTCACTATGTAGCTCAAGTTGTCCTCAAATTTGCAGTGACAAAAAAAAAAAAATTTGTAGTGACCTCCTGCTTGCCCCTTCCAAGTTCTAGTAGTGTCCACTACTTCACCTGGTTTCCTATATTAGGGTCAGTTTTGTTTGTTTTTGAGACAGGGTCTTGCTGTGAAGTACAAGTTGGCCTTGAGTTTACTGTGTAACTCAGGATGGCCTCAGACTTGATGATCCCCTTTTTTCAGCCTCCTGAGTACTAGGATTATAGGCATGTGCAACCACACCTGGCATTAGGGCCAATTTTGAAGTTAAGGATTGAGGATATAACTCTGTGGACATTATATATGGGGACGTATAATTTGTGGCTTTTGGTCAGTCACATTTACATAAAATAAAAATGAAAGTTATGTTTTTAGGTTTTTTTCTTTGCCAGTTCGGCCCACCCTGAGGGTGGAGTTGGCATTGCATGTGCTGGGGATCAAGCCATGGTGCCCTGTGCCTGCCTGAGCAGGTGCTTTAGACCACTGAGCTGTCTTGCCAGCCCAGAAATGAAACTTATGTTGTAGAAGACTGAGCTATGCAAGAATCAGTGAGAAAATGACATTTCAGGCAACTGATGAATGTGTAATAGACACAGTAACAGAATGATGATGGCAGGAAGCTGACTCCACCTCCTGCCTCTGCTGAAGCTCCCATATGATGGATGGCAAGTAAGATGAGATTACCTTACAAGGGTAGTAAGGTAATTGTAGGTCTCCTGCCTGCCTTGTTGCCTGCTAAGCTCTTTTATAATTAAGGGGAAAATATATCTTGATTATTTGAGATGTCCTAAATTCTCCATTGTACTGGTGTATTAGCTCTCTTTTCATTCTTAAAATGATTCTAGTTTGGATAATAAATTATATAATCATATGAGTTGTCTGATATTCAAATCAAACCATTAGGAAAATTGTTGGTTCTTTGATTATGTTAACCCTTCCTTTCTTTATGCATAGTTCTTGAGCTACTGTCACTTGTGGTACTTTTTTTTTTTTTTTCCATTTTATGTATTTGGTATAGGTCTCACTACACAGCATGGATTCGTGGTAATCCTCCTGTTTTCAGCCTCCCAAACTCTGGTATTACAGGCCTGCGTTGTCAGCACGGCATGCGGGACCATGGATCAAACACTGGTCCCTGTGCTTGGCAAAGCAGGCCCTTAGTCCACTGAGTTATCTCGCCAGTCCTACTTGTGGTACTTTTTAAATGTTCTGTGAGTTGTTGGTTTTTACAGAGTTAATTTTGAGGAAAGGCATTTTGAGGAATGACTCTCCACTGAACTGTTTGTTTGTTTTTTTTTTTTTCTGTAGAGTTTTTAATCAAAAGTAAATATTGCTATTAAAACCATACTGTAGGACAGTTTAAGTGTTCCAGGCTTGTCATGCTGAAGCTGGTCGAGATTGAAACCCGTTTAGGAGTGTTCGGGTTCAGGGGGCCATGACTGCAAGGACCCCATCCCCCTCCAGATGCTCTCATGGCACAGTTCGTGTTTGAGAGTGACCTACACTCCCTGCTTGCTGGATGCGCCCATTCCCAATGTGCCCCTCGCATGCTGGCAGCACAAAGCCAAGGAAACTTTGGGGCTGGGCCCCTCCCCTATGCGGGCCGCCGACAGGTCCCACAGCGCAGGCAGGACCTCAGGCCGAACTCCAAGCAAATCTAATTCCAAGGTTCAGACCACCCCTGGCAAACCTGGAGGTGACTGATATATCCCCCACTGCAGTGCTTCCCAGATGGAGGTGGCCAGCTTCCTCCTAAGCAAGGAGAATCAGCCTGAAAACAGCCAGACACCCACCAAGAAGGAGCATCAGAAAGCCTGGGCTTTGAACCTGAATGGTTTTGATGTGGAGGAAGCCAAGATCCTTCGGCTCAGTGGAAAACCACAGAATGCCCCAGAAGGCTACCAAAACAGACTGAAAGTGCTCTACAGCCAGAAGGCCACGCCTGGCTCCAGTCGAAAGACCTCCCGTTACATTCCTTCCCTACCAGACTAGATTCTGGATGCCCCTGAAATCCGAAATGACTGTTACTTGAACCTTGTGGATTGGAGCTCTGGGAATGCACTAGCAGTGGCACTAGACAACAGTGTGTACTTGTGGAGTACGAGCTCTGGTGACATCCTTCAGCTGTTGCAAATGGAGCAGCCTGGGGACTATGTATACTCTGTGGCCTGGATCAAAGAGGGCAACTAATTGGCTGTGGGCACCAGCAGTGCTGAAGTGCAGCTGTGGGATGTTCAACAGCAGAAACGGCTCCGAAACATGACCAGTCACTCTGCAAGAGTAAGCTCTCTAAGTTGGAACAGCTATATCCTGTCGAGTGGCTCATGATCTGGCCATATCCACCACCATGATGTTCGGGTAGCAGATCATCATGTGGCCACACTGAGTGGCCACAGCCAGGAAGTGTGTGGACTGCTCTGGGCCCCAGATGGATGACATTTAGCCAGTGGTGGCAATGATAACTTGGTCAATGTATAGCCTAGTTCTCCTGGAGAGGGTGGTTGGGTTCCACTGCAAACATTCACCCAGCATCAAGGTGCTGTCAAGGCTGTAGCATGGTGTCCTTGGCTGTAGCAATATTTTGGCAACAGGGGGAGGCACCAGTGACCGACACATTCGTATCTGGAATGTCTACTCTGGGGCCTGCCGGAGTGCTGTGGATGCCCATTCCCAGGTATGCTCCATCCTCTGGTCTCCGCACTACAAGGAGCTCATCTCAGGCCATGGCTTTGCTCAGAACCAGCTGGTTATTTGGAAGTACCCAACCATGGCTAAGGTGGCTGAGCTCAAAGGTCACACAGCCCGAGTCTTGAATCTGACTATGAGTCCAGATGGAGCCACAGTGACATCAGCGGCAGGCGATGAGACCCTGCGACTATGGCACTGCTTTGAATTGGATCCTGCACAGCGGCGGGAGCGGGAGTAGGCCAGTGCAACTAAAAGCAGCCTTTTCCATCAAGGCATTCGTTGAAGACAAAACTCATTACCTCAGTTGTTTTTTATTTTTCTAATGAAGTCATGTGTCTTAAAAAAATAATAATAATAAATAAAACCATACTGTAGGGGCCAAGGAGATGGCTCAGTAGAATAAGTGCTTGCTTGGCAAGCTCAGGGGCCTGAGTTCAATCCCTCGTTCTGCAAAAAAAAAAAAAAACCATACTGTAGGCTTAATTTTATGGAGTATCTATCCCATAACATAGTCTATTTGGAGTAAAAGCCCTCAGGTGTACAAATTAGCCCTGAGCAAGGTTTTCAGGATTGTACCTGTTCAGATATTTGGCCACTTGGCTATACAGTGTCTTCAGTGTTGTGGAATGGCATGATTAAGGAAATTTAGAGATCTGGTTAGTCCTGACTTTACCATTCTTGTTTCTGAAACAGTGTCTCTGTAGGATGATAGAGTTATACTTCTATTTTGACTCTATAATTATAGAATTTCACATCTGGAAATGATTTTTTTTTTTTTTAAATTCGAAAGTGTTGTAGCAATGTTAATTTCTTTTTTTCTTAAATTTTATTTATTTGTGTGTGTGTGTGTGTGTGTGTGTGTGTGGCCAGCTCAGCCCACCAGGGGGCAGGGCTGGCTGGCATGTGGTGCTGGGGGATTGAACCGCAGTCTCTGTGCTTTGCTAAACTTGTTCTAAGTAGGTGCTTTAGACCACTGAGCCATCTCACCAGCCCTGGAAATGATTAATGATCATGAAACCCGAGACTTATTTTACATGGAGGTTGAGAATCCCTGACACCAAAATCTGAAATCTGAAATGTCCAACTTTGAAACTTCTGAGTGCTAACATGATGTGACAAGAAGTATATGTGAATTTTGTGTTTCGTCTTATATCCCATCCAAGATATCTTATTATGTATGTGCAGGTATTGTAGAATCTGAAAAAATCCAACATCCGTAACAGTTATGGTCCCAAGCATTTTGCTTAAGGAGTACTCAGCCTGTTTAAGGAAACAAAGGAGCAAAGGTAAAATGATTTATTTGCCTAGTACCTCACAACTAGTATATAGCAGATCAGGAATAATTTGGGGCCTTTTGACCTGTTCCTTTTATAGGGAAAGTCATGAGATTCTACAAAGGACTTGCAGAAGTAAAGTGCTAAACACTTTAAGTGGCTTTGCCTGTAAATTCTATTTGCAGTTTCATTGTCCCTAAACATAGTTGTTTTCATTACATTGATAGTGCCTTGCTTGTTCTGGAGTTCATACTTGCTGATCAGCTTCAATTCTTGGTCAAGGCGGGACTTCTCGAAGGGCCTCTGCAGAGTTATGTAGGTTTTCCGACAAATGCAGCTCCTCACCATGGGCGTGTTGGCTCCGTGTGCCCGGCTGTGCCAGCAAGCCAATCTTGACAACTGAGAGAAAGGGCTATACTTCTTTCTTTGGAGTCTTTTATTTCCTTCCAAGAATACTACTTAGGAAGAAGAACTTTTTACAAATCTAGATGCCTGTCAAAATCTTGACTTCTCTCATTCTGAACTTCAAGTCTTTTTTTTTTTTCATTTTACAAAGAACTTTAATATCGAAAAACACTTTCAGCAATCCAAATCAGATTCAAGGCCATGGTTGAAGTTCTACAGGGAAATGGGGAGCCGGATTTCACAGGATAGTGGTCACTACTCTCGTCACATGTGCTTGCAGCAGGAGACATGACATGGGTCTCAATAGAGGCTGGTCTTTTTCATGATGCGCAGGAACTCCTCGTTGACCTTGCCATCTCCATCTCAGTTGGCTTTATCATTCATCTCCTAAAGCTCCTCATCGGTCAGGTTCTCGTCCAGCTCCTTGGCCATGATTTCTGAATGATATTTTTCCAGTTTCATCATCATTGAAGAGCTTGAAAGCTTTCAGGATTTCTTCCTTGGTATCTTTCTCAGACATTTTCTGAGTCATCACAGTCAGAAAGTCACTGAAGTTCATTTCGCCTGTCCCCTCCTTATCAATTTCACTTACCATCTTGAATGGAAGCCCATGGCAATGAAGCCACCTTTAGTTCCTTTACATCGATGGTCCCAGTCAAAGAGATCAAAAGCTTCCCGGATTTCCTGGTTCTGCTCTTCAGTCAGCTCTGGCTTAGGACTCATCCTTTTTTCTTAGAGCACTTGACACCATGTTTGCCTTTTTAAAATTGGAGGCCAGGCCGGGGAGATGGCTCAGTAGGATAAGCGCTTGACTGGCAAACGCAAGGATCTGAGTTCAATCCCCGGTGCCACAAAAAAAAAAAAAAAAAAAAAAAATTTGGAGGTCATTGCAGCCGGACTCCAGGGCCATTGTTAAGGTAACAGCGTGCACACCGACTCGGCACTGTGCTCACAGCCTCGCTTCCCATTAGCGCTGTACTTCAAATCTTACATCTAAATTCTAACTGCATTCTTTTGGCTTAGTACTTAAGGCCAAATGACTATGTCTTTTTTTAATAGTTGCCTTGACTCGCTTTGATGGGTTGGCAGTGGTGCTTCCTTACTTGCTGCCATAGGTGGCTAACACATTTGCTTTGCTTGGCAAGAAACACCTGAACCCTGGATGTTTGATAGCTACTTCAAGCAGCCCTTGATTCAGTCTTGGAATTGACATCCCTGTTCACACCTGGTAGTGTACCTTCCAAGGACTGTGAAGGCATTGGGGCCTGCATTGATTGAGTCCAAGAATTACTCAAGAGAAAAGAAAGTTTTATTCTGTTAATTTTGCTTATACAATTTTGTAAAGGTCTAGTCAAGCAGTGCACTTACATACAAAATAGAAAAAAAAAATCAAACTGTTTAGAATGAAGAGTATTTGTAGTATAATTAGGAAAGCATACTTTCCAGGTTAATTCCCTATGGCAGAAGAGGTAAGACAAGAAATGAAGACAACCTGTAGTCTAGGAACTTATACCTACTATCTTAACTTCTCTGTACATTTTGACTGTTAGAGCTTTAAGAACATGTTTTTAGTGTCTTCCGGATTTATTTGAAGAGCCATGTCACTAATTCATCATTCTTTCTTTTTTTCTTTCTTTCTTTCTTTTTTTTTTTAATGGAGGTTAAGAGTAGAGTATATTTATTGGGGAAAGGAAAGCTGTCTGAGAGGACAAAAGGGGGCCCCTGAGCGTTTTGTCTTCCACTACTTTCATACTTTATTGTTGAAAATGTTTTTTTTTTTTTTCGGAACTGGGGATTGAACTCAGGCCTTTGTGCTTGCCAGGGAAGCACTTATTCCACTGAGCCATCTCCCCGGCCCCAAGAATGTATTATTGAAACATACAAGTCATCAACATGACACTAGTAAGATAGCCCTCTGTTCTTAATTTTTAAAAATATGTGTTTATAAACTGGATAGTGACACATGCCTGTAATCCCAACACTTTAGAAAATTGAGTTAGGATAAATTAAAGCTTTAAATGAGGGAGTTAGCAAGACTTTGTATCAAAATAAAAGATACAAAAGGCTGGGCATGTATAGCTCAGTGTCAAGGCCCTGGGTTCAATCCTCTGTTTGTGTTCCCCAAAAGTGTCAGTGATAGGAAATGTGATTTAAAGAAAAAAAGAGGTAATCTCACCCATCTAGGATGTCTATGTCAACGTGTGGACATATTTTAGCCTATTTTACATACTTCTAAATTAAGATTGGACTCTCAGGCTATCTCTGCAGTTTTATAGAATTTATTTATTTATTTATTTACACAAGTTCATTTTTTAAAAAATTTTATTTATTTGTGTGTGTGTGTGTGTGTGTGTGTGTGGCCAGCTCAGCCCACCAGGGGGCGCGGCTGGCTGGCATGTGGTGCTGGGGGATTGAACCGCGGTCCCTGTGCTTTAGCTGAGCTTGTTCTAAGTAGATGCTTTAGACCACTGAGCCATCTCACCAGCCCAGTTTTATAGAATTTAAAAACATTTTCTTCATATATCATTGAATATTCTTCTAAAACAGGGTTTTTCAGTTTCAACTTTTTGACATTTTAGACTGGATAAGTCTTTATTAAGGTGGGCTGTCCTTGCATTATAGGATATTTAGCATTATTGTTGGCCTTTATTTATTATATGCCAGTTTCATGTATTTGGTTATAACAAACAAAAGTGTCTCCAAATATGTCAATGCTCCCTAGAAAGCAAAATCACCTGATTGACATCCTTCCTCTTTTTTTTTTTTTTTTTTTAGAAAACCTAGATTTATTTTTTAAACTATTACAAGGACAAAACAAGTATCATCAGAAGTACTTTATCATCCCAGTTCACTTACAGAAAACTAAACTAAGAAGGTAACAATTAAAGGATATAAGCTAAGAGGCTATAACAAAGCAGACTGGAAAGAACAGGGTGGAAGGAGAAGAAGCTACCCAGAAGCACTTATACCAGGGTAGAATCTGTAACTGGGATGCTCCCCAAGAGACCACCTAGAGAGGTCTGAAATAATCTCCCCCAGATTAGTGAGATGCTTTTCCCTAAATGTCAAGATACTACTGCTGCTTCTGAGACCTCTGCCATTTCTTTCTTTCTTTTTTTTTTTTTTTGGCAGAACCAGGCATTGAACTCAGACCCTTGTGCTTGCCAGGCAAGTGCTTATTCTACTGAGCCATCTCCCTGGCCCCTGCCTTTTCTTTTATGGATAAAAGTATTCTAGAGCCCAAAGACCTGCATTCCCTCTTTTCCCACAACGTCTCTGTAACTTCAGCCTATTTTCCTGCAAAGTTCCTGCTAGTGTGTGCACGATGTATACAGCAAAGGCAGGAATTATAGGCCTAGTCAATGTGTACCTAGACACAAAGTTAGAGAGTAAATGATAAACTACAAATACCTCCATGGTTAAGCTAATTCACCTTTGTTAATAAAGGTCATTGTTTCTTCTGCTGATGACAACTTGATGTCTCAGTATAGTTTATCTTGAAGAACTGCCTTAAGTGAATTTTCGAGAAGGAAAAAGACATTCATCAACCTCTCTTCAGAAGGAAAAGGCACCAAGTTCTCTCCTACAGTAATGAACAGAATCTTAAAGCAATATAAATGACTTTCAGTGATCAACATGTGCATCCTCAAACTGTCCTGCAGCTGTTGGTGTTGTATCTACTTCCATGCCATCTTCATAGTCTCTCACGGAATCTTCTGTGCATACCGCAGCCATGTTATACTGGCTGCTCACAGACTGGGAGAGCGTGCCTTCCAATCTCTAGTGTGACTTGCCCTTCTGCTGGTAAATGGGATAGTCCTTCTTCATAGGTATAAAATGTGGGGATATCCGCTTGTCCTTGTTCTTGTGCTTCCACATCGTACTCCTCACCATCGTAATCATCTGAATCTTCATCCTCAGGATTTGGGTGCAAGGCCTGTCACTTACACATGGCCATGAACATCGCTTCCAATGCTGATTATCACTAGGCACAAATCTAAATTCAGAAATAGGTTCAACATCATCATCACTGTCTTCCTCTTCACCATCATCCAGAGATTCTTTTATTTCTTCTCCAAATTTAGCATTCACCATAATATACAAATGCTCTCGTGGATAGGCATTTAGGTCCCTGGATACAGCATGTAAACTAATGGTGGGGTGTTCCAGTGAGAATCCTAATCCGGAACCATCTAACCAAGACAGGCGGCTCTCGGAGAGGTAAAGGGTGCCGGTACCCAGGCCTTTCCCATTCAGCACGGCATCGGTATCTGGCTGCTGGTGCTGGAGCCCTTCGGCTGGCCCTGGT
>NW_004524583.1:12886041-12888201 GCF_000260255.1 Octodon degus
CCTCTGGATTGTACAAGAAGGGAGACAGGGAGCACTGATAAGACATGGTGTGTGATTAATCAGACTTGGCTTCTTTCTCTTCTGCTTCATCAGAGACTGTACTCTCATTTGTAGTTTCTCCATTTTCTGCAGATAAATCTTCCTTGGTTTCTTGATTAGCCACTTCAGCCTGTTTGCCCTTCGCTCCCCTTTTCCCTTTTGCTTGCACTTTTTTGTCTGAAGATTTATCCTTTCCTGCTGCCTTTTTTGACTTCGTTGCCACTTTAGCTGGAACAGGTTTAGCCAACAACCTCGCCGGTCTGATCTCTTCTTGGGCTTCTCCTTTGCCGACCCCTCAACCGAGCTGACCTTCTTGGGCATCTTGGCAGTGTGGGGGGCTGAGAAAATTTAAAAGTCATTTATCACAGTCACTTTTTCCAGTATTTTTTTTGTCTGTCTTATTTTTATATTTCCATTACACATAAAATATCTTTTTAATTGTCTTACAAAAAAGTCATGTAATGCTAACAATAATAAATTTTAAACTTATTATTTTAATGAAAAGTATATTTTCCAACTGAGTGTGGTGGTACAGTTGTGGGAGATTAAGGCAAGTGGCTCACAGGCCCAGCCTGGACAACTTAGCTACTTAGTGGGACTGCCTCAGAGTTTAAAAACGGCTAAGGAATATAGATCAGTGTGAAGGCTCTGGGTTCAATCCCCAGTACCACCAAAAAAAAAAAAAAAAAAAAAAAAAAAAAAGGTAAAAAGAATACCATTATTATATTTTCTGAAATCTTGCTCGTATCTGTCATAATAGAAAATATTTTTAGGGCCAGCCAAATAGCTCAGTGGATTAAAGTGCCTGTAAGCAGGCACAAGGGCCGGGGATTCGATCCCTGGGCCTGCCATGCTGGCCCCACACCCAGGGCACGCAAGATGGCAATTGAGACTGGGTGTGGTGGCGTGCACCTGTAATCCCAGCCCTTGGGAGGCTGTAAACAGTTAGGTCACTACTACTCTGATCTAGTAGTGAGACCCTGAACACCCTGTAGACCTTTCCCTAAAATACAAAAACATAGAAGAAAATTCAGCCTTATTCAGACATGTAGTTAGAAAAGTGAGTGCATTTCTTTTTATTTGTTTCTTTCTTGGCACGGGGAATTGAACTTAGGACCTTGTTTTAACCAGGCAGGCCCTTATGTTACTGAGCTATATCCCTGGCTAAAAAGTGTATTTTAATGCCTAAATAATTGTGTGTATGTTTTAATACTGTACTAAAATTCAACAAGTAAAAGTTTCTTAAAGATTATAAAAAAGCATATAAGGGCCAGCAGCTCAATGGACTAAGTGCCTGCTTAGGCAAGCTCAGGAGGGACCAGGGTTCATTCCTTGGTACCGTTCATCCCTTGGTACCGCATGCCTGCCCTTGGGCACACAGAGCCTGGTGATTGAGTCTGGGTGTGGTGGTGCACACCTGTAATCCTAGCGCTGGGGAGGCTGATAACAGGAGGATCACTACAAGTCCAAGCTGCATAGTGAGATGCTATACCAAATACATAAATTAAAAAAAGAAAAGGCAAATCAAAGATTTTTGTCAGAGTCTGTGACATTAAAATCTATTAGTCTTAAACTTTGTGTTTTTTTTCCATAATTTTATTGATAAATAGCAATGAGAAAGTTTCAAATCAAATTGGTAGGACAGTTTCAATAATTAACACATTGCATACGTTCCTCCCAGTGGTTAACTGCTGTACGAGATGCGGACATGACATACCATCTACAAACACCATTAGAACAAATCACTCTATTCATTAAGAGAATGTAACTATATATCTCTCCTAACCACTTTGAATACACAGATACAAAAGGGACATTCATCTGTATCCCCTTTTTTTGTTCTGTTATTTGAATATTATAGGTGTTTTAACACAGCAAAATAATCTAAAAGAGTTCAGGAGTCCATAATAGTATTGAGTTCTCCGCTTCACTGGCAATGTCAGAAATTGTTGACCTGAGTCCCCCACAGCTCAACATAACAGCATGGCTTTACTTCTTTTTTTTTTTTAAACATTTATTTATTTATTTTGTGTGTGTGTGTGTGTGTGTGTGTGTGTGGCCAGCTCAGCCCACCAGGGGGCGGGGCTGGCTGGCATGTGGTGCTGGGGGATAGAACCGCCG
>NW_004524583.1:12889414-12890095 GCF_000260255.1 Octodon degus
GCAAACCTGAAGACTGAACAACTTTGAGAACAACATAGCTCCGCCGTCCCTGTGCTTTGCTAAACTTGTTCTAAGTAGGTGCTTTAGACCACTGAGCCATCTCACCAGCCCCATTATTTTTAAAAGTCACATATATTAGGCTTTGTGGTGGCACATGCCTCTAAATTTAAAAAAAAAAAAGAATTTTAAAAGAGCTGAGCAGATAGCTAAATTAAGGTAGAGCACTTCTCAGTTGGATCCAGTATTGAAGAAGAAAAATACTCAAAAAACAAAAATCACTTTTTCCTTGAAAGCTTGAATTCTGTCATTGGCTACAAATTCTGCCACTTATTTTCCTTTAAGTGACAGTCTCTTCTTGTTTAATTTTGATAAAATATTGTCAAATATCCCAAGTTTGAATAACCATACTTTGTCATTTCAAGTAAAAATGATACTCTGCGTGGGGGGAAAATACAGTTCAGCTCGTAACACCAAGTCTCATACACAGAATAATTGTTGTTCTTCAGTATGCAACAGAAATGCTGTATATGTTTTTCCCAGTTCATCTTACAAAGTATTAAGATGTACTTCGGTTAAATTTGATAAAATTGTTTTTACTGTTTCATCAAGGACACTCCCAATGAAAGTAGCATTTGTTTTTTACAGCAGTAAGTGGCAGTTAAGAGTACACGAGAGGCCTGC
>NW_004524583.1:12891460-12893191 GCF_000260255.1 Octodon degus
CTAGGGCCCAGGGAGATAGTTCAGTAAAATAAGTGCTTGCCTGGTCCTGAGTTCAGTCCCCAGTACGGCCAATAAAAAAAAAAAGTACACAGATACCCAGTAGTATAGTTTGTAACACTCTTTTAGTGCTAAGGCACCAGTACTTTACCTACCATTGCTTTTGCACCAGCAATACAGTGTGCCTACAACTGAAAATAGCAAATACAAATTTCCTGTTATTATGCAAATAGCTTTGACTTGGCAAACCTGAAGACTGAACAACTTTGAGAACAACCCTTCAAAAGCATGGTGTGGCAGCATTATATACTGTCCAGTGTCTACATCAGAATTTAATCAATCTGGTCATATTCCTTCTGTTTAATCTTTGCTTTTATCACAGTGTTTTTCATTAAGCCCTTGTGGAGATAATTTTTCCTTTAGAACAAAATTTTTAGGCTGGCAAGATAGCTCACCAGTCTAACACACCTGCTTAGGCAGGCACAGGGGACCACAGTTCGATCTCCAGAACCACATGCTGCGCCAGCCTCAGGGCAGGCTGAGCCAGCCAAAAAAATAAAAAAATAAAAAAATTAAATTTTTAGAAATATTATTCTGAGTTAGTGAATATGAAATTTTTTGTATTTAAAAGATATATTCCATCCATCCACCCAAATAACCCTCTAAGATGGTTGAACCAATTTATTTACATTTGGACAACATTATAAGACTGAATCATGGCTGTTTCTAGGCATTATTTTTCTTTTTACCAGTTTGGCCAGTATATTAAAAAACGGTGTTATTAATAACTTTATTGTTAGTTAAGTTCTTATAAAACTAGCATATGATTACTTGTGAGGCAAAATATTTTTATCTTGACTTTTGGCCATTTTATAGACCAGCGGGGCTGGGGAGATAGCTCAGTTGAGTAAGCAGGGACTGAGTTCAATCCTTGGTTCTGCAAAAAAAAAAAAAAAAAAAAAAAATTATATTCTTCAGGCTGATTATAGTGCAGCTTACTGGGTTGCAACTATTTTTGTTGTTGTTAAAATAATGAATTCTAATGCCTCTGAGATTATTTCCTAGTTACCTTGTTTCCATGTCTTTTAGTCTTATATATAAGCCCTCTCGGAAAGAGGTAGTAAAGATATCTGATAACTTATTCACATTACAAGAACATTCAGTCCTTTTTTTTTTTTTTTTTTTTTTTTACTGTTTTTGTATTTAAAGAGTATCACTTGTGCTGTCATTTTGTTTTCACTTCACTCCCCTTAAAGCAGTATTTGAAAGGAAATGTTGCATTTACTACAATGCCTATGAATTGATAGATTTTGTGTGCTAGTTTTTTCCCTTTTTTTTTTTTTTGGGCAGAACCAGGTATTGAACTGAGGCCCTTGCGCTTGCCAGGCAAGTGCTTATTCCACTGAAGCATCTCCCTGGCCCATTGTGTGCTAGTTTTTTAGTAACAGTGTAAAACATAAAATTTTAAAAATAATTTCTCCATTGTTTAAAATCACTGTTTACCATACTTCAGGGCAGTGATGATGAACCTTTTAGAGCTTTCAGTGATAACCTGCTGTGGTATGCTGTAAGTTCACCACCACTGCTTTAGAGTGAGCAGGGATCTTGGAATCATCTAGGATTTGAGCCCCTCCCTTTCTCTTCTTGGTGATATGCTCTTGGACAAGTGAGTTTGACCTCTTTCTACCTCAGTTTCCTCACTGGCCAAATGGGGACATTGGCAAAAATGATTTC
>NW_004524583.1:12893501-12906883 GCF_000260255.1 Octodon degus
AATATTCTAAAAGAGTCCAGTAGCCCATAATAGTATTGGGTCTTCCGCTTGACTGGCAATGTCAGAAATTGTTGACCTGAGTCCCCTACAGCTCCACATAACAGCATGGCTTTATTTCTTATATTTTGTTTTTATACTTTTCTGCTGGATGGTTAAGACCAAGGTAATATTCAATGACTCTCATGTAAGGAAAGAGGGATACAGTGGACCCTTAAGTACAACTTGGGTTATGATTGGAATTTTAGTTTTAACTTACAACCAATGTCTTGAATTACAACCCAAATGCTAGCCAAGATTTGAGGGTTAAATCTCTATCTGACACCATATGGAAGCACATAGCAATGAGACATATGGAAGCCCATATGGTGTCAGATAAAGATTTAACCCTTAAAGAGTTCTGGAAAAAAATTGCAACACCCTTTCCTGTGTGGGGTTAAACACTAGGTCAGTGTCTTTGCAAAGACACTTGAGATCTGTATGTATGCAGGAGACTGAGGGCTATATAGAGGAGCCTGAGCCTTCATTCAGTTGACAGCTTGAGTTATAGCCAGCCCTGGGGAACAAATTGAGTCCCTAAGTCAAAGGTTCACTCTATTTTTAATATTTATGGATTCCTTTTTCTATTTCTGCTTAGGAATTAGACATTGTCTAGGGACTAGTTTACTGTTAGGATTTTGAAGCACTAGCATTTTGTTGCAATCTACTGCTTTTAGAGAAACCATGTTATTTCCTGGGGCTTGTACCACCTAACTAAAGTTTCTGTTTTAGTGCCTTCTTCCTACATAATGTAAACTATTCCAAGATAGGAGCCAAGACAAGGCAATGCCTTATTTTTGTTTACTATCTTTAAAATGGGGATAATGTTTCTATATATCCTATTTACCTTACTGGAGATATGGAAAGATGAGATAATGGATAAGTGGATTCAGCTTTCAAAAGAAGGATGCTAGATAAAGAAAGTATCATGTGGGTATGGTGAGGCATGCCTATGTAATCCCAGCACTTGGAGACCAAGACAGGAGGATTGCCTTGAATTTCAGGCCAGTTTGTGCCACACAGTGTATTGAAGGCCAACCTGAATTACAGAGCAAGACACTATCTCAAATAAACAAGGGGGAAAAAAGTTAGGATGTTTGTAACCTGGAGTTGCTTTCTTTATGGCAATAACTGGCTAAAGCTGAGTAGTAGAGTTTGTCTTTTTAAAAGGGTTATGTGCTTTTTAGCCTTTCATTTAATCAGGCAGGTTTCGCCTATTTGCTTCATTGCCTGGTTCCTATTGTATTTGAGGCTGAATTGCATCATGATAAAAAGCACAGTCTAGAATTAGATTTCATGGATTCATATCCCAGCTTCAACCATTCATAGCTTGAAACCTGTGTACCCTTAGTGTTTCTTTAGTTTCATCTGGATGATAAGTATAACCAATATTATGGGGTGGTTACAAGGATTGGAAGAGCTACCAGATGTAAAACCTTCACAGTACTCCCTGAACCACAATACATTCTGATTGAGTTCAAATGCTGTATATTAATTAGCCAATGCTGGGCATACTGGCGTATATAGGTAATGCCAGCACTTGGGAAGCTGAAGCAGGAGGATTGCTGCAAGTTCAAAGCCAGCCTGGGCTACAAAGTGAGTTGAGGACCAGCCTGAACTGGAGAGCAAAACCCTCAATCAAAAAGCCAAAAAAAATTTTAATACTAAAAAATTGGCTAACATTTATTATGTATATATCTTAATATGTATCAGGCAATGGGCACGTCTTGATCTGTCACATTAATATGTTCACAAGAGGGCCATAATTTGTATGTCTTGCTACCAGACAATCTACCCAGTGGGAGTACTCATCAAGAGTGTGTTAACCCTAACAATAATACTATGAAGTAGGTAGTTATTTTTCCAGTATTACCTGTGGGAGGACTGCAATTTAGAGAAAGTAACTAGTTGGCCAAAAGGCAGCAACATTTAGAACTAAACTGTGCTCCTTTATTATTAAGCCTGTGTTTTTGAATGCTGTGCTCTGCTGCGTAGTGTCATACTTACCTATTTAACGGATTGAATTGCAGATGTGGCAGGATTGGGTAAAAAGAAATTCATAATCTTAAATTTTTTTGCAGCAGATTTGAGAATGTGTAAAAATTTCCAGATTTATATATAAAGTTAGCTTGTTTAGGTAATAAAATGCCAAATAAATGGGGATAATTTACAAATTATATTTTGTTTAGTGGAGTGAACAGAAAAGTCCTCACTGAATTCAGGTAGATAAATACAAAGTAATTAGTAAAAAAGAAAAATAATTCAAACTATTTGTAGAATAATTTTCTCCAAGATATTCAGTAAGGACTTGAGAGTCACTTGATAGGCTATTTATTTCAAGGTCAAAAAGGCCAGTCAACATCTTGTACCCACTTGGATGACTGGTACCCCCCCCTCAAAAAAAAAAAAAAAGATAATGTTGCTGAAGTTGTGGAGAAATTGGAACCATTGTGCATTGCTAATGGGAATTTAAATGGTGCAGCCACTGTAGAAAACAGCATGGTAGTTTCTTAAGTTAAACATGGGATTACCCTATGATCCAGCAGTTCCACTTGTATACATGTACTAAAAGAATGGGGAAAAGGGCTTAAACTGGTATTTGTATGTCTGTGTTCATAGCAGCATTATTCACGATAGCCCAAAGGTGGGAGAACAGCCATGGTGGCACACACCTATAATCCTAGCACTCAGGAGGCTGAAGCAGGAGGATTACTGCTTGAGGTCAGCCTGCACTACATAGCAAAACCCTGTCTCAAAAAAAAAAAAAGAAAGAAAGAAAGAAAGAAAGAACTCAGCATGTCCCATCAATGAGTGAACAAAGTATAGTTTATACATACATTGGAATATTATTCAGCCTTAAAAAGAAATGATATTCTGATACATGATACTTTGTGGATGACCTTGAGGACACTGCTAAGTGGAATAAGCCAGGCATAAAAGGACAAACATGTATGAATCCACTTATATGATGTACTGAGAATAATCAAATAGAGAAAGACAGAAATGGTATTGGAGGAGGAAAGCTGGTTGTTAGAGGCTTGGGGAGTGATTATTCAATGAGTACAGAATTTTAGTTTGGAGCCAGGTATGGTATGCACATGCCTATAATTCCAGTACTCTGGGAGGCAAGGCAGGAAGATTGCAATGCAGGTTCAGGTCCAGCATGGACAACTTAGCACAAGAACTCATCTCAAAAAATAAGAAAGGTACTGAGGATGTACCTCAGTGCAAGGGCCCAGGGTTCAATCTCTAGTTTAAAAAAAAATTAAAGGTTAAATGTCAGTTTGGAAGATGAAAAAGTTCAGGAGATAGATGGTGATGGTAACTGCATGATCCTGAAAGTGTGAGTGTAGTCCATGCCATAGAACTCTACACTTAAAAATGGTTATTTATTTATTTATTTATTTTATTGAGAGACAGCAGTGAGACAGTTTCAAAACCGATTAATAGAAAATTTTCAATAATTAATACAATGCATATTTTTATCTTCTTGGTTAAAAATGATTATTTAAACAAAACAGGAATTTCCATTAAAAAAAGACAAAATGGAACATGCTTTTCTTATATAAAACTATAGAACATCCTCATTTGGAATTGTAGGCATACTCAGTCCTGTGTTTGCAGGTAGAACAGATACATCAGTTCCTTAGATTCTTAGCAAATTGTTTGCCTTTCTGATCCTTACCTAGAGAAAGAACTGCATTATCCCCATCTTAGAAGGCAGGATTAAATGAAATATATGAATGACCTTGTATACAAAAGGCTATTTTCAGCTTTGGAAAGATAAGAGGACAGACTCATTCCCATTGATACCTGTAGGTGGGCTGTGTGGCATTCAGGCTGCGTCCACAATGTGCTACAGCTTTTGGGAGCTTAGGAGGGGCTTGGCAGGCACACAGGTGTTCAGCCTCTCAGCACAGTTCTGAAAAGGAGCTGTAGGCACTGCAGAAAGCCTGGCTAAGTGATTTTCTTTTAATCTTTACAGCTTCCAAAGCAAGAAAGAAGAAAAGGCCTTAACCACATATAAAAGCATTAAGTAAAATTTGCTACCTGAGGAGTTCTGATAACCATTTTGAATCTCTCTTACCTGTGTAAATTTTATATTTTTATTTTATTGAAATATATCATGTTATTCATATTCTTAATACAACCAAAAATAAGAGTTTGAAAGATGAAGATACACTCTAGTTAATACTTCAATGAGAATAAGATTAAAAAAAAAAATTGTGGTACCGAGAGTTGAATCTGGGACCTTTGTCCTGAGCTAAATCCTGAAACATTTGTTTTTAATTTGATTCTCCCCCCCCACCCCCCACCCCGGTACTGGGGATTGAACTCAGGACCCTGCACTTGCCAGGCAAGTGCTTATTCTACTGAGTTATCTTCCTGGCCCCTGTTTTTATTTTGAGATGTTTTGCTAAGTTGCTAGGTTGTCCAGTGTGCGCTAATATTTGTGAGCCTTCTCTGTCACCCTCTCAGAGAGCTGGGATTACAAGTAAAACTAAGATGTTTTGAATTTTGAGGGGTGTGTAACTCATAGATGTAACACCAGGCTAAGTGATTTTACACATACTATCTCACTTAATGCAACCAGGGAAATAGGTGATATTTTCTTCAGTTTACAGTCATAAAATTGAGGCCAGAAGGGTGGCACTTTTACTCCTATAACTTTCTATATAGCATTACTCCCCCCCCCCCCACCAGAGATTGAACTTGGGACCTTGCACTTGGCCAGGCAGGTGCTTATGCTGCTGAGCTATATCACTGGCCAGCATTACTTTTGTCATTTCTGGAATCTAATCCCATGAGCTGTTTGTTAACAGAAAATAATGTTTCGAGTGCTATAGATAATACAGTCACTAAATGCTTTATATTTTATTTTATTTATTATTGTTATGTATTTAGTACAGGGTCTCACTATGTAGATCAGACTCACAGTGATTCTCCTGTTTTCAGCCTCCCAAGCGCTGGGATTACAGGTGCATGCCACCACACCCAGTCTCAATTGCCATCTCAGCGTGTGCCTGGCCACTACACTCTGCATAAGCAGGTACTTTAGTCCACTGAGCTATCTGGCTGGTCCTAAATGCTTTATATTTTAGAGATTACTCCTTGTTAATACAAGTGAATATGTATATGAACAAAAACTTACTTGTATTTTTAAATTGTGGAAATGTGTAAAATTTGTATATGATAGTTCCTGCCTGTGATCCTAGCCCTCTGGGAGGCTGATGCAGGAGTTTTGCAAGTTTGAGCCCAGGTTGTGCAACTTAGTGACTTAGAGAGGCCCTGTCTCAAAAAATAAAACACGGCAGGGATGTAAGGAAAAAGCACTGGATTCATCTTTGCTACCATGAATTAAGTAAATAGTAAGTAAATAAGTCAGCATAAAATTTACCTGGACATTTTTAAGACTCTTTATTTCCATTTTGAGACAGAGTCTCACTGTGTAGTTTATGCTGGCCTTGCATTCACTGTGTAGCCCAGGCTGACCTCCCAGCAGCAATCTTCTTGCCTCAGCTTCTCAAGTGCTGGAATTACAGGCGTGTGCCACCATGCCCAGCCCCATTTTATTTTATTTTTATTTTTATTTATTTATTTATTTATTTTTTGCGGAACTGGGGATTGAACTCAGGCCCTTGTGCTTGCCAGGAAAGCACTTTTTCCACTGAGCCATCTCCCCAGCCCGCCCAGCCCCATTTTAAAAAACACTTTAAGTGTACTTACTTTCAGTGGTATTAAGTGTTTTTACAGTGTTGTATAACAGTCATCACCATCCTTTTTTACAAACTGAGGTTGAGGGTAAGACTTTATTTGAAAGGAAAGCTTCTGTCGGAGAGGGACAGAAGGGGGGCCCGAGCGGGTTGCCCCACCATCCATCTTTAGAATTTTTTCATTTGGAAAAACCGAAAATCTGTCTCCACTGAACAATGTTATACTCCTCCCTCCCTCACTGCCTTGAAACCATGGTTCTATTCTCTATAATTTGTCTACTCTAGGCACTTAACATATTTGAAGTCCTAGAGTATTTATCCTTTCATACGTTGCTTACTTTCCTGAATAATAATTTTAAGCAGACTTTTGTTGATGGACATTGAAATTATTAAGTCTTTTGCTCTTCAAACAGTGCCATACTTGATCCGGAGTCTGAGTGCTCCCTCAGCCCTGTCTTATGTTTGGCTTTTTGAGATAAAGCAAATCCTTTCTATAGCTTAGCTTTCCCAGGCAATCCAAGAAGAAGCATGCTAATTACCTTTGTACAGTGTGATATAAGGGCTTGCATAGTTTCTACTTATACCTCAAGATCCTTTGGGAAAGAGTGCATTTATTTGTTTGTTTGTTTGTTTGGCGGAACCAGGGATTGAACTCAGGCCCTTGCACTTGCCAGGCAAACGCTTATTCTACTGAGCTATCTCCCCAGTCCCAAGAGTGCTTTTATTTATTTATTTATTTATTTTAAATTTATTTATTTTATTTATATGTGTGTGTGTGTGTGTGTGTGTGTGTGGCCAGCTCAGCCCACCAGGGGGCGGGCTGGCTGGCATGTGGTGCTGGGGGATTGAACCGCGGTCCCTGTGCTTTGCTAAGCTTGTTCTAAGTAGGTGCTTTAGACCACTGAGCCATCTCGCCAGCCCCCAAGAGTGCTTTTAAAAATGTATTTTCTTGGCTGGGGAGATAACTCACAAGGTCCCGAGTTTGATCACAGGTACCGTGAGTGCTGATCGTAGGAGTGCCAGCCACTGAAACTAGGTATGGTTGTGCACGCTAGTAATCTCAGTGCTGGGGAGGCTGAGGCAGAAAGATCACTATGAGTCTGAGCTGCATAGCAAGACTCTGTACCAAATACATAAATAAAAGGTTAAAAAAAAAAGCACTTTCTTGCTGCACATGGTGGTGCGTATCTGTAATCTCAGTACTCAGGAGGCTGAGGCAAGAGGATTGCTGTGAGACCTGTCTCAAAAAAAAAAAAAAAGAAATTACACACACACACAGCCACAGCATGATTATAGATTTCTTAAAAATACATTAGTGATTTTAGAAGAAAGTGAAACCAACCTGCAAATATCCAGAATCAGAGTAGGTGTGTTCTGTGTTGTCAGGTGAGTTGGAAGCTAAATAACTGTGAGGAAAATGGCTTAGAAAGCCCACCTGTGCTTGTCCCTTGCCTGCCTGGAGTAGAAAGGCCCAGCACCCACCCCTGGGGCCCTAGAGAAGGTGGGTCTAGACTGAGGCCATCTCCACAACTGTCTGCCTGCTGGGCTCCTTCCCAGCTGCTTTAATGATCATGTTCTTTGCTGGTACTCTTTCCAGGTTACAGTGTTTCTCTGCCTTTTTATTTTAGGTCTGAGATTGAACCTGAGGCTTCACCCATGCTAGGCAAGTGCTGTACACTGAGCCACATACCCACCATTTCCCATACTTTATGTTGAGACAATCTTACTTAAGTTGCCAGTCAGGCCTTGAACATGTTGTCCACTTCCTCTAACTTCCCAAGTCACTTGGATTGTAGGTGTGCCCCATGGTGCTCATTTACCCCTACAGTGCTGGAGATTGAACCCAGGGCCTTTGTCTGCAGGTCTTTTTTATTTATTTATTTATTTATTTAGTTTTGAAAGAGCTCCTTCCTGAAACACCCTAGTTGCCCACTCTGGGCTCAAATATGTGATTCTTCCATCTCAGAGAAGACAGAATGCTAGGATTATTACTACTGCTGAGTAAGCCAGAAGTAGTTCAGGTTCTTGTGTAGGACAAGGAAGAAATTGCCAAGCACATATGCTTCATAGTATGTAGTAAGTAACTACATTTATTGGCGATACAGGGTGGCAGCAAGATGAGGGAAAAGGCTAAAAGGAAAAGAAACTCCAGTGTGAAGGGGAGAGAAAATGGCTCGAGTGTGAAGGGGGAAAAGGGAGCCTCAATAACTCAGGCTCCTGGCATTTATAGAATCAGACATCACTGATCGCAAGCACTTCCCACTGTCTCTCTGAGGTCAGCAGTTTGTGTGACCTCCTAAATATAAGGTCACATAATCATTAGGGTGGTCCTAAATTTAAACACAGGTGTCAGTAGGGTGGTGTGATATTCACAATTCAAAGAAGAGAAGGGGGTGACTCAGCTCCTTTGTTTCTAACTGTACTAGGATGGTAGTGTGTGTTACTATGTCCGATTTAATCTCACCCCTTCTTAAGTGACTAGGGCAGTCATACAAAGAGAACTCTGCTTTTTTTCCTTAACACAGGGTCTCACTGTGCAGTTCAGACTGGCCTTGGACTTGCTATGTAGCCTAGGCTGGCCTTGAACTCTTGGAAGTCCTCTTGCCTCAGCTTCCTGAGTGCCAGGATTATAGGCAAGCGCCACCATGCCTGGCTGCCTGTTTTCCTCAGGCTTGCTTTGTTGGTTAGGCACAACTGATCTACTCCCCATCCCACCCCACCCCACTCCCGACTTAAAAGCAGCCGAACAGTTTTTAGTTTAGGCTTTAGTGTGCACTCATTGAGGAGGTTTCATGTTTTAACTAACACTTGGTTAAAAAGTGTTCTCTTCCCACAGGAAGTTAATACTTCAGCTAAGGAAACAGTAAGAGAGAGGGTCTTCTTATAGTACCTTGATAGCAAATTATAGAGACAGAGGTTGGAATAGTGATCACTTCTCAGGCTGGGAGATGGCTCAATAGAATAAACACTTGCCTGGCAAGTGCAAGGACCTGAGTTCAACCCCTGGTTCCACCAAAAAAAAAATATATATATACATATATATCACTTCTGTCTCATTGATTTCTCTCATGGACTGTCATTGTCACATTAAATACCAGAAACATCATTTTAAGTGGTCCCAGGGCACTCAACAAACAAATAACCATAGGTTTTGAATTACTAAGTACTTGGTAAGATTAAATCATACTATAAGCTGGATGTGGTTGTGCACCTTGTAACCCCAGCATGTGGGAGGCTGAGGCAGGAGGATCACTACAAATTCAGGGCCAACTTGAGCTACAAAGTGAGACCCTGTCTCAAAAAAATTATAGTATAAATGCCTTGAATAAACAGTAGATAATGTTGTCTGGGTGATGGGGGAAAACCTTTATAGACCAGGATTTCAAATTCAGGGACCAGGGATGTAGCTCAGTGGCATAAGCACCTGCTTGCCAGGCACAAGGTCCTGGCTTCAATTCCTGGTAACAACAACAACAACAAAAAGTTGAAGTAAAAAGACCTAAGTCTCTGTTTTTAATTGAGTATATCTCTTTAAATTGCTCCCATTCAAGAGAGATTGTGCTACCTGGCAGAGATCTTAGTAAATAAACAAAACAGTGCTCATAGGTCACTACTTTCCAGTCTACTTTGCAGAGTCTTTCTCTCTCTCTTTTTTAAAAAAGTGAACATTGGGCTGGTGAGATGGCTCAGTGGTCTAAAGCACCTACTTAGAACAAGCTTAGCGAGGCACAGGGACCACAGTTCAATCCCCCAGCACCACATGCCAGCCAGCCCCACCCTCTGGTGAGCTGAGCTGGCCACACACACACACACACAAAATAAATAAATAAATAAAATTTAAAAAAAAGTTTTATAATTCTTGTAAGTCATTAGTACATGTGATTTAAAAAAAAAAGTGAACATTAAAATAACCCAGAATATTTCATTACGGATCTCCTCAAGTATACACAAAAGTAGAATAGGACGGGTATACTTATCTGTAGCAATTTCCACATTTTATTTTTTATTTTTTTAAAATTTTATTTATTTATGTGTGTGTGTGTGTGTGGCCAGCTCAGCCCACCAGGGGGCGGGGCTGGCTGGTATGTGGTGCTGGGGGATTGAACCGCGGTCCCTGTGCTCTGCAAAGCTTGCTCTAAGTAGGTGCTTTAGACCACTGAGCCATCTCACCAGCCCAATTTCCACATTTTACCAAGCACCTATTCCTCTGTTCTGTGGGCATTGTAAAGGAAATTTCAGGCATATAGCATATCAGCCACCTCAACGAACATCCCTAATAAGCACTTTTTCCTTTTTTAATATAATGCAGTGCCATTATTATACTTAAGAAACATGACAGTATTCCATAATATGAAATATTTAAATGTTTAATAAGTCAGATAATCAGATTTTGCAAAATGTTGGTAATTTGTTAAATTTATTTTCAGTCTATTTTCTGTTTGGCTGTTTTGCTTTTTGCTTTGAAGCCTAATTTTTATTTTTTATTTATTTTTTTATAGGACAGTTTCAATAATTAATACATTGTACATTGTTATCTTCTTAGTGGTTATCCATAGTACAAGATACAGACAGGATATCCTGTCCAAACACTATTAGTACGAATCTTTCTTCTCATTGAATTAAGTGAAAGTAGCTGTATATCTATTCTAACTACTCTGCATATGCAGATACAAAATGGTCCTTCCTTTGTATCCCCCTTTTTTGTTTAGTCCTGTCAGAAATGGGTATTCCATTGGCATCTAAATACTACAATCCAATACAGTGCAGCAGTCCACAATAGTAGTGGGTTATCCACAGAAGTTGTTGACTTGAGCCTTTCACAGCTCAGCATATTAATATGGCTTTACTTTATATGCCTCATTGAAGCCTAATTTTTAAAGAAGTTTTAGGTTCACAGCAAAATTGAGAGAAAGTGCAGAGATTTCCCATACACCTTTCACGCTTCTACATATGTGCAGCCTCTCCCTACGGTCAGCACCCACCACAGGAATAGTACATTTGTTACAGTTGGTGAGTGCACACTAACACACCCAAGTCATCCAAAGCCTGTAGTTTACATTAATGTTTATTCCTGGTGTTGTAGGCTCTGTGTTTTGGACAATATATAATGATACATGTTCTGGGTAGTCCACTGGAACTTTTATACATTGATGGGATCTTTATAATTTTAGGCAGTCCTATCATGGTGCCTCAGTTTACTCAGGTGAAGTCTGTTTTGTCTTTACTCCTGTGCCTTTATTTTTCCCTTACCTAAACATTTTTGAGTTAAGATACTAAGAGAATAGGTTTAGTTGTGTATCAGATGAATTTTGCTTTATCAGTTATGGTTCATTTTTTGTTCTATAAAGCAGTCAATATAGAGTAGTAAAGAATAAGGGCTGCAAAGTCTTTTGAATTACTTTTGAATCACAGCTCACAAGTGGGTGATCTTGGCAAGTTACTTAACTCAATTATTCTTGACTTTTTTCTGTATTTTTAGGGAAGGGTCTACAGGGTGTTCAGAGTTTCACTGCTAGATTGGACTCTAGTGATTCTCCCATTTACAGCCTCCCAAGTGCTGGAATTACAGCGCGCACCACCGCACCACCACACCCAGTCTCATTCACCATCTCAGTGCGCCCCAGGGGTGGGGTCGGCTTAGTAAACCCAGGAATCAAACCCTGGGTCCCTGTGCCTGGCAAACCCTTTAATCTGCTGAGCTATTTGGCCGGCCCTTGTTCTTGACTTCTAATCCGTAAAATTTGTTAGAGTCTGAGAACTGTTATGATCTTCACTTTATATTTGATGAAACTGAGGTACAGGGAAATGTGATTAGAAGCATGAACAAATAGAAGCATGTGAACTAGTCTTCAGTTTTCCACTTTTGATAGTAAAGATAAGGATGTTGGGAAGGATCCTACCACTGAGCCACATGCTCAGCCCAAGAAGTATGTCTCTAATATAAAAAAGCTCAGTAGGGAAATGGTGATAAGACCCTGACTCATGGCCTCCATGTTAAGGGCAAACAATAGAAGTATTAGCTATGGAAAACTGAAGTATCCACAGCATGACATGTCTAAATCTATTGTACAATGGAAAACTGTCATTTTCATTAAAATAAAACAGCAAAACCCCCAAGTCCTTATTTTTATAACCTTAACTTGTTTTGCAAAGTAGTAACTTAAAAGCTAAAGAATTTAGATACCAGGCTGGGGAGATGGCTCAGTGGAATAAGTGCTTCTCTGGCAAGCACAAGGGCCTGAGTTCAATCCCCAGTTCCGCAAAAAAAAAAAAAAAAAAAAAAAAAAGAATTTAGATACCATCCCAGGTCACAAAACTCATCGTTGAAGGGTAGACTTGGAGGGTGGTCTCAATATATAAGTGGTTATCCCTGTTGGTTTCTATATTATCTGTGTAAGATTCACTTCCTGGAAGAGAATGGGTGGTCTGGAGGTCATATGTCCTAAGGTTTGGGGTGGGGAGGTGGATGGAGTCCTGGGTTTATATGCCCCATCAGAGTCTTTTGGCATTGAGGAAGTGCAGTTTTGGAAAAGATGGGATTTGAGGCTGGCAAAACCAAGTGTTAGCCTTAGACTGTCAGGTGTTTTAACTGTAGATTCTTGTCTCCCTTTCAAGGTGGAGACGACCGCCGGGTTTTGCTATGGCACATGGAACAAGCCATCCACTCCAGGGTCAAGCCCATACAGCTCAAAGGAGAGCACCATTCCAACATTTTTTGCTTGGCTTTCAACAGTGGGAACACCAAAGTATTTTCTGGAGGTAAGAACAGGGGAACAGTGGTTGGGATTTTAGGAGTGCTAAAAGTATCCCTTATTTTTCTGTCTTATTGAGCTATGGAATCACTGATTTCCCATAGCTTGTATTCTTTTCATTACAACAGTGTAGACATGAGTTAAGATACTAAGTTAGTATTTATTTGTTCCTCATCCTTTTTCCTACCCGCCTCTCTTACCTTCTTTCTTTTTGGCATAAAATTTTGCATGTTGAAATCTCAGATAACACACAACTTACCAACTTATATGGTATATTCTTGATTTTACCTACCTCTCCCTCCCTTCCTCCCCCTTCCCCCCCTTTCTTTCATTTTTTCCTTCCTTCCTTCCTACCTACCTACCTACCTTGCTACCTTCCTACCTTCCCTCCTTTCTTTGGAACAAATTCTTACTATATAGTCCAGCAACATCCGTCTTGTTTCATTTTTAAAGTTGTTTGACTGAAACAGAATTTGATGTAATGACCCATGGATGACTTCTGTTTGAAAGGGTTGTGTTAGGATCCAATTGGAATGGCTAGTGTTCAAGCCAACTTGTTGGTTATGTCTTCCATTAACCACCCCTTTCTAAACAACAAATTTCTAGACCTTACCTCTCTTCTGAGCTGCAGATTTTTCCTACCAGATAACTACTTATGTTTTAGAAGCCATTTAAATGGAACCTATCTGGGGTGGGTGAGTGTAGTTTGTCAGCAGTGTTTGCCTACTATATGTCAGTCCCTAGCACCATAAAAAAACAACAAAAATCCTGGTGTGGCAGTGTAACCTGTAATCCCAGCATTTGGGAAGCTAAAACAGGATCACCACAAGTTCATGACCAGCCTGAACTACATAGTGAGTTTAAGGACATCCTAAAGTGT
>NW_004524583.1:12906983-12914908 GCF_000260255.1 Octodon degus
AATAAACTGTTAACATGTAGCCATTTTCAACTTATAAAACCAACAGTTTTATATGGTTTTTATTAATAGTGATCTTAAAGCCATCCTGAAACTTAGCTTTTTTTCATTTACGCATATAGGTGGTCACTAAGTCCTGTCAGTTCTCTCTTGAAAGTCTCTCAAACTCATCCTTCAGTTTCGGCTCACTTTTGTTATCCACTGCCTTGATTTAGGTCTTCATCTTTGGCCTCAGCTGCTTCAGTGGTCTTCTGTCCTTGATTACATAAATTTTCACTTACACATGTAGATTTGACTATTCTTTTAACCTTTTAATGCCCATAGAATAAAAATCTCAATTGCAGTCTACGTCTCTAACCTCATTTCACTTGTTTGTGGCACCCACTAAACAACATCATAGGTGTGTACTGTGCTGTTTTTTTACCCTTGCACCTTTTGTTTTGTACCTTAACTCTCTGGTACTCTTCCATTGGTAAGAGTTTTAAGTAATAGGAGTGGTAAGAGTTTGCTAAAAGTTTGGTAGAGTCTTGAGTAATAGCAGTGTCTCTTCAAATGCATTATTCTCCCATTCACTTTCTCTCTGCAAATGAAGAATATACTTATCCCATAGCTAAACCATATCACTGTAAGACAAATCCTCTTGCTGCTTCTAGTTGGTGTGTTTAGACTGTTGGCTCCTGAAGGATGAGGCAGAATCTTGTTCTTCTCATGTCCTCAGCACCTAGCACTGTGCCTGATACCTAGAAGGCATTAGTATGAGTTTACCAATTTCATTTCCATATACCTGGGGTAGAATTTATGGGGCGTGGGGGGGGTGTGAAATTTAAATGTTTATTCAAATGTATTATTCTTTAGCACTAAGCCATGTCTTTAGTGCTACTTTTGCTTTCTATTAAGTGACTATTGGGTGTACATTTAAGCATAGAGTAGGCTACATTTTACTTTTCATCTTTTTATATTCAAGTTTTTGGATTTGGTCTACATAAAACATTTTGAAGTCATATTATAAATACAATCTTTTTAGACCCCCTTGATAGAATAAGGAGAAAGAGAAAAACTTATAGACCATTGATGGCGAACCTCTGGCACATGTGCTTCCTGCAGTGGACTGTTTGTATTGAGAGCTCTGAAAGGTTCGCCATCACTGTTACAGACTTACCAGATGCGTAACCCATTCCGAATGCTTTCACAGACTCATGTCCTTAACAGTAGCGCTATAAAGTAGGCACAATTACTCTCTCTGTGTTCAGATAAACAGCTGAGGTATAGAAATGCTAGAGATATTATTCCAGTGTCAACTAATGAGTGTTTTGCTGGGAGGTATAGGAAGTTAGCTTGGATGAATAAATTACTTGATCATTTACTATTTTCCTTAATGGCCAAATGTTTTTTTCCTCCTTAATCCACTGAATAAAATATCTTGAGCTACTATTGTGTTATACCTTATTGCTATTATGTTTTCTTAAAATTCTGTCAAAATGTTCTGTCCTTCAATTACTTTTATAGACCCTTTTTAAATTAACACTCCTAATTTGTACTAACACTGACTGTGTTCATATTTTCCCCGAAAACTCAAAAATACTACATTGTAATGTGGACAAGGACCAACTTGCAGAAATTATCAAATCTCTGCTTTCTTCCTTTACAGGAAATGATGAGCAAGTTATCCTCCATGATGTTGAAAGGTAAATAGATTGTTAATGTGTGAAGGTGATTAACTTTTTTATATGAAACAGGCAAATTTTTTTAGATCAAGATAGCTTTTCAAGAAAATGATGTGAAACTAGTAGTCCTTTTCTGAAAAAGTTTCTTATGATATTTTTGAAACAAGATTTTGATTTAAAAATAGAAAAAAGAAAATATCTGGGTGTGATGATATGCCTGAGCCTGGAGGATTATTGTGAGTTCAAGACCAGCTTGGTCTACAAAGTGGGCTCAAAGTCCAGTCTGAGCCATAGCAAGACCCTGACTCAAAAAGACAAAAAAATAAAAATAAGCTGGGCATTGTGTCACATGTTTGTAATCCTAGCATTGAGATGCTGAGGCAGGAAGATTACTGGAAGTCCAAGCCCAACTTGGGCTACATGGTGAATTCAAGGCCAGTTTGAATTACATAGTGAGGCTTTGTCTCAAAACGAAACAGGATAAAAAGAAAAAGAGATTTACAAAGTTACATAAATTACAGTTTTCAGGTGAAAATATAAGGGAAGTGATTAAAAGAGGGAGAGAAATAATACTAGTAATAGTAGCTGAATTTGGTAGCACGTGCCTATAATCCCAGCTACTTAGGAGGCTGAGGCAGGAGAATTGTGCGCTCCAGGCCATCTGGGCAACATAGAACTAGTCTCAAAATCATCCTCATCCTCATCATCAAGCTAATATTTATTAAGTACTTACTACCATGTGCCAGAAACCACTCTAAGTGTTCTGTATGTATTACTGTAATTGATTTAACCACTATAGTCATTTTGTGAAGGGTACTTTTGTAGTCTCCATTACAGAAGAGGGAAAAGAATCACAGGGAATGATGCTACGATCTGAATTTAGGCTGTCTAGCTCCACTGTGCTCTTAGTCACCATGCCAGACTACTAGGAGATAATCTACCAACCCTTCTGTGATCAGATCTGACTGCTTTAAAGCTTTTCCTTGATACTTGGAGATGAAGTACCACCCTCAAATCCGGATACAAGCAAATACATTGTGTAATAAATGAAAACAGAAAATTCAGATGTTGAGTCACTTTTTATTATGCTTAGTGTGAAAATTATGACGTTTTTGGAAATGCTACCTTTAAATAGTACCTTTTCCCCCCATTTGTAAGTTGAATAGTTGGCTTTTAGAAAATACAGTGTCTTTTATGTTCAACTAGGTTGACTTTTTAAAAATTTTTTTTATTTTAGGGAAGGGTCTACAAGGGTGTTGAGGGTCTCACTACTAGATCGGACTCATAGTGATCTGCCTGTTTACAGCCTCCCAAGAGCTGGGATTACAGGGGCGTGCCACCACACCCATTCTCAATCAACATCTCAGTGCACCCCCAGTTCAAGGCTGGGGCTGGGCAGGCATGGCAGGCCCAGGGATTGAACCCTGGCCCTTGTGCCTGCTTGCAGGTGCTTTAATCCACTGAGCTATTTGGCCAACCCTAGGTTGACTTTCTCATAAAAACAAAGAACCTGCTATCTAGGTGCCAGAGGGCTGGGACTGCACTGTTGGTGGGCATGTGTGCCTGTGTGCCTCTCTCTTGCTCTGTTTCTCAGCAGTGAGACCTTGGATGTATTTGCTCATGAAGACGCAGTATATGGGTTGTCGGTGAGCCCAGTAAATGATAACATTTTTGCCAGCTCTTCAGATGATGGCCGGGTTCTCATTTGGGACATCCGGGAGTCTCCTCATGGAGGTAGGATCCCTGTACAAAAAGAAGTCTGCTGTGTTGAGCAGTTTGATGACAGGGTCACTGAAGTCAGTTTATGACCTGAGTACCTGGGTATGGGTGGTATTAAGGAAGTAGAAATGTGAGGCTCACGTGGCAGCATGCTTGTGTATCTGGAAGTCCTGTCCTGCTCTAAGTAGTTAGAAGTTAGGCACCTTTGCCAACCCTTTTCCAGATGCCTATGAATTTGCACAAACTCTTGCTCCTGAGTGGCCCTAGGGAGCAAAAGATTGGCCCATTATGGTGGAGGGTAGTCACCAAGGACCTGCACTGGGTGATGCCAACACACACATATTCCTGGTTGTTTATAAAGCACAGGGATGCTGTGCACCTTGTGTAACACTAGTTTCAAGTTTTACTCTTTTGTTAGAAAACAAAATAACCATAGAATATGACCTTACCACAAAATAGTAATTCCCTGCAGGGAATTTTTGTGTGTGTCTCCTCCAGATGTGTTGTTTTAGTCTCTGCATATGAAATGAAGAACTTTTGTTGACGTTCTGTCATGTTCTTTAGGAAATACATCTCAGCTCATTTGCTGTAGAGAGATTTCTCTCTACAGCTGTCTTCAAAGGCCCCTTTCTCCAGTTCCACCACCTTTTGGAACACCTTCATCCTTAAATTTAGCTTCATAATGTTTACTTATGTACACAGAGTTGCTATCTGACCTGCTTTGATTGGCAGGGTGGGAGGGAGGGAGGGAGACGGAGGGAGACAGAGACAGAGAAAGACAGAGAGAGAGAGAAGAAGAGAAGGAGGAGAGGGAGGAGGGAGGGAGAAGGGGGGAGAGAGAGAGAGAGAGAGAGAGAGAGAGAGAGAGAGAGAGAATGAATATGGTATGGTGCTGGGAATCAAACCCAGGGCCACATCACACAAGTGGCAAGTACTCTACCCTGAGCTACAACCTAGCCCTGTATTTCAAGCATTGACCATGCTGAGCTGTGTTTGTCATTAAGGTTCAGACTATCAGAGAAGCTTATTGTTACAGTTCGGCAGGCCAGGTCACAGCAAGCAGTGACTGTAGCTGAGTCTCTTTGTGCTTGGGAGAGGAAGTTTTCCTGTGTTTCAGTGCCTGAGGGTGAGAGATGACTGAGCACTTCACCTTCCTAGAGCTTTGTACATCACAGTGTGTGGGTATCAGAGGTGGAAAAGGACTGTCTCCACAGGGATGTGTCCTTGGAGGCAGCAAAGTGATTCCTTCTTGAAATCTATACAAAGGGCTGCAAGAATTCTAGGTGAAGTTGACTAAGAACTAGCTGGATGCAAGAGAAGTTTAAGCATTAGGCATTTTTAAATGGTAAAAATGATACTGGCAATCAAATCATAGAAATCTATATTGAGCAACTTAGGTAACATTATGAATTAGGAGAACTGCTATTGTTTTGTCTTATCTTAATTTTTTCTTTTCTTTTTTTTTTTTTTATAATTTTTTTTTAACATTTGTTTATTTATTGTGTGTGTGTGGCCAGCTCAGCACTCCAGGGGGCGGGGCTGGCTGGCATGTGGTGCTGGGGGATCGAACCGTGGTCCCTGTGCTTTGCCAAGCTTGTTCCATGTAGGTGCTTTAGACCACTGAGCCATCTCGCCAGCCCCTTATCTTAATTTTTTCACTGTCTTGTTTTATCTTTATTAAATCTGTTTGGAGTTTAAGAGCTTTTGTTCTTTTAAAACTAATAAATTTCAATCAAAAAGATAATCCTACCATAAATCATGAATTTTTTAACTTATATGAAATTCAGTTTTACTAACTGTAAAAAAAATTTATCTTTCTCTCTTTAAGTTGTTATATAGATTTTTGAGTATTATGACTTAAAGTTTGGCTAAATTTGTTTAAGTAGCTGTTTTTCTCTTACACTCAGAAAATGTATGCAGGCTCAGAGGTAGGGTCCCTTCAGGAAGGGTCCCTATTGGCAGCTTATGCTGTTGGGCTTGTGTCCCTTTGGGATGGCTACTGTGTTTCCCTATGTGCATTCATATTTGTGGTCATCTGCCTGCCTCTGACCCAGTGTGCCTGAAATGAGCTGACTCTTAATTTCTTTTTTTCACAGAGCCTTTCTGCCTGGCAAACTATCCTTCAGCCTTTCACAGTGTCATGTTTAACCCTGTGGAGCCCAGGTTATTGGCCACAGCCAATTCAAAGGAAGGAGTAGGACTCTGGGATATTCGAAAACCTCAGAGGTGAGTCCCTCTTAATTCATAAAGTTTTCAAATTTTTCCCTCCCTCACTTCTCAGGTAAAATGATCAGCCAGCAAGTGGTGTGAGAACTTGCATGGCTGTTACTCTCAGTTGGGCATCTCTTGGAGTGTACTGGTATCTCTGAAGCAAGGAGAACCTATTTCTGAGCACCAGGCAGAATGAGAAACACACATTCCCTGCTCAGGAAAAGAGGGAGTCCTAAATTATAATCTGGACTCCAGACAATCAGTTCCAGGCAATTTTATGAAGGAGTGACACCCTCTCTTCAATAGTGCCTTCTCTCATTTGAAGCCTAGCACTGACTAGATGCACAGGTGCTTTTGCAGGGTGGTGGCTAGGGATGTGGAGATTCTCCAGAGTTGTTGCTGCTGAGCCCAGGGTTCTTAACCCTGGGCTAAAGGGGGCCCTTCCCTGGGCTTCTGAAGAAATTTGAACCTGCAGCACTGTATGGAAAACATATTGTGTACTCATCTATGTGTGTTTTTCTGAAAAGAAAGTTTGCTTTTTCCAGTACTTGAAAGGACTAATAAGCAAAACAACAAAAAGTTAAGAGCCAATATACTGTGATGCTGGGATCAGTGAGTTTTTCTTCTTTTCATTATTAAACAAGTACACTTAGAATTATCCTGACCTGGGGGGCTTGCCCCTTAGCTCAGTTCTTTAAGTGACTGCAACAAAGCAGTCAGGCTCAGGTTGTCCTGGTTCGATTCCCCACAACTCAAGCCAGCCAAACCTGCCCTGAAGGTATTCGGAACAACAAAAAAAAAGAATTATCCTGACCTTTTGGTATGAATCACTAATGGGGGAATTTCAGGCATTGAAGGATTCAGGGATGAGGGCAAATAGACCTTTTCATGTTCCGTAAATACTGTGAGGGAGAGGAGACCTTTCATGCACCTGTGTATAAAGCCAACTGCTTTATAAAAGACACAGTTAGCTCCTCTGGAAATAAAACACAGAGGCAAGTTCCTACTTTGGAAAGCATTATTGCAAAAGAGTGTCATAGAAAGTAAGCAGTTATAATTTCTTTCATGGGGGCAATAAATATAGAGGATTATCTTCCTTGAATTTTAGTCCTACCTGATTCTCTCTGGGGAGCAGTCAGGAACTGCTAAACTATTACAGCAGATCTGTGTAGCTCAGAGAGATTCTATCATGTTGAGCAGGGCTCCCTGAGGTTCTGTAGGGCAGCAGAGATTTCTCCTGCCTTTGTGTTGTACACAGACCTGGCTCTTTTCTAGTGCAAGTAGTAGCTGGCCCTGATGTGCCTTTGCATTGTGGGTGAGGAAGATAGTCTCCTACATTCAGCAGTGGTGTTCTCTGCCTCTTCATACTCTTTGAGGATTAGCTGTTCTACCCCTTTCATGTTATAAAAGGCAAGATTTGGACAGACTATGCTAGCCTTTTCATAGCCTGCAACACCTGGCTTACAGCTGCAAGTAGTAGTTGACAACTAAAGTGGATGCTGAGGTTGTTATCTCCAGAGGAAAGCTTGACTGATATATCATGTCTGTCTTAAGAAGTGGGTGTGGGTGTAAGTGTTTTAATTTTCCTCTTGATTATCTTCCAGTCTCTGCCACTAATTTTTTGCTCTGGGCTCTTTCTTGCTTTCCACTTGCCTCATTCCCCCTTTTTTTGTTTAGTTTTGTCAGAGATGGGTATTCCATTGCCATTTAAATATTGTAGGTGCATGAATGCAGCAAAATAATCTAATATACTCCAGTAGTCCATAATAGTAGTGGGTTCCCCTTACCTCATTAAATAGGGTTTCTTTTTTTTAAAAAAAAATTTTAAGTTAGCCAGGCAGGATAATCCTAACACTCTGGCAGCCTGAAACAGGAGAACTGAAATATCAAGCACAATGTGGATGACTTCAAACGACCCTGTCTTTTAAACTTGAAAAATGGAGCTGAGGATGTAACTCACTGTAGAAATCCTCTTCCTTTCCCCAGACACCACCACCAGTCTGAGTGACGATCATGATCATTGTTGTTTTACAGTAACATTTATTGAATTTCAGTGAAAAAAAATCTCCAGATTATTTCTGTTACCTGTTTTGTTTTTGAATGTTTGTACATTAATGTGGTTCTTCTACTTCCTGGCCTCTAGTCACTCTCTTCAGAGGTAACTATAATGAGCAATTTTAGTTTCTTGTATTTATTTTAGAACACAGTTTGATATAATTACCAACGTGTGTATGTATCCCTTAAAAAATTCACACTGAAGGAACCACCTAATAATATCTACTGTTCTCAATTTTTATTTCAATTAATGTATCTGGAGTTCCTTTCTTTTTTTTT
>NW_004524583.1:12915758-12918868 GCF_000260255.1 Octodon degus
TTATTTATTTATTTTGTGTGTGGCCTGCTCAGCCCACCAGGGGGCGCGGCTGGCTGGCATGTGGTGCTGGGGGATTGAACCGCGGTCCTTGTACTTTGATTGGCTTAGTTTGTTCTAAGTAGGTGCTTTAGACCACTGAGCCATCTCACCAGCCCTACAATATTTTATTAATATGATACACTTATAAACGAGGACTTCTTGGCTATTATGTACAATGCTGCATTGAACCTGGGTATACATCTCCTTGGCCTACTTTTACCAAATATCTTTAAGGACAATTTTTTGATAAAAGTTTTCTGAACTATACCTCACGACCAAAGGCTTCATAGACTTATAAGCCTGCCAAATGTACTTGAGACTGCATGTTTCTCTAAACCCTAGCACTTAAATTGTTGCTAGCCTTGTAGGAAAATAATACCTTCTTGTTTTAATTTCTTCTTCAATTATGGCTGAAATTTTGTGGTTTCTTTGGTAACCTATAGTTTTCAGAGCCCACAGGGGAGAAATGTCACCTATTAAATGTAATTGGCAATCCCACTGATTCCTTTTTTGGAATAAATGGATGAACAGTGCTGTGGGAACTAGGATGCTTTTGGCTGTTTATTTAAGCTCTTCTAATGTTCTATGAGGTTTGGGTGTCAGGAAAAAAATGGGGTATGAAATATTCTTAAACATGTCTCAATTTTATAACCACTAGAGACTGAATTATAGCTCTTTCTTGTTTAAATTTCCTCAGAACAAGTTGATGTGGAAGAAGGCGGCTCTTGCTTTTCCACATAGGATCAATTAAGCTGGTAGATGATTTGTCTCCTGAGCACATCTTCTTAGAAATCCCAAGACAATATTGGGGACAGTGCTGGATCCCAGGGGCAGACAAGCCTAGATTACAGAGTGTAGGGAGAGATTTTAGGGAATTTGTGAAATCCTCTTAGTTGCATGATCTTGCACCTATAATCCTAATGCTAATGAAGCTGAGACAGTAGGATTGCCTCAAGTTCAAGGCCAGCCTGGACTGCAGAGTGAACTCTGTCCCAGAACATATAGTTAGTTGTAGGTAAAATTGAGTGTAGTCAACTGTCTGAGTGAATATAAGTGGCATTTTTTTCTTGGGACAAGAAAAACACAGGTCCTCATAGAGACCCTTATCTGCACAGAAGACAAGAGTTACTTAGTGTTCTGAGATGTAGTCTGCTGTGGTTCCTTGCAAGCGTTATAAGTGACTTCCAGCCTATAATAGTATGTTGTGTGGGTGAATGCAGGGCCTGTTCAGAAAAACTGCTGGCCTCTTAAGACACAAATATGATCTCATTGGAGCAATGAAGGAGGCCTCACACTGAACATTTTTTTTTCCCCTTCCTGGCTTAATGTATGGATTATCCAGTTCTTGAGTAGATTCTCTGGCTTACTCCCAGACTAAGCAGCACACTTCACTTTAACTTGATTACCTGGGGATATAGAGGTAGAGTCACTCTTGTCCCACTACTGCCCTAAAATAGGCTGCTAGAGGGCTGGCTGGAAGAATAAAATGTCTACTCTGAAAAGGACTTTAATTAATCATCACATCTGACTTTTCATGGTATAGATTAAGAAACTCAGCAAAATGAGGAGAGGCAAAAGAACATTTTATGGCTTAGAGCAGTGATGATTAACCTCACAGTGTTCAGTGATACAGCCTGCTGCAGCACACATACCATAGGTTCGCCACCATGGGCTTAGAGTATAAATCTGAAGCCAGATCCAGGTGTAGAGCACCTTAGTAGGCATGTGATCCTAAGCAAGTTACTTCACCGTTCAGTGTCTTTTTTTTTTAAACATTTATTTAGTGTGTGTGGGGTGGGGGGGCCAGCTCAGCCCACCAGGGGGCGCGGCTGGCTGGCATGTGGTGCTGGGGGATCAAACTGCGGTCCCTGTGCTTTGCCAAGCTTGTTCCAAGTAGGTGCTTTAGACCACTGAGCCATCTCTCCAGCCCTCTCAGTGTCTTATAGTAATAATTAATAGCTAACATTTATTAAACATTATAAATGACAGAGGTAGTGACAATTGTTTGAATGATTACCTTATTTAGTCCTTACAATGGCCCTGTGAAATAAGTTTTGTTATTATTTTTTTTTAATTTATTATATATTTATTTATTTATTTATTTTGTGTGTGGCCAGTTCAGCCCACCAGGGGGCGGGGCTGGCTGGCATGTGGTGCTGGGGGATTGAACCGTGGTCCCTGTGCTTTGTTTAGCTTAGTTTGTTCTAAGTAGGTGCTTTAGACCACTGAGCCATCTCACCAGCCCTTGTTATTATTTTAATGGTAAGGAAATTAAGGGTTACAACTGTGGACTATTCCTAGGAGTTACCCTTTTAAAAATTCCTCTTACTGGAGTTCAATCCCCAGCACCACATGCTGTGCCAGCACTGCCCCTTAGCACACTGAGCCGGCCACCAAGACTGAGCGTGGTGGCGTATATCTGTAATCCCAGCACTGGAGAGGCTGAAAACAGGAGAATCACTATGAGTCCAGGCTACGTAGTGAGACCCTGTACCAAAATAACATAAAAAATATAAATAAAGATTCCTCCTTCCTTTCTGTAAGTGCTGTCCTACTGAGTACAAAAGCTAACCTCTTTATACCATCCCCTCCTGGCCCAGCCTTTGTCAATATACTAGCTTTCCAGTTGTCTTGCTTTTCAAAGCACGGAAACCTGCATGTGCGGTTTTACTATTTTACAGTAAAGCTTTAGAACAGAGATTGGAAACTAGCTGTGTATTGGCTAGATTGAACCCACAGAGGTAGCCACAGAACTGTTCATGATAGAGTTTAGGAAACTACACAGAAAAAAATGGCATTTTTAACATCTTTTGGAAAGGTCAAGGGGCTAGCCAGATAGCGGATTAAAGCGCTTGTTTAGGCAGATGCAGCAACCTGGGGTTATATTCCCAGCATGCCTTGTGAGCCCTGCCCCTGCGGTACACTGAGACGGTGATTGAGACTGGGCATGGTTGTGTGTACCTGTAATCCCAGCACTTGGGAGACTGCAAACAGGAGGATCACTATGAGTCCAATCTGTGTAGTGAGACCCTGTAGAACCTGTACTAAATACATTAAAAAGAAAAGGAAAG
>NW_004524583.1:12919268-12925772 GCF_000260255.1 Octodon degus
GGCTGGCATGTGGTGCTGGGGGATTGAACCACGGTCCCTGTGCTTTGCTAAGCTTGTTCTAAGTAGGTGCCTTAGACCACTGAGCCATCTCACCAGCCCTGTATTTATTCTTTACCTGACCTTGCAGATATTGGAGTTGGAAAGATCAGCTTTAGGGATTTTAGTATGGTGGCTGGGCCAGAGGAAGGGAAATTTTGAGTATAATTGAGTAAAAGAAAAATCTTCATATTTGCAAGGATATATTGCATATTTGAGCAAGATACCACTTATTTCATTTAGATTTTGCTCACTTTTCATAACCATCCTCCTTTGTCCTTGTCCAGCTCCCATTTGTCTTGTTTGGACTATTGCAGTAGCAGAACAGTTTCCAGAACTATGATCCACTAGTGTCTAGAGAATTCAAGAAAAGCAGAGTTTCTCTGTTGTCATTCTGTTTGTCTCATTCTTTTTATTGCCTTTTAAACTGTCTCTTTCCAAATAATCTTTCCCCCTTTTGGGGGCAGTTGTGAAAATGGGATCTTCAG
Organism: Octodon degus; assembly: GCF_000260255.1. Lineage (NCBI taxonomy): Eukaryota > Metazoa > Chordata > Mammalia > Rodentia > Octodontidae > Octodon > Octodon degus. The sequence continues at coordinate 12,919,793 of NW_004524583.1, forward strand.
TAAAGCACCTGCTGTAGGTCAGCAGAGCTCGGAAGCTAACTGGCAAATGTGCTTATTCACACAGATACTTGTGTGTGTGCTGTTCAGGTGAGGCCTCCCCTAAGCACAAGGTACGCCAATTACAAGAGCATCAGTCCCTTCATGTGTGAACCTAACCTTCCCTAGGAAAGTCAGAATGCAAGGGCATGGCCAGCAGCCTCAGCTAGCCCTCTGGCTCCCTGCAGAGAGGGACAGTCCATCAGAACCTGAGCGCAAGGGAGAATGAGCCAGGTAAAGGCACAGAAAATGTTTAGGCACAGAAATGACCTGGGCTGGGGATGGAGCTCAGCAGCACAGTGCCTGCCTGGCAAGCACAAGGTCCTGAGTTTGATTCCTGGTATAAAAAAAGAAAGAAAGAAAGAAAGAAAGAAAGAAAGACAGACAGACAGACAGACAGACAGACAGACAGACATATTATGTTCACATGCTAATAACCAAGGCCTTGGATACAATGTTTGATTTTTTTTTTGGATGGCTGGGAGACCACCTGTATTTTTCCTAGATTTGCTGAATTTATTCTCCCAAAGGGAGGAATTCTCAGCTGTGGCAGACTGTATTATTCCCCAACACAGTGAATTAAATCCAGTCTGTCTTGATGTAGCTGGCTATTGGCTCTAACTTTGCTCTATGAACAAGGCCTCTGGTAGTCTGGAGTAATGTCAGATTGTTTGAAAGAAGGTGTGATTGGCAGGATGTGCTCCTTGTGTTAGTTCCTTGATTCCAGCCACGTGTTATATTGTTGTATCTTGGCCCTTTTTACTTCCTTGTCCCCTCCCTTCCCTTTTATCCGCATGTTCCTTCTCCATCTCTATGGTCTATGTATTTCTTCATAGTTGTTTATATAATGTAAACCAGGAAATCTAAGTCATGGAAGTATTCCTAATTTACATACAGTCCCACTACCTTAAAAAAAAAAAAAAGAGAGAGAGCTGGGGAGATAGTTCAGTAAAATAAGCACTTGCCTGGCAAGCTCAAGGTCCTTAGTTCAATCCCCAGTACCGAAAAAAAAATAAAGACTGATAGTGTTGACAAGAATTTGGAGCAAATAAAACTCCCATTAGGGGAAACTATTTTTATTTATTTATTTATTTATTTAAATATTTATTTATTTATTTATTTTGTGTGTGTGTGTGGCCAGCTCAGCCCACCAGGGGGCGGGGCTGGCTGGCATGTGGTGCTGGGGATTGAACCATGGTCCTTGTGCTTTGCTTTGCTTTGCTTAGCTTAGCTTGTTCTAAGTAGGTGCTTTAGACCGCTGAGCCATCTCACCAGCCCCGAAACTATTTTTAGTATTTACTAAAACTAAATATGACTCAGCAATCTCTTAGGTAATTCTAGGAGAAATGAGTATATATTGGCACCAAAGACGTATACAAAAATATTCCCAGTTGCTTTATTCATAATGGCCCAAAGCTAGAAACAGCCTAAATGTCTGCATAAGGAAAATGGATAAATCAACCATGGAATAGCCATACAATACAATATTGAACAAACTATAGATACATGCATTGACTTGGATGAATCTCATAGTCATAGTGTTGAATGACATGCCAGTTACAAGAGTCTACACTGCATGACTCCCATTGTATGATGTTCAAGAATGGGAAGGTTCAAGAATATATGCAGTGTATTATTTGTTGAAACTGTACTTCCGATTTGATTTGAAACTGTCTCATTGCTATCTATTTATCAATAAAACTTTGAAAAAAAAAAAAAAAAGAATGGGAAGGTTAGAGAAGTCAGACTGGGCGGTGGTGGCATGCACATGTAATCCCAGCTCTGGGGAGGCTGAAAACAGGAGGATAGCTATGAGTCTGAACTGCGTAGTGAGAGTGTACCAAATACATTTTTATTTATTTTTATGTGATCTGAAGAGAGACCAGAGTATCTCTCCAAAGTATTTTTTTTTTGAATTTATTTATTTATGTGTGTGTATGTGTGTGTGTGTGTGTGGCCAGCTCAGTCCACCAGGGGGCGGGGCTGACTGGCATGTGGTGCTGGGTGATTGAACTGTGGTCCTTGTGCTTTGTTAAGCTTGTTCTAAGTAGGTGCTTTAGACCACTGAGCCATCTCACCAGCCCTCTCCAAAGTATTTTTGTTGTTGTTGTTGTTTTTAATTTTATTTATTTATTTGGGGGGGGCAGCTCAGCCCACCAGGGGGCGGGGCTGGCTGGCATGTGGTGCTGGGGGATTGAACTGCGGTCCCTGTGCTTTGCTAAGCTTGTTCTAAGTAGGTGCTTTAGACCACTGAGCCATCTCACCAGCCCTTTATTTATTTTTAAATGATTTTATTTATTTATTTTGTGTTTTAGGGAAGGGTACAGGGTGTTGAGGGTCTCACTACTAGATCGGACTCATAGTGATCTGCCTCTTTACAACCTCCCAAGAGCTGGGGTTATAGGCATGTGCCACCACGCCCAGTCTTAACTGCCATCCCTGGGGGTGGAGCCAGGGGACCAGCACGGCAGGCCCAAGGATTGAACCCTGGCCTCTGCACCAGCTTGCAGGTGCTTTAATCCGTTGATCTATTTGGCCAACCCTCCAAATACATTTTTTAAAAAAGGTCAGAATAGTACTTACCCCTGGAGTAGGTGCTGACTGAGAAAAATCATACCTTGATCTAAGTAGTAGTTTCATCAGTGTAAACTTCTTCACTGTTAGTGTTGATGGCCCCTCTTTCCTGTTCATCAGTCCCCTGCCACATTCCACCCTCACCATAATGTGCTGGCTTCATTGTAAAAATTTATTGAGCTATATAAACACAGAAATATTTTACTGTATTATACATTAAAGTAAGTTTTTAAAAAAAAAAAGAATCCAAAGCCACTGTTAGCTCAAGTATTTACCTTCTTTCCAGTGTGATTCCAGTGGTTGTGGCAACATTTTAGCTTTTTAATTTTTTTGTACCTATTTGCAGTACATAATGATTATATTCATGGAGAGTTGGCATATGTACATAACACATCTTAATTTTTTTATGCCCCCAATATCCCTGTCATGAGCTTTTTAAGGAGCTAGTGGAAAGGAACAAAGAGAAGAAAGTCAGGAGGACCCAGAATTTAGATGATATTTAGGAAGTGACATGAGAAAACCTGGACCTCATAGGCTGAGGCAGGAGGATCAGCACAAGTTTGAGCCCCCACCCCCAGGCTACATAGTGAGCTCAAGGCCACCCTGAAACTATATAATGAGATCCTGTCTCAGCATTGGAAAAAAGGAAGCTTGGGCCTCATTGGAGTTTGGTTGTCAGGGACTAGTCAAGGACATGACTTCCTGTCTCTTTTCCCATCTGGTCATCTTTACCAGACAGCCCCAAAAGTGCTCATGACAGTGATCTGTGCACTGAAACCCTGAATGAAAGCTTTTGTTTTCTCACTGGCACTCCTTTGTTGACATCTGTTTTTAGTAATGCTGTCATCACTCCTATAATCATCCTGGCTGAAATCTCAAGAGTGCTGTGTAATTCTTTGGCCTCTTTCCCTCTGTCACTGTTAGTGTTGATGGCCCCTCTTTCCTGTTCATTAGGCCCCTGCCACATTCCACCCTCACCATAATGTGCTGGCTTCACTGGCTCTGCTGGCTCTGACTGAGGCTTACCTGTTCCTGTGGCAAAGGCCCTTAAACATGATTATTGCTGCTGGCCTGTCCAGGAACTTTAGTGGCTGCTTATCTGTGTTTACCTTCCTACCCCCAGAACTTAGGATGTTGGATGCCCCCAAAAAAATATCTCAGAAAGAAAATATAACCTATTTGTCGGATAAAATTAAAATTCCTTAAACAGTTTGCCCTTTCTTGCTGTTAGTCTCCCTTCTTCTCCCTTCTCTGCTTGCACTACTCCTCTCACATACACACATACAAGTGCCCATCAAGGAGAATTTCTCCTTTATTGATTTTTTTTTTTTTAAACCATTCAATTCCTAATTACCAAATGGTAGGGCCTGGGATCTAACTCATTGGTAGAATGTGTTAGCATGTGTGAAGCCCAGAGTTTGATCTCCAAGGACTGTACTAAAAAAAAAAAAAAAAAAGTAAAATGGTAACCCATCAAGGAGATACTAGACCACCCTGCTACACACCCTTTTTAAAAAAAATATTATTTTTTTATTTTTTTGTCTTTTTGAGATAGCTTTCACTGTGCAGTTCAGGCTGGCCTTGAACTCACTTTGTAACCCCATGGTTAGAACACTGTTATAAACTCCCAGTGATCCTCCTGCCTCAGCCTCCCAAGTGCTGAAATTATAGGCATGTGCCACCACACCCAGCTGCTACACACTCTTAAAGGTTTTTTTTTCCTGTGTCTGAAGCACCCTGCACAGTTTTGGCACAGAGTATGCATTTAATTAATAAAGTTTATCCTTAGTATTAAGAAGAGAGTTTCTTTGTTCAGAATCTCTGCAAAGTACTTTTGGTTTGTGGAGTTCATATTGCATATATCAGTTGCCTCTTTTGCTGTATTAATTATTAAATGAGTATCTCTTCTAACTAAACCAGCTTATATCTCATATTCTTCCCAGCACTTGGGAATTGTGTCTCCAAAAGGAAACACTTGCACTAATCTGTATTATTACTTGTGTTTTCCTGTGAATTTTTAAGGGCAGGACAAGATTTTATTCATCTTTAATCCCTAGTACCTAGCACAATGCTTGGAATGTTATGGAAATTTAGCAAATATTGAGTGAGTGCATAGTATTATACTCATCCCAAAATTGTCTGCATCTTCAAAGGTAACTTTCTGTAATGTTTCTGAACCTGTAATCTCTGAGTGTATGGTGTGGATCAAAATATTGTATCTAAGGAATCAATCCTTAGAGGATGTGTAAGGGTTATTGTGGGGCTTTAACAGCTTCTGTCAATTAATTATGTGGAACAAAGCCAGGTACTGTATTCCACAGACTTGCTTTCTATCTTTTAGGCCACAAGATGGAGCTATAAAAGCAATTTTGCACATGGGGGGGGCATGTATCCTAACCTAATGATTCTCAAACTTTAAGCATCAGAATCACCTGGAGAGCTTATTAAAGTTTCTACTCCCTGAAGCCCTACCTTCAGGATTAGAGTGGGACCTATGAATCTCCCATTTTGAAACATATAGTTCAGGTGATTAATCAACTATACTTATATTGCATGATGGAAACTGGTTATTCCTAGAGAATAGCCAAAATGGGTTATTCTCATTTTGGTAGTTAAATCCACAGTCTTTGGGCTTTACTTAGAGCTTCCTTTCCATCCTTCAGTTATTGTGAATTAACTTTCATATGGAATTATATAGTTTCCTTTATAAATACTTTAATATATACCCAACAGATTATTATTTTTAAAAATTAAAGACTAGCAGTGGTGGCACATATTATGATCCCAGGGGTTGAGAGGCTGAGGAAGAATTGCCATGGGTCCAAGGCCAGCCTAGGCCACATAGTGAGTTCGAGGCCAGCCTGAAGTACATATCAAGACCCTGTCTGAAAAAAACAAATATATATAGAGAGACTTTAGGTAACATGAAGTTATTTTTTATTTTTTGTTTTTTGGGGTTTTATTTTTGGTATTGGCCTTTTACACTGAGCTACATCCTCAACCTCTCTTTTAGTTTTTTATATTGAGACTAAGTCTTGCTAGGCTGCCCAGATTGACAACTATAATTATTTGCCAAGTTACAATCCTCTTGCCTCCACCTCCCAGAGTGCTGGGATTACAAGTATGTACCACCGTGCTGAGCCTCCTTACTATTTATTTATTGAAGAAATTGAGCTATTTATCTTACAGGATTTCTTGTCTATGCTAGTCACATTCTGCCATTAAAAATGTTCCTTTGAGGACTGGTGAGATAGCTCAGCAGGTCTAAAGCACCTGCTTAGGCAAGCTTAGGCAGGCACAGGGGACCGAGGTTCTATCCCCTGTACCACATGCTGCACCAGCCTTAACCTCAGGGTGGGCTGAGCTGGGT
>NW_004524583.1:12925872-12934201 GCF_000260255.1 Octodon degus
AAAAAAAAAAAAAAAAAAAAAAAGTTCCTTTGACTTTGCCTTTCCCCATAAAGTGGTATTACACCTAATGGGCTTGAGTTGAGATGGGGGGGGGGGTTGTTAGTGGGACTTGACCCCAGGACTGTCACATTGCACTACATTTCCAGCAGAAGGCATCCAGGTCAAAGTTGAGGCCAGGAGGCATCTCCCCAGCCAGCTCTTTTGGAGGATGACCCAAATCCTGTAGCTGCTGCATAAGATCTAGCACCATCTCAAAATGTGCCTTCTGAGCAGCCTCACTCTCTGTGGGGGTCTCAGCTTCAAACTGCTTACATATTTTGCCCATGACATTATGCTGCTCCTGATATTTTTCAAATTGCTCTGGAGGTAGAGATTCTCGGTGACTCTGTAACCATTCTGGATACTTCTCCATGATCTCCTTCAGTAATGGGTGTAGCACATCCTTGGCCAGAAGGTTCTGCATGATATTCTGCATGATGGGGAGGATGTTTCCTTCTCCATCCTCTTCATCCATGCCCAGCCCTTCCATGGCCTTGTTCAGTTCCTCATCTGACATGCCTGAGTTCTGAAGGTCAGTGGCATTTTTGGCTAGTCCACTTAATGTCTCCTTTAGGCAAGTAGTGAATTCTTGCTGGGCGGTTGCGTCACTGCCCACTCTCCCAGCAGCCTCTGAGAGCTTTTGGAACTGCTCCACCAGGTGGGGCTCTTCCTCAGCCAACTCTTGCATTGCCTTCTCAAACTCTGCAGTAGCTTGGGAAGCCAGCTCACTGTCGAACAGTTCCTGGAAAAACTTCTCTTGGGAGGCGAACAAGGCATCTTTCCAGAAGCTCCTCCAATTCCCGGTCCGCCTTGGCTGCAACACTACTGTCTTGCTCAGAGGCAGCCATCTTGCTTTCTCAGTCTTCTCGAGTGTTGGGATTATAGGTGTGTACCACCATTCCCAGCTTCTTCTGCTGTTTTTAAATGTAATTGGGTAGGACATGTATTCAGTGCATGCAGAATTCATTGGTCAGTTTCTGAAACCAAATAGATGACTCTAGTTTTATTTAACTTGTGATTGGCATCTTAAAAATTCTTAGTTTTCCTTTTGAACTTCTCTGCAAATATCAGAAGTTTGCCTTCTATATATCCCATGATATAATCAAAATATCTGTTGTTCTGTAAACTTTTGTTTTTGTTGGCTCCTTATGATTAGCAAATTGATGAATTTACTTCTCTTGAAGAATGTATGGGGGCTGGTGAGATGGCTCAGTGGTCTAAAGCACCTACTTGGAACAAGCTTGGCAAAGCAGAGAGACCGCAGTTCAATCCCCCAGCACCACATGCCAGCCAGCCCCGCCCCCTGGTGGGCTGAGCTGGCCACACGCGCACACACACACACAAATAAATAAAATTTAAAAAAAAAGAATGTATGGTAGTGTCATATGGAAAGTAGGAGACCTGGATGTGGTCACTGGCAAGTCACTTTTGTGGGCCATGATTCTTTGTCTATGAGAAGAGGACTTCTGGCCAGGCATAGTGCCACAAGCCTGTGCTCAGAGCACTCTGGAAGACCAAAGCAGAAGAGTATGAGTTTGAGCCCAACCTCGGCAAATTAGCCTCTTAGTTACACCCTGTTTCAAAGTAAAAAATTAAAAAAGGGGGGAGATGTAGCTCAATGTGAAGAACCTGAATTCACCGTGCAGCATTATTTTAAAAACAAACAAAAAAACTATACCTGTCTCAAGATTGGGTTTTTTGAGCAAACCAGTGTTAGAACCATGTGAATGTTAGTGGAGCTTCTTTGGTTTTTTTGTGGAACCAAGGATTGAACTCAGGCCCTTGCACTTGCCAGGGAAGCACTTATTCTACTGAGCCATCTCCCCGGCCTCCTGGAGCTGCTTTAAAAAAAACAAAAATGTTCTAGGAGCTTTTCAAAACTGTTGCTTATGTTCTATTATGAGATCATTGGTTCAACAGCTATTTATTAAATCCTTATTGTGTATTTGCCACTGTTTAAGCACTTAAAACACACAAGGAAAAGATAGAAAAGCTAATAGTGGGAGAAGACAATTTTGCAAAAATACAAAGTATGTAGGTTGGTGATTAATGCAGTAAAAGACAGTGAAGTGGCAGGAAACACAGGGAGTATTGGGGGAGGTCACATTTCTGCATAGGATGTAGGAAAGGCCTGCTTGAGGGTATTTGAATAAAGAAGAATGTGAATGAACCATGCTCATATTTAGGGAAGATCCATTCAAGCTGCAGGATCAACAAGCTGGAATGCCTTGTATCGGAAGCATGCCTAGTATATTGGAGCAGTAAGTGGGGCAGCCTGTGGATGAAGTGGAGTAAGATAAAAAAGTACTAGAATAGGGGATGGGGTTAGAAACTTGAGGGTAGGAGGGATTGTCTGAGCCTTTTTGGTATTGTAAGGAGTTTAGTTGAACAGGGAGCCACTGAAGCATTCTGAGCAAAGGAACCATGTGACTGGATTCATGGTTCATTCTTTGTTCAGGATAAACTGAGGTGTGGGTGTTTAACCAAGGCCGGACATGATGGCACATGCCTATAATCCCAGCACTCCAGAGGCTGAGGCAGGAGGATCATTGGGTTCAACAAGGCCAGACTGCAATATAAAATAAGACCCTGCCTTGAAAAAAAGAAAAAGGACTAGAACAAGAATAGGCAGCAAGCTCTTTCCAAATCTAGTGAGTCATGAAATCAATTTTAGATGGTCATGAGTATTTAATAAATACAAAAAATAGAATAGAAAATTAATGCATTGCATAAGTTTGTGCTAAATAAATGTGGTACTGGGATAGATTATAAAATGTATTTATTACAAAGGGTAACCATAAAAAACATTGGAAAGCCATGTTGTGAGGCACTCATAATACTGCCGACAAGAGGAGATTGGTTTTCAGATGCTTGGTTCCTATATGGAACAAGCTACCCTCTTACATTATTGTCTCATCAGTCAGGGGTTTGAGGAAGGAATATTTACTTGATTTTTTTTTTTTTTTTGAACTGGGGATTGAACTTAGGTCCTTGCGCTTGCTAGGGTAGTGCTTATTCTACTGAGCCATCTCCCTGGCCCCAATCTTTTTATCTTATTTTCAACTTTTTTGCATAGGCATTCTTAGTAACAAATTGTGGTTTTTGTTTTCTAATCCTTTTATGCATAGGATATTTCCCCTGAGCTCTTCTTTCCTGTGGCTTTGTGGCCATGTTCTTGGACCAGAATCCTCCCATTTCTTCTCTAACCACAGGGATTGCCTGTTTACCTGCATATCTTCCTACCCACAGCTTTTGTGCTTCTGTTGCTGTGAGTTGCCATAGTAACTGCCAATTCCATCTCCCTTCTTCCCCCCTTTTTTTTTCTTCTTCCTGCCAACAATTGTTTACTGAACTCTTCCTCTGTGAGATCTGGGATGGCCCTGTGTGAGATAAAGATGAAATGGCTGCCTACCAGATTTCCTCACTGAGTCACAAAGTTCTTGGTAAATGGAGATTTGTGTGTGTGTGTGTGTGTGTAGCGCACTCAGCCTGCCATGGAGGCAAAGTGGTAATGGGGATCAAACTAAGGTCCCTGCGGTTGCCTTAGCAGGCACTTTAGACCACTGAGCTATCTCACCGGCCCAGTACAGGGAGTTGGAATAAGCCAGGGAATCTGAGACTTGGGCTGATTCAATCTGGTGGGCAAGTTATGAGTATTTTAGAAGAAATCTGTTACGGCATCGAGATCTGGGTTGATTCTGTGTGTCTTGTGGGCTCTCTGAACCAAAACCAAAAATATCTTTTTAAACTTTGGGCATTTTCCTCTGGAGGATGAAGATTTAGGAGCATTGTTGTTTCTGCCATGTTTGCTTTGTGGATGGGCCACACATGCCATTTAGTTAAGTAGTGATCTCTTCATTAAAAATTTAGTCAAGCTGAATGTGGTAGCGCAAACCTGTAATCCCAGCACCTGGAGGCAGGAGGATTGCTGTGAGTTCAAGGTCATCCTGCACTACACAATGAGACCTTATCTCAAAAGAAAAAAAATTTAATCAAGCCATTTGCCAACTTCAATCAGACTTAAATGTCTGGATGTTCAACAAGTGTACTGATCTCATAATTGATTTCCAAATCAGAAAAGTTTAGTGGTGAATCATGTTCAGAAAACAATAAACTTTTTTCAGTCACATTGGTTTTTTTAGGAATTTTTTTGAGACAGGGTTTTGCTATGTAGTTGAGGCTGGTCTTAAACTCACTGTGTATCCTAGGCTGGCTGTAAAGTCACATCAGTCTTCCTGCCTCAGCCACCCAAGTGCTAGGGTCACAGGCATGCGCCATCATGCCTAGCCACAATGTATTTTCATTCATTCAGTGGTTCTGATTCCCTTTAGATAAATTTCAGATTTTGATTTTACTGTTTTAGAGAAACAGAAGCCAGCATGGTAGTACATGCTTGAATCTTCAAGTACTCAGAAGGCTGAGTTAGGATTGCTTGAGCCTAGGAGTTTGAGGTCAGCCTGGGCAACATTGTAAGATTGTCTCAGAAACAACACCATGAGGACAAATCAAAGAAAAAAGAAAAGAAAAGAAAGCCCAGGTTCTTCAGCTATCTTCCCCCTTTCCAATTCATATAAAAGAAATGGGATTATTCGGACCCTAAACACACTTGAATAGAAGCAGTGTGTGGACTGTGACTCCCTGAATTTGTTCACTTTTCACCTATTTCTAGTACCTTCTAGGATTTTTGTTACAGGAAGTACAGTATATCCCATATTTTTTATAAGGCTTCCTGTCCTGTTTTTCCCTAGTCACGGGGCCTCCCTTTTGCCTCTCAGAACAAGATTCCTATAACTGCATGAGAGATCTAAAAGTATAGGCAAGAGAAAATTTAGTGACTATCTTGGAGCCCACAAAAGATGCCTGTATTGTGGCTGGATTACAAATGGTGAGTCAAGGAGCTTGGGTGTGGGTAGGATGGGCATGCACAACTGTCCCAGGAAGACTTCTGTGGCCTGCTGAGAGTGGGCTGAGGAAGTTCCTGTTAACAGATGGAGTTTGCCAGAGGCTCAGCTTCTTGTCCAGGTACTTGAGCTGATGCCGGGCCTGCTGCTGTGGAGAGTAGGGCCTGCCAAATTTCTTGCTGTTGAGTCTTATTTCAACCTCCTACCCTTCCTCAGTTCTACAGATGTTGGTTTGTTTGCACAGTCTATGCTGATCTTGGACTCTAAGCCTCTCATTGTTTTTGAGCTCAGTGTTTAGACAGTACCACATGCCTGTGGTGACCAAGGCACCCTGTAAAGGAAACGCCTGGAGGCTAACGTCCTTGTGAGTCGTTCTCTGTATGTGAGTGTGCCTGCATTTAATACCATTATAAGAGCATTTCTCTGCAGGGATTATTACTTGGGGGCAACAGGGATACCAGACTTCATATCTGGAGTTCTAGAGTTGGTTTTCTAAGTCTCTTCTCTTTCCCATTTATTCTGCTTATGAGGGCGTTACAGGCTGTTTCCCCAAACAGTATCTCTACACATAACAGCAGCATAGAACATTCCTTCCCTTGGTGAGAAGACTGCTTTGGAAACATGTGAGACATAGGACTTACTATGGTTGGTGTTGGTGTAGTTGGCAGCAGTGGTTATTTTTATGACCATACTAGGCTGGCAGTTGCTTTTGAGCTGTAGTTTCAGGGTTCCTCTTCCCACAAGATACCTCTTTACATGCTTTCTTAATCTACCAGAAAAACAGTGTCATGGTTTGTGTTTAGATGTCCCACCAAAGCCTCATACAATCATAGGTGGGTTTTTTTCAGAGATAGCTAGATCTATAGTTCGTGATGCTGAGATTAAGGATGTGTGATTACTAATCAGTCCTCTGATTGGTTTGGTATCACCCTAATCTCAGTAACCTGGAAAATATACAAAGGACAGAAAGAGGCTTGTCTTCTCCTTTGTTTGCTTGCTTTTGTTGTCTCCTGCCTGCCTTGAGCTGGTTTGCTTCTATGGTGCCCATCTGCCTTTGAGCCAGCCTATTATGGACTGAAACCTCTGCAAACTGAGCTAAATTAACCTTTCCCCCCTTTGACTTTGGATATATCAAGTATTTTTATCTCAGCAACAAGAAAAGTAAAACAAGATAGTTTTTACTTGGTGAAATGTTATTAAAACTTCTTCCTTAAAAATCTTACGAAAAGAATAATAAATCTGATAGGCTCTAATTTAGGTGCCCTGGGGACATTTTTAGCTCTGTAATTCCTAGTATTTATAAACTTTTTCTCTAAAATTGCTGAGATCATATCCTTTCCATAACAACAGTGTGTGTGTGTGTGTGTGTGTGTGTGTGTGTGTGTGTGTATTACTAGCTCTGACATGGCACTCCTTTGTTCGGTATCCTGACACACATACTTAAATTCATTCTTCTACCAGCAATTCAGTGATCTAAGACTTGAACCAGAAACACAAAAAGAAGACTTGGCTATGACATGGGCAGCAAGCAGTTTTGACCTCTATTGTACTCAGTGATTAGATAATCAAGGAACTTAACTACTAGAAAGATAAAATACACAGAGACACCCTTTAAAATTAGTACTGTATAATTTCATTTTCCTGGCCATCTTGTAATACTGGTCATACTGGAACTATCTTCTGAGGCACCAAGGTAAATTATTTAGGACTATATTATGTGATGTGTTTAAAAGATGTTATGGGGCTGGGAAGATATCATGATATCTAAGTGCCTGCCTGGCAAGCATAAGGACCTGGGTTCGATCCCCAGCACCGCATGCCGTGTTGGCCATGGAAACCAGACACGGCACTATGAATCGGAGTTGCGTGACGAAACCCTGTACCACATAAATAAATAAATAAATAAATAAATAAATAAATAAATGATTAAAAAATAAAAGATGTTAACATAATGAAACTGCAGAATGCTAGATGAACATACTACTCTCTCTAGTAAAGTTAGATAAATGGAATTCCAGTATATTTATTAATCAAAGTATATTTCAGAGTAAATATAAAACATTTTCCCTTTTCATTTGCTTGTACTGCTTGCTCTGCATTTGACTTGTAAAATTTCCTTTAATATTTGCCCTGTGGTTATGCTATATGTAATATAAAAATTCTCTGAAGCAGAGTAAAAATTCAAAAATAAATATTTATTGGCCTTTTGCAATGATTATTGAGAAGTACTCAGAAAAAATCCATTGTCCTTGCTAATGATTTTATCTTTAATACAGTGAATAAATATTTCCTTAAGATACTATTCATGGCCGGGGAGATGGCTCAGTGGAATAAGTGCTTCCCTGGCAAGCGCAAAGGCCTGAGTTCAAACCCTGGTGCTGAAAAAAAAAAGATACTATTCATGATTAGCCAGTTGGAATTGATATAACTTCCTTTAATGGGGTCTTGATGAATCTTTTGGGGGGGGGTGCACTTAGCTTGGTTTTAATGTGTCTTACTTTCAAGATGTTTTATTGGCCTTGTAAATTTACATGGAATTTGTCTTTTAGAGATTGAAAGGAAAAAGCTTACATTTTAAGTAACTTGCTTTAATGTAACTCAGGAGTCATTTTGATCATTATTTTCATCTCACTACTGCAGGCCGGTGAGATAGCTGAGCAGTCTAAAGAACCTACTTAGACAACCTTAGGCAAGCACAGGGGATTGCAGTTCAATCCCCAGCACCAAATGTCATGTCAGCCCCATCCTCAGGGTAGGCTGAGCCGGCAAAAAAAAAAAAAAAATCAACCTGCATCTCACTAGTGCGTGGAAATACCCTTTTGTTGAAATTCTTATACACAAGCCTGACAAGAAGCCTTAGGTACATGTGAAGAAGGAAGTTCAGGGTAGGGGAGATAGCTCAGTGGTGTAAGCACCTGCCTGTCAAGTGCAAGGACCTGAGTTTGATCCCTGGTATACCTGCAATCTGAGCACTGAAGAATCTGAGACAGGAGGATCACTATGAGTCTGAGCTGTGTAGTGAGACCCTGTACCAAATAATTAAGATTTTTTAAAATTTTATTTTATTGCAAAACAAATAGCAATGAGACAGTTTTAAAGCTAATAGGAGAGTTTCAATAATTAATACATTGTACATTGTTATCTTCTCATTGAATTAAGTGAAAGTAGCTGTATATCCTAACTTCTGTATATACAAATACAAAATGGTCCTTCCTTTGTATCTCCTTTTTTTGTTTAGTCCTGTCAGAGATGGGTATTCCATTGGCATCTAAGCACTATAGTTGTGTGAATTCAGCAAAACAATCCAACACAGTGCAGCAGTCCACAATAGTAGTGGGTTATCCACAGAAGTTGTTGACTTGAGCCTTTCACAGCTCAGCATATTAATA
>NW_004524583.1:12934451-12937649 GCF_000260255.1 Octodon degus
CTATACATCATCGATCCCTTTCCTCTGTGGCTCCATAATCTCCTTGATCAGAAAATGTGGGGCACAACTGAGTTACATGATGTTACAGTACAGGTTCTCCTATGTCCTGAGTCTTCACTGACCTTGAAAGGCTAGGGCCATAATGTTGGCTGACCTTGCAGCCCTTCCTTTTCTCCAATTTTTGATCTGCAAACTTTGGTTGTTAACCCTGCAGAAAAGAAGCTTATTATTACCCTGCAATATATGAAGTTTGGTTTACCCTATCTGTCTAAATATCAAAACATCTTAGGCGTAACAGGGAACGGGTATTTTCCATCAAGTATGATATGTTAAACTTTAAGTCCCTACAGAATATGAAGAAAAAAATAATTAAAAAAATAGGAATAAACACATTTTTACACAGAAATTTAGAAATCTAACCATATACAGCATTGTAGCAGAGCAGTCCTGTGACTTTTTTTTTCTTGTCTTTTTTTTTTTAAATTTATTGCCTTTTTTAAAAAAAAATTTACTTGAGAGAGAGTATGGTAATAATTGGTACGTTATGACAAGAAATATGTATTTAGAAGACCAGAGTGACAGGCATTCCAAGTGTGACCCTTCTATTGCACATTGTCATCTTCAGTGCAGTAGCTTGGTTCGCAGGTATCAGCATATATAGTTAGTCAGGGTGAGAATCCTGCCAGTTAACTGCTAGTTTCAAAAACTTGCTGATGTTTCTCAGGATCATTGCCTTACCCATCTCATGCATATAAATGCATGGCTTTGCCCCTGTCATGTTTCCCAGCTTTTCTCCTTGCCCTCTCCTCATTGTCCGATCCTCAAGTTCTTGCTTTCCTTTTAATTGTGTTATACGTTTCTATTTGTAATTCTTCTTTTGAGTTCTTACACTAGGGAGACCAAACAGTATTTACACATTTGGGTCTGGTTTATTTCGCTTATAAGTATATCTTCAAGTGGCATCCACTTAAATATGAAGGCTTCAAGTTTATCATTATAGCTGAGTAATACTCCACTGTATAGAAATAACACATCTTTTTCAACCATTCCTCATGTGACGGGCATCTTGGTAGTTTCCAAGATTTGGCTATCACAAATTGTGCTGCTATAAACATAGGTACACATATATTATTACGATATGACACTTTCAATTCTTCCGAGAAAATTTCCCAGTAGGGGGATAGCTGGTTTGAATGGGATTTGCAGTCCTATTTTTTTTTAAGGAGTCTCCACACTGATTTCCATAACAGTGGCACCAGTGTGCATTCCCACCAGCAGTGGAAAAGCGTTTCCTTTTCCCCACAGCCTCTCCAACATTTCTTGTTTGTTGATTTGTTTATAATAGCCATTCTTTCTGGGGTGAGATGGTATCAGTGTTGTTTTAATTTGCATTTCATGGATGGCTAGTGATGTGGAGCATTTTTTCATATATTTATTCGCTTCTTTAATTTCATCCTCTGAGAAGTGTGTGTTCATCTCAGATGCCCATTTCTGGATTGGGTCTTTAAATTTAGGGGCCCTAATGTTTTTAGTTATTTATAAATTCTAGAGAGCAGACCTTTGTCTGAGTGCTTGTTAAAAATTTTTTCCAAAATTGTGGGTTGTCTTTTCACTTTGTTGGTAATTTCTTTTGAAATGCAAAGACGTCTCAAATAAGAGATGGTCCCAGTTGTTAATTCTTTCGAGTAATACCTGTGCTTTTTGATTTTTATTCATGAACTCTTTGCCTACCCCTATGTCTTCAAGAGTTCCTCCTACCTTCTCTTCCAGGAGATTTAGTGTTTCTGTTTTAATGTTTAGATCTTTAATCCATTTTGACTTTAGCTAGCATGGTGATGGACTTGGGTCAAATTTTAGTTTTCAGCATGTAGGAGCCAGTTATTCCAGCACCATTTGTTAAAGAGGCTATCTTTTCTTCTAGTAAGTGTGTTTGGCCCCTTTGTCGAACATCAGGTGGCTGAGTGTGTTCATAGAGACCTCTACATCTTCTAATCTATTCCATTGATCCTCATGTCTATTTCGTTGCCAGTACCATGCTGATTTTATCACAGTAGCTTTGTAGTATAATTTCAAGCCAGGAATTGTAATGCTTCCTGCTTTGTCTTTGTTGGCCAGGATTGCCTTTGCTATTCCAGGTCTTTTCTCGTTCCAAATAAATTTTAGGAATGATTTCTCTAGGTCTGTGAGTATGTTGGTGATAATCTGATAGGGATTGCATTAAATCTGTACAACAATTTTGGGAGTATGGCCATCTTCACGATGTTGGTTCTTCCTATTCAGAAGCAGGGAACATCTTTCCGTTTTTTGAAAGACTCTATGATCTTTTTTTTTTAAGTGTACTGTAATTTTCCGTGAAAAGATCTTTGATTTCTTTAGTTAGATGAATTCCAAGGTATTTCATTTTCCGCAGTGCTATTGTAAAAGGTATTGTTTCTCTGATTTCTCTCTCAATATATATGTTATCTGTGTAGAGGAATGCTATTCACTTTTGGGTATTGACTTTGTATCCTGCTATGTTACTGAATTTGTGTATTAATTCTAGCAGCTTCTTGGTGGAGTTTTTTGGGTCTTCCAAGTAAAGTATCATGCCATCTGCAAATAATGATAATTTAACTTATTCTTTACCTATTCTTACTCCTTTTACTTCTCCTTCTTGTCTAATGGGTCTAGCTAATGATTCCAGAACTATATTGAATAGGAGAGGTGATAGAGGACATCCTTGCCTTGTACCAGATCTGAGAGTAAAAGATTTCAGTTTTTCCCCATTTAGAATTATATTAGCTATTGGATTGTCATAGATGGCTTTTATGAGATTGAATTAGAGGACTTCTATTCCAATTTTCTGTAGGACTTTGAACATGAATGAGTGTTGGACTTTGTCAAAAAGCCTTTTCTGCATCAATTGAGATGATCATTTTCTAAAATAGACCGCATACTGTTCTTGTTGGTGGAGTTCTGATCATTTTGGTCCCTCTTTAGAACATCTTTCAGTGCTCTGTAGGTTGGCTTTGTCATCATGAAATTCTTTAGTTATTCTTTGTCATGGAACTATTTCACTTCTCCATCAAACTTGTTTTTTTTTTTTTTTTTCTCCGAATGCCCTCAGGGTTGGTTGGGCTGGCCGGAGTGTTGTGGGGATCGAACTACAGCAACCTGAGGCTGACAGCTTTGTGGAAGCAGCCACTTAAAGAACTGAGC
>NW_004524583.1:12938824-12940099 GCF_000260255.1 Octodon degus
AAGATGGTCTGCTCCTGGATTAGCTGCGTGGTTTTGACCCTAGTCATGGACTTCAGCTGCAGAGTTTCACCCCAGGCCTGTATTCTAGGCCTGGGCTGGTTCTGGAGGGGCGTCGGGGGGAGCAGGAGAGCGTAGAAGCTCTCCCACACACTCACCAGGCCTGGGCTTTGGCGGGTCGGCAGGGCTCCCAAGAGCATAGTAGAAGTTCTCACTCACGGGATGGGTTTGGGCTGGCTCTGTAGGGGCAGAGGAGGTCCAGAGAACACAGGGAAGGGTCTCTCATGCAGGTCGGGCCTGGGCTTGGTCCAGCGGGTGCAGGACAGTGCAGAAGCTCTCCCACACACTCACAGGGCCTGGGCTTGGGCAGATATGGAATAGTCCCAAGCAGATTTAAAAAGAAAAAATTAAAAAAAGTAAATTCAGGGTGTTTTGCAAACTCTTATCGACTCTAACTCATGCCCAAAATGTGTGCTTTTTGTCTTCTAGTT
Organism: Octodon degus; assembly: GCF_000260255.1. NCBI lineage: Eukaryota > Metazoa > Chordata > Mammalia > Rodentia > Octodontidae > Octodon > Octodon degus. The sequence goes on from NW_004524583.1 coordinate 12,939,313, forward strand.
CTCTCCTGCGCTATGGTGGCAATCTGTCCCTCCAAAGTGCCATGAGTGTACGATTCAACAGCAATGGGACCCAACTCCTGGCCCTGAGGCGTCGCCTGCCTCCTGTGCTGTATGATATCCACTCTCGCCTGCCCGTGTTCCAGTTTGACAATCAGGGTTATTTCAACTCATGCACTATGAAAAGCTGCTGTTTTGCAGGTGATCGTGACCAGGTGAGTGCCTTCTGTGGAAACAATTGAGAAACGGAGAAGCTGGGAGTACTATGGATTCCTAATGAGTTTTTTTCATCCAAGCTGCTAGAAGGTGCATATGAGTCATCATATCCTTAAGGCTGGCTGGCCCCTGGCCACAGCAGGATTCTGAGCAACCCAGCTGTGCCACATTTGTGAACGGATTTTAGTATTCTGAGAATGTACTATTTCAAAAAAAAGAAAAGAAAAATTAGCCTACCAATGAGAGGCAGAAGTGTGTGTGTGTGTGTGTGTGTGTGTGTGTGTGTGTGTGTAAAACAATGATGAATGAAGCATCTTAAATACCGTCCAAGGAATATAGATTTTAAATGGTCTTAAGATGGCATCTTTTTTCTTGATGAAATGGAGCAACTTTGTTTGAGGAGCCAATGCTGACTTTTCTTTTTACTGCCAGCATCAGCAGTTGGGACTAAAGAGCATAAGCTGAGTTTCCAACCTTTTCTCTGTCATTAATTTTTTTTTTAACTTTTTAAAGTTTCTAATACTAGAAGATATCATACAATGTCTTTTAAATAAATTGTAAGTCAAAGATACAG
>NW_004524583.1:12941689-12947472 GCF_000260255.1 Octodon degus
GCTGGGTGGGTCTTGCCTCTAGCCTCTTTGCAGGGAGTTCAGCTGAAGGGTTCCATGCTGGGCCTGCACTCTGGTTCGAATGAGGATCCGTGGGCCCCGGGTCATCTCACTCACACTCTGGGCCTGCGCTCTGAGTCTATTCAGGATCCCACGGCCCTTGGTCATCTCACTCACTTGCTGGGCCTGCGCTCTGGGTCTGTTCAGGATCTGGCGGCCCCGGGTTGTCTCCTGTCACTAAATTTTGAGTTACTGATGTTTATAGCTGGCAGTTTAAAAATATACTTGATATTCTTGACATTCTTGATGTTGAAAAGACATCTGTTTTAGCCATCTTGCAGAAAAGTATAACCACGAGGTATAAAAAGTAATGCATGTTAATATGTTGAGCTGTAAAAGGCTCAAGTCAAAAACTTCTGACAATTGCCAGTTCTGCTGATAACCCACTACTATTACAGACTATTGAACTATATTGGGTTATTTTGCTGAATTCAAGTACCTACAGTCTACTGGTTTCAAGTATGAAAAGGTCCTTCAAAGTGTTCTCCAAACACAGCTTCTCTAACATCAGTGAACACCCATCTCTAAAAAAAACAAAACGAAAAAGGGGGATATGTTGGGAGCCATGAAGCTAGGAAATCGATCAAATATATGTAGGTGGGACTTGGCCCAGTGCCTAAAGCTAACAAGCTACCTCACACCTGAGATGAACATCCTGTCTGGTTAAGGTTTGCTATCAGTTGCTAAGCAACCTAGTGTCATGTGTTACTAACTTCACAAAAATGTAAATAAAGGACAGTTTTGTTGAGAAAAGAAGGGGGGAGGGAGAAAAAAATATATATGTATACATAAGAGTTAGGATAGATATATGGCTACTTTCTCTTAGTTCACTGAGAGTAAAAGTTTGTACTAATATTGTTTACACAAGATACCATGTCTGCATCTTCTCTGAATAACTACTATGAAGACAATATGGAATGTATTAATTATTCTAAATGTCCTACTAACCTGTTTTGAAACTGTTTCATCACTATTTTATCTTTTTTCTCATTAAAATGAATAAAATTTATTTTTTAAAAACCCATATTTTGATGTAAAACATGCTTATTACAGTACAAATGCTAACATCCATGCTAGATTGTTAGCTTCTTCACGTTATGATGTAGTCATTTATTTAATAAATATTTTAAAGTAAAGAATTATAAATAAATAAATAAAAGACATCTGACAGTTTTGGCCTTAGAAGTTCTGAAGTATCGCTAGATAGGTCTGAGTAATTGAGCTGAGTCAAGACATATGTAAAGAAAATTGATATTCAAATAAGTAGAAAGAGTGGTGAGATAGCTCAGCAGACTAAGCACCTGTTTAGGCAAGCTCAGGGACTGGGGTTCAGTCTCCAGCATCAAATGCCATGCCGGGCCCTGCCTCCACCTCTGCCTCCGGGCACACTGAGCCAGCCATCAAGACCAGGTGTTGGGTTGTGGTGCACAGGAGGATCACTACAAGTCTGAGCCATGTAGTGAGACCCTATACAAATTACAAAAAAAAAAAGAAGAAGAAGAAAGAAATCCAAAACCAATAAATAGATATTTTTTTTTTATTCTCAAGGATGAGGAATTTTACTGCTCTTTTATATCCAGATTATAAAAACGGAAACTCTGGTCTCTTGGTGATCTTTAATGTCCTCATCTTTGGACCTACCAACTGAGTCATATTTTGGTATAATTCTCACAAGCTATTCCCTACCTCATTAGTTACTTTTAATCAAGAGACATTTTTTTTTTTTTTTTAATTTGAGAATCTTCTGAGACTTTGCAAAAAGTCAGAGAAAGAGACTAGGATTTTTGTCCCTAACCTATAGTTATGAGGGGCTAATGTTGTAGTTAAAGGACTCGTATATGTAGTGGGAACAAAATAAACACTTGTTGAATTGAACTGCATATAGACAAAACTTACTTGTTTTCCAAGAGTAAGACCTACTCATTGTTTTTTTCCTTCTTTCCCCTCATCTCCACACTTATTTTCTCATCTCCCCTCTGCTTTTCTAGTAACTGGTATTACATGTGTGTGTGCCACCATGTCCTGTTGCATCTTTGTGTGTGTGTGTGTGTGTGTGTGTGTCTGTCTGTCTGTCTGTCTGGGTGTGTGTGTGTGTGTTTGAAACAAGGTCTCACTATACAGTTCAGGCTAGCTTTGAATTCACTTTGTAGCCCAGGCTGGACTGGAACTTGCAAAGAACTTCCTCCCCCAGCCTCCCCAGTGCTGAGATTTTAGGCATGTGCCACCACACCCAGCTTCAACTTTCTTTTTATAGATGAGAGAATATATACCTAAATACATAATTTGTACTCACGTTCCAAGTGCTGTAGCCTACCTAGCTAAGAAGCACACAGGAAGCCAGTAGGTGGCCTCAGTTGGATGAGCATGCCTCCTTGGGAGGCCATAGTGCCCGAAGACTGAGTTGCCATTGTGCTATTGCAGAGAATTTGTTGTGTGGAGAGAATAAGCATCTAGAGATAAGATGAGCAGATTCACAGTAAAACAAGAGAATTGTCTGCTATACAGAGTGGTTCGTTTAACTTCATACAACTGCAAAATGACAACCATTTCCCCTGTTCTTTCCATATTTCATTATACTTTTGATTTTTCCACCTTCTGTCAGTCTGTTATTATATGATTCTTATTTCATTGAAAAATAAAGCACTTGCAGTAAAAATAATCACTTACTAGACTTTATTACCATGGTACTACTCTGAAGCCTGTTCATGTTCCCTTGTATTGTCAGAGGCATATAAACTAGAGAAAGGAAGTAGAGCCCAGTAAATATCTGTTAAAGCAAATCTTGAGTGTTTTCACTAATGTATGGTATTCAGCTTTGTGGGATTTAGGCTTCTCTAACTGTGAATCCAGATTGATAAGTACCATTTTTTTTCTATTCAACTGCCAGGGAGTTTTAAGAGGCTGAATTAAATAATGGATTTAAAGTAAAACTAGTCACCTGAACTTAGAGGGGTTTTTTTTTGAACTTAGAGTTTTTAAATGCTGCAGAGACCAAATTTACTGTCCTAGTCCTGGAACATCTCCCTCAAAGGTGATTTATAAACTTAGCACTCAGGGCTAAGGCAGCATTTGCCATGGTTCACTATGATCTGTACAACTGACATGGATTCCTCAACTAGTCTAGACAGGATCTTTTTTGCTGCTTGTAAATTCCAAAGCCTGTACTTTATTTTGGTCTTTACCTGGCTTCCTCCCTTCCTCTCTCCATCCCTCCCTTTCTCTCTCACTCACTCTGTCTCTCTTAAATGGGATCTTGCTAGCCTCAAACACACAATCTCCCTGTCTCAGGCTCCCAAGCATTGTAATTTGGAGGCACAGGCAAATGCCACCACACTCGTCTTTGTGTATGCTAAGAACACCTATAACCTGAGACTCTGCAGTTCATTTAGTCATTAGCTGGGTAACCATCCCAGGGAGGAATCTCAGAATTTCCATAATAGGAATGAAATGGACAGGAAAGCAGTCAGTGATCCCATCTATCTGAAATTGTTTTCTGGCTCAGACTGTGCAAATGGATCCAGATACTGTACCAGAAGACCCATACTTCTTTTTAAACTATCCTAAGTTCTCTGGGTAATTCATTAGCCTAAAAATGAAATTAACAGTTGAAAAAATTGGACTCAAAAATAACCGTGAAATACATTAAGCATACTTTGTTTCATTTACATGTTTATTGCCACTATTGTAAATACAGTCTAATCATAGAGCTATTAATGATAGTTTTGTGCTCAAAAAGTTATTTACATAAAGCATCACATATACAAGTTCATAGCTGAACCAGGACTAGAACCCAAATTTGGGGGCTCTCAATAGAGACCATATTCACTGTACAGTGCTTATAACTGGATCCCATTAGGAGCAAGGTAGGCTGTGCAGTGAGTGAATTGGATTGGGAGTGCACCACGAGCCTTGAAAACTGGCCAGTGGAGAGTCTGCATTCCATCAAAGTGAGACAACTTCTACTTAGCTTCAGCCATTGTTACTATATGTCTTAGTTACTTTTCTTATTGCTGAAACAAAATACCCAGCATCTACAAGTGAAGGGAGAAAAGAGTTTGTAGAGGCTTTAGCCCATAAATCCACTGATTCCAAAGCAGGGTGGCCTGGCACAGGTACATCACAAAGGAGGAAACAGTTCGTGGTGACAGAAGATGACAAAAGCAAGCAAGCAAGGGATCTAAGCAGCATCTTATCTTATTCAAGCTACTTAGGACAGGTAGCGCTCACTCATACCCTTAACCCCCTAGCATGCACTGTGAATTAGTTATACTCCAGGTCTAACCACCTCTACAGAAGCCCCCCGTGCAACTGTATGAGGCTTTGGAGAAATATTCAAACACAAGCTGTAACATTATACCATGTGAGCCTCCAAGTTGCCAAAACTGGTTTCCAAGGGAAGGTAGATCTTTATGGGCAAACACCTTATTTTAAATTATTGCAATAAATTCATACTTATTTGTATGGATTTTTTTTTTTTTTTTAATCTTATTGGGGCCGGGAAGATAACTCAGTGGAATAAGTGAGCAAGAGCAAAGTCCTGAGTTCAATCCCTGGTACCACTCCCCCCCCCAAAAAAAAAAAAAAAGTTACTAAGTTACTGTACCTGTTCTGCTTTAGAGCTACCAGTTTGCAACCTCGGCTTCACTCACTAGATTGTTTTTCTCCTGTTTAGTTCCATGGTCTGTCGCTAATTCATAGATGAGTGGAAACAAATTATTTTTTCCTAGCTCTTAATGAATCCTTTTTTATTTTTTTGAGACAGGTCTTGCTATGTAGTGGCTTTGGACTCACTGTGTAGCCCAGTCTGACTTTGAACTTACGACAGTCTTCCTTCCCCAGCCTCCTCAGTGCTGGGATTACAGATGTGTGCCAACACCCTCTAACCATCATGCCTTTGTTTTTTTTAATCCTCCATCTTTTAAAATAAGAAAACAGGTGTTAACTGAGCATGTATGTGTTCCAGAAGCTGTGGTAGACACAGTCACATGACTTGCCAGACATGCTCGTCTTCTGAGGTTTTTATTCAAAGTCCTATATAGAATCTGTCTCTACTTTGGGCTACAAATACACAGTTGCCTTTTCTCCAGTATGTCTTAATTATTTCAATTTAATAACTTACAGCATCAAATTAGGTGACAAGTGACATCAGGCTGGATAAGCATCAAAAGGCATAACTGGGCTGGTGAGATAGCTTCATGGTCTAAGCGCCTGCCTGATGAGTGCAAGGACCCAGGTTTGATCCCTGGTGCCTCATGCCATGCAGGCCCAGAATCTTGGGGACAACATGCCAGCCCCCAAACCAGGCATCGTGTAATCCCAGCACTGAGGAGGCTGGGATGGGAGGATCACTAGGAGTGCAAGCTGCATAGTGAGATCCTGTATCAAGAAAAAAAAAAGAAATAACCACACTTGAGCTTTTTTTTTTTCTTCTTGAAAAGGGTCTTCTACTGTCACCCAGGCTGTCCCATGAGGCATCTACATGATGCACCAGCATACCTTCAACACTCCTTTTAAACCTTTAAAAATTATTCCTGTTACTACCTCTTTACATATATATAACATTTCAATTCCCTTTTATTTTTTTCTGGCACTAGATTTATTTATATGACCATATAAAATTAATTATTATATACAGATTAAAAACTAGACTAATAGGCCAAAGAACATATAAAACATGTAAGATAATTGTACTGAGTCAAAGTGCACTTAAGGCTCAGAATATATGC
>NW_004524583.1:12948337-12958943 GCF_000260255.1 Octodon degus
GAAGCAGCCACTTAAAGGCCTGAGCTAGGGCCAGGCCCCCTGGAACCCATTTTTAAGACAGCATTCAGTTTTTGTTCCGTTCCTTCTGCAATTCCTTAAATGGCTGTTGTCTTGGATTGTGTCTAGCAGTGCAGCTCAGGTTGCTAGGAAGTCAGTCTTTCAGGCAAGAGGCATGTGTGCCTGGAAGTAGACAGCTGGGTCATTTAAAAATCTTTTCTCTGCCTCAGAAATACCCACAAAAGTTAAAAAAAATTTTTTTTTTTGTTTTAGTCCCATATAAAACTAGATCTGGTAGTCCCTGTATCTTGCTGAAAGAGTAATAGGAAGCAATCAACTTCTCTTAAAAGGATTAATAAGCACAGGAGTGTCTAGACATTAGGGTTGTTACACAGACCTTTCTTTTGAACTTGACAGCAGGGCGCCCCAGTATCATGATAATAAAATCATCCTGCTGCTTCCTGCAAGGAGCTGACATGGACCCTATAAATCCAGCATAATGGGTTTGAATGCACAGCCTGGCCTTAGACCCTGTCAACACTCAGCCTCTCTGTGCTGATGCTGCAGAGCAAAGGTGCAGGGGTGTACACCAGTGTGTGCTCTCCAAGTACCCTATAAAGTCATACCTTGCTTGCTGTGCAGCTCCATATGGCCCTGGTGGTGCCCACTTGGGGCCTAGCATGGTGTATGTGCTTCCTTCTCTGAAATAAAAATACACTTTTAACAGGGCAAAATTCTACTCTTGTGTTCCTTAAAATTTATTTTATGACTTTAGGCTAATGTTTTTTTGTCTCCTCTTTCTTTCCCACTGATATATTTGAATTCACCTAGTGACCTTTGGGTGCATTGGGCAGCTTTCATTCCCCTCTGACATTGAGGGCCACAATAATTTGAAGTGGCTGATCTGATGATATGTAGCAGGACTGATCAAGGGCTGAACTCAGCCTCCTGCTTCTGATTCTGCTGTCTTAGTCATAGGCTTGTTGCCACCTGTATCCCTCCGCTCAAGCAGGGAAAATGAGCTAATAAGGAAGAGCTGGATTATAAATAAATTATAGCAGAATTATAAATAAATTTCCTTTATTGTTTATGGGATGAATTTTAAGATATTTTAAGATACTTTTGCTTTGTAAAAAAAGAGTAAAAAAAAACTTTATTAACTCAGTCTTTAACTCTTTGAACCCTAGATCTATTTGAAAGTCTAAATGCTTATATGCACATAGTTTTGCATATAGTAATATGGCACAACTAGAGCATATAGGCTGAGGTATTAATCATCATGGAGGGGATATAGATGAATGTCCATTTTGTATCTGTATTCAAAATGATTAGGATAGTACAGCAATTAACCACTAAGAAGAATATATGCAGTGTATTATTTGTTGAAACTGTCCTTCCGATTTGATTTGAAACTGTCTCATTGCTATCTCTTTGTCAATAAAACTTTGAAAAAAAAAATGATTAGGATAGAGATATAGCTACATTCTCTTAATTCAAGGAATAGAGGGTTTTGTTCTAATAGTGTTTGTAAATAGGACTTCATTTCTGCATCTTGTACAACAGATAACCACTAGGAAGGCAGCATGCAGTGTGTTAATTATTGGAACTGTCTTACCAATTTGATTTGAAACTGTCTCATTGCTATTTATTTCTCAATAAGATGATGGAAAAATAAAAAAAAATCATCATGGATTAAGGTTTCTCCTTTGTATTAGGTCACCTTTCAACACATTTACTGCCCATTTTAGAGCTTTGAAAGTGTAAATAGTGTTCGAGTATAGACAGACTTGTTAGACATGGGCTAGTTTGTAATTATTCAGTTGAAAAGGAATACTAAATGACCTGGATTTCTCCTTAGGAACAAGCAATATTGAAGTGATCTAGTGGTATGATATGACAGTTTAATGCGTAGTCCCTGGCTAGAAGTGTAGGCCCCACTAGGAAACTGGTAGATGTTTATGAAGCATGGCAGGTAGAACAGAAAAGATTTTACATGTTTTTATCAATACTTAGTGCACAGAATCTCTTCTGTTCTACCTACCCATCCTACTTAGATCTACAGATAAACTCCAAGCAGCTTTGTCTCTTTTGTGTGTTGTTAATCTTTGTAAGAAAAGAAAAATATTTTTAATTTGGAATTCCTAGAGACTTTAGCTTGAAAGAAGAATGTAAGTACTCACAGAAGGACTGAGGTAAATGATGTCATCTCCCCAGTCCTAGTTTTCACATACCAAAACTGAGGCCCACAGAGGGGAAACTGGATACCAAAAGCTATTTGTTTGATGTTCCTTCAGCCTATGTCCAGGTTTCCAGAACAGAACTTTGCCAAATACTCATCTTTAAATAATTCAGGCTACCTTGTTAACAGCAGCAATTGGTGTTTATAACATTTAAAATTTTTTTTGGTACTGATTGATGTTATGGAATATGTCTTCACTAATAGAATTGTTCCTATTCAGAATCCATAAATTTGGTTATTTTAATAAACCAAAGAATTCCAGGAGTTGTGCTGGCAAGTAATCCACAGGAAGGAGCAAGAATAATGTGACTATACATACATATGAAAATAGTATAATTTTATGGGTAGACATATTCATATGTTTTTATTAGGAGCCAATGGAGTTCTGTTCCTCTTAGTACAATATGGCTTTGCCTATTTCCAAAGAACATTCTCAGATTGCTTTGGTTGAAATTTATGGAAGACCACGGGTATAAATGATATGGTCAAAGGTATATTATAAAATATATATATATATATAAAGCAATTAGCAAACCTGTTTCTGGAAGTGGTCTTTTAGATAGCATAACACAAAGTTGTTCCGTTATATTTTTTTCTCTTCTGAGAAAAGGTCAGAGCTGTGTTTGATTTAAATGTTAAATGGTAGTCTCTCTTTTATTACTCGCTCAGGCTATAGAGCCATCTGGATTTTCTGTCCTAATCAGTATAGCTAATTAGATAGGCAGGCCATCTACTGGAGAATAATCAATCAGTTACTCTGGAAGGAGCCTTTGGAGAGAACTGTGAGTTGATCAGTACTCAATTTACAGTAACTGATGAAAATGTTTCTTTCTCTTTCAGCAGATAAGCCAAAAAAAAAAATCCTTCTGAACTTTTGGGGGCCTACCCATTAGCTCAGTTATTTAAGTGCCTGCTTAAGCAAAGCAGTCAGACTCAGGATGCTATGGTTCCATCCCCAGGTCCTCAGGCCTTACCAGATCTGCCCTTAAGGCATCCTGAGCCAGCAACCCCCCCACAAAAAAAAGTTCCTCTTTCAGCAGATATTTAGGAATAGGAGATGTTGTGCAAATATGCATGCGCCACACATACAAATATGTGGGGTGTTCATCCATCTCTCAGGAGCAACATCAGCCCTTTTCCTGTTACCAAAGGGTCTGTTGAAACATACTGTTTTTATTAGAGTATGTGAGATAGATGGGTTATCCCTTTTGTTAGCCGTATTTCTAAACCCTACACATTTATAAATAGTAGACAGTTCTCCGTATTCCAAGTCTGCCTTTCTTTGATATATTATTTCTAGAGAACATATGTAATTTGAGAGATGAAGAAAGGGCTAGGATTTCTCAGAGGGAATGCTGAACATTGCAATAGTACAGAGCATGAGAGTATTATTTAAACAGCTATTTTCTATAAAGATTAAGGGATTGACAGACAATGGATAGTTGGACAAGTCAGAAAAAGAGTGACAATGCAGTTATTTTTTACTTTTATTTTTTCTTCTAGTGTTTTTTTCTAGTGTTATAGATGGTGGCCATGGAGCATCTTTTTTTCTTTTTTTTTTTTTTTTTGAGACAAGAGTCTCACTATGTAGTGAAGGCTGACCTTGAATTTAACTCATGTAGCCTATCCTGGCCTCAAACTCATGGCAGTCCTCCTGCCTCAGCCTCCCAAGTACTGGGATTACAGGTGTACACCACCATACCTGGCTAGAGTGGCTTTCTTAAAATGAATTCAGAAGCTGTTGTTGATTTCTGTGTTGGAGCAAGTTTTTATCTCCATATAGAAAATGGTTTAAATAAAAACCCAATGTGTTCTGGCCCCAAGTTAATTCTTCTTAAAATACCTAGATGTACTCAGGTCAGTAAACAGATTGTCATTTTGAAACAGAATGTCTCGGCAGTGTGTTGGGTCAGAGCATGGCCAACAGTTCACCTTTGTGACTAGTAGGGAAGGATTGTGGGTAATGCAGATCCACACAACCGTTTATACTCATTTTGCACTGGTATCATCCACCTTGCCCACACAGCCAAATTAAAATTAAGTATGTGTACTCTCTGATCTGAAGTAACCTTTATTCCTTCTCACTCAACTCAGCGCATTTTGGGAAATGGGAGACTCAGTTGCCTGCATAAGAAAAGTATTTAAAGTATTCTCTCGGGGCTGGGGAGATGGCTCAGTAGAATAAGCAACTGCCTGGCAAGCACAAGGGCCTGAGTTCAACCCCTGGTTCCACTAATAAATAAAAAATAAAATTAAATATTCCCTTTCTCGTTTTTTTGGTAGCCATTTTTGTTTTTTCTCAGTTAAAATACATTGTAGAGACTTTTGGTTATAGGATTCTTCCTTAGAGCCTGCACAGACAATATGTAATTTAGAGAACAGGATCTTTATTGTTGTTGTTCCAGGAATAGAACTTAGGACCTTGTACTTGCCAGGCAGCTGCTTATGCCACTGAGCTATATCCCCAGTCCCCATTGTAGAGACTTAAATGAAATTAGTTTTTTTTTTTTTTTTTTTTTTTTTTTGCAGGGGATTCATGAAAAGGTGGCTTTTACTGTAATAGACTTTTTCAACGTTAACTAACACTCCCGTTTTTTTTTTTTTTTTTCCGGAACCGCGGATTGAACTCGGGCCCTTGCGCTTGCCAGGGAAGCACTTATTCCACTGAGCCATCTCCCCAGCCCCGAAATTAGTTTTTAATTTGTGGTTTACTTCTCCAAATTTAGAATAAAATAAATTTGAGAGCCATGTGTGGTGGCTCATGCCTGTAACCTCAGGACTTGGGAGGCTGAGGCAGGAGGATCATTGTGAGTTTGAGACCAGCCTGGGCTACAAAGTGAGCTAAGGCCAGCCTGAACCGCATAGCCAGACCCAGCCTCAAAAAAAGAAAAAAAAAAAAAGAAAGAAAGAAAGAAAATAAATAAATTACAGTAAAATAAACTTGAAAGTGTAGAAGAGGTAAATGAGTTCTTCATATCCTTACTTAGCCACAATTTTATATCACCTCATGTATTTAGGTTTTTGTTTGTTTGCCTTTTCTAAAATAGAATAATAGACTAGGCATGATGGTGCATGCCTCTAATCCCAGCAATTGGGAGGCTGAAAACAGAATCACTACGAGTCTGATCTGTGTAGTGAGACCCTGTAGACCCTGTACTAAATACTAAAAATAAAATGGAATAGTCATCCTTAGATTTTTTTTCCACAGTGACTTTTTTTTCTTCTTGTATTTGATAGGGGTCTCACTATGCAGCTCAGACTCGGTGATCCTCCTGTTTTCAGGCCCCACCCCCAGTGCTGGGATTAAAGATGTGTGCCACCATGTCTGGCCTTGGTGGCCATCTCAGCACACCCCAGGGCAATGCCAGCACAGCATGTGGTGCTAAGGATTGAACCTCAGTCCCTGTGCTTGCCTAAACAGGTGCTTAGCCCACTGAGCTAATTTATAGTAAGGATTAACTTAGTTTGGCCCTTACAGTAACATTTTATTTTATTTATTTTTTTACAGTAACATTTTAAATATAAAATTTGATTATAGAAATCCTACTTCACAAAAGGGAATTAAAATGCTAAGCAGGGATTTTGAATAACCATTTTTTCTAATGTTTCGATAGCTTGCCTATTTATAGAGGGCTGTCTGGCACCAGATCTTCTCTTATCTACACCAGAAGCTTGTTTCTGGACTTTGGCTCAGCTTTAGACTCAAAACATCATATTTCTTGGGTAAGAATGTACAGATACTATTTAAAGTTAGATTATCAAGATAAAAGGGAAAAAAGTGAGAAATCTATACTTCTGTTTCTACCACTAGACACCAGGTTTAATTTTATGGTTAATGCCCTTTGAGACTGCTGTAGGGCAGGTGAAGCAGGTGGTAAGAAGAATTTACCAACAGACTATGGAGAAGACAAGAATTTACTCACATGGGGTAGACTGCCAAGGAGGGCAGTGAGTTTCCAAGAGAAGAATCTTGAGTGAAAAATGTTTTATTTTTATTTGGTTTCTACTTTATTTTTTATTTTATTTATTTTTTAGTAAGGGTTTAAGGATATGGAAAAGTGTTTAGGCAGCAGATATGGTAGCTAAAGAATGTTTCCTGCATCATTTAGAGCCTTGTAGCACCTGTATTGTGTTTAAAATTATGTTTGCAGTTGCAGTTTTGACAAGATCATTTTCTTTTGCTGACAGAGGCCTTTAGCTTTAGATAAGGTGAGAAGGAAAGGAGGTCTGTCTTCTAGAGGGAGTCAGTACTCACTGGGAGGAATGAATGGGCCTTACACCAAGAGTTGTTGCTATGACCCCTTACCTACAGGAGAAACTGAGTGTCTTTAAGGTATATCTTTAATTGGCATTTGTTTTTTGTTTTGTTTATTAGTCCTTTTGTTTTTAATGGATAGTCACTATAGTTAATTGAAATAATTGTGTTTGTACAGTTCTGATAGGTTTATTTATTTTGGTTTTCTTCTGGGAGTGAGTAGCATTGGAACTATTTTATCTTTGGTTTCTTGTTCATTTTCCATTGCATCCCACAACAGGAATTTGTGGGATAGCCTACCAACACTTGAAGTGCCCTCTTGAGTGAGCACGTTTAACCATTTGCAGGCCTCAGTCTGAGGCTCCAGCCAGCCCAAGTCCAGGAGGCAGTGTCAGTGTCAGCACAGCTTTTGAAGAGGAATCTTTCCAGCAGCCCTAATGATGCAAATGTATCTACACCCAGCCCTCTTGAAATAATCTTTACTTCTGAATAGCTCTAAAGGGAGAAGGCAGCTCTAAGCAGCTACTTTATATCTTGAAATAGCCCAGAACTCAGTGCTGTCTCCTGGAATATTCTTCTTCCAGACATCCACATACATACCTTGCTCCCTCAGAGCTCTGCTCAAAATGTCATTGTATCTGAGGCCTTCTGTGACTGCCCTATATAAAACAGAAACTACCCATCATTTCCATTTAGCCTTTAACACTTAGTACCATCTTATATGTACATACACATATAAAATTGTTGTTGTTGAACTAATTTCCTCTTACCCACATTATATGTGAATATGATATTTTTCTTTGTTCAATAGGATGTCAGCTTCATGAGGGCGGGGATGGCGGGTCTCTTTTGTTCAGTTCTATATTTCTTTCCCTAGAACAGTGCCTGATCTATAGGAGACATTCATTAAATATTATTTAATGAAATATTCCAGGCAGCTAACTTTCAATGCTGGCGGGGGTCCAGTAGACAACTACAAAATGCCATAAAGAATTCCTCAGAGCATTTTGTAATTTCAGTCTGTGTGTGAATGCCTAAGCAGCCTGCTTATGTGTGTCCATAGGTCAAACCCATCCTTGGAAAGCACCCGTACTTGTTCCCTTGTGGGAGGTGGAGCAGTTAGTTTTAAAAGATAGAGCAATCAACAGCTGTCATCCCTGAGAGGAGGCTTATACATTCTATATATTTTCTATATATTTTAGGAACTGTCATATAAAAACTAATAGGCCTTAACTCTGCAGGAAAATTTTCTTCCTTTTAAGGCAGTCTTCTGAGTCAGCATTCTGTCTGCCAGTCTTTTACCTTTTCAGGGCTTTGCCCTAGTGAACAGTTGAATAAGTAGGAAAGTGCTGATTCCACATAGTGAATTAGTAAGAGTTCTGGTAAACCTAGCCTTGGCGAGAGTCACACGGAGAGAAAACATTTTCTCAGGCTTTCACAGAGAGCAAATTGGCCAATCAGTGGCCGTAACTCATCCACATGGCTGACACTGACAAAGGATCTACAAACTGAGGTACAGGGTATCAGCATAAATCCTGAGGGGATTTGACTGACCTTATCAGATACAAAAACTACAATTCTTGTTACATAGATCTTGCTTTATCTTGGTCGTAACTATCCAGCAGAAAAGTATAAAAACGAAGTATAAGAAGTAAAGCCAGGCTGGTGAGATGGCTCAGTGGTCTAAAGCACCTACTTAGAACAAGCTTAGCAAAGCACAGGGACCACGGTTCAATCCCCCAGCACCACATGCCAGCCAGCCCCACCCCCTGGTGGGCTGAGCTGGCCACACACACACACACACACACACACACACACACACATACACACACATAAATAAATAAAATTTTTTTTTAAATGTATTAAAAAAAAAAGTAAAGCCATGTTTTTATGTTGAGCTGTAGGAGACTCAGGCCAACAACTTCTGACATTGCCAGTCAAGCAGGGAGACCCAATACTATTATGGACTACTGAACTATTTTGGAATATTTTGCTGAGTTCACACACCTATAATATTTAAATGATGGAACTAAACATAAAAGGGGGTACAGATGATGACCATTTTATATCTGTGTATTCAAAATGGTTAGGATATATAGCTACATTCACTTAATTCAATGAAAAGAGGAATTTGTTCTAATGGTGTTTGTAAATAGGATATCATGTCTGCATCTTGTACAACAGATAACCACTAGGAAGACAGTATGCAATGTGTTAATTATTGAAACTGCCCTACCAATTTGATTTGAAACTGTCTCATTGCTATTTGTTTCTCAATAAAATTATGAAAAAAAAAAAAAAAAGAATTTGGCTGGCTAAAATGCTCTGGAGAAAACTCTTAGGCAGACATGTGATGATGGCAGTTGGAAATCAGGCAAAGTATACCAAACAGCAAGAGCTGAAGAACAGGAACAGGATAGCGAGGAAAAGACTAAGCCCTGCTTCTTATTCCTGCTACAGAAATAGACTGCAGACAGCTATTGCTTTATCTTTGCCCCTTCCATTCCTTTGCTTTTTATACTACACCTTGCTGTGAAGTTGGCTTAGTAATCAAATCCTTCTGTTCTTGAATCTCCAGTTAGTGAATCATCAGGCTCCTCATTTCTTGTCATGGCACCCACCAACTTCCACATATGGAATGGATACTGCATGTTTTATATTTTCTACTTGATAAAAGCTCATAGGAATCTAAATTGTTATTCTGTGTGTCTTTGAAGGTAACAGAATGCTTCAGGGAGCATTGGTCCAGTTCTCATTTTGCAGATGAGAAAATAACCCACTTCTTTTTCCACTGTACCCTGGACCAATCACTGAGAGTTAGTTTTGGAAAGTTAGCACAATACTGGAATTGAACCCAGGGCCTCTGTACTGAGCTATACCGCCAACCCTTTTTTATTTTGAGATAGGATCTAGCTAAGTTGCTATAGCACACAGGCTGCCTCAGCCCGTCAGAGTGCATTTACAGGTGTGTGCTACCATGCCTGGCTTTCCTTAACCGTTTTACATAGCCTTTGCTTTATCTTTGAACATGCCTACCTTTACCTCCATCATTGTATTTGCATATATGTTTTGAAGGCTAGTATATTGACTTTTAAATGATTGCAGCATCAGGCATGGTGGTGCATGTCTTTAGTCCCAGCACTTGGAAGGCTGAGGCAGGAGGATCA
Source organism: Octodon degus (assembly GCF_000260255.1). Classification (NCBI taxonomy): domain Eukaryota; kingdom Metazoa; phylum Chordata; class Mammalia; order Rodentia; family Octodontidae; genus Octodon; species Octodon degus. Next base: position 12,957,996 of record NW_004524583.1, read on the forward strand.
CTACAAGTTCAAGGGCAGCCTGGGCTACATAATGAGTTCAAGGTCAGTTCTGAACTACAGAGTAATGCCGTGTCTCAAACACACACACACACACACACACACACACACACACACTTATAAAGAACATAGTAAAAAAAAAGAAGATAGTACTTTAGTAAGGTAAAGTATTAAATTTTAGTATTTATGTGAAGCATGAGCTTACATATATATTGGATTTTATTTTTATTCTTTTCCTCTCTCTCTCTCTCTCTCTCTCTCTCTCTCTCTCTCTCTCTCTCTCTCTCTCTCTGGTACAGGGTCTCACTACGCAGCTCAGACTCATAGTGACCCTCCTGTCTCAGCCTCCCCAGCGCTGAGATTACAGGTGTGCACCACCACACCCTCCTGGTTTCAGTGGCCAGCATGGTGCGCACAGAGTTCTAGGACCAGCACAGCATGGATAGCGGGGATTGAACCTGGGTCCTTGTGCTTGCCAATCAGGCACTTAGACAACTGAGCTATCTCCGTAGCCCCTGTATATTGAATTTTTACTCTTTGAAATTTTTCACAATGTCCTTTTCAGGTAAGGGGTTTTCTCTAGAAAACAGTAGGCCTTTCCTTTTCTAGAGAAATAATCAGATGGGGCCTGAAAGCAGAAAGTAATCATGACCTCAATATTAAGTAAAAGTTTTGTTAATATTTTTTTAAAATTTGCTCCCAGAACTGCTTACTTATTACCATTGAACAATGTTGGGCAATGTTTTTGAGTGTAAATTAGAATAGAGCTGGCATAATGACTTTTTTGAGATCAAACAATTTGAACAGCCATATAAAAAGGAGTTGGTTATGCCCAGGACCTTAACTTTCGCTAAGTTGGCAGTGGCTTCCTGCTCAAAGATGTCATTTGGCCTCACAGAAGGAAGTTCAGGATGCTTGGCCTTAAATTTTTTTTTTTTTTTTTTTTTTTTT
>NW_004524583.1:12959643-12968465 GCF_000260255.1 Octodon degus
CCTGGCAAGCGCAAGGGCCTGAGTTCAATCCCCAGTTCCGCCAAAAAAAGAAAGAGAGAGAGAAAGTATGCACTTTGGGGCCTGACCCTTAGCTCAGTTCTTTAAGTGGCTGCTTCAACAAAGCGGTCAGGCTCAGGTTGCTGTGGTTCGAACCTCACAACTCAAGCTGACCAAACCTGCCCTGAAGGCATTCGGAGCAAAAAAAAAAAAAAAAGAGAGAGACAGAGAGAAGAAAATGTACACTTTGATAGCATTAAGTACTTTTTCATTGTTGCATAGCCATTACTATTATCGATCTCAGGAATTTTTCAATATTCCCAAACCAAAACTTTATGCCCATTAAACACCCACTTTGTATTCTCTGCTCCCACTAGCCTTGGTAGCCAATATTCCACTTATTGTTTCTCTAAAATTTCACTACTCTGAAGTACTTCATTAATACAATATTGATTTTTTGTGATTCTGCTTTGTTTTACTATAATTCCTCAGGGCTTGCCTATAGTGTAGCATGTATTACAATCTCCCATTTAAAGGCTGAATATTTTAACCACATTTTGTTTATCCATTTATCTGTCCGTGGATAGTTGGGCTGCTTTCACCTTTGGCTATTGTAAATAGTGCCACGAACATGAGTATACAGCATATACTGATAGTTGTTAAAATCAGTTGCTTTCAGTCCTTTGATTTACATCTAGGATTACAATTTCTGAGTTATATAGCATATAGCCAGCTTTTTGAGAAATTGACTTACTGCTTCAGTGGCTATCCCATTTCATGTTCTAATAACAGGGTTCTACATTGTCTTATAGGTACTTTTTTTGTTTGTTTCTGTGGCTTGTGTTTGGTTGGTTTTTGCTTGTTTGTTTGTTTGGATGGTTGGTTGGCTGGTTGGTTGGTTAGTTGCTTTTTGGTGTTTTTGAAACAAGGTCTCATTATTTAGTTCAAGTTGGCCTTGAGCTTAGTGTGTAGCCCAGACTAACTTCAAAGTCGTGGTAATCCTCCTCCCTTAGCTTCCAAAGTGCTGGGATTATAGGTGTGTGCCACCGTGCCTGGCCCTGATCAGTGCTTCTGATGGTCTCCGTCCTGATAATGCCATTCTTATAGTATGCAATATGTCTCATTGTGGTTTTGATATACATTTCCCTGATATAACTAGTGATACTGAAGATTGTTCCCTATACTTTTTGGCCGTCTGTATAATCTTTGGAGAAATGTCTGTTCAACTCCTTCACCCACTTTTAAGGTTTTTTTTTTAATTGCTGACTTTTAGCCAGAAAACTTATTGATTTGCAAGTATTTTTATGAGAATGTTGGGCTGGGGAGATGGCTCAGTGGAATAAGCGCTTCCCTGGCAAGCACAAGGACCTAAGTTCAATCCCTGGTTCCGCCAAAAAAAAAAAGAATGTTTGCTGTGTGGTGCCTTATAAAAACATGCCCATTTTTGTTTTTATTTTTTTTAAGTCTCTCTTTGCACACATAAAAAGATACAGATGTATAATGTCTGCCGATATATGTGTATTAATTGTAATGTATTGTTCTATACTATAATTGGATAGTAATATATCCAATTATAAAATAAAATACTTTTTTTTTTGTCCCAACAGTATATCCTTTCAGGCTCTGATGACTTCAACCTATATATGTGGAGAATTCCTGCAGATCCAGAAGCAGGTATGTCTTCAGTATGTGAACCCACTGTTATGGTTGGCTGTACTGACTTCAGTCATATAATGCCCTGAGAGACAGATCTGTCACTTGGAGATGCTATATCTCTCTTGGAAAAATGACCAAAGGAAAACTTAAAAATGATGCTTTTTTTGTTTGTTTGTGTGTTTGTTTCTCTGAAGAACTTTCATTTTAGACTGCACAGATCGCCCCATTTCCTCTCTCCTCTAATTTTCACACTTGGAATACTTTGTCTTGCTTTACATGCTTTTCCTTTACAACTCATCTCCACACTTTAGCTTACAATTGTATAAACAGCTGTTAGGGCTCTTCCTTCCCATTGTCTCCCTGGTGATGCTAACTAAGGGAGTCTTTGTCTGTTGACAGGTGCATTTCCTGAGGTTTTGAGAACCTCACACATCAAAGAAATATTTCTGCGTTTGCTCTAGAGATATTCTGAGAAAAACGTGTAACTTTTCATAAAATTAGATATAAGTCAACTGAGTTTTCAAGTACCTGAATCATCCATCTTTATTTTTTTTAAATTTTATTATTATTATTATTTTTTAATGTGTGTGTGTGTGTGTGTGTGTGTGTGTGTGTGTGGCCAGCTCAGCCCACCAGGGGGCGGGGCTGGCTGGCATGTGGTGCTGGGGGATTGAACCGTGGTCCCTGTGCTTTGCTGAGCTTGTTTTAAGTAGGTGCTTTAGACCACTGAGCCATCTCACCAGCCCCTCTTTATTTTTTATAATATCTTAAATGTATATGTATGCATACACACACACACACACACACACACACACACACACACACAGAATATCTCAACATAGCCATCTGCTCTAGGTGATACATCACATCAAGCTGGAAAATGACCACTAGAAAAATAATAGAGGTCTAGGCCACGTGTATGACACAGTTTTTTTCTACTGCTTAACATTGAAGGCCAGGTATTATAGTTCAGTGGCACAGTGCCCCCCTGGCAAGTATAAGGTCCTGAGTTAGATTTCCGACATAAAAAAAAAAAAAAAGGAAATTTTTGCTTTGTTTGTTTTTGTTTTGTTTTTTAATGTATTTAGTATAGGGGCTATAGGTCTCACTACATAGATCCAGCTCGTAATGATCCTCCTATTTTCAGCCTCCCAAGCAGCACTGCAATTATAGGTATGAACCACCGTACCTAGTCTCAGTCACCCATCTCAGCAGGCCCCAGGGACGGAGCCAGCAAGGAATTCTGGGTATTGAACCCCAGTCCCTGTGTCTCCCTGAGCAGGTGCTTTAATCCTCTGAGTTATCAGGCTGGCCCTGCTTGTTGTTGAATTAATGGTATTGTTAACAAATATCTACTTTTCAAAACCTGTTGGGTCCCACTTTTGATATAAACTGTCCAACTGCAGTAGTTTAGTTACTAAACAAGTTAAAGGGTGATTTCCCTGCTAGAGTTTGAGAGCCATGAATGAAGTAGCACAGTCAGGTAGGACAGCAGCACACCACCTAAAGAGAATGACACTGTAGCCCTGAAAGCTGTTATATCCTGCTCCTGCAAACAGAAAGAATTAGCTTATGGTGTTTTTCCTCTCCCTGGTCATTTCTCTGGTGCCTCAGTGTTCAGACAACCTGTCTGCCGGTGCTACAATAACAACACATGAGACTGAGTGCCTTAAACAACACTTGTTTTCTCACAGTTTTAAAGTCTGGAAGTGTAAAATCAAGTGCCAGCAGTTTGGTTTTTCCCAAGGCATTGCCCTTTAGCCAGAGCTCTCCTTGATCCTCACTTTTTTCTCTGTGCGTTTGTACCCCATGCGATTTCCTTCCTCTTTTTTTTTTTTTTTTTTGTGGAACTGAGGATTGAACTCAGGTCCTTGTGCTTGCCAAGGAAGCACTTATTCCACTGAGCCCTCTCCCTGGCCCTCCTCTGCTTATAAGGTAGCATCATGTGCTCTTCTAGATGTTTTTCAGAGATCGTACCCTCAAGTTTATTTAGTAATTCCTCAAAGAAATTATGTTGGTTTTTTTGCTGTACTGATTTCTCCAAATTAGTCCTACCTCTGTTTAAGGATTAATTAACTCTGGCTCATTGATTCTGAAGTGTGCTACATACATGGTGTTTCAGAAAGTACACGCTGTATCACATAAGCCATTGTGGAAGCCACAGAACCCATGATCTACTCAAATTAGAGCTGGCTAGAATCCCATTGTTTCCACACAGGCTATAGCTGGTCCTGGGCTTGGGTTTCTGTGTACATAGGACAGGACCTTATGATTATACTTGTTGGATTCACTAACTAGTTGTTGAGTTTGTTTTTCTGTATTTCTCTTCAGCATTACATCATAAATCACAAGGTCTGTCCCTTTGTCAGCTTTCTCTGCTTGTTACTAACATACCTTTTAGACTATTTTTAGCAAGCTTGTACTCATTAGGGGGTTCAGTCTTTCTGCCACTATTCTGACAGAACCCACCCGCAGTTTCTTCTTTTTTCTTATTCTTGAATCTTTTTACTTTCTATGCTTTCTTCTTGTTCCTTTTTTGTTTACTTCTGTATTCATAATTAAGGACTTGTTAGTAATATGGTAAGGCTCATTTTAAAAAACATAGCAGTCTCCCTGGCTTTCCCTGTAACACTTTTTTTTTTTTTTAATTTAATTTTTTTTTTAGTTTTTCATTTTGGACAGTCTCCATTGATTTCCAACTATTGAAATTAGTTTCCCAAAAGAGAAATCTTATCTCCTACATGGGACAGTATTTGCCTGGCAGTTAAAACTGTGGTTCTAAGAGCCTAATAAGGGAATGAAACGGTAGGCCTCATAGATTTCTGTCTAATTCCACCCTAAGCTGTGACTCATGTCCCTTTTTAAAAGCCTCTTTCAGTCAACTTCGTCTGGTCACCATCAAGCTTCTGCTTGTGTCTGATGGTTATTTTCCTGTTTTAAGGTTTTCATAGAGTTGTTTCCCTGAGATATGCCTGTAAGGCATTTATGGAAGAAAGTCTAATATGATATAATAGTAAGTCTAGTTTTAAATTCCTAATCCATTTGTCTTCTACTTGGAGACCTTGAAAAACATGGTTTGATCTTGTCAAATTCCTGTTTCATTATCTGCAAAAACAAGCATAATAACATCATCAATAAAAATATGTGCTCTCAGAATTAATATATTTAGTAGCTACTCAGTAGTTTCGTTGTTGTTGTTGTTGTTGTTGTCAAATAAGGGAAGCCTTTTAAACTATTGATGAGTCAAGAGCAGATTCCTTTGAACCTAAAACCTTCCCATAGAGCTACTTACATTCCCAGCCCTTTTTTATTTTAGGACAGTGTCTCACTGTTACCCAGGCTGGGCTTGAACATGTAGTCCTCCTGCCTCAACCTTCCAGAGTGCTGGGATTACAGACATGCACTATCATCTCTCTTTTTAAAAAAAAATACTCCTTTTTAAAACTCCTTAGAGATCAAGTCAATGTCCTTTGGTGCCTTTCTGGCTGTGTTGTTCTTACCTGAAGACTGCTCTGGATTCATCAGTAGTTTCAAAGGCTTCCCTTATTTGACAGATTCTCCTTGAATGGCAGGGAGCAGCATGATTTTCACTGCTAAGTCACTGCACCCACCCCGCTGGCAGTAGGCTGAAGAAGGAGGCTGGTAATAGCTGTAAATGTGTGGTAATGATGACCCAGCATATGTCTTTGCTGTCTCCCTTCCTTTTTCTAGACATGCATCCACTCAGTGAGTTAGACCTCCACATCTGGTTTTTTTTTCTTCCCATGTAATTGGAAAAACAACTTTTTAATTGGTCATAAGTAGTTTGTTGCAAACACATATGAAGTACATATGATAATAGAACTCAGTGTAATTGACTTTTATGTACAATTAATCATCACTGCCTGTGGAGGCTTACTGACAGCACTACCATCGCCATCTGGCTACTCTCATCTCCTCAGTGCTTCCACAGTCCCCAGGAATCGACTACAGCTCTGAGTTACCAGTATCCTTAATTGTGACTTGTGGTTTGAAACTTGAAGGCCCTACAATTGTTCACACAGGCCTTTCAGAAATGGTAAAAGGTTTCTTGAGTATCTCTTATTTAAAAAGAAGAGATAAAGTCTTCTGTCCCTCATAGCAGTAAACTTTTAATTCTACCAAGTACAATAAAGAATGAAATAAGATTATGTCAGCAGCTACTTACTAAACCTCATTTTAGCAGGTAATAGCTTTAGTCTCCCTTAAGCTTCATTTCAGAGAAACAAGGGGATTTACTTCAGTTTGTTCATTTACTGAGTATCCCTAGATAAAACATTAGGCAAAGCTGTATTGGCCATCAAAAAGATTCAAAGAATTTCTATTATACCAGGGATACAAAAAAGGGTATGCATACATGTGCGTGCATATTCACACAAAACACTCTATTTAAAAATGGAATCCAAGGTTCAGTTAAGGAGAGGTTGAAGAGATTTGGAGAGATTAGTATAGTTCTCATGTAATTAACATTGTAAAGAACCCTAAAGGATAAGTAGGATTTTTGCAGCTTTTTTTCTCTGCTCTTATCACAGTAAACATGTTATAAAATAAACATCTAAAATAGGCAGCAGAAAGGAGAGGTATAGAAACAATTGGGAATAACCCACATGTTGGGTAATGGAGCCCACAGATGAGCTCTTTTTACCCTGCAAGCTGTACCACTCATTAAATGTTTATTGAAAACTTACTATGTGCTAAGCACTGTTCTATGGGCAGACAAAGAAGCTCTGCTATCCTGGAGCTTACATTCTAGTAAGGAAAACAAACAACAAACAGTAGGAATAACAAATAGTATGATTAAAGCACTGGACCTTCTGTTTAAGAAATGGAGCAGAGTAAGTAAGGAGTCTAGGTAGTGATATAGTGGAGGTGATTGTGGGAATGTTGTTCTGTTTTGTTTTATTTTGAGTACCAGGGAGTGAACTTGGGACTTTGTGCTTGCCAGGCAGGCACTTAAGCCACTGAGCTATCTTCCCAGCCCGTGGAATGCAGTTTTAGAATGCAGGATGTTCAGTATATACTTCATTCAGAAGGTCACATTTGAACAAAAACCTCAAAGTGTTAAGAAAGTGTGCAGCAATCTGAGGAAAGAGGACTTGATAGAGACCATGCACAAAAGCCAGGAACAGTGTGCCTGGTGTGTTTGATAAATGCCACAGAAGGCAAAGTGCTGAGGCAGAGTGAAGACAAGCGGGGAGTGTTAGGAGCTGAAGCCCAAGTTAGGGGGCATGACTGGTGTCCATATTCAGCTATAAGAGCTTTTACTGAGCAAATGAGCCATTAAACACCTGAGCAGAAGAGTCTGTGTTCTGGCCTATTTTAGGATTCCTCTGGCTGCTAGGTTGAGGATAGATAGTAGGGATTGAGCTGGCAAAGAAATGAGGAGATGTGCTAGGAGTCTCATAGGTGAGTAGAAGCACTCAACACAAAGTGGTAGGGAATGTGTATTCTGAACATAAATCCATAAGGATTTCCTAAAAGACAGGCAAGGAAAGTAAGTTAAGTAATTTGAGGTGACTTTTAAATATCAGATAGAGATGTTAAGTAATTTAGAGGTCTGAAGTTCAAAATGATCTGGACTAGAAATAGGAAATAGTTTTGGTAGCACAGAATTAGTAATTAAAGCCATAACAGTGGACAAAATCTCCAAACCCATATAGCTTGTCAAGAGAATGACTGAGTCCTAAGGTGTTCCAAAGTTTAGAAGTCAAAACAAGGAGCTAAGGGGGCCTGGCCCTAGCTCAGTTCTTTAAGTGGCTGCTTCCACAAAGCTGTCAGCCTCAGGTTGTTGTAGTTCGATCCCCACAACCCTCCAGCCAGCCAAAAGTGCCCTGAAGGCATTCAAGGAGCAAAAAAAAAAAAAAATCCTTATTCCAAAACAAGGAGCTAAAAAGAGATCAAGAAAGATCGACCAGTGAGGTAGTAGGAAAACCATGGCAGAGGCGACTATGCTGAATCTCACATTGGTCAAAAAGATGAGTTAGGATGAAAATGGAATTAACCATTGGAGTCTTGGTGAGTATCACATGCTGGATTCTCTGAAGTTAATTTTAGAGATGTGATCGGTTGTCTTTTCATAAACTTGTATCATCTTTCTATGTATTTCCTCACAGGCTACCTTATCAGTGTTTTGCAACATTGTGTTTGGTAACTTGGTGTACAGCTGCCCCATAAGGTTCTTCCATGGAGTGTTGCAAATATTTCCTGTATCATCTGTTTCTTAACCTAGGTATAGAGGGGAAGGAGAGACAGAGACATGCCTAGCAGTTGTTCTTTACTAATTTCTGTTTAGCAGTCATTTGTGAAGACCTTTTTATATGCCTGACTCTATTCTTACAGTCTTGGATATGTCAGCATTTAAATCTTTCAAGATCTATGTTATTTATTTGCCTCTGCTTTCGCAGTGGAAATGTAAATTTTATTTCCTCCTATCTTTATAGTTTGTCTTTCATCAGCACCTTTGGTTCAGCTGCTCTCTGTCCCCCACTCCTGCCTTCATCTCTCTTATTGTTTTTTTTGTTTTTTTTTTTAATTTTATTTATTTATGTGTGTGTGGCCAGCTCAGCCCACCAGGGGGCAGGGCTGGCTGGCATGTGGTGCTGGGGGATTGAACCGTGGTCCCTGTGCTTTGCTAAGCTTGTTCTAAGTAGGTGCTTTAGACCACTGAGCCATCTCACCAGCCCCCATCTCTCTTATTGTTATTCAGTGTTTTTTTTTTCCCTCTCATTCTCACAAAGGTTATGGAGAAAGGGGGAAAAAATTAAATACTCAGACAAGAAAATCAATAATAGTGTCTTCTTGTTGTATTTGGTACTGATTTTAGCATAAAATATGTAAGTGTCCTATAGCTCCATTGAGGACTAGTTCCCAGAATGATAGGTCAGCAGTATGGTGCCTGCTTGCCAAACATGAGGTCCTTTGTTCAATTCTTGGTTCAGAGAGAGAAACAGAGAGACACACACTTTGGTATGAAAGAAGTGATTGAAGTTGGCTAGAAATGCGAGTGCTTTTCTGATCATTTAGAGGCCTGAGGTATAAATTTTATTTCCTCCTATCTTTATAGTTTGTCTTTCATCAGCACCTTTGGTTCAGCTGCTCTCTGTCCCCCACTACTGCCTTCATCTCTCTTATTGTTATTCAGTGTTTTTTTT
>NW_004524583.1:12970949-12981691 GCF_000260255.1 Octodon degus
TTTTTTTTTTTTTGTGGAACCGGGAATTGAACTCAGGCCCTTGCACTTGCCAGGGAAGCGCTTATTCCACTGAGCCATCTCCCCGGCCCTACAGCTGGTTCTTGAAGAGACTTTCTATTTGTCTTCCTTCTGTGTTACTTATTCAAAAATGCCACTCTCCATTCATAAGTACTTAGTGTGCATTCACTTTACCTTAGTTAAGACTTACACCAGAGGTTCTAGCTGCAGGAAGAAGATAGAGCCAGTTCTGTTCCAATGGGACATTCAGCAAGGTAAAGAAATAACCCAATGGGTAGACCTGACACCCACCCCCTAGTTTAATTTAGGACTTCAAAGAAAACTAACCCATTTGATAAAACTGGAAAAACTTAGAAATCATTATAAACCTCTAATTCCAGTCCTACTCAAGCCCTTTTAATCTCCTAAAGGCAGTAGATATAATGGAGACCATATTAGAAACTGTAGACAGACTGTGGTTCAAATCCTGCCTCTGACTTTTACTAGCTGTGTAACTTGAGATAAATCACTTAAATTTCTTAACTTTGAAGCAGTAGGATTGAACATGAAGTCTATAGTAAGTTTAACCTGAAGTTTCTTTGCTGATCACCACCTCATTGCAGGGATAATGATGGAAAAGTAGATTTCAGATTACCATGTGCAGAAGTTCTTGACAAATAAAACCTTTTATAGAAAAGAAATAGACCCAATGAAGCTTCTCTGGATTTTTGAGATTCCTAATATTTAGATAACTATTTTAGTTTCCTTAGATTTCTATGGACCCCATTTCACTAGTTCTGTCATTTAATTTTGTTTTGACTAGGCCTAAGTCACCACCCCAATGTCATCCAAGGAACAGTACATCCAGACTGTTACAGGCCTCTCAGCCCACCCCATGGTAGCTTAGCTCAGTGCTTAATATGTCCTTGTCCCTTTCTCCATTAAATACCCTCCACTCCTATGTTCCAGTCTTTTTTTCCTTTCTGGCTTATTGGCATACTAGATGCTATTGGACTGAGATTTGAGTAGCTTTAAATGTGTGTATTATCCACCCTGAATAATTTAAGTATTAATAAAATTAAATCCCTTATAGAAAGCCGAGCATGGTGATACATGCCTGTAATCCCTGCTTGAGGCAAAGGATGGCCACGCATCTGAGGCCAGTCTGGGCTCATTGTGTTCAAGACTATGTACAGGGGCTGGCGAGATAGCTCAGTGGTCTAAAGCATCTACTTAGGCAAGTTTAGGCAGGCACAGGGGACTACAGTTTGATCCCCAGCACATGTCATACCCTAAGGTGGGCTGAACCAGCAAAAAAAAAAAAAAAGACTATATATACATGGTGAGAGCCTATCTCAAAAAAAAGTTAAATTTGGTAAAAGATTTAGGCAAAGGACACAAACCAGTATAATCTGAAACCTTTTGTCACCAAATGTTTTGTTTTGTTTTAGTCCATGGTAATAGAGGGGGATCTTCCATAAGGCAAAAGAGGAGTTGTGTCAGGAGACTAAATCCAGAAGACAGTACTAAAACAAGGTTATTTCAGAGGAAGAGATACTGTCCTAGTCATTTTTCCTTTAGACACAGACATCGAGTTTGGGATGAATGTTTGAACAAAGTAGAGTGGGAGTGGGATGGATGTGTCACCATGACACATCTTTGATCTGTGTTGTAAGTTCCAGGCCTCTGGTACTTTTTTGTCATTGATTGAAGCAGAAGGACTACAGGATAACCTTAAAAATACAGCTTTCAGTCAGTGGCCTGTTGATTTTCAACCCAGATGTGGTACTTTTAATGACTCTCTACTTCAGATTCTTAGTCTCTGGGCCCTGCTTATGATAATCTAAATCTCCTTTTTTTTTTTTTTTAACCTTTAGTTTTTCCCTGCTGTTAGGGGAAGACAGAAATTCTCTTGTTCTTTGTGGGGTTGTCTTTTCCTGTCTTCATCATAGACATATGGGACAAATGGATCAACGATGTCTTTGCATTTCCGTCATTGTTTCTGATTCTGTATGTCATGTCCCTGGTTCAGTTGTTATTTCTGAGCGTTTCAATCTATTTTGTTCAGTCAGCTTTTCTAAGGTAATACTCTGTATTCTAACTTAAATATCAAAAACCTGAGAAACTTTAGAAATGGCTTTGGTTTTATTAACAATGGAATTGCAGTGGGTTGGCGTGGGCAGTACTTATAGGCTAAATAAAGCTGCTGGGAAACTATATGCTAAGAGGCCTTTCCTCCCTCTTCATAGCAACTTTATCTGGAAGATGAAGCGTTTTGCTGTGGTATACTTAATAAAAAAGTTCAGCTCCTGTTCAGAGCTGTGTATCTGTCATTATCCGCTTACCTTTATCCATCTCATCTTTTGACTTTTTTGTTCTTGTCTTCCAGGTGGCATTGGCAGGGTGGTCAATGGAGCCTTCATGGTGCTGAAAGGGCATCGATCTATTGTTAACCAGGTCCGATTTAATCCCCACACCTACATGATCTGCTCTTCTGGTGTAGAAAAGATTATTAAGGTGAGACACCTTCCCCTTTTATCCTTTAAAAAAACTATTACAGTTCATAATCAGGAGAAATTGTAACAATGTATGTAGGACTTCATATCTAAACATACTAAAGGTCTATTAAAATTTTTAATGATTTTGATATATCAAAAAATATTGGGAAGTTGATATTAGAAAGTGATAATAAACTTCTTCAGACCTGTTTTTTGTATTTTAGTACAGGGTCTACAGGGTCTCATTACATAGATCAGACTTGTAGTAATCTGCTTGTGTTCAGCCTCCCTACGGCTGTGCACCACCACTCCCAGTCTCAATCACTGTCGCAGCATGCCCTAGGGGTGGGACCAGCATATGGCACACTGGAAATCAAACCCCGGCCTCTGCATTTTCAGACCTGTTTTGTTGTATTGTTTTGTTTTGTTTTGTTTGGTACCAGCAATCAGATTCAGAGTCTCATGCTTGCCAGGTAGGTGCTATGCCACTGAGCCATAACCCCTGGCCCTCAGAACTATTTTTAATATACTTATTAAGAAATCTGGGGCTGAGGAGATAGCTAAGCACCTGCCTGGCAAGCACAAGGACCCAGGTTGGATCCCCAGTACTGCATTCCATGCCAGCCACCTAAACCAGGGACGGTGGCGCACAACTGTAATCCCAGTGCTGGGAGGCTGAGACATGAGGATGACTAAGAGTCTGAGCTGCATAGTAAAACCCTGTAATTGATTGATTGATTGATTGATTGATTAGAAAAGTTTATACATTTCACATATATCTATTTTTTCATTAGAAGTACTGTTTATACATTTATGTGTCCCACAATTCCACAGAAAAATGTAAATGGCTTTTCTTTTACTTGTTGTGAATAAATTACATATACATGAATACATTTCAATATCTTATAAATATATGCTTACATAATTTAGCGTATATATATTCTGTCAATACCTCTTTGATTGTGTACATAGGTAACTACAGATGTGGCTGTATGAGAGAGGCCATTCAGGTCTCAGCTCAATGACGTTACAAATCTATTTGAATCTCCCAGGGCAGCTGGTCTAAAGTCCCATTGCTTCTTCGTAGCCTCGAACTAGAACTTTAGAACCATTTAAAAGCCAATTATGGGGCTGGTGAGATGGCTCAGTGGTCTAAAGCACCTACTCGGAACAAGCTTGGCAAAGCAGAGAGACCACAGTTCAATCCCCCAGCACCACATGCCAGCCAGCCCCGCCCCCTGGTGGGCTGAACTGAACACACACACACACACACACACACACACACAAATAAAAAATAAATAAAAATATTTTTTAAAAAAAAGCCAATTACATCAGGAAAAAGGAAGAGAAAACAAAAATCACCAGGCTTTGAAACAGATGATGGCTTCTAACTACGCTGTATGCTGTTAAATTTGCAGTGGCCTTTGATCTTCAGTATGATGACTTCTGCCTTCTAACCCTTACCTGGAACCACTATCCCTTTTTATACATTGCCCCTCTGTATGTTAATTGTTGTCCTAATATGTCATAGGTATAACCAGTGATTAAAAGATAACAAATGATTCTCAGAACCATGGCTACATTGTCTCAGGATATTTTTTAAAAACCTGTATGTAGTTGAGATTGAGACTACTTGGATGTGAATATTAAACATAGCAAGTGCATGTCAGTTGAATAAACTTACCTTGGCCAAGGAATATTTTTATAGCTGCAAGAGAGAGGGACCTTCCCACCAGTATCCACATGGAGATAGTCCATTGCCCATCACTCAGATCCAGTTGTTCATAAGCCTTTATCCACATCTGAGGAACTGGGTATAGAAAAATGAATTCTATATGAGGACCTTGTGATAACTTTTTTTTTTTTTTTTTTTTTTTTTTTTTTTTTTTTTTTTTAGGGGAGGGTTTACAGGGTGTTCAGGGTCTCACTACTAGATTGGACTCATGGTGATCCACCTGTTTACAGTCTCCCAAGAGCTAGGATTACAGCCACGCACCACCATGCCCAGTCTCAGTCATCTTCCCAGCACGCCCTAGGGGCAGGGCTGGCACAGTAGGCCTAGGGATCAAACCCCTGGCCCCTGCGCCTGCATACAGGTGCTTTAATCCGCTAAGATAACTGGCCAGCCTGATAACTTGACTTTTAAGTAAGGATAAATTATATTCTTCCCCAGAATGTTAAAATTCCTTATTTTTTTTTTTTTCTTAAAATGAGAGAAGATTCAAAAGGAAAGTAACCTCAGAGAAATTTGAGAGAAAAACTAAAAACTGGCTTGTGTTGTCTTAGTTAAATCAAGTTGTATTTGATGATAGGAAAGAACTATCAAGAATAAAATATTGAACCTGGCATGGTTGCTCACATCTGTAATTCCAGCTGTTTGGAAAGCTATGGAAAGAAGACAGCAAATCTAGGCCACCTAGAGAGATCCTGTCCCAAAATAAGAAGGACTGAGAATGCAGCTCAGTGGCAGAGTATCCCTGGGTTTGGCCCCCTGCGTCACACACAAAAGGAAGGGAGTAAAATATTGATGCCAAGGTCAGTGGTGCATACCTCTAACCTCAGCTCCTCAGTAGTCTTGCACCTGGCCTTGGCAACATTATGAGGACCCCCCATTTCAAACAGGGGGGCTAGAACATTAGTTTGTGGGTATTTTTATTTGCCTTTAGTCCAACTTCCTCTATTTAAGCTTGTTAGTTCTAAAGAGCAGGGCTAACTTTCATGGCTGCACTTGTTTCCCCAGAGGGACAAATACAACTTTCAGAATATTTTTACCAACTTTTCACAGTTGATGAAATTTAAATGATAAGTTAACTGTTGGGGGTCACAGAGAACCCTGTCTGTTGTGTCACCACATCACCATGCTAGTGCAAGGGCAGTGGATAGCCTGACTTGATCATTTCTGTATCCTTCGCTCTCTGGCCTGTGACTAATGGGTTGGCACTGTAGTGTGTCCTTTCTAGGCCCGCTGACGTCATTCTCTTTCTCAGAGAGTTCTCTGCTTGAGCATCTCCTTTAGAAGAGAAATTCTTCTATGACTGCTCATCCTGGGATACTTCTGTGCTGTTTCCCCAATTACTGTTTAGTCAACTGAAGTCCTTACCCTAAAGGTCATAGGCTGGAAACTAGCCAAGTTCTTAAGAAAGAAGAAAATATTTTCTCTGTGAGGTTATCCAGACAGCTCTGTGGAGCTTACTGCTCTGGGTTCCCATAGGAACCAACAGGCATATTTAGCCATTTGAAACTTAAGTCTGTGCAGATGACCATAATAAGAGGGAAAGCAAAAAGCTTTGAAGTTCCCAGCTTTGCTGTCTCACAGGTATCTTCCCCATTCACTATCTAGTTGGGAATTATGTAGCATTAAAAGCATTGCCAGTGCCAGGCATGATGGTACATAACTATGATTCCAGTGCTGTGGGAGGCTAATACAGGGGGTCATGAGGTTGAGGCCAGCCTGGACAGCATTATATCTCAAAATACCAAAAATCATTGTAGGAGGACTAGAAAGGAGACAGATGAGTTTAAGTGCAGTGCTGACCCCATCTGTCTACTGGAATTCCTGCCCTTGCCTGTGCCTGTATCATCCTGAAAAGCCATTGAGTTTTTATCACACTGGACTGTCTACCATCTATAAAGTGAGGACTTGCTACCCAGGAGTGCCATGGGAATTACTTGGCCTGACAGTTATTTTAATAAATGTCACCTTTCTGCTTGCTGCTTGAGAAAGTTAGTGGCTCAAAGAGTATCAATAGTACCATGTTCTGATCCAGCTGAAGACCTGATTTTCACTGTCTACCCTCCTTTCCTGCTCTTAATTCTTCATTGCCACCTTTTAGCCTTAAGAACCTATGGTTGTGTTTTTTTTTCGGAACTGGGGATTGAACTCGGGCCCTTGCGCTTGCCAGGGAAGCGCTTATTCCACTGAGCCATCTCCCCAGCCAAGAACCTGTGTTAAGGGGGCCAGGGAGATGACTCAGTAGAATAAGCGCTTGTCTGGCAAGCACAAGGGCCTGAGTTCAATCCTCGGTTCCGCCAAAAAAAACCCTGTTTTAAGGACCCGGGGAGATAGCTCAGTAGGATAAGCACTTGCCTGGTGAGTGCAAGGTCCTGAGTTCAATCCCCGGTACTGAAAAAATAAATAAAAATAAAATAGAACCAGCCTCTTCACCCATAACAGGTCTTTTAGATCTCTACACTTAGCAAAAAGATTGGGTTTGTTTTATAGTTAAACATGAGGTAAATTGTAGCATTTTGCTCCATATATGTGATATATGCCATTTGTGCTAGACCTGTGGGGAGTGTGAAGATAAAAGCAATACAGTTCTCCCTATGAATTGATGACCCAGGAGAACAGGCAAGAAATAAAGTTACTGAGAAATGAAGTGGATACACAGGAGATACAAAGTACTGTGAAGGAAGGAGAGATTTTTCTCATTGCGGTAATTTCTGTATCGGTTAATATTTGAGCTCAATGTTGATGAGTAGATAAACTTCAAAAGAAGGAAGGACAGAAGGTGAGAAGTACATTCTGGGCACAGTGAATGGGTATTTATTTCATTGGATCCACAAGTATTTAATCACCACCTACTGTGTGCCAGGTGTTGTGATTATGAATAAATGCTTGGAAAAGCTGCTTTAGAGAGAGTAGCACACTCTCAAATAGCAGTTTAGGATCTTATCTGTGCATATTTCCTTGGTGGATGGGCAAACTCTGCATGTGGTGTAATAGTACAGCAGAGCAAAAGAGGCTTAGAACTATTGCCTCAAGCATGTCTGACCTGGTCACTGGGTAATGCAAACACGTGACACCTAATTTCCATCCCTTTGGATAATACTTGAATAAGAATTGAACTTCATCTTTTTCCTCAGCAGCCCTTGAGCTAAACTCTTTACTAGGCTTAGAGAGAAAGCTGTTTATACCTCTTCCTTTTCTGAGAGCCTTATCCAGGAGGCAGACCTAGGCACATTTAATAGGTGACAGAAAGTTGCTTTCTGTTGTTTTGTGTTGTGTTTTTGTGATACTGGGAACAGAATCCAGGGGTGCTCTGCCACTGAGCTATTTCTCTAGCCTGTTTTTATTCCTATTTTAAATTGGCCAGGCAGCACTCAAACTTGCACTTTTGTCTCAGCCTTTCTCTGAGTTGGGGTTATGGGCATATGCCATACATGGTCCCTGGCTGTGAAATTGGGGATTTTCATTGTTATCATTACTCTTCACATTCCTTGTCTAGTAAAGAAACATTTTCACAGATGTTTTAAGGATGATAACTAAGATAATAAGGATAGTCAATACTTTTGATGTTCAGGTCTCTGAGAGTAGGTCTCAAGCTCTCTGGTTACTGTATTCATTTGCCAAAACAAAGTACTGGGTCTGTTGGTGCTCAGGCATTAAGTGATGTCACTTCTTGGCCCTCATTTCTGCGGATGAGAAACAGGCTTTTGCAGGTGAAGTCATTTGCTCAGGACCATAGCACATGGTGGAGCCAAGGTTCCCAACTGCTTCTGCAGCTCTATGCTGCCACTCCCTTGAGGCAGGTCCTCACTGCTCCCAGGTTGCACCAAATTTTAGGAGTGCATGAGATCATCAAATTCACTGTTTTAGAGGAGGGAGCTGAGCCTCCCCCAAGGCCACCAACTAGTGAGGAGCAAGTGGGAACTCACATTCCAGTCTGCTGCCTCTTGATCTTGTTTTGTTCCATTACCTCAAGCTTTAGGAAATTAACAATTTACCTCTGATTAATACATTCTAGAGTCCAAATAAAACCTGACTTTCTGGGGCCGGGGAGAGAGATAGCTCAGCGGCATAAATGCCTGCCTGGCAAGCACAAGGTCCTGAGTACAATCCCCAGTACCAAAAAAAAAAAAAAAAAAAAAGTAGTGGGGCGGGGACAAACACCTGACTTTCTGTGTTAATGATTTTCATTCCTGAAATGGAAACATGGGGGATAGAACAGAAATCCATACCTGGCACTGGCCTGGGAAGTAGTTAGGCCAGTATCTCACCATTATTGTTTTGTGCTCTGTTAATAAGTTCTGAATTACTATGAGAGGACCAATAGATGTATCTTCATATTAGAGAATAGTATTAATAACATGTTATCTTGGGGCTGGGGAGATGGCTCTGTAGAATAAGCACTTGCCTGGCAAGCACAAGAGTCTGAGTTCAATCCCCAGTTCTGCCAAAAATAATAATAATAATAATAATAACATGTTGTCTTTTTAAACTGAGGAGAGACTTGTCTCTGAATTAAGAATAAGCTGGCCTAATGGCACTGGAGGCTGAGGAAAAAGGATCTCCATGGGGCCGGGGAGACAGCTCAGTAGAATAAGCCTGGCAAGCACAACGGCCTGCGTTCAATCCCCGGTTCCACAAAAAAAAAGAAAAGAAAAAGGATCTCCACAAGTTCAAGACCAGCTGAACTGCATAGTGAGACACTTATCTCAATGAAAAAGAATTAAGACTAAGACCCCTGTCTACCCCCAACCCCAAATTCAAAGAATTTTGCTGTTTGGGTCCTTAGCTTCCTTTCTAAGCCATCAGACTTAAGCACTTGAAAAATATTTTTGCTGAGGTTGTCATTGTAGCTCAAACCTGTGCTGCAGACCTTGTCTAAATGTTTCCCGAGCATTGAGCCTCACAAAGAATGTTAGAATCCCTTCAGACGAGGGCCCCCCCACTTTGCTACTTTTTTTATATTTTATCATTTCTTAAAACTGATTTACTGGGGCTGGTGAGATGGCTCAGTGGTCTAAAGCACCTACTTAGAACAAGCTTAGCAAATCAGAGGGACCACGGTTCAATCCCCCAGCACCACATGCCAGCCAGCCCTGCCCCCTGGTGGGCTGAGCTGGCCACACACACACACACACAAATAAATAAATAAAATTAAAAAAAAAAAACAAAACTGATTTACCTCAACTTACCATAGAGTGCTTGTTAAAAATGCTTGATTTTGTGGGCATGGTCATGCATATGTGTAATCTCAGTGACTTGAGAGGCTGAGGCAGGAGAATTACAAATTCAAAGCCAGCCTGGGAAAGTTAGCAAGACTATAACTCAAAAAGACATTTTACGATGGGTATTAGAGACCAGCCAGATAGCTCAGTGGACTAAAGCACTTGCTTAGGCAAGCACAGGGACTGGAGTTCAATCCCTGGTGTGCTGTGCTGGCCCTGTTCCCTGGGCGTTGAGAAGACAAATGAGACTGGGCATGGTGGCACGTAACTATAATCCCAGCGCTTGGGAGGCTGGAAACAGGATTACTACAATCAAGTCCGATTTATGTAGTGAGATCCTGTAGACCCTGTACTCAATACATAAAAAAAAAAAAGATGGGTATGGCATACCTGTAATCCCAGTAGCTCAGGAGGCTAAATTGGGTGGATCTCAAGTTGAAGCCTATCCTTTGCAGCTTAGTGAACCCCTCTCTCAAAAAATATAAAAGGAGTAGAGATGGAGCTCAGTGCAGAGGCACTGAACCAGTGCAAGTTAACACCCCTCACAAAGGTCCAAGGACATAGCTGTGTAGGTCTGGGATAGAGTACTTGTCTAGCATAAGAAAGGCTTTGTATTCAATTCCTGGTATCAAAGAAAAGCTCAGGAGGATCATAAATTGGAGGCCAGATTAGGCCATTCCAAGACCTTGTCTTAAGCCCTTGCCTGGCAAGTGCGGGGTCCTGAGTTCAATCCCCAGTACCACAAAAAAGACCTTGTCTAAAATTTAAAAAAATTTAAAGGCCCACCTGATAGCTGAGCAGACTAAAGTGCCTGCTTAGGCAGAGCACAGCAGCTGGGGTTCCATTCCCTGGCCTGCGGTGCCAGCTCCACCCCTAGGGCTTGCTGAGATTGGCCCCTGAGACTGGGAGTGGTGGTATGTGCCTGTAATCCCATCACTTGGGAGGCTGAAAATAGGAGACTGACTACAAGTCCGATCTATGTAGTGAGACCCTGGAAACCCTATACTAAATACAGGGGGAAAATTTTTTTTTTAAAGACCTGGGTGTGAGGGGGTGGCCCAGCATGAGTGAGGCCCTAGGTTCATTGTTCAGTGTGTTCTCCCCCGCTCCCCAGCATAGTCCTGGCACTTATCTGCAGAGGGGCTGAGGAGATCGCTCAGCAGTCTAAGCACCTGCCTGACAACACAAGGACCCTGGTTCTATCCGTGGTACCACATGCTGTGCTGGCCACTGAAACCAAGCATGGTGGCACATGCCTGTAATCCCTGCACTGCTGAGACAGGAGGATCACTA
>NW_004524583.1:12982022-13010475 GCF_000260255.1 Octodon degus
AAAAAAAAAAAAAGAGGGGAGAGAACAGCCAAGGATTTGGGAACTGGGAACAAAAGAGTTGGGAACTGGTAGGAGAAACAACTCTAGGTTTCTTCAGCCCTCTTTGAGCTGGGAGTCCTCCAAAGAGACAATCACCCAGCAGTTGCCAAGGAAGTCATAGCAAGAGGGGCCAAGGAGATAGCTCAACAACACAACACCTGCCCAGCAAGCATCAGTTGTGAGTTCAGTTCCCAGTACCAAGAAAACATGATAGCAGGAATGAGCCTCAGGGAAGTTCCCGCAAGAAGGTAAATTGTACTCAGATATCTTTGGAGAAACAAAAACTTTGGTTTATGGAGGATGAGAAATGAGGGGCCACTGCTGTCTGGGTCTGATGCCATCTAAAGATAGACACCAGTCTGTCAGGCAAGAAAGTTGCCTGGAATGTCATTGAGTTGCCATGACTACATGCTGAGGTAACTGAGCTTCTCTGTGGACCATTCTAGCAGTCAGGTAGAACTAATCATTCTCCTTTGCAGTGGCAGCTTAATTACCATGATCTTGATTTTTGCATAATTTATCCAACGTGTAAAGTTGGGCCTTTGAATCAGAAAGACCTGAGTTGGAATCCTAGTTTTGCCCCCTTTTCACTACGAACCATGTGCCTAACTAGGGAACACAGGAGTGTCAGAGGATGGGGCTGCAGTCCCCCCTCTAAGAGGGGTGTGCTTTACCTATTTCTGTAGCTAAGAGAAAAGTTGGGGAATAAACCAGCACAGGTCCCTGGTTAAAGAACCCACTCTTATGGGTAACTGGTGCCTGCGTATATCAGAGGGAGCTGCAGTGTAGACAGCCAGCTATTCTTCAGTTAAAAACAGCAATTCCCTTCAGTTAAAAACAGAAATGTTGGAATTGGAGAGAAGTGGCGCTCCAGGCTAAAATACTGTCATAAGAGCACTCGCTGCTGGCCTTACATACACTTAGAACTGGTGCCTCCCTGGCACAGTTTGAACCTTCTGAAAGTTTTCAACCAACCTCAGACCAACACTCAGAAAGGCATCCTTTATCCTCTTGAGACTAAAATTATAGTTTGTAAGCTACTAACAGAGGAAACTGAAGGGGAGGAGATTGTGAGAAAGATAAGGTGTGATTATCCTGGCCATAGAGACTGACATCGAGGTCTCTTAACAGGAGATTACTCTTCTCTTCCAGACTAGGGTTTTTCTCACATCTTACTCTGGAAACCTACTTTCATATGCAACTCACTTTATCAAGTCTAATAAAGTTTTGTGTTTTTATTTTTTGGGGGGAGGGGGTGAGACAAGGTTTCACTCTGCAGCCCAGACTAAGCTGAAATTTGTGATTCTCCTGCCTCAGCCTCCAGAGTGCTGGCATTGCACAGGTCTACTCCCACCACCACCAGCAGCTAGAAAATATAAAGATGGTGAGACCCTGGGGAAACCCTGCCATAGTGTGCTTTATTACCATCAGCTGTAGAGTTCTTACTAGTCAGTTCTGGTTGTTTTGTCTCCATTTGTGCAGATCTGGAGCCCATATAAGCAGCCGGGATGTACCGGAGACCTTGATGGCCGCATTGAGGATGATTCCCGTTGCCTCTATACCCATGAAGAGTACATCAGCCTGGTGCTGAATAGCGGGAGTGGCCTATCCCATGACTACGCCAACCAGTCCGTCCAGGAGGACCCTCGAATGATGGCCTTCTTTGACTCCCTGGTCCGCCGGGAGATCGAGGGGTGGAGTTCGGACTCAGACAGTGACCTCAGCGAAAGCACCATCCTCCAGCTGCATGCAGGAGTCAGCGAGCGCTCAGGCTACACTGACTCAGAGTCCTCAGCCTCACTGCCCCACTCCCCGCCTCCCACTGTGGACGAGTCCACCGACAGCGCCTTCCACCTGGGCCCTCTACGGGTCACTGCTACACCCGCAGTGGCATCTGCCCCACCTGCGCCCACCTGTGAGGACACAGCCTCTCGCCAGCAGCGCCTCTCAGCTCTGCGACGTTACCAGGACAAACGCCTCCTGGCCCTGTCCAATGAGTCAGATTCAGAGGAGAACGCCTGTGAAGTCGAGCTGGACACAGACCTCTTCCCCCGGCCCCGTTCGCCAAGCCCTGAGGAGGAGTCCAGCAGTTCCAGCAGCTCCAGCAGCTCAGAGGATGAGGAGGAGCTGAATGAACGCCGAGCCTCCACCCGGCAGCGGAATGCCGCTCGGAGGAGGCAGAAGTCGCTCCGTGAGGAGCGGCCTAGTGCACCCACCAAGCCTGCCAGCACCTACATTGGTGAAGACAACTGCGACTACCCACAGATCAGAGTAGATGATCTCTCCTCCTCTCCAACCTCCTCCCCAGAGCGGAGCACTTCTGCCCTGGAGATTCAGCCCAGCCGAGCGTCACCAACCTCGGACATAGAGTCAGTTGAGCGAAAGATTTATAAAGCTTACAAATGGCTCCGTTACTCCTACATCTCCTACTCTAATAACAAAGATGGAGAGACTTCTCGAGTGGCAGGGGATGTGGATGAAGGGAGAGCAGGAACCAGCCACAAGGACAATGCTGCCCCTTCTTCTAGTAAAGAAACCTCTCTGAGCGCAGCCTCTGCCCAGAGGAACCAGGACCTGCCCCCAGAAGGCTGCAGCAAAGATGTGTGTAAAGAAGGGACTGCCACTAGAAGTCCCAGCCATGGCCCAGGCCATGAGCACAGCAGCCACCCTCGGGCAGAGGCACCAGAGGGCACCTCTCAGGATGTTAACAGTGGGGGCTCAGTAGAATATTCTTTTGAAACAAAGAAGCTCAATGGAAAGGCCCTGAGTAAGGCCCTGAGCAGCCGAGCTGAAGAGCCTCCTTCTTCTCCGGTGCCCAAGGCATCGGGCTCCACTCTTAGCAGTGGCTCTGGCAACTGCTCTAGGACCCAGTCTGATGACAGTGAGGAGAGAAGTGTAGAAACCATCTGTGCCAACCACAACAATGGACGCCTACACCCTCGGCCCCCGCACCTGCATAACAATGGGCAGAACTTTGGGGAGCTAGAGGCAGTAGCCTGTTCCTCCCCAGGACATCCGGACACTGACCATGATAACTCGGGGACTCTTGTACAAAAAGACTGTTGTGGGTCCGAAATGGCCTGTGAGACCCCCAGTGCTGGAGCAAGAGAGAACCCCACTGACACCCCAGCCACAGACAGCAGCAGGGCCATTCATGGCCACAGTGGCCTCAAAAGGCACCGAGTTGAGTTAGAAGACACGGATTCAGAGAATTGCTCCTCAGAGAAGAAACTGAAAACATGATAAACACAAAGGGAAACCCAAAAGCTACAAAAAGTAGCTTTAGAAAAAATATTCTTGTTTAGTGAATACAGCAGAAAGGAAAAAAGTATTAAAGGCACATAAAACCAGGGCCTGAAATTTTGTGTCTGCTGCTGCTCCCTTCCATTCAATATTCAACCGTGGGTCTGAATGTCTAGCTGGCCATTGATCTGTGTTGTGTTAAGAAAGGGGAAAGGGCCAAGGGCCAAGCAACTCCATTCTAGTGAGACAAGCGCACAGTGCACCTGGGCAAGGGTCACTAAAAGTCTTTGTTAAGACATTGGACTCTGGCTCCTGTGAGTGCATGCACTGGCACTTGGGTGCTCTCTGTCTCGTGAGACTTCTGGTGGTTGTCCATCAGCAAGGACCCGTGCATGGGCCTGTAGTTTTTGCCATCTCACCCTGTTCACACATCACGGTGTTCAGGTCTTGAGGAGGAGTGCCCAGTAGATGAGATTGTGCGGCTGTTGTAGGTTATACCCGGAGAGCAGAAGGGGCCTTCGGACAGCAGCTCTGCTGGAACGGGAACCATAGTTCTTTTCTTAACCTTCCATGTTTTCTCTCAGTAGTGCTTCTTCATTGAGGCTATAACATGGAGATAGTAAAAGTGAGGCATTTCCTATCTAAGAGGCCAGCACTTAGATTTGAGAACATGTGGATCCCTGGAGAATTTCATTGTTTGTGAATTGAGCAGCGCGTAATATGTCCCAGATTATAACTAGTCCTGGATAACACACTTTAACCAGTTAGGCGCTAGTTCTGAAGAGACTTGAGGCCAAGGGCTTCCTTGGCTACATTTGATGGAGACAGGGCACATTGAGGTGGGAGGAAACAGCTCTCCAGAACTCTGTCCAGACTACCACCGTGGCTGTTAGAGGTGTGTTACTGAAGTGTGGTGAAGACCAGGCTGAGGACTACATGCTTTTATCTCAACCCAAAGTTGAGCAACTGGTGTCTTCCCTCAGGCTGCAGGTAGTAGCGGCTGTGCTGTTAGGCATCTCTTAAAGGGACAGATTCTTGTTGAGTAGGTCTGGTGAGAAAGAGGCAGAGGGGCTGGGGAGAAGAGTCTTTGGCTTAACTCCTGGCTGTCAAAGGAAATTCAGTTCTGTTGAGATAGGGAATGTTTCAGAGAATGAAGGGTCAAAAAAGGCTTTCAGCATTTCAGTGGTGGTTGTTACAGTTACTCAGCTACCAATGCAGGGCATGCAAGACAGGAAGACCTAGTAAGAATGGTCGAGTGTCTTATTGGCACAGACATCAAGAAAGGCAGAATACTGGCAAGAGATGGAGAGAGAGAGAACAATATGCTTTTCTTGAATGCAAAGGTATTAGGCAATGAGAAGCCCAGCTGGGGTTGGCACAAAAGAGCTAATGTGAGGCTCATGTGTGTGGCCTTTTAGATAAGGACCTGTCCTACTGGAACTGGGACCAAGGGCAGACAACCTGTGGAGGCTGAAGTCTCAAGTCAGACACTGGGGGAGGGAGTTCACATAAAAGGCCAGGGTGGGCGTAAGCCAGAAGGAGCTGCCATCCTGCTCAGCGGTGCAGAAGAGAGGGCGAGCCTGAAGTATGTGTGATGGGCCACATGCGAGAGCGCTGCTGGGGAGGAGGAGGTGTGAGGGAGTAAGAGCGGAGTGAGATGTGTACAGTTCAACACCTGGACTCTCACTGAGGGAGCGGAACAGTGATTTCTGTAACCAATACTAGAATTACTTTGGATTTGTAATTAAAATGGTTCTATGATTTGTCTTTAACTATTCACAGATAATTGTAAATTCTGGTTTTATAAGCCCAAGTTATTTTACATTTGCTTTTCCAAAATGTATTAAATTGGAATTTTGTAATCCTTTATATACAAAAAAGATGCAACCATTCAGTGTGTGTTTCTCTTCCCCTTCTTAGCATACCCAGTCTTTTTATTTTAGGTTCATTTAATCAGCAGGTAGCTTCTTCTGACTTCTCTAAAGACAATCCACATATCTTCCTAGGGAATAAGTAACATTGCCTTGGGAACTAGCTATTGGTAGGTAGTTTCCAAATGCTGAGCTTAGTGTTTCATATTAAAAGTGTTTATCTCATTTGCATCCTGAAAAGAGAAGTCAAAGCTCCCTGCTTTGGTTAACATTAGAAGCCAAGAAAGATTTTTATGAGGATGCCTTCCATTCTTGAGGAGAGACTTTTCTCTCCTTTACCACAGGTTCAGCTCAGCAGGAGAGAGGCCCCATGAAATACTCCCCAGAGGAGGCTAGGAAACAGATGCTCTATAGCTACTCTGTCCTCCCCCACCAGAGATCTCTGTGTGTTTGTGGTCCTGGAAACCGGACCTGCTCTAGTCCTTTCATCTAAACCACTGTGAATTGAGACCCCAACTTTGGAGGTATGTTTAATCCCCAAGTTCTTTGTGGCAGATATTTTCCCTAGAAAGACGGATGGCACTGCTTAGACTAAGGTCAGTTTGAAAGTGCCTATTGTGTTTTCATCTGTATCCCATGCACACAGATGTAAGTGGCAGGTCCAGGTATGTAAAACTCTTTCTCTCCACTTTAGTTCCCACCTGGTTTTGTAAATGAGTTCTGAGGACAATAGGTAAATGAGCTAAGTGAGTTGGCGTGGGACAAATGAAGTTTGCAACTGTGCTTGATTGAATAAGCCGAGAGTCTCTTGTCTATCAAGGTGCCTTCCTCTGCTGAAGCCTTACCTCCTCACAGCCCGGCCTCTTCTCACCCAGTGACCACGTAACTCTTCTCTTGTGTATATGCAAATAAACCTGTTACACACTTCTTCCGTCTTCCTCTTCTCTTCCAGGGAAGACTTGGTTGCTTAGCCACCCTTGCACCTTTCTTTCTTATTTTAATTCTTGCCCAAGTGGAAGCTTGATTCAAAGTCACATTGAAGACTAGAAGACATACTACATTTTTGACATGGTCATTGTCTCTTCTAGGTATTGGGACAAAGGCCAAATCTGACAAAATGTAGGCCAGGGAGGTTGTATCTGGACTTGGTCTCTGTTCCCAGGCTTATAGAGACCCAGGAGATCCGAGTCCCTAGAACTGACACTTTGAATAGATGTAATTTCAGGAGCATTGCTGTAAAGTGAAAGAAGAGCTGTCCACAAAATGTTCTCTGATGAGTCCAGATTGCTTTTCCTGACTTGCCTTAGGTATGCATTTACTTTCTTTTAAGGAGAAAAAATTCATATGCACTGCCTATGTACAGTAAAACTGCTTACTGCAGTTACCCAAATTCTGCCAACTGGAATTCTTATCAGGAAAGCAGGTATTTCCAGAGGAAGACCATCCTTACCACATGGCCTGCAGAGGCTGTGTAACAGGTAAGTCCTGGACTTGCCCCCAGCAGCAGGGCAGTGGCTTGAACAAATTGCATGGTTCTTTTCAGTGGGACATTCCAGTTAGTGCTCATTGGTCCATTGAGTAGCCATAATGGAATGAAATGACGCAAATTCAAATCAATTTAAAAGTGCTTTTAATTTTTTAATTAAATTAGTGCTGGGCTGGTGAGATAGCTCAATGGTCTAAAGCTCCTGCTTAGGGACATACTTAGGGACCTCAGGTGGGCTGAGCCGGTCACGCAAAAAAAACAAACTAGTGCTGGGCCAGCTGTATAGCTCAGTGCAAAACACCTGTCTGGCAGGCATGAGGTCCTGACTACCAGAAAACTAGTGCTTTTTACATGGAAGTGTAAATGAGAAGCAAAATCTTACCATCTGCACCCTAATGGTCATTAGTACAGAGTTGGTGCCCTGCTCAGGAGGGAGACTTCCAGGCAAAGATGACTTTTAGGGTACCCTGCGCTAATGTAGCCATGGCCAAGCAGGAGTTGCTCCCTTCGGTTCCCAGTGGGGTTCACTGGGCTGTGCAGAAGGGCCCTGAAAGCTTGTGTTGAAAGGGGGAGATAGCTCAGTGGTATAAGTGTCTGCCTGGTAAGCGCAAGGTCCTGAGTTCAGTCCCTGGTACAAAAGAAAGGAAATGGTATATCCAGTCCAGATTCCACTGGGAAATGGCTCATTTGTGACCCCAAAGCCATGGGCCCATGGACTAATACAGCTGAAGTGCAGACTGCTGGCTTCAGGTCTTTACCTCTGCTAGTGTTCCACCAAAGGTAGGAAAAACAATGAAACACTATAAGTGCCTGGGTACCCACAGAGTGTGGGTACCCTCAGGCATGAAGTTCTTGTGATCTGGGGAAGTTGGGGTAAAGAAGTTAGGAAGAATGCAGTAGTAGATGGGCTCAGCAGCATCCTGGATCTATGTGATAGTGTTCCGCATGCATTATGATTAGCCACTAAAACACCTGGTCACTCAGGCTTCTCCAACCAGAATCCAAGTATAGCCCCAATTTACAATGGAAGTTGATGCAAATGCAAAAATGGTGTGGAGAGAACCCGCAGACCTCTTATCTAGGATGCATAACTGCTGTGGGGGAGGGGAGAAATTGTGTAACAACCTGAACACTAGCATACTTAAATGTGCACCAGCAGTAGGTGGGCACCCTTGTAATCCCAGCACTCTAGGAAATAGGGAGATTGCAAAATTCAAGCAACTTTGTGACTTAGCAAGAACTCATCTTAAAATTTAAAAAAGGACTCAGAGCCTCAAACTCTTATAGGGAAAGAGTACCTATCTCAGCACATTTCAGAGGATCAAACAGACATGCCTACAGTATAAGTTGTATATAAAATAGCCAAGCACAATGTCCCAGCCACCAGGAGGCTGAGATAGGAAGATGGCTTGAGCCCATCCTAGCAACATGGTGAGACCCCCTGTCTCCAAAAAGTGTGTGTGTGTGTGTGTGTGTGTGTGTGTGTGTGTGTTGGTGTTGCTCTTTGATTGTAGATACCATGTGGAAGGCTTTTTTGGATGTTGTCAGCCAAGAAAAATAAGTTCTTCAGAGAAAGATGATACTGTGTATTACCAAGTCTTAACCTGAAACCACAGGTAAAGAGCAAATTATCCCCGTTATAGTGGGCCTGACTGAGCTGAGTTTGGGGGTTTTGCCACCACTCCTGACTTGGGGCACCAACTCTTGAGAGCTAGGAACTTAAAAGAAGGCTGGCTGACAGAAAGCTCAGAGGTCTGCCTAGGAAAGCAAGTATACAGGAATTGGAACAAGAAGTGGCAGGTTGCACGAAGCCAGTCTTAATACAAAGGTGCTGCACATGACCCAGACCTCAGGAGTTGGAATGGCAAAGATGTTTTCTGGCCTTCAGAACTGAAATTCTCTGACCTGGCATTGGGCCCTAAGAACCAGAAGATGGGCAGGCTGTGGAAAAGCTCCACGCACGCCAAAGGTGAGTGCTGATCAGAGCTTCCCACATGCAGGGGTGGGGGGTGCAATAAGGTACTCTGTGATGCAAGAAGAAGCTAAAGCATAACAGGCCAACAGGGATGAAGTCTGAAGAGGCCAGGGGGAAAAGAATTGGAGTCAGTGCCAGCCCTAAGCGCTCAGGCCAGCACCGGAGATCCAGCAGCATGTGTGCCCCTTGGAGGGGGCCAGCAGAGCTATTAGGGAGTGTTTTGTGTTGCTGCTGGTGGGATTTAATTTAGGAGAGAAGCTTTTTTAAAATATTTAGTACAGGGTCTACAGGGTCTCACTGCGTAGATCAGACTTGTAGTGATTCTCCTGTTTTTCAGCCTCCCAAGAGCTGGGATTACAGGTGCATGCCACCATGCCCAATCTCAGTGGCTATCTCAGCGCACCCCAAAGTCAGGGCCTGCAGACACGCTGGGGATTGAAACCTGGCTGCTGCGCTCTACCTTAGCAGGCGCTTTAGTCTGCTGAGCTATCTGGCCAGCCCAGAGAAGCTTTTCAAATAAAACACATCTGCTAAGGGGCCGGGGAGATGTCTCAGTGGAATAAGTTTCCCTGGCAAGCGCAAGGGCCTGAGTTCAATCCCCTGTTCTGCAAAAAAAAAAAAAAATCTGCTAGAAGCGAAGACACATGGCAGAGGTGACCAGGAGGGCACAGCATCAATGTGTAAGGAGCCATTTTCCAGCTGATTCTGAAGGAGGTAGTAGGGTAGCTACAGGGTCTGGTTCTGCTACTTTTGGGGATGCGAGGCTGAGGGTGGTTGGTGGGGGGCCTGGCCCTGCCAGTGTTGCTCTCCTCACATCTGCTGCTTCCTGGATGTAGCTCCTCATGAGAGAGGCACTTAGCTGACCTTCCTATCTATCACTCCAGCTGGGGCTTTGATTACAATATGCAGCAGTAGTAAGGGAGCACGAATGGCCTATAAAGAGGCAGACTGAACCAGGTAGGCCTTCGGGGGAGGAAGAATCAAGTGAGCTGCAGGTTGGACCACTCCGGCCCCAGAAAGCCAGCAGGACAGCCTACACTCTGGGCTGCCCCTCTCACCAGTGCTCACTGCTCGGGTGCTGAATGTGGTCCTCCTTTGTCAGCACCCAGGAGATGCAAATAAATCCTTGATGACTTTCAGAGAAGAGCAATTAACACGCCACGGACTGGACTAGGAGAGAGAAAATAACCAGGGGGTGGGAGGTGGATGCTTTTGCTCTCAGGTATACAGGGGTTTAAGAACGGGAAGGCTTTCAAGTTGTAAGAAGGGGCCCAGAAAGGAAAGGATGAGTTCTACATAGGATTTGCCCAGATGCAGGCCCAGGAAGACTGGTTCCGGTCAGTGTTCTCTTCCTCACTTATGGGTCCCAGTGATAACGCTTCCTCGAGCTAGCTGTGCTGAGCTCATATTTCTCTGTCTTGGCAGTCTTACACATCCTGCTTAGAGGGTACCCTGGCACCTGACGCTCCTGACACTGCTTTCAGGTCCCAGGAGCAGAAGCTGCCAGGGTGAGCTTTAGCAGGCAGGTGAGTGATTAGCACCAAAGGGTGACAGCTGGCCCAGCTCTGTCTCCTTCTGCATCTGGCCAGGGGTGGGGGTGCAAGTCATCCAAATCCTGCCCCTGGCTGATCCTGTGAGATGTCCAGTCTCAGACCCCACTGAGTGTCTCCTGCAGGAGGTGCTGAGCCCAGAGCCAGCAGCTGCATTCCATCTCCCTGCCCCATACTGGGTCCAGTAGGAGAATAAGACCTTTCCTAAGGGTCACTCCCTAAAAGCAGAAGACAAGTTATCCTCAAAGGGTGAGGGTTATCACCCCTGCCTGCTCAATGCTGAGCTTCTACCTCTTCATCCTCCATGTTGATACGCCTGACATGAAGAATTCTGGAGAAAGGTGAGTTCCTGGATTCCACCTGGAAGGAAGGAAGAAAGTAGGGGGAAGGCAGGGAGGGAGAAGGAAAAGGTGGCCCACTGATCCTGACATTAGTACATGGGATGATGGGAGAAGGGGAGCTGGAAGGGGGTGGGACCCCTGAAAAGGCAGAGGACTGAAGGGGGCATTCCTCTGGGGTCTTCTTTGAATAAGAAGTCAAATTTGTGGGATACACGGGAATTCTAGGGCAGCAGGTGTAAGAAGTCGAGCTATAAGATAATCAGCTCCTCTGTGTCAAGTGAGAACTTAGATTTTTCTGTTCTAGTTGGAATTGGCCATTTTTACTGTTAGCCTGGGGCCAGATCAAGAGCTCTGCTCTGGATACCAACAGGGCCACAGAGAAAGCTTGACAGGCTGGAAGGAGACCTCTGGCCAGGCACTGACCTTGAGAGACTGCCTTCCTGGAGTTCCTGGTGTTCCTAGTGTCTTCCACTGTAGAGTTCCTATCTCCCAGATCTAGAAAGCCAGACCTGGTGGCACACACTTTAATCCCAGCACTCAGAAGGCTGAAGCAAGAGGACTGCTGTGAGTTCAACACCAGCCTAGACTCCATAGTGAGTTCAAGGCCGATGGTCTGCAGTCTGTGTAGTGCTTCCCCCTGCAGCTGTCACCCACTGCATCCTCAGGCTATGGGGGTTGCAACCTGCTCGGCAGTGGCAGCTGTGGTCCTGCAAACTTCCCTGTGGTACAGCCAATCCAGAAACGAGAGGGTGAGATCCCATGCTGCTCCTCCCTGCTGTCCCCCCTGCCCTGCCACAAACATAACGAGCCACCTCAGGAGCCCAGGTTGCTGCATGTTGGGGCAGAGGGAAAACCTGAACCCTGAACTGGTCACCTGCTAAGTCCACAGTGCCAGGCCTTCCTTCCTTCCTCTCACACCCTGTGAATTCACAGTTCAGACGCCTGCTTTCCCAGACTGCTCTCTGCTGCTCAAACCCTACCCACACCCCAGGACATCCTATGGCTGCACACTGCACAGGGCAAGGAGTAGCGCCATGTCTGGTCTCCTGCCCCGCACCCTCATGTACCCTGCCTGCCCGCTTTTGGGCACTGATCACCATCTCCCCTTGCCTCTGTCTAGTACAAGGACACCTTCCCTTGTGCTCAGAGTCAGAGCTCAGTCCCCTTAGAAGAGGGAAAATAGTGATTTAGACAACAAGATCCAGAGTTCAATTCCCAATACAAATAAATAAATAGGCTGGCCAAATAGCTCAGCAGGGAGGCTCTAAACAGGTGGATCACTACAAGTCCGATCTAGTAGAGACACCCGGAACACCCTGTAGACCCTTCCCTAAAAAATACAAAAATAAAACTAAAAAGCTCGGTGGATTAAAGCACCTGCTTAGGCAGATGCAGGGGCTGGAGATTCAATCCCCAGGCCTGCCATGCCGGCCCCACATCTGGGACGTGCTGATACACAATTGAGATTGGGCGTGGTGGCATGTACCTATAATCCCAGCACTTGGTAAGCTGTAAACAGGAAGATCACTACAAGTCCAACCTACGTAGTGAGACCCTGTAGACCTTGTACTAAATACAAAAAAGGAAAAGAAAAAGGGGGGGCTGGGCAGATGGCTCAGTAGAATAAGCACTTCCCTGGCAAGCGCAAGGTCTGAGTTTAATACCTGGTTCTGCCAAAAAAAAAAAAAAAAGCTAAATAAATAAATAAATAAGTAAGTAAATAAATAAATAGACAACAAGACCTAGAAATAGGGGAAGGGTGGCGGAAGTGCTCCTGAACAGCATGAGGTAGCAAAAAGAACGTGGGGCTGGTGGTGTAGCTCGGTGATAGGGTGCGTGCATAGTGTGTGCAAAGCTCCAGGTTCAATCCTAGCACAAAAAATAAAAACAGAAAGATTTAAATAAACTCCACTGTGTGACATGACCTAAGTCACTTTATTCCTCTGGACCTTCTTCATATGAAGTTGAAAGTGTTTGTATAGATTTTTAAAACTGTGTAAAGCACTTCACACAATGTCCAACAAGCAGTGACACTGGATAAACACAGCTGTTATTATTGTCCTTAGGTCTTCTTGCAGGCCTGAAGATCTGTTGACCTTTGTTTCTTGGTTTCTTTTCTCTTTTTTGGGGGGAGGGGTACCAGGGATCGAACCCAGGACCTTGCATTTGCCAGGGAGGAGTACATGACCCTACCCTGTGCTATCTCCCTGGCTCTCTTGTCCATAATGCTGCTATTAAGCAAAAGTTGGCAACAATTAGGCAGGGAGGGGGTCTTGGTGACTTCTACAAAAGCATCCTCCCTTTCTTAATTTGCACCCTTTCAGCATTTATGAGAATGTACATGGAAATGCAGCTCGGTGTTGTGAAATTCAGGGTTCCCTTTTTGTCCCAAATACTTCTGAGTACAGACAGCCCCAAAGAGGCTCTACAGAGTTAGAATTTGAAAACCAGAAGCTGGTGAGGGGCACGAGTGGCAGCCGCTCCCAGTGTCTGCTGGGACCACACAGAGTGACACTATTGGGTCACTCTCAGCTGCGGGCCACAGAGCCGGCTATGGCTTACACCAAGTCCATTGTACGAAATCCAAACCCAGAGAACCAAAATGAGGACGAGTGGTTCGCATTACAGGCAAGTGGATTCTTCACTGCAGGCTTCTGATGGTGCCCATCGGTCGTGCATGAGGCACCCTGGGTGTCGGGATACAGAGTGGCTCTGGGTGAGGCTTAAAAAAAACTCCTCTGGGGCCCCCCAGTGATGTGAGAACCCTCAAATTGACTGTGACAGTTGACTGCCAAAACACAGAAACCTTTCCCTGGAAGAAAGAAGTGTCTCAGGTTCTCCTAGCCAGGAAGATTTTAATCTCTCTGGGAAGCCACCAGCTTCACTTGCTAATCACTTGAATTCCCCTTCTCCTCTTCCTTGGTGCTAGGGACAGTTTGGGGAAGCTGGTCCCTCCTATCACTTCTCCCAGTTACAGAACACAAAAGTGGTCATTGTAGGTCAAAGATCCTCGCATACACCACCACCACCACCACCACCACCACCACCACCACCACCACCTGCAACAAAGGAAAGTTCTCAATACTGTGACTTTAGGGCTCATGGGGACAATATTGAGGGACAGCAGTTTCCCTTCAGAATTTTGATCCACAAATGATAAAGAAAAACCTCACTAAGACTAGAATGATGAAAGGGAATCAATGTTCTAGACATTTGGCAAAGCCACACAAGACATGAAATGCAGGGATGGGCAGGCAGGAGCACCTGAGTGCTGAGCACCTTGAGTTTCACAGATCTGCACGGTGAGCTGAAAATGGACAAAAACAACTACTCGATCCCCTCCTTCCTGGTCCTCGTCTTATCTGGGAAGTTTATATTTGTAATCCCAAGGATAAATTACTGGAATCTCCTCAAGTTTATTCCAATCTACCACTTCCAGTGTAACCCACAGTGAGAATAAAGACACTAAAGTATATTTATAGTTATGGGGAGCCAAGGGGTCCTACGTTCAGCCATGGTGATGGTTATCCACGGCAAAGGCCTCAACTCAGGGCCAAGCCCAGGTTGTATTCCATCATGGAGGAATGTCTTGAGGATGAATGACTGCGAATGGCAGGAAGTAGATGAGTACTATGAGCTGAGTAAGTAGGAGGCCTGTGTGATATGCAGAGAGTAATTTGCATTATACTACTGAGACAGTGTCTAAAATTTAGGGATCTGGTGCTTCAGCTCTGATGTGTAATCTTTCAAGCCCCAGGAAGTCATAGCTTGTATCTCAAGGCTCAATCCCAGCTCATACATAGCATGCAGCATTGGCTCTTGGTCCTGCCTCAACCTGGCTCATATTAGAGCAGCAGGTGGGGGTTACTGGGAAACACACATGCCCTCTTCAAAGACTACCACCAGCACCTCGGCTAGACCGATATGCATTGCTTAAAGCCAGCTGAAGGGATAAGGAACAGTCCTAGCCAGCTCTGTACCTATCAATACATGGAAATAGGGTCAGACTCGCCAAAATGGAGACAACTGCTCTTCTTTCAAGGAGAGTCACCCCGGTGGTCCTCTACACTTGTGTCCCCCATGTTTCTGCCCACACTCAGGGGAAAGATGGATCACAGTCCAACGTGGCTGCAAGGAGGTGTGCACGTATTCTCCGAGCTTCACCTGACTCCTGAACATACATATGGTTTAGTCTCCCCAGGGTCCTGAAGTAGATGGGCACCAGGCTGCCCACTGTGGGTTTGGATGGCACCAGCTGCTGAGGGCAGTGGGTGCTTATCCTTGTGGCAGTGATGTGCAGCTCGCCCCCGGGGCTGCATAGCTGTGGGGAGGAATGATCAGATGCACTCCTGGAGATGCGCACGGGGCTCCAGAGCACTGAGGAAAGGGAGTAACACAGCATAAGAGCTAACGCACAGGGCCATGTGCGTGCGTGGAAAATGCGTGTGTGTAAGACAGACATGCTCACTGTTCCATGAACACAGAAAGGAACTATTTTACTCCATATGCTAGAGCTGTTACCTATGTGAGGACAGAGAAGAAACACAAACCAAAACAAGGCCGGGCTGGAGGGACAACTAAGCACATGCCCGGCAAGCACAAGAACCCAAGTTCGATCCCCAGCACCACATGCTGCGCCGGCGTCACCCCCAGGTGTGGTGGCATACACCTGTCATCCCAGTACTGGGGAAGCTGAGACAGGAGGATCACTGCAAGTCCAAGCGGCGTAGTGAGACCCTGTATCAAATAAGATTAAAAGAAGGGCTGGTGAGATGGCTCAGTGGTCTAAAGCACCTACTTGGAACAGGCTTGGCAAGGCACAGGGACCACGGTTCAATCCCCCGGCACCACATGCCGGCCAGCCCCGCCCCCTGGTGGGCTGAGCTGGCCACACACACACACACACACACACACACACACACACACACATAAATAAATAAAAATTTTTTAAAAAAAGATTAAAAGAAGACCACACCAAGAAAACCTTGCACATGCATATTCATAGCAGAATTATTTGTAATACCCAGAAAGTGGACAGCAACACAAATGTCTGTCATCTGAGGAATGGATAAATAAAATATGCCATATCATACAGTGGGATGTTAGCCATAGAAGGAAGTAAAGTAGGGATTCATGTACAACACAGATAAACTTGGAAAATACGTGAAGTGAAAGGAACCAGCCATAAAGAGCAGACTACACTGTATGTTGTGTGATTTTATTTCTACTAAATGTCCAAAATAGGCAAATCTGTAGAAACAGAAAGTAGATTTGGCTCGCCTATGAGAGGAAAGGAGGTTTTCGGGGAGGGAAATTCAAGTGACTGCAAACGGGCAGGGGTTGGTGTGGGACAATGAAAATGTAAACAGATTGCAGCAGTGGTTATACAGTTCAGTGAATATCCTGAAATCACCGAATTGTGTCCTTCAGATGGATTTATGTCGTGGGTATACAAATTGTCTCAATAATGATGTTTAAAAAGAAAGACCAAAGAGAAGGGGCGAATGCTCATGTGGATGGCCCTTGGGTGCTTCCTCTTTCAGCTTCTGGTTTCATACAGGAACCGGGTGAGGTTCACCTACCTTGACCCTGGCCACAGGCCACTGACCTCAAGTGCCACTTGCCTCTTGCTCCTTGGGCTTCGGTGCCCAGCACCAGCCAACTGGTCCCTGGAGCTGACCCAGGACTGGCTTCAAGGGGGCTGGCTGCCACCTCCACTACGGGCTGCAGCTTGTATCCTGCACAGTACACTCACCAACAGCCTCTGCAGACACTTTTCTCGCAGCAGAACTTGGGGCTGACATTCGGGGCCTCTGAGGTTCTGTTAGCCGGCCGGTGGCTTATTATGAACAATGTGACTGCAAAAAGGCATAAAGAGCAGGTGACATGACCCAGTGGCGTGATGCAGTGGGGCGATATTTGCCTACTTGCTTGAGGCCCCAGTTCTATCCCCAGTACCAAAAGAAGTCACATTTCTTTCTAACTTTGCCAGCGCTGACTACGAGACCTTTTTTTTCATGTATTTAGTACAGGGTCTACAGGGACTCATTGCCCAGATCGGACTGTAGTGATCCTCCTGTTTTCAGCGTCCCAAATCCTGGGATTACAGGTGCACACCACCTTGCCCAGTCTCAATCGCTGTCTCAGTGCGCCCCCAGGGGTGGAGTTGGCATGGCATGCTGGGGGATCAAATCTAGGATCCCTGTACCTGCCTAAGTAGGTGCTTTAATCCACTGAGCTATCTGGCCAGCCCTGGCTACAAGACCTTATCGTGAATGCTAGGCAACCTCTCTGAGCCTCAGTTTCTCTCTAATAAGTGGGGAAAAAATAGCCCTATATATAGACAGTGCCTGGTAGATATTTGCTGAATCCCAAGAACCTAACCTGCTCTTCCCAACAGACAACCAAAAATACCGTACACCCGGAAGTGAAGAAACAGGTAAGTGGGCCTAGGCCACAGAATAGAAAGTCTTAATTCTATGTCTGATGTTCCAAACAGCGTTGTTGGGTTTTGGAAACAAAGATGAATAAAACAGGCCTGTGATGCCTCTCACTCGACGCCCCTCCAGTGTTCTCCATAAGCCTTGCCTATACCCCTAAGTAAGATGGCCCTTGTTGACTTTCTTCTTTGGTTTTTCCAACTTTCCTGTTAAGTCTTTTTCCTTGTCTGAAAGCAAAGGTCCTGTGAGTGTGCTCTCTCGGGCGCCTGGGCTAGAAGGCCTCCTGGAGCGGCAGCAGCCAATAAGCAAAGGCGTTGCTCACCGAGGGGAGCTGTTGGAGCTCGCTCTCTTTGGCGAATCATCTTCTGGCCTGGGCTCCTGCTGTATAGCCTGGGCCACCCCGTGGGGCTCGCTGACACAGGTGGGAAACCAGAGGCCCCGCCTTGCAGATTCCCAGTGTCTCTTGTTGAGGAAACGGAGCCGGTGCCTCCCCTGGCTCACGTCCTGGGTGTGACTGCAGCGGCTGGGCGGAAGTGGCGGAAGCTATTTGCATCAAGAAATCCAAGCACTTTGACTCCTGGAATTAATCTTGGCCCATGAGGAGATGGGTGGTGGAAGGGACACGAAACGAAACCCAAGGTACATGAAGTGATGCTATCCACTGGCTACCACCAGAAATAAGAAATTCTGTGACATGGCGGCCTGGAGATTTATCCAGGTGCTAGCTCTTCCTGTGCAGGTGTCTAGGTCTCACTGCCCAGGTGCTTTCCTTTATTTCAGGCTGGGTTTCACTCTTGCCTTGCTCAGAGAGCCGTCAGGATCAGCCAGGACAGCACAAGGCAGGAAAAGCTTCCTACAGTCCCTGAAGGACAGTCTGAAGGCTAGCTCTGCCTGGACTGCTGTTGCCAGGACAAAGTTTGCAACTCCCAAGGCCGTTAGCACAGAAGGCCTGGTGCTGGGCTGGTGACCCAGCTTCAGTGAATCAGAGGCCACGTGGAAGAAGAAGGCTTGCCTCAGTGGGCAAGGGTACATGGTTGCTGAGGACAGGAGCTTGGTGCCTGCCACAGAGTCATCGTCACCCCTGCCAATCAAGAGTAGCTGCGATGGGGGCTGGTGAGATGGCTCAGTGGTCTAAAGCACCTACTTAGAACAAGTTTAGCAAAGCACAGGGACCACGGTTCAATCCCCCAGCACCACATGCCAGCCAGCCCCGCCCCCTGGTGGGCTGAGCTGGCCACACACACAAAATAAATGAAAATAAATAAATAAATAAATAAAAGATCTTAAAAAAAAATTAAAAAAAAAAAAAAAAGAGTAGCTGCGAATGTCTCAGCTAAGTGCCCTCAGTTGAGTCAATATGACATGGGCGCCTGGACAGGTAACCAGCGCCCATCCCTAAGAAGCCTGAAGCCAGGGCAATGGAATCAGCCTTCAAAAGAATGCCATGTGATCCTGGAGATGGCTGAGGGACCTGGGCCTGGCGCTCAGCACCACTGGAGATGAACCACTAAGCTGAGCGCAGGCCCAACAGTGCCACAGGACTGGATTTGTCCTGTCCACTTTCCTGGACTTGTCATTTCCCAAAAGACGCCCTGGCTTCCCCTCTGCCCTCTCCTTCTCCCTGCCTGGCTCCTGGGCTGAGATCACAAGCCAGGGCTGATAATCACGTTAGCTCAGTTTCCTCCCTGGCCCTCCCCTCCCAATAATCTGATTTCTAAGGGAGGAGGGTCCAGGCACAGGAAGAAACCCGCTCCCTTGTGTGTGTGTTGGGCCTGCTAATTCGATAGAACTGCTTGTTGATTTTCCACAGGCCCCCATTAGGAACAGATCGCATCTGGTTCCCACAGTGCTTTCTTGGAGAACTCTTCTGGTCTCGGCCTTGAAGGAAATTCAGCTTCCAATTTAGTTTCTGTGTAAGCGAGTTGAGTCTTCCTTGGAGCAGTAGCAAGCGGTGGTTGCGTGTGGGCTGTGTGCAGGCGCAGTGCAGCGCCTTAGTCGCTGGTGACTGTGTGAGCTGTCATCACAGAGAGGCCGCAGCTGCTCCAGCCTAGGCAGGACAGGGCTTGTTACCTTTAGTTCAGGGTCCTTTCTGCCACATTCTCCCTGTCTCTAATGGGTGTGCCCAGGGACAGGAGGACTTTGAGGCCAGCTCTTGTGGGATCTGCAATTGTCCCTGGCTTTCTAGAACCATATTCTGCCCCAGCGAGAATTAGTGTCAGACTCAAGTGTCCTCTCCCACCCACAAGCTTCCGGTGTCAACAGCTGCTCTGGAACTCTCTTCCCCATCTTGGCCCAGGGCCATAGCAGCTGCCCAGAGCTACAACCAAGCGGGAAGCTTAGCCTGTGGGCATCCTGCAGGGTGCGGAGCCCAGCGGGAAGGAAACCAAAGGCTCCCAGAGAAAAGCCGCTGTGCGCCTATTCCTTATATGACTGCAGGCAGGTTACCCCAAGCCCTTAGCTGGGGCTTCCTCATCCAGAAAGGGTGGCAGAATAACCTACCCTGAAGGGCAGCTGTGAGGGCTAATTGAAGGACAAGCCCCAGAGGCTGCAGTCTCACTGCTGGACAGAAGAACCTGATCACCCCACACACACACCCCCGCCGCCAGGTTTTTTTCCCAGTGCCACCTTGGTTGTCACTGCCCCTAGATATCCCTCACAGTAATCCAGGCGCTCGTGGTCCTGGGGGAGGAAGGGCTCTCCGCTAGCTCCCCAGGTGCAAACTTGAGCCTCCTGCTTGTTCTGTGAGGGTCTCTGTCACCAGAGAGCTCATGTTCCCAACATGCAAAGGCATAAGCAAATCAGTGAATGAATGTGTGAAGGACCGTGCAGAGACCACACTGACCCGGTGACCACGAAGGAAGGCACTGCACACCTGAGCGATTACCAGGTACCTCCCTGGGGGGCAGTACCCCAGGCAGCCAGCCTGCTCGCCACCAGGGCTGCCAGGGTGCTGCAGTCATACTGCCCCCAACCTGAGGAGCCCTTCCCTCAGCTGCAGCCCTTGCACCTTTGGCTCCTGTTCTGAGTACAGGGCCTGCCAGCCCAGGCAGTGATCTCTAAAGAACGCCTACTGGCCCTCTCCAAGAGCTCCCCGTGGGCCTTCCCTGCCCTTGGTGAGCACCCCCCAGCCCATGTTCCCCATCCTGAGGTCCTCTCCCTGCCAGGTGAGGAGCACAGATTAGAGTTAGAGTTAGAGTTAGAGTTAGCGTTAGGGCTCTCTCTCTCTCTCTCTCTCTCTCTCTCTCTCTCTCTCTCTCTCTCTCTCTCTCTCTCTCTGGTACCAGGGATCAAACTCAGGACCTTGCGCTTGCAAGGCAGGCACTTACACCACTGAGCTATCTCCCTGGTGCCCTGTGTCTCTTTTGCAGCTCTCACATCCCAGGGGCATTGTGAGCTTTCAGTGCAGGCACGCTGGCTGAGTGAATGAATGAATGAATGAACATATTCCTTTTAATATCTTCTAGCTAACCTTTTTTTTTTTTAATATTTATGACAGGGCCTGCAGGATCTACAGGGTCTCATTACGTAGATGGGACTCGTAGTGATCCTCCTGTTTTCAGCGTCTCAAAAGCTGGGATTACAGGCATGCGCCACCATGCCCAGTCTCAGTGGCCATCTCAGCAGGCCAGGTATCGAACCCTAGTCCCTGCGCCTACCTGAGCAGGCACTTTAATCTACTGAGCTATCTGGCCAGCCTTTATTTTAGTTTGATTTCTATCTGAGGGTCAAATATGTTTATTAACTTCTTAATACAGTTGACCCCTTGTCTGTGTGTTCTACATTCTTGGATTCAAGCAACCAAAGATTGAAATATTTGAAAAAACATTGCATCTGTACTGAACACAGACAGCCATCTTTCTTAATGTTATTCCCTAAAATTACAGTGCAGTGACCATGACATTTATGTTGTGAGCAATCCAAAGGTGACTTAAAACCCACAAGAAGAGGGGCCTAAGCTCCAGGCAAAGATGACATTTACCTAAGAAACCTAATCATCTGCAGATTTGGGGATCTGGAGGATCCTGGGATGAAACTCTGGAGAATACCAAGTAGTGGCTGTAATCTGAATTTGGGGAATCATTCTCATGCCATTTTGCTAGATTATATCAGAGAATGTGGCCCATTAATCTATAATTTTGGGGCGGCCAGGGAGATAGCTCAGTAGAATAAGTGCTTGCCTGGCAAGCATAAGGGCCTGAGTTCAATCCCTGGTTCCGCAAAAACAAAACAAAACTATACTTTTAAGTTAAGCTCAGTTTAGTTTAATTTAGTTCAGCTGGGTTGAGACATGGTGTTGCCATGTAGCCTGGGTGGTCTCAGATTCACAGCGATCCTCCTGGCTCAGCCTCCCAAGTGCTGGGATTGCAGGTGTGTGCCATCACACCCAGCTTTAATTTTGTGCATCTTTGATCACAACATGAGCAAACACATTTAGGTCTAGAGAAAAATGTTATATGGGGGCCTGCCCCTTAGCTCAGTTCTTTAAGTGGCTGCTTCAACAAAGCAGTCAGGCTCAGGTTGCTGGGGTTCAACCCCACAACTCAAGCCAGCCAAACCTGCCCTGAAGGCATTCGGAGAAAAAAAAAAAGAGAGAGAGAGAGAGAAATGTTCTAAAAATTTAAAAGTAGAAAGCTGGGCATGATGGCACACATGTAACCCCAGCACTTGGGAGGCTGAGGCAGGAAGATCGCTGTGTGTTTGAGCCCAACCTGGGCTATATAGTGAGTTCAAGACCAGCTTGAACTACACAATTAGATCTTGTCTCAAGCAAAACAAAACAACCAAAAGCACACAAAGTAGAGTTTATTACATAAAACCCTGTATCCATATCACCCAGCTTTTGTGATTCAACTCATGGTGACTATTGTTTCAATAATATTGCTCCTATTGCTGTGAAACAAACAGCAAACAATAGATTTTTTTTAAATGTCCCGGGGCCGGGGAGATGGCTCCGGGGAATAAGTGCTTGCAGGGCAAACACAAGGACCTGAGTTCAATCCCTGGTTCTGAAAAAAGGAAAAATATATTCTGTCCATAGATGGAAAAATTATAAGCCAAAAGGGCCAGCCCAATAGCTCAGTGGACTAAAGCGCCTGCTTAGGCAGAGCGCATTGGCCGGGATTTGATCCCCGGTGTGCTGTGCAGGCCCCGCCCCCAGGGCGCGCTGAAACCGCAGTTGAGACTGGGTGCGGTGGCGTGTGCCTGTAATCCCGGCTCGAGAGGCCAAACACAGACTACAAGTCAGATCTACATAGTGAGACCCTGTAGACCCCATACTAGATACATTAAAAAAAGAAAGAAAGAAAGAAAAATTGTAAGCTAAGAGTGGTGGCACATACCTGTAATCCTTGCACTGGGAAGGTTGAGATAGGAGGATCACTATGAGTTTGAGGGTAGCCTGGAGGCTACAAAAGTGAGCACAAGGGGCCCGGAAGGTAGCTCAGTAGGATAAGAGCTTGCTTGGCAAGCGCAAGGGCCTGAGTTCAACCCTGGTTCCAGAAAACAAAACAAAACAGTACCAAAAGTGAGCACAAGTCCGGCCGGAACTGCATAGGGAGACCCTGTCTCAAAAAAAAAAAAAAAAAACCCTAAACTAAAAATTATACATGTGTATGTGTTTGAGTGTTTTAATTGTGTTATTTAAATCCATTTTAATTCTTTTTTCATGATTAGAACTGGCTAATTATCAAAGGAATACAGAAACAACCCACTTTAATTTTTGGAACTTCCCCTTGCGTTTTAATAGTTTTTGCCACCCCTAATTAGCCTGGGCCTGTCTGGTGCACAGGTTTACAGCTGCTTGTAGGCTAACGTTATTGAGCAATTAGGTTAAAAACAGTCCAGAGAGAGAGGAAGGCCCATTTGGTTCCCAGAGCTGTGGCTGGAAGTCCCCTTCCCATGCACTCCGAGATGAGGGTAATGCACCACACAG
Source organism: Octodon degus (assembly GCF_000260255.1). NCBI lineage: Eukaryota > Metazoa > Chordata > Mammalia > Rodentia > Octodontidae > Octodon > Octodon degus. The sequence continues at coordinate 13,004,900 of NW_004524583.1, forward strand.
GGAAGGGTCTCAGGAAACGACCAGCCCTTGAGAAAGAGGGTGGCGATCGGAAGTGCCGCGCCACCCTCACTGGAGAGCACTAAATGCCAAAACCCTCCGTACGGGTCCTACAATGAGGACCATTACATTGGGCAGGAGGAAGCTGCCCTCACTGAAGTCTCCCACCATTCTTAGGAACCCGCTGCTGTCTCCACAGGTGGTTCTCGGGACCTGGGAATGGGAGAGAGAGGGAGGGCAGGGAGCGCAGGGCCCAGGGCTCAGGGGGCCTTTCCATACTTAGATCCTTAACCTTAGTGGTGTTAGGTAACTGCTCCTGGGTTAAAGGATTAAGGGAGATGCTTCTTGGAATTTCCTTTCTTCTCTTTGAATTTGGAAGAACTTTAAAAGTTGAGGTATAATCAGGCACAGTGGTCCACACCTGTAATCGTAGCTACTTAGGAGGCTGAGACAGGAGGATCTCAAATTCAAAGTGAGTGAAACCCTGTCTCAAAATGGAGTTCTGAAGGGGTTGGGAATGTAACTCAGTGGTAGAATGTTCCTGAGTTTGATTCCCTACCCTGAAAATGGAAACAAAGATAAAAATCAAGGAAAAACCAAGTATAACAAGGCGCTGATCCTCAGTGATCTTCCTGGGATGAGTCCGATGGTTTCATATCTTCACACTCCTGAACATAGACCCAGATCAAATCATGGGCATTCCTGCACCCGGCACAGCTACTGTAGCCTCTAAGGTGCCAGGGACTTCTGCTTCCTTCTGTTCAGACTTTCTTAGCCTGTTCCCTACCTTTATTTTATTTAAATTTTCTTTATGTATTGTTTATCTTTTTGAGGCAGGTTTCACTGTGCAACTCAGGCTGGCCTTAAACTCTATGTAGTCCAGGCTGGCCTCAAATTCACAGTGATCCTCCTGTCTCAGCCTCCCGAGTGCTGGGATTGCAGGTGTGTGCCTCCCTGCCCCACCTGTTACCTAACTCTGCAACACGTAGGAGTAGGAGGTGGTCAGCTGACTTCCCTGCATCTCCACCCTGGGGGCTCCAGGGGCCACGCAGATCAGACTGTTGGCTTGACGAAGACACTGCCAGATGAGATCTGGGCTGTTGGTCAGGGTGGTGGCTGTGCTGCTGCCCCTGCCCCTGCTGGGCCCCATGCCCTGCCCTCGAGCCAGGCCTCCCTCCTGCCCTGCCAACCACCACTCAGAGGCTCAGGAGGATGGCAAGGGACCAGCAACACAGCCCTAAGCCCCACCAGGACGGCTGGGACCCTGGGTTTGGCCTTTCTCCACCAGCATCAGAACCTCCTTTCACCCCCTGTGTTCCTTCATCTATAAAATCCTTTGTAACAATGACTTCCTCACAAGACAGTGCACACAAAAGAGCCTTGCAAGCCATCAAGTGCCACAGAAGCATAAGGGGTCACCACCACGACTCTCCTAGATCCCCAGGTCCCATGAAGGCCGTGAGCCACAAGCATGGCCAACCCAGGAGGCTACAGCAGCTTTTCTGGGTGCAGCTCCTGGGGTGTCCTGCTTCCTTTACAAAGTAGGAAGCTGGGAGCTGAAAGGACCCAGCCTCTTTCCCAGGTTAATAGCGAATGTTATCCACTTGGGGTTTATTATATGCCTAGTGAAAGGCTAAGAATGTCTGTGCAGGCTCTCATTACTTAGCATGACTTTGCTTCCTCACTGTGACTGTTCATTTGTACAGATGAGGAAACTGAGGCTTCTGGAGTTGTAGGGAACACGCCTAAAGTGAGAGCCAGGAACAGAGGTGGGCTTGGAACCACAGCTTGGGATTGCAGCGTGTGCACTCCTAACCTGCCCGGGAATGCCCAAGCCTTTGGCCACTTCAATATCCCATGGTAATGAGAGGTGACTCCCACAAGGGCGTGGTGTGTCCTATGTTACGTCTCCGTAAATGTTGGCTTTTTCCACATCACATGTGCCATGAGTACATTTGTGGGGATCCACATTTACTCTGTCACCAAGGTGGTTGTGTCATTTCACCAGTCTACAGCGTCACAAGCTTGCCAACACGTGCTCATTCTAGGCATTCCAGGGGTGGGTTGCAGGATCTCCTTGTGGCTATGATTTCCATTGCTCTAGCAGCTGATGATATTGAGCATCTTTTTGTTTTTAATTTTTAAATTTTTATTCTTTTGATACAGGGTGTCACTATGCAGCTGGGACTCACAGTGATTCTCCTGTCTCAACCTCCCCAGCACTGAGATTATAGGTGTGCACCACCACACCTGGTTTCAGTGGCCCACACAGTGTGCCTAGGGTTTGGGGACAGGCACGGCATGTAATACTGGGGATCGAACCTGGGTCCTTGAGCTTGCCAGGCAGGCACTTAGACCACTGAGCTATCTCCCCAGTGCCCTGGAGCATCTTTTTATGCAGTTATTTGGTATGTACATCTCAGTGCAGTGTCCTTTTTTTTTTGTCATCTCTTCCTCCTCATCCTCCTTTTTTTTTTTTTTTTTTTTTTACTAGGAATCAAACTCAGGACCTTGTGCTTGCCAGGCAAGTGCTTGTACCACTGATACCACTGAGCTATATCCCGGGCCCTGCTATGTCTAAGTCAAGTTCTTTGCCATATTATTTTTAAAATGTGAGAGTACGTTATATCTCTTGGATATAAATTCTTTTTACAAATGTATGCATTGCAAATATTTTCTCCCTCTCTATAGCTTACTTTTTCATTTTCTTTCTTTCTTTTTTCTTTTTTCTTTTTTTTGCAGTACCAGGGATTGAACTTGGGACCTTGCACTTGCCAGTGGCGCTATATGCTGCTCAGCTATCTTCCCGCCTCACCCCACCTCTTTTTTTTTTTTTTTTTTTGAGACGGGGTCTCACTGTACAGTTCAGGCTGGCCTTGAACTCACTATGTAGCCCAGGCTGGGGCCTAACTAATAGCAATCCTCCTGCCTCAACCTCCTGAGTGCTGGGATTACAGCTGTATACCTTATCTTTTCATTTCCTTTAATCTGTTTCAAACAATAAAATATTTATTTTTAATGTATTTGGTGGGGGTGGGGTTGACACAGCATGTGGTGCTTGGGATCGAACCACGGTCCCTGCACTTCCCTAAGCTTACCTAAGCAGGTGCTTTAGTGTGCTGAGCTATCTCTCTGGCTCCAATATTTATGTTTTGCTGAAGTGTACTTAATCAATTTTTTTCCATTTATAATCTGCATTTTTTGTGACCTAAAACATCTGCCAAACACAAGATCACAAAGAATTTTCTCCCATATTTTATTCTGAAAGCTGTAGAATTTAAGACTCTTATCTTTAGGGCTGTAATTCATTTTGAGTTGATTTGTATAAAAGATGCAAGGTAAAAGTTCAACCCCCCCCCGCCCCAACACACACACCAACTTGTCCCAGCCCGCGTTTCATGTTTCTGCATTCAGTGACCTTGGTTTGTGTTAAGTCTCCCGAGCATATGCATTGGCCCACTTCTGAACTCTTCTGTGTGATCACCACACTGTCTCGCTTACTCAACTTTGTAAGAGATCTTGCGACCAGATTGCATAAGCGCTGCAACTTCGTTATTCTTTTGCAAAATTGCATCTTTTATTCCAGATTATTTCTTTTTTTGTATGTGTGTATTTTAGGGAAGGGTCTACAGGGTGTTCAAGGTCTCACTACTAGATCAGACTCATAGTGATCCGCCTGTTTACAGCCTCCCAAGAGCTGGGATTACAGATGCACACCACCGTGCCCAGTCTCAATTGCCAACTCAGCATGCCTTGGGGGCGGGGCCTGCACTCTAAACCTGGGGATCAAACCCCCAGCTCCTGTACCTGCTTGCAGGCACTTTAATCCACTGAGCTATTTGACCAGCCCAATTCTAGATTATTTCTAATTCCACACATGTTTTGAATCAGATCGTCAACGTCTACAAAAACAAAAAAGCCAATGGGCAATTTTATTGAGATTTCCTTTTACAAATAGCTTAATGTAGAGTGAATTGACAACGTCCATACTGCGCCTTTTAATTCATAAACATGGTATATTTCTTTATTCTTAAAACTTTCATAGCAACATGTAGTTTGTCTGTACAGACTTCCCCTCACCCATTTGGTTAGGGATAATATTATAAATGGTAGGTTCAAGCCAGGCATGGCAGCTCATGCCTGTAATTCCAGCACTTAGGAGGCCTACGGAGGAGGATCACTGAGTTCAAGACCAGCCCGGGCTACAAAGTGAGCTCAAGGTCAGCTTGAGCTGCTTAGTGAGACCTTGTGTCAAAAAGACCAAACAAACAAAATAGTATGTTTGTTTTTTATCAAGTTATTTATTGCTGCTATATAGAAAAGCAGTTGATTTTTGTACATTGTGTATCATGTGGTCTTGCTGAGCTCACCTATTAAGATTGATAACTTTAAGTATATCTCTTACGACTTTGAGCTGGGGAAATATCCCAGTGGCATAAGCGCCTTCCTGGCAAGCGCAAGATCCTGAGTTCAGACTCTGACACTGAAAAAAAAAAAAATCAGATTATGTGACTATAATAATTCTGAATAAAGAGAGTTTCCTTGCCAATCTGTGTGCCTTTTTTTTTTTTTTTTTTTTTTTTTGGTGGTACTGGGGATTGAACCTAGGGCCTTGAAACTGAGTTGGGCCCAATCTTGCAGTCCCCTAAGCACCCAGAGACTGCAGGTGCAGCTCAGCTTGCGTCTTTTGTGCCATTACATCTACTTTGTGCTATCGAGGATGTCCAGTGAGATGCTGAACAGAAGTGGTGGAGGAGGAAGCTTTCCCTATTCCCAATTTGGAGGGAAGGCATTAAGTATTATGGTATAGATAGCCTTTATTTTTTATTTTTATTTATTTATTTACTTATTTTTTTGCGGACTCAGGCCCTTGTGCTTGCCAGGCAAGCACTTATTCTGAGCTATCTCCCCAGTCCCCAGATAGCTTTTATTAAGTGAAGAAGTTTCCTTCTTTCTAGTTTGCTGTATGGTTTTTGAATTTTGTCAAATATTTTTATAACTCTAATGAGATGGTCATGTGTTTTTTAAAAAATTGCATCAGTATGGTGAATTTACATTGATTGATTTTCTGATCGCAAACAAACCTTATATTCCTGAGGTAAACTTAATTTGGCTGTGCCTCGTTTCCCTTGCTCTCTATGCTATATTTGATTTGCTAAAATGTTGTGAAGTAGCTATGTGTCTATGTTCATTAGGGATTAATTTCTTTCTTGTAATCTTATAATCAAATATTTTGTCTGACTTGGGCATCTGCATAATGCTGGCCTCAAACATGAGGGGAAAGTGTCACTTTTTATTCTATTCTCTGGAGGAGTTTGTGTGGAACGGCTCCTATTTCTTTCTTAAATTTAGGTGGAATCCACCAACAAGGCCATCTGGTCCTAAAGTTTTCTTTGTGAGATTTTCTTAAAAATCCAATTTACTTTAAACATTTTAAGATCGAGATAAATTTCACATAACATAAGATTCGCCATTTTAAAGTTTATAATTCAGGGCTGGGGAGATAGCTCAGTGGCATAAGTGCCTGCCTGGCAAGCACAAGGTTCTGAGTTTGATCTCTGGTACCAAAATAAATAAAT
>NW_004524583.1:13011440-13029768 GCF_000260255.1 Octodon degus
GGCTGGCATGTGGTGCTGGGGGATTGAACCGCGGTCCCTGTGCTTTGCTTAGCTTGTTCTAAGTAGGTGCTTTAGACCACTGAGCCATCTCTCCAGCCCCTATGTTCGTTTATTGAGATAGAGTCTTACTGTGTATCCCAGGCTGGCCTCAACTCACAGCAATCCTGACTCAGCCTCCCAAATACTGGGATTACTTGTGTGGGTCACTCCTGGCTTGCTGTACCATTTTTTTAAAAATTTATTTTATTTATTTATTTATTTGTGTGTGTATGTGTGTGTGTGGCCAACTCAGCCTGCCTGGGGGCGGGGCTGGCTGGCATGTGGTGCTGGGGGACTGAACCGCAGTCCATGTGCTTTGCTAAGCTTGTTCTAAGTAGGTGCTTTAGACCACTGAGCCATCTCACCAGTCCCTGCTGTACCATTTTAAACTCTCACCAGCAATACATAAGACTTCTAATTTCTCCATATCTTAGCCATCACTTAATTGTATTTTTTTCTTTTAAAAAATTAATATAGTCATTCTACTGGACAGGAAGTGGTATTTCAGTATAGTTTTTAATTGCTTTTTCCTAGCAGTTAATGACATTGAACATATTTTTCAGGTTTATTGGACAATTTCTATATTGTCTTTCTAGAAACATCTATCCAAATGTTATGATTTGTGTGTGTGTGTGTGTGTGTGTGTGTGTGTGTATACTAGGGATTTAACTCAGGACCTTGCACATGCTAGGCAAGTGCTCTACCTCTGAGTGTTACCTCAGCCTGTTTATTTTGAGGCAAGGTCTTACTAAGTTACCTGGGCAGGCTTCAAACTTAAGTGCCTCCTGCCTCAGCCTCCCAGTTAGCTGGGATTACTATCATGCCCAGCTTGTTTGCTCAGTTCTAAAGTGGGTTATTTGTCTGTTGTTGTTGAGTTGTAAGAGCATCTTACATATTTTGGATTCTAGCACTTTATCAGGTGTATGATATGTGAATACTTTATCCAGTTATGTGAGTTGTCATTTCACATTTTGGTTTTTTTTTTTTTTTTTTTTGCGCCGAATGCCTTCAAGGCATGACTGGCTGTCTTGTGTTGTGGGGATTGAACCCAAGCAACCTGAGCCTGACTGCTTTGTTGAGGCAGCCACTTAAAGAACTGAGCTACGGGGCATGCCCCCTCATTTCACATTTTGGTAATGTTCTTTTTTTTTTTTTTTTTCAGGCAGAGTCTCTCCATGTGAGGGTTGACCTTGAACATGTGGTGATTCTCCTGCCTCAGCCTCTGGAGTGCTAGGATTACAGGTCAGTGGTAATGGCCTTGGATGCACAGTAATCCATAATTTAACCACTTTTTTCTTTAATTGCCCTACTATTTTTACCCATTCCAGGGTTAGTAAGGTTTATAAGGTGGACCCTTGAGTTACAACCAGTCTCACATACAAACAACTTGGGTTATGAATGGACTTTAAGGGTTAATTTACTATCAGTCTTGGGTTATGACCCAAATTCTGGCTGCTTGTGTGGCTGCATCACACAAAGACTCTGTGATGCCAGGGAAGCATATGTAAGCAAACACAAGCATCAGTCTGAGCCCAGACTTACTTGTTTATGGATGTGATTTTAATCAGTGCTTTATGTAACCACTATAATTACTGTTATTAAAATGCCTCCCAAAGCCAGAAAAGAAGCTAAGGAAGGGGGCCGGGAGATGGCTCAGTAGGATAAGCGCTTGACTGGCAAACACAAGGATCTGAGTTCAATCCCCAGTTCCGCCAAAAAAAAAAAAAAAAAGGAAGCTAAGGAAGGAAAGGAAGGTTAAAATAAGAAAGCAATCACAGGACCAGGGAGATAGCTCAGCAGTCTAAGTGCCTGCCTGGCAAGCACAAGGACCTGGGTTTGATCCCAGGTTCTGCATGCCATGCTAGCCACCGAAACCAGGCATGGTGGCGCATGCCTATAACCCAGAGCTGGGGAGGCTGAGACAGGAGGATTGCTATGAGTTTGAGCTGCGTTAGTGAGAACCTGTACCAAATAAATAAATACAGAAATAAATTTAAAAATTGATCACAATTGAAAAGAAAAAGGAAATTATGGAGAAATATGAGGGTGGCATTTGTGGGACCAGTCTCACTAATATGTACAACACGACCAAATCCACCCATACAATCTTACAGAGGAGGGGCCGGGGAGATGGCTCAGTGGAATAAGTGCTTCCCAGGCAAGCGCAAGGGCCTGAGTTCAAACCCGGTTCCACCAAAAATAAATAAATAACAATCTTATGGAGGAAAGACTCATCTGAGGAAGCTAGTGTTGCTAAAGGGGTTGTCCAAATTAGGAAGTTATGATCAACAGTATTAGACAAGGTAGAAAAGTTAGCTTACCTAATATTAAGATTAGTTTCGTGGCTGAATGAAAGGCAGATGGCAGGTTACCACCTATCTGAGCCTATGATTTGTGAAAAAGCTAGGGCTATAACTGCAGACCTCATAAAGGAGAATCCATCCATGAGTGATAATGGTGAAACAGTTTGTGCTAGGAAGGGCTAGCTTCACAAATTTATTTATTTATTTATTTTGGTACCAAGATTCAAACTCAGGATCTTGAGCTTGCCAGGCAAGCACTGTGCCACTGTGCTACATCCCTGGCTAGCTCCACAATTTTGTTTTATTTTATTTTTGTTTCTTTGGTTTGGTTTGGTTTTTTTGTGGCTGGCTCAGCCCAAGCGGGGCTGGTGCAGCATGTGGTGCTAGGGATTAAACCACAGTCCCTACACTTTGCCTAGGCTTGTGCTTTAGACTGCTGAGCTATCTCACTGGCCCATGGTGTCACAATTTTAAAGAAAAGAACTGAGGTTCATAGCCTAATGAGGCCTGGTGAAGCAGCCAGTGGTAACAAAAGGGCTGCTGAACGTGACGCACACCACTCTGAAATGACGACACAGAGAAACGGCTCTTGCACTCATGAAGTTTGCACCTGTGATGAAAGTGGTCTTTTTCTGGAAGGGGATGCCCCGGAGAATACACACTACCCAGGAGAAGAAGAAAACATCAGGCCCCAAGCCTAGGAAGCACAGGCAAACCTTGTTGCCTTGTGACAAGGCGAGTGCTGGCCTCAAGATAAAGCCTGTCTTGGTTTATCACTCTGAGACCCCAGGAGTGAACAGAAAACAAAAAGTCATGAAGAATAGGTGAGGGGTCGTGAGGAGATTTGACTCAGAAGCTTGAGTAATAAGAGCACTTTCTCTTGAGCAGCTCAGGGAGGCTTTCTGTCCTACTATCAAGAGTTATCTGGAGGACAAGGGTTTCCCACTCAAGGCTTTCCTCATCATGGACAGTTCCTGCTGACCCACAAGATTTGGAAGAGTTGGCTGAAGAAGCCCCATGACTGGGGGATGAGGGGTGGTGGCAGATAGCTCAGCGAACTAAAGCGCCTGCTTAGCCAGAGCACAGCAGCCAGGGTTCTATCCCCAGTGTGCCATGCCGGCCCCACCCCTGGGCACACTGAGACAGTGATTGAGACTGGGTGTGGTGGCACACACCTGTAATCCCAGCACTTGTGAGGCTGAAAACAGGAGAATCACCATGAGTCTGATCTGTGTAGTGAGACCCTGTACTAAAATACATGAACAAACAAAAAATAATAATTCCTATGGCTCTCAGTTGAGTTCCTCCCAACTAATATACTCTTCTACTGCAGTCTATGGATAGCAGATTATAGCTAACTTTAAGAAGCTATACACCAAGAAGCCACTCCTGACATGCTTCCAGATGATCTCAGGTATAGACTTAACTCTTAAAGAGTTCTGGAAGGAACATTACAACAACCTTTCCTGTGGGGGTTCATTGAGAGATCCTGTGCCACTGTCTCTCTAAGGATGCTGAGATCTGCCTGGAAGAAAGTGTGGCCTGAAGTTATATAGGAGAGCGACTTGGAAGGCAGCATAGAGGAGCCTGAGCCACCAGTTGACCCTAAAGAGGATAACTTTGTCACTACAGCAGGGTCCATAGGCTTGCAGGTAGACAGCAGTGATGTTCCGGAACTGGTGGAGAAACACTCAGTAGAATCATCTACAAAGGAACCTCAGCAATGTCTGGTGAGGAATGGCATGGCCACTGAGAAGCTCTCTGAAGAGGACGGGGAGTACCAACAAGAGCACAGCACAGTTCCTCTTCTGAAATAAAGAAAATCCTGAAGAAATGGACAGAGTTACAAACATCTATAGGGCCAGGGAGATAGCTCAGTAGATTAAGCGCCTGCCTGGCAAACACAGGGTCCTGAGTTCAATCTCCAGTATCGCAAAAATAAAACAAAACAAAAATGCAAACATCTGTAGAGAAGATCCACCCATATAGAAAAAAAGCCAGGTGGGTATGGTGGTGCACACTGATAATCCCAGCACTCAGGAGGCTAAGGCATAACGATTTATAGCTTTTAATTTTAGGGCTTCTGGTAAATTATGCATATTATACAACCCTTTTTTATTATGAAATGCATTTTGTTTGAAATATGTTATGGGTATTTCCATTATTTCTTATGGAAAAAGCAGACTTGACTTACAACCAGCTTGACTTATAACCAGCCATGGTAAACAAATTGTGTTCATCAGTCAAGGGTCCACTCCATGTATGTTTTCTGCTAAGAATTTGTAATTTTAACTCTTGCATTTAGGTCTTTGAACTATTTCAGATTAACTTTTGTATACTGTTTAAGGAGAAGGTGCAACTTCATCCATTTGTCCTGCATGTAGATTTTTCAGTTGTCCCAGTGTCATTTGTTGGGAAGACTATTCTTTCTACCTGATGCCGTTCAAATATAAAATGCCTTCCTTGCTGGTGATGTGACTCAGTGGTAAAGCGCTGGTCTAGTATCCACAAGGCTCTCAGTTCAATCCCTAGTGCCACAAACAAATAAATAAAACGCCCTCCAAATGTCTCGTGCTTAAAATAGGGCCTGGCTGGAAGTGGGGGGTCCCAGTGTGACTTGGAAGGGTGTATTTTCATCCTCCACGTCTCACTTCTTGCTGCTTCCTGACCATCATGACTTGGGCAGCCTTTCTGTCAGGCCTTTCAACCATGCTATTTGTGTCATTGAACTGGTTTACCATGGACTGAACTCACTGAAATTGTGACCCAAAATAAACACCTTCTTTAAGATGTGATGTTGAATATTTAGTCTCAGTGACAAGAAAGCTGACTGATACCAAAAATTGATACCAGGAGTGGGGACATTGCTGTGTCTGTACCTGGCTATGTGGATCAGAAGCTTTTGGAATTGGTTTGCAAGAGGAGCCTCGAAAGCTATGGAAGTGTTGGTTAGAGAAGCCTTGGAATGTGATATGTGATGCTGCTCAGAGCTCAGAAGACCACAGTGCCAAGAAATGTGGACAGGGCCAGGTGAGAAGGCCCAGTCCTGTAATCCCAGCACTTGGGAGGCTGAGGCAAGAGGATCACTGCAAGTTTTAGGCCAGCTTGGGCTACAGAGTGAGCTCAAGGTCACCCTGAACTATATAGCGAGACCCTGCCTCACAAAACCTAAAATAAATGCAATAAAATGGAGGCATGTGTGATGAGCAGATCAACCTAAATCAATGTCCTGTACTACACTTGAGTTTTCACACATTCTGGGGAGTAGGAGTGTGAGCTTGCGTGGGCATGTGTGTGAGTAATGAGCACTATGGGAGGGCGTGTCTGCATGTGTGAGAGGGCGTGTGTGCCTGAGTGTGAGCACATGTGGGACGGGGCTGAGGACAGACCTTGCTGTGTCCACAGCTCTGAGTCCTAGGGCTGAGCTCCTGGCCAACAACAAGCCACGCTGGCTGGGGACCAGGCAGGGCTGGGGAGAAGCTCTGTCCAGACCTCCACGTCCTCCAGGCCCAGAGACGGAAGTCTCTCCTTGGCCACTAGAGCGCTTAGTTACAGCCCAGCATCCTGGTAACCATCACCAGGGACTGTGAGTATTTCTGGGAACAGCAGGAGCCGGCACGCGGGGGCAGGCCCTCATCGCTATATTTGTAGGTCTGGATTTAGCATAGGACCTTGAGATGAGGGGCCGAGCTCCCAGGTTTTCAATACATTTATCCCCAGGCAGCCTTTCCAAGGGAGACTGCACAGGAGTCCAGAGATGCTAAGGGGGAGTCTCAAGGCCACACAGCAAGGACCGCCTCAGCCAGAGCAGGACCCAGCCTCTCTGGTTCTGAGGCCAAGGGCTTTTCTCGTACAGGCTGGGGGCATCACAGTGCCACCAAAGCCCCCTGTGTCATCCCCACAAGCCTGCCCTGCGATCTCAACACAGTGGCTTCAATGCCTAGTCTATGCCAAACCCCGCAGGCTGAAGCAGCTGCCCTGCTGTACAAGGGTCTTGTCCACCTAGCAACCAGCCCACCTTCCTACCCTTTCTTGGCCATCTGCCTTGCAAAGGGTCAGGTGAGTGTGGCCAAGCTGCAGTGTCTCCAGTCCAGGGCAGACTGTCGCAGAGCTCAGCCACAGCCCTGAACGCACCTCACCAGCTCCTCATTCTGGTCTTCAAACCACAAAGAAGTCTGTGAACTGTTAAAGCTGAAAAGCTGCAGTTAAAGAGAGTAGGACCTATGCTACAGGGGCCAGGGCCAGCCCAGCCCCCACTGCCAAGTTCCCGGAAGGCCCCGGACTCAGTCCCGCCCTCCTCTTGCTTAATGGTTCTCAGACTTCAGTGAATACACTGTCACTCTAGGGTTCAGGGAGATGTCACTTAAGTTGGAATGGAAAATTTCTGGTCTTTGTGCTCAGAACTCCCGGAGTCCTGGAGGAAGGAAGAGAAAGGAAACTCACCCAGACAGGGAGAGTGAGAGAAGGAGCAATGGCTTGGGAGGGGAGGAAGAGACCCTCTGAAAAAAGACATCTGGCTGGGGTGAGGTGATACATACCTGCAATCTCAGCACTAGGCAGGCTGAGATGAGAGGATCACAAATGCATGTCTAGCCTGGGCAGTTTAGTGACTTAGCAGACCTTGCTCAAGAAAAAAAAAAAAAAAAAAAATTTTTTTTAAAGGGCTGGGGATGGACTGCAGAGCGAAGGCCCTAGGTTCACGCCCCAGGACTAATGGGGGGGAGGAACCTGACAGCTGCACAATGATTTCTAAAGAAGGGAAGAACATATGTGGGACTCACAAACACAACTGTCCCAGCTGGCTAGGGGGATACTGGGTAGTACTGGGCCACAGCACCACTCCAAGGCCAAGGAGCCCTCGGTGAAGACCCAGCCCTGCTATACTTGGCTCTGGAACTGCGGACATTCCCCCATTGAAAATCCCAGACTTCCACTTTTTCCTAGGAGAAAAAGCCCCAAATTCTTTCAAGGTTCAGCATGATCTGTTCCCAGTCTCAGGCTTGGCTCTGAGCCTTCCTCAGTCTACCAAGCTCTCTATCTCTATCTCTGGCTCTGGCTCTGTCTTGTCTCCGGCTCTGGCTCTGGCTCTGGCTCTGGCTCTCTGTCTCATCTCTGGCTCTGTCTTTTTTTTTTTTTTTTGGCAAAACCGGGGACTGGACTCAGGCCTGTGCACTTGCCAGAGAAGTGCTTATTCCACTGAGCCATCTTCTTGGCCCCACTGGCTCTGTCATATCTCTCTCTCTGTCTCATCTCTGACTCTGTCTCTGTCTCTGTCACTGTCTCGTCTCTGTCTCTGTCTGTCTTGTCTCTATCTCTCTGTCTTGTCTCTGTCTGTGTCTCTGTCTCTCTGTCTCGTCTCTGGCTCTGGCTCTGTTTCTGTCTGTCTCTCTGTCTCATCTCTGGCTCTGTCTCATCTCTGGCTCTGGCTCTGACTCCTCTGTGTAGTGCTCAGCATCTAGTGCTCTCCTGTGGCCTCTCCTGTCTATGTGCAAGAGAGATAAAGAGAGACTTTGATCCTAAGGTACCAACTCATGTGGTCTTAAGGGCTATAGGTCCAAAGCTAGGGCAGGCCAGCAGACTGAAAATTGAGGGAAGAGCTGAAGTTTCCTTTCTTTCCTTCAGTGCTAGGGATGGACGCAAGGCCTTGCACATGCTAGATGGTGCTCTCCCTCTGGGCTACACTCCCAGTCTCTGAAGTTTCAGTCTCGAGTTCAGATTCCACAGGGCAGCATTCTGGAAACCCAGGTGAGATTCTGTGCTTCGACTTGAGGCCGAGTACCTTCTCAGAAGGATGGTCTGCTCTACTGAAAGTCTACTGGCTATAAATGCTAATCACACCAAAAATTCATTCACGGCAGCACCTAGACTAGCATTTTGCCAAATAAGTGGGTACTGTATCTGAGCCAAGGTATCACAGCAAGTCGACTGTCACCCTAGGGAGGCTCTACTTCCCCCTTGCCTACATGTTGTGCTAGGCCTATGTGCTTCTCCTTCACCAGGCTTTATAATATTTATCAGCTCATCCTTGTTGGTCTCCTGTTAAAATAAGTACAACAGGGCTGGGGACACAGTCATTGGAATAAGTGCTTGCCTTGCAAGTGCAAGGTCCTGAGTTCAATCCCTGGTACCACCAAAAAATAAATAAATACATAAATAAATTAGATAAAATAATCATACAGAAGGCCATCAGACTACTAGGATACCTTGGGTTCCTATGTGTACAAACCAGAACTGAACTCAGAACTGAGCAGAAAATGAAACCTACACTCAACCGTCCCAGGGCCCAGTGAGCCTTACCAACACCGTCTTAAGGTCACCTGGGTTGGCCACAAAGGCCTTCTCTGGAGGCTGCTGGGTTCTTTGTTTTGGAGCTGCCTGATTCAGGAGTTGCTGTGTGTGGAAATGAACTCTTTAATAACTTAATGCCTTTCACTTTGTCTTACTATGCCTCAGGCATAATTTTTTAAAATGTATTCTTAGGTCTTCTAGGCTGAAGCTTAACTAGTCCTCCAGTTTCAATCAATTCCCAGCTATTACCTGTTTAAAATCACTCCTCTGCCCCTCTGGAAATGCTAGCTGGGCTGGGCTAGGCCTTTGCGGTTCTTTGCTAGGTCTCTCAGCTGTGATTTCTTTCCCAGGTCCCCGATTGTTCCTTTCCTTGGCACGCTGCTGGCGTTGTTCAGTTGGCTATTGGTAAAGCCCCAAATTCTCAGCCGAGCTTCTCATCCTGGCTTGGGGCGCTCGCTCTGGTTCTGGAATCTGGGGCTTTTGTTGCTTCTGTCTCAGCTCAGCTGTACATCCTCAAGCGTGCTTTTCTTGGATTTCCTACGGCGTTCCTCTGTAGCAGAGAGTGGGGCCTCGGAGAGCAGCCACCTGGCATGCGGCTGGAGCTGCCCTGCTGTGCTGATCTGTGGTGGTGCAGTAAGATCAGCCGCTTCCTCCAGCTCATGAACTCCGCGGGGCAGAAACTGGGTCAGCCTTGCTGAATGTCCAGCTTTCTTAGCATCTGGGCCAGGTGGAGCAGCCTGCAATCCCAGTACCCTGGGCATCTGAGGCAGCAGGATTTCAAGTTTGAGCCCAGCCTGGTCAACTTGGCAACTCAGCAAGATCCTGACTCAAGAAATACATTTTTAGAGCCAGGGAGATAGCTCAGCAGCATAAGTGCCTGCCTGGCAAGCATAAGGTCCTGGGTTTGATCCCTAGTACTACAAAAAAAGAAAAAGAAAAAATATTTTTTTAAAGGGCTGGAGATATAGTTCAGTGTAAAAGTCCTGGGTTCAAATCCTATAACATCACACACACACATACACACACAGAGGACTGGGCACATGGTAAGTGCTCATAAAGCAATTTTGAATGATTAATGAAGATCCTCTTTCTGGGGACATTAATAGTTATTGCTGAGGGCTGCTGGAAGACTTCAATAAGAGTATACAATGTGCTTTATGCACATAAGGAGAGCTCAGAGAAGACAGCTATTATAACCTTGGCTCTGAAGGCAGAGAGCAACCAAGCCGGCTTCCCTGTGATCCAGCCCTGCCTGCCTCCCTGACAGCAGGCCCGGCCCAGGAGGGCGGCAGGGTCTGTGCCTCTCGACACGGTCAGCGCCTGCCACCAGAATGCCACAGTATCTTGGTTGTAACCCAAGCCCCGGCATCTGCGGATGAGCCGGCTAGCGGGCTCCCACTTGCGGGCTCAGTCCCACCCTGCCTGGGTCCCTGAGCGTGCTATTTGTAGCAATCCTTTGTACTGCCAGGATTTTTTTTTTTCCCTAGAAACTTCATACTTAAGTTTGTTGAGAAAAACAAATGCATTTAATAAGTAATAATTGATTTATTTCTTCATTTTAATTAGTCAACCATATTCAGCTGCCAGAGTTTCCAATCAACATGAAGTAGAATAATTTTAGCCACAACCAAAGAAACAACATGTTAATCAGGCTTTGCAGCTTCTGCTGTATGAATACGGGGGCCCTCCCTCCCTGCATTCCACCTGCCCTGCAGAATCCTCCAGAAATAACAGCATTTTGCAGATGGGATCCAATGGTGACCCCAAAGGGGGTCCACTCATCATTTTCCTGTGGCTGGGATCCGATACCCTAACTCAAGCAAAAGCTCATGCTGGCTTATAGTTTAGTGGTGATTAGCGGACGCCAATGCAGAACCAGCACAGTGCAAAGGCCTGCCTCAGAGCTGCTCACTGCTGGTCATCGGGACGCAGTGGGAGCCGTGCGTGGTACACACCTGTGACCCAGTGCTCGGGAGGCTGAGGTAGGAAGATGGCTGCACGTTGGAGGCCAGCCTGGGCTACAGAGCGAGTTCAAGACAAGCCTGAACTATATAGGAAGACCCTGTCTCAGAAAGAAGAAAACAAAAACAACAACAAAAAAGAAGCAGATAAAGAACGGAGTGGCTAGGTAGAGAAAGATACCCTTCCAGGCCACAGCACAGCTACCTCCAGCCGACTTCTGCCTGTTGACAACACTCTGAGCCGACCGATTGGGTCCCCTGAGCCAGTCACCTTCGAAACAGGAAGACTATGGGGGACGTCCCCCATCTAAACCACCATAGGACTCTTAGATGGTACTCAGGGCAACCCCACAAACATTATAATATTTCAGGGCCTGGTACATGCTAAACAAATACTCTACCATGGAGTGACATTCCCAGCCCTTTTATTCTTTTTAATTTTTTTTGGGGGGGGAGGCTGGTACTAGGAATTGAACCCAGGACCTCGTGCTTGCCAGGCAGGTGCTGTGCCACTGAGCTATCTCCCCAGTGCCACTTTTTAATTTTGAGACAGGATCTCACCAAGTTGCCCAGGTTGGCTTCAAAATATGTAATCAGGGCTGGTGAGATGGCTCAGTGGTCTAAAGCACCTACTTAGAACAAGCTTAGCAAAGCACAGGGACTGCAGTTCAATCCCCCAGCACCACATGCCAGCCAGCCCCGCCCCCTGGTGGGCTGAGCTGGTCACACACACACACACACACACACACACAAATAAATAAATAAAATTAAAAAAAATATATGTAATCATCCTGTCTCAGCCTCCAGAATAGCAATTACTACAGGCTAGACCACTGTAGCTGGCTGAAAAAAACTTATAATGGGATTTAGGTAACCTTAGGAAACAAACCATTTAAATGTGTGTGTGTGTGTGTGTGTGTGTGTGTACATGTGCATGTGTGTGCACATGTGTATGCATGCATGTTTCACAACATCTTCCTGGACATACTGTGAAGGACTTTGAACCATACACTATAATAATAACAAATATAAATGCCTCCTATGTGTCAGAGGCCCCATTTCATCTAATGCTATTTTTTAAAACTTAACTTTAAGATGGGTACTAACTCCACTGACAAATTGGGAAACTGAATCTGAGAAAATTTGCCCCAAATCATTCAGCTGGGGGCGGGATTAGAAGATGCCAAGGCCCAGGTCCTTCTCCCAGTCATTGTCATTGCAGTATCAGAATCTCTAAAAGCTCCCAAGAAATTTTAACATGAAGGCTTAACTTGGGATAAAAACCCCCAAGTCCCCCAAGGTCTCTTGCTGTGACTGTCTCCTGGTCTGACTATGCATGCCTAGAGGCTGAGAGAAGGCTGAAGAAGTCCAGAGGGGCAGCCAACCTCAGTCTCCAAGATCTGTCGCTGGGTGGCCAGAAACTGGGAAACAGGCAACAATGACAGCTGTAACAAGAATAACAACAGTGGGAACCATGCTTGGTTTATTATTTATGTGGTGTAGCCAGGCTGTCCAGAGCTGTCTCCCTGGTCCTCACAGCAGGGCTCCTAGATGGGCGCCACAGTGAATCTCTCTGTCTTATAGGTGAGGACACTGAGGCACAGATATGTTAAGGGGCTGGATGGCCTGTCCTTCAGACCCCTGACTTCTCCAAGGCCACCTCTCCAATCACAGGCTGCCCCCAACGTGGCAGCTGGCAGGGCCCCCAGACCCTCCCTGTGGTTTTTTTTTTTTTTTTTTTTTTTTTTTTTTTTTGTGGTTCTGGGACTTGAACTCAGGCCCTTGTGCTTGCCAGGCAAGCACTTATTCTACTGAGCTATCTCTCCAGCCCCCACCCTGTTTGGTTTGCTGAGACACTGCTCTACCTAGGGAGACATGGGTAAGGGGGATCCTGCCCACCAGCTCTCATGGTCCAATCTGGTCCAGTAGGAGGAGATCAGGCAGGTAGAGTGACACTGGACCCCAAGTGGTATCCCTCCCTTGATGGCGGCCCCCAACTTCTGACCAGCAAGCACCCAAGATTCCCACAGTCCCAGGAGGCAAAGCAGGGCCTGGATGCTGGAACTGTGTCCACACTACCTAGTGCCTAGAGGGAGGATGGTGTCAACGACATTAGATGACCTGGGTACAAGGCCAGGCTCGTCAGCTCCACAGACTGCACCTTCTTGCCCAGGATACATGCAGGTTTGCCAGGCAGTCCAAGAATCCCAGCCCCAGCCAGGAGCCAGCCCCAGCCAGGTCCAGAGCGGCGACCGTTCCCACCCCTCCCAGCCTCTACCACAGCCCGGCCCACTGCCTTGGGGACTGGATACTCTGAGAGGAACCACATCTCTTTCCATTTCCCTGGCAACCTGCAGCGGCCTGGCCCAGCCAGCTAGGAAAATGCTGCCAGCTTGTTCATAGCTCTGCACCACAGGACTGACTCCCCGGGGAAAGAGGCTACACGACCCTGAGGCTCGGGTGGTCGTTTGTACTCCAGAGCACCTGGTAAGCCCATGGCACTCACCACTGGACACACAGCAGAGATCAGGTAGGAAGCACTGGGGGCTTCGAGGTCCTGAGAACCAGGCCAGAGCAGCCAGGGTCCCTGGGGGTGAGCCTGGGTGTCAGCATTTGTCACAGCCTCTGTTGTGGCATCACCTGCTGACCTTTGTATAAGACCGGCTGTCTGCTTAAAGTGCAGACTCAGGTGAGGAGAATCAGGCTGTGGGTGGGTTCTGCACCCTTCACTGCCTTCACTGGAGTAAGTTCAGGAGACGCTGCTGGTGGTAGGAGTGGGGCTTCCGCCTGGGAGCTGAGTGGAGGCCCCGAGCTCTGGGGGCTGCAGATGGGAGAGAGACCTGACCTGAGCGTGGGCTGCTCCAGAGGGACCAGGGGCGATGGAACTGGGAAGTTTGGGGAGGAGAGAGAGCTGCATTCCTCTCCTTCCTTAAGGGTGAATTTCTAGGGGGAGGGTTTCCAGGAGGCTAAAGAGAGAGGGCAGATAGAGCCTTACATCTTTATTTCCCCTACAGCACTTGCTGCTGCTGCAGGGTCAGTCTGTTCCAGCAGGGCTGGAGCCTCCAGGGGGACTCAGGGCGGCTTCTTTAGGTGACACCAGCAGGGTCTTTAAACTGCAGAGGAGCCTAGGATACATCTCAGCTGCATAAATACCTGCCTGGCACGGGTAAGGTCCTAAGTTCGATCCCTGTACAAAAATAAATAAATAAATAAATAAATAAAAGCTTGCTACTGCAAGAGAGATGACCACTCCTGCTGGGAGCCAGATCTAAAGGCCAAAGAGGGGCTAGAGAGATGGCCCAATGGTCTAGAGCACCTACTTGGAACAAGCTCAGTGAAGCACAGGGACCGCGGTTCAATCCCCCAGCACCACATGCCAGCCAGCCCCACCCCTGGTGGGCTGTGCTGGTCACACAAATAAATAAATAAAATTTAAAAAATAAAAATAAATAAAGGCCAAAGAGCCAACAAATGCTGACCTCCCTAAAGATAAGCCTCCGGGATTGATCATCACCTTGAGGAAGCCAGGAAGAGTCTCTAATCCTACTGCCACTGGCTACCGGCTAAACTCCTATTCTATATTCATGCCCACTTGCTACGTGACTCACTTCCCCATTTGGTCCTGGATTTAATCAGTTTTACCTGAGCAATGGTGCTTGTAACTTTATTGGTTGACCATAGTTTTGTCCCACCTCACATACACCTAAGCGAGTTCCCATGTTCTCTGTTAGGGGCCGGGGAGATGGCTCAGTGGAATAAGCGCTTCCCTGGCAAGCGTAAGGGCCTGAGTTCAATCCCTGGTTCTGGAAAAAAAAAAGAAAAGAAAATGTTGTTTTGAATGGGGACCTGGCCCTAGCTCAGTCCTCTTTAAGTGGCCTGCTTCCACAAAGCTGTCAGCCTCAGGTTGCTGGAGTTCGAAACTCACAACTCTCCCGCTGACCAAAAGTGCCCTGAAGGCGTTCAAGGAACAAAAAAAAAAAAAAAAAAATCCTCTGTTAGACTTGCCTCACCACATGTCTGTCTGTCTTTTCTTTTCTTTTTCTTTTTTCTTTCTTTCTTTCTTTCTTTCTTTCTTTCTTTCTTTCTTCTTTTCCTTCCTTCCATTTTAAGAAGGGCTCTTACTAATTTGCTAAATCCCCCTCCCGCCCACCTCCCAGAGTGCCGGCATTGCCTACGCTGCCCCACAACCAACTGCCACTGTAGACTGGGAGTTGAGTTCACAGTGCCCGAGGGTGCAGTAGGACAGCTGTGAGGGCAGAAGACCCAGGAGCGACACCCAGGTCTGGGCTTCAGAGCCTCCTTCAAAAGCCCACTGGGACCCTGAAGTTCCAGGTGCCTGGCAGCCGCTGTGGGCTCAGGCTGGGCTTCCTGTTTCTCAGACTGACTAGGGGGCACAAATGGGATGATGAAGGGACGCAGGAGGAGAGGTTGGGAAGAAGAGGCTGAACCAGCCCAGGAGCCTAAGAGAGCCAGTAGGAGCCCAGGAGGCAGCTGAGCAGCCAGGGCAGTGATACCGGGGAAGACCCCAAGCGTGTGGACCGGAGAGCCGGAGGTCAGGGCAGCTGGAAGGGCCCATGGCTGGAGGAGTCAGTGGGACGGAAAGAGAAGGAGATGCAGGGCTGGTGAGGTCCTTAGAGATTTGCTGTGACCAGGCGGAGACGGTGTGGGCGTGGTGGTGATCACCTGTCATCCCAGTGCTAGGAAACCATATAGGCAGCAAGGCTGAAAGTTCAAAGGGCGACCTGGGTACACAGTGAGACCGGCCTTGCAAAATAAAAAATAAAAAGGGCTGCTTTGCAACTCGGTGGAAAGGCCCTGGGCTGAAGCTCCAGTACTGGGAAACAAACAAAAGTCGTAGAGGCCGGGTGAACAGAGCAGCAGATTCCCTTGTGAGCTGACAGCCGGGAAAGAAGGTGAGGCCTGGGCTCCCTAAGGGTCTTTCGGGGAGCTCAGAGCAGGCCATGGTGAGAGGAGAGGAGGAGTCTACGGGTGGCCCTGCCGAGCTCTGAGCCCTCGAGCTCGGAGCCCTAGCAGTCTGCAAGGCTGGCACTCTGGAATCCCAGGTAGAGGAACAATCTGCCCCACGTTGACCAGGCTGAGCTGGCACTGGGCTGAAGGCTGGGGCGGAGGACCCCGAGGGAAGGACCTCGAGGGAAAGGGGAGCGCTGGCTCGAGCCCCTCTGTGCCTGCTCCTGTCAGCTGGCCTGGCAGACGCAAAGCTCACAACGGGACACTGCGAGTCTGCAGCCTCGTGGCCCAGGGCTGGACTTAACCAGTTGACGGGGACATTTACTAACCCAGTGGCTGCGTCTGGGGCTGGGGACACAGCAGCCAAAAGACATCTAGGGAGGAGCATTCCCAGAACACCCCACTTCCACCCGAAATCCGAAGGTGGCCTTTGTACCCAGAAAGACGATGTACCAGTGAGGGCAACAACAGTGGCCTTGTTGCTCCGAGTGTGTCCCTGTACCGTCAGCAGAGACAAGAAATTTTGCTAAAGGGCAGGGATGTAGCTCAGCAGCATAAGTGCCTGCCTGACAAGCGCAAGGTCCCAAGTTCCATCCCCTAGACCACAAAAAAAAGAGAAATATTGTTAAAAATACAAAATTACAGGCCTCATTTTTGTTTTTGTTGTTGTTTGTGTTTTGAGTCAGAGTTGCTGTGTAGCCTGGGCCGGCCTTCAGCTCGCAGCAGGCCTGCCTCAGCCTCCTGAGGGCTGGGCTGTAGGTGCACAGCAGCCAGCCTGCTTCAGGCCTCACTTCATACTTACTGAATCAGAGTGCATATTTTAACACATTTTTCTTTCTTTCTTTCTTTCTTTCTTTCTTTCTTTCTTTCTTTCTTTTTAGTACCAAGGATTGATACAATTCTCCTTAAAAAAAATACAAGTCTCCCTTGAAGGTAGACATCTGGGTTTGAGTGTAAATTTGTGCGCTGCCCCAGCTCAGTGCCACAACAATCAACACACATATAGGTGAAGAGATCAAAAAATAAGATAGCGGACATTGGTGAATGCTCTTCAAATAAATAAATATGCTGTGGGTGTGGCCCCAGCACCCAGGAGCTGAGGTAGGAGGATCAATGTGAGTTCAAGACCAGCCTGGGCTGGGGGACCCTGTCTCAACACTCTCCCCTCAAGAAATGAATTGATAAGTATGTTATCGAAAGCAGCTTCCCAGGAAAGCCACTCAACCCAGAGATTCTGCTTCTGGAAATGAATCCTCAGGAAACGATCATGTGTGGGTCTCATAAATCATCATTTCTGGGCTGATCCTAATAATTGGACACAATCTCAGTGTCCAAGGACAGGGAGTTGGTTGGCCGTAACAGTCATAGCCATAGTCATTGAGTGGAACGCTATACAACTGTAAAATTAACACTATTGAGTTAGTGTTAATGGCAGGAGAAAGTGTTCAGAATCTATTATTAGATGAAAGAAAAACCAGTGTGAAAGGCAGACATGTATCATATTTTTATTTTATTTATTTATTTATTTTTGGTGGTACCAGGGCTCCAAATCAGGACCTTGCACTTGCCAAGCAAGCACTTATTCCATTGAGCTATCTCCCTGGCCATCATATTTTTATTGTTTAAAATACATTTTTGATAAAGAAAAATACACTTATGGCTTAGTTACTTTTCTCATTGCTGACACAAAATACCCAACACCCAAAATTAAAGAAGGAAAGCTTTACATGGCTTACACTTTGTGGAGGTTTCAGTCCACAATTGGCTGGCTCCAAGACAGGTCAGCACAGGGAGCGACTGTTCATGGTAGATAGAAGACAGCAAAGTTAGCAAGAGCCCCCAGTTGATTTTTTTTCTGCCCCTTTTAGCTACCAGGATTAGAGTGGTGCTAAACAAACTGGAAGGCTGATTTAGTAATCATACACCCAGCATTGTACCTGAATCCATCACACATTAGATTCAGTCACCTCTGAAAAAGCCCCACCTATGACTGCACGGGGCTTTGCGGGGGATCTCTAGACACAAACCACAGCCCACTATAAGAAGACGTTACAACTGAGTGTTGTGGTGCACACCTGTAATCTAGCAAGCAGGAGGCTGAGGCAGGAGGATCAGTGTGAGTTTGAAGTCAGCCTGAACTACATTGAGAGAGAGAGAGAGAGAGAGAGAGAGAGAGAGAGAGAGAGAGAGAGAGACTACAACAATAACATCTTTCGGTTTAATATTACGTAAGGTTTTCATTTTATTTTTAATCTGTATGTGGTACTGGGGATGGAACACAGAGCCTCTTGAATGCTAGACCAACACTCTACCCTTGAGCTATGTCTAGCCTGACTTTTCTTCTAGCTCATCCTTGGTAGCAGGTTTTCTTTGTTAGCAAGAAGAGCCAGGGAAAGTCCCTCAGCTCAACCAATGTGCCTGTGTTTGAGGAGCTCAGATCCGGGCCCAGGCTCCTCTCCTCCCACCCCACCCCACCCAGAGGCTGAGAAGCAGCTTTTCCTTCCTTGGGTGTGAAAGCCTTCTGGAGGCCTAGCCCACTTCACCAAGTTTCTGTTTAGGTGGATTGGCTTATAAGTGTTTCCACTGTCTGATCTGAGGGCCTTCAAACTACTCCTCTTAATAATTCCCTGTGGCCTGGGTGTGTTTTGACAGAGCCTCAGGCCCAGTGGGTTGGCTCACTGCTCTTTTGTCCTAGACACCAGGACTGAAAAGGGCTGCTGTGATGGCAAACCCTTTAGAGCTTGCCGTGGTGCAGACAGCCCACTCATG
>NW_004524583.1:13030688-13032159 GCF_000260255.1 Octodon degus
GTTGTCTGATCTTAAACTTTGAACCTTCAGAACTATGAGTTCGATAAACCTCCTTTCTCCATGGAGCCTGCCTCTGTTATTTCACTGTCATGGCCAAAAGCTGACTAACATAACAACCAGCCCCAAGCAACTCTGGTAAGTAGAGTGCCTGGAGGGAAACAGCGGGGGAAGAATTGTGTGGGATGAGCTTGGTTACTTCTAGGCAAAGAAGGAAGGAAGAAACCCTTCTGAGAAATCAATTCCCAGGGTGAGATGCAGGGCCAAAAGTTACAGCCATATTTATGGCTTGATATACACTGCTGGATTGCTTTCTGAAAGGAGTATATATCTTGTGACCAACTGTTAATGAGCATTATCCTGGAGAGACACAGGGGCCAAGGGAGGAAGAAAAGTTCTTCAAGATTTTCATCTTCTCTATGATTTGGATTTTTTTTTTTTTTTTTTTATTTGAGACAGGGTCTCGCTAGGTAGTTCACGTTGGCCTTGAATTCATGACGATCCTCTTGCCTCAGACTCCCCGCACTGGGATTACAGGTGTGGGCCACCTCACCTGGTCTCAGTGGCCTGCATAGTGCACCTGGGGTTCTGGGGCCAGCACAGCATGAGGTACAAGGGATCAAATTCAGGTCCTTGTGCTTGCCAGGTAGGCGCTTAGACTACTGAGCCATTTCCCCAGCCCTAGTAAATGGTTTTGAATGCAGCAGAAGAGAATGGATGAAAAGCATTGGGAAGCTCTTACCTGGACGCTGGTATTCAAGGCTGTCCTGAGTCCCATCCACCCGAGCGCCGACACTCACCTGCAGCAGTGCGGGCCCCACTAGGGTTCAGTGTGTGCTACAGTGACCTTCCATCCTGTCGGCCCCTCAGGTGGTGGGTACAGTGATGACCTGGTCTCAGTGGTAGAATTTGGGGCCCTGGTGAGCAGGTCAGAAGATCAGCAGGTGGAAGGATGGCCTTTCCGGATCCCAAAGCTACGGGGTGCTGGGTTTGGTGGGCAGAGCTGCAGGTCCAGCTTTTGCAGACCCAGTTCCCGCATGGGGATTTCAGCTCCTGTCTGAGAGCACCAAGTCTCCCAACCTGCCTGACTTCAGCTTCTTGAGCATCAGACAGGGGCTGTGAACGCTGCCCTGCCACTTCTCTATGGTGCTCTGGGGAGTCAGCGAGCCCCAGCGTACATTTAAAAAGTACTGAGATGGCCGGCCAGATAGTTCAGTGGACTAAAGCACCTGATTAGGCAGACACAGGGACCGGGGTTGGATCCCTGGGTTACCATGCCAACCCCACCCCTGGGGCGTGCTGAGGCAGCGACTGAGACAGCAACTGAGACTGGATGTGGTGGCGTGTGCCTTTAATCCCAGAGCTTGGGAGACTGAAAACAGGAGGATCGCTATGAGTTTGATCACTATGTAGTGAGGCCCTGTAGACCCTGTATTAAAGTACATTTCATAAAAAAAAAAAAAAAAAAAAAAAA
>NW_004524583.1:13033164-13034989 GCF_000260255.1 Octodon degus
AAAGCTGGAGAGTGACATTAGGGATAGCAGCCTGGGCTCTTCTGAGTGTCACCTCGCCCTGGCCTTAACACCAATAAGCACAAAATAAGAATAAATAAATTATCGTGGTGGTGACGCCTGTGATTCCAGCACTTGGGAGGATGAGAAGGAAGATTGATGCAAGTTCAGGACTAGCCTGGGCTACAAAGTGAGCTCAAGGCCAGCCTGAACTGCATAGTGAGACCCTGTCTTCAAAAAAGAATAAATAAAATCCCGAGGCATAAAAAGTCTACAGGAAAGTGTGTGCACCTTGCTTCTGATGGCTGGGGTGTGCCTGAGGTGCAGATCTTCGCATTCTGTCTGCAGACAGGTCAACCGTGTTAACTGCATTAGGACATGGATTTCTTGAACCCTACAAAGAGGGTTCAAGAGAATAGGTAAAGGGCTCTTAGCAGGGTTCAGGGCAGGACTGTGTTCCCAGCACTCAGAAGCCTGAGGCAGGAGGATTGCTTAAGCCCAAAGGGTTGGGGGTAGCCTGGGCACCATCCTGAGACTTTGACTTGAGATGAAAACAAAAAAGTGCCCTTGGACAGCTCAGTCAGGGGAGCCACAGTGTTTTTCAGAGGCAGCAATCACACCGGACACCTTCCTCACCTGCAGACACTGCCCCTCTAGTTCTGGGAGAGAGGGTAAGCACACCAGAAAGGCTTTCTGCCTGCCCTCGAGGACTACAGAGAAATCCCTGTCCACTTTGCAAGTGTGGATCTGGCCATCTTGAGACTCAGGAGCTGCTGTTAGACCAGTGACCACTCCCCCAGGTGGCAGTACAGACTGGGCTGGGAAACAATGACGCCTAGCCTGAGGTGGCAGACACCTCCGTAGGTCCTTCTTTGTCCTGTTCTTGTCCCAAAGCAAACGTTTCCTGGACTTCTGATCTCATGGCTGGGTGAGCGAGTCTGCAGGGTGGGGAGCCCAGGGACAAGAACCTGGAGGAGCAGGGATTGAAGCATTCAGGGGTCCACAGTGACATTGCAGATGGTCACATCTGGGTGGCCTCCTTTCCCTCAGAACACTTGCCAGGAGAGGCCAAGTGTCAGTCAAAGTGGTAACAACATGATGTCATCATTTACAGAGCATTTGCTAAATGTGACCCTTAAGGAGCATCTCAAGTGACTTCCCTGCCCCAGGAGCTGCCAAGGTAACTGAGGTTCAGAAAGTCACATCCTTATGGGTGATGAAGCACAACACCACAGGCTTTCTGACTTGAAAGGCTTCCACATAGCTGGGTGTGGTATCACATGCCTGTATTCCCAGCATTTGGGAGGCTGAGGCAGGAGGGTAACTGAAAGTTCTAAGCCAGCCGGTACTACAGAGTGAGAACCTGTTATGGTTTGTGTCTAGTTGTGTCCCCAAAGCCTCATGCAGTCATGGGATGACTTCTAGACTTTGTGATTAATTCATGATCCAGTGCTGGGATTATGGGAGTGAGTGCTGCTGGGATTATGGGAATGAGTGCTACACCTGGCTTGGGGCAGATAGTCTGAATCCAATATAAGGGAGCAGATTTGCTCTCTGTTGCTGTTGTTGCTACTACTCCTCCCTTTTGCTCTTGCTGTTTTGCGGTTTTCTGCCGCCATGAACTGCTGCCCTCTGCCATGTGACACTCTGCCTTGGAGCCAGCCTATGGACTGAAACCTCCACTGTGAGTTAAACAAACCCTTCCTTAATTTTGGGTGTTGGATATTTTGTCCCAGCAACAAGTGAAAAGTAACCAAGGAAGATCCTGTCTCAACAAAACAAAAACTAAAAAAATAAAGCAAATAAAGAGGGGCTGGGGATGTAGCTT
>NW_004524583.1:13039684-13047232 GCF_000260255.1 Octodon degus
CTGGCTGGCATGTGGTGCTGGGGGATTGAACTGCGGTCCCAGTGCTTTGCTAAACTTGTTCTAAGTAGGTGCTTTAGACCACTGAGCCATCTCACCAGCCCCCTTGCTTCTGATAACTATCTTCTTTCTCCTTTTTTTTTCAGTGCTGGCTATTGAATCCAAGGTCTCAAGTATGCTAGGTAAGTAAGTACTCTATAACCGAACTACATTCTCAGCTCCTAAAAATTTTTTTAAAAATATTTATTTATTTGGTACAAGGTCTCACTATGTAGCTTGGACTCATAGTGATCCTTCTGTCTCAGCTTTCCCAGCGCTGGGATTGCAGGTGTGTTTCATCATGTCCTGTTCTGGTGGCTGGCTTGGCGCCCAGAGCCAACACAGCATGTGGTACCAGGGATTGAACCTGGATCTCTGCACTTTGCCAGGCAGGTACTTAGACCTCTGAACTATCTTCCCAGCCCCTCTAATAAAATCTTGAATGCTCTGGGGCCAGGGAAATGTCTTGGTAGAATAAGCACTTGCCTGGCAAGCACAATGGCCTGAGTTCAAAACCCTGGTTCCACAAAAAATAAATAAATAAATAAATAAATAAATAAATTGAATGCTCATCTAATATAACTTAGCCTTTGTTGGGGTAGTCAGCACTTTAGCTCTTGCAACCCTAAGCTGGGAATATGCTGAGTGGGACATCCTCGTGGCCCCTCTCCTGCATGGGGCTGATAGGGGCAGGGACTCTCTCTCAGTGTGCAGAGCCCGTCTCTGGCTACATCCCTCTCTTTATTTTAGCCCCTCTGGATGTCTTTGTTCTCAAGCACAAAGTTCCCCAGGTAATCATTCCAGGCTCTGCTCGCTGACCTCTGTGTGTGCTGCTGTCCTCTTCCTTCCGCTCGGGGTGGGCCTCAGCTCAAGGGCATCCTCCCCCTTAGGTACAGCAGAAGGGAATTTCAGGCCAAGAACCAGGTGCACTTGTGATCTCCACCACTGACTCCCATCTGTACAGCTTACCAGGTGCTTCCACTGCACGGGCCCATTTGTCTGTCCTCAATATAACCTTGCATGCTGGTTAATTTTATGTGTCAGCTGGGCTGGCCTTAGGGTGTCCAGACATCAGAGGACATTCCGGCTGTGTCTAGGAGGGTGTTTTTTGGGATGATGTAAACATTGCATTGATAGATGGTGTAGAGTATGCCAACTGCCTGGTGGTGGCCTCACTCAGCCAGGCCAACACCTGTGAAGCTCTTTAGTCAGAAAATTTCTTCTAGCCAGAAGCCATAGACCTGGGACACCAGCTTCTTTCTGTCATTGGACTCAGGACATCAGGTATTCGTGGGTGCCGAGCCTGTGAGCCTTGGGACCGGTACCGCATCACAGACCCTTCAGGGCTTCAGCCTGCTGACAGACTCATCCCACCATTCTTGTAGCTTGCCAGCCTCCAGTACTCCCTGAGCTGCTTCCTTATAATGTCACACACTTGCACGTGAGTGCACATGCATGCGTGTGCGCATGCGCGCGCGCACACACACACACACACACACACACACACACACACGAACAGATAGATGTACACAGCCCAGAGAATCCTAGCTGCTGAATACGCCATGCCTCATAGATGTCACTTATACCCCTACTTCACATAGGAAATGTTTTGGAGTTGGGGCCCCTGCAAATGTGACCAGAAAATGTTTCTCTAACTTGTTCAAGGTCAGGGTGGGTGTCTTTGGTGGAGCCAGGGCCTGAAAGGCAGGTTTAATTCCTTTAGGTCTTGTTGTGTCTTCTGGGGGCACCCATGCAAGCAGAGGATGCTCCGTGAGAAGGGAAACCTGGGAAACCTGGGCTCTGCTTTTATCCTGGGCCTTTCCCGCTCTGCGCTGGGTGATAGTTTGCTCTCCTGATAATGGGCGTCGGCACCCTCTGAAGATCGCTGATCTTGCTTATGCCTCTTTCCATTCCTCGCTCTCTTCACCATTCCTCATGCCCTTCTCCTGTGTTCTGGGCATTCTGCAGCTCACTGGGGCCAGAGAAAGTGACAAGCAATGTCTCCAGGCCTCTTCCCCAGCAGGGCTTTGGTGGGGCACAGGCGGACGATGTTCACAGAGGAGTTCAACACAGACGCTGGCTGTCCTGGTCCTGCGACCACTTTCTTTTTACACGACTGAAAGTGCTCAAGAGCCCACACTATTCTGTTTGGTGGCGAACCCACACCACCGCGCAGACACAGCTGCTGTTCCTCATCTCTTCGGACATTCCCTTCTAGCTCTAGATGCCTTCTCCTGCCTGCAGGTTTATGTCCAAAACTAGTGAGGAAAAAGGCGTTTGGCTCACACATTTTGCTCTGCTGTGGTTGCCAAAATGTTTTAGAGATTCTTTTGGGGAGGTAATAGGTTAGCTTCTTCCTGGCTAGAAACTGGGTTATCCTGGCACAATGGCAAAAGCATCCTGATTTTTAGATGGCAGAGAGAAGGAAAGAGAAGAAAGAAAGGAAATCATGGAAGAAACAACCAGCAACATACTTCTAATGTAAGTATATTGGTGGTAATAATTTTGTAGGAAAGGTTTGTGTTTGCAGATAACCTACAGTTTGGGCTGCTGGCCCACCAGAAATAGGGAGGCATTGCAGGGAGTCAGCCAGCCAGCCACCAGCTACGAGTTTATATGGATTCCTATTCTTCCAATCTTGCTATTTGAAAACACTTCAACACACTCTCTGTTAACGATTCCCCTTCTTCCCTCAAACACGTGGAGAAATAGGTCAGTGACAGACAGACTGCTCAGAAGGGTGGCCCACTGGATCCAGGGGACGTGAGCACCCCTGAGACCTGGACACCTCCTCCAGGAGGTGTCTTCTCAAGGCAGCTCCCAAGAGGACCTTTGGTGCAGTCACAGGTGTGCAGATGAAGTTACTGGGCCAGTGGAAGAGGCTTTGTAGAGGGGGGGAGTGGGGGGGCGACACCTGAAGGAAGGCACGCGGGAGGGACAAGGGGCAGCAGGTGAGGTCATGTTCACCCCCGGTGAAAGGACACTTATCCCTGAGTAATCTCCCAGGCTACTGTTTGCATCTGTAACCACAGCTGCAACACTGCACACCACTCAGGCAGCCCTGGGCTCTGGTTGCCACATACTTGTGGTCAGGCTGGAGGCCGAAAGGAGAGGATGAAGTTTGCTGCTTGTCCAAACGTGTCTCAGCTGGCAGCGGGAGGGGGTGCCGTGAGCATCCCCAGAACCAGTCCTGGCCAGGCCCCAGGCAGGGAGGGAAGCTCAAGCCTAAGGCGAATGCGCGTGGGAAAGGCCGGGAAGCTCATTTCAGCCTCCGCCGAGACACAGGACCTGCAGCCCCATCGGAGAGTGTGGGCAGCCCCGGCGAGTGGGTGCTCACACCTTCCTGGCAGAGACGCCCTTAGTACCCGGAGCAGGCCGTGTGTGTGCCCAGCGCTCTTGGCTTCCAGTTGGAGCACCTGCACTCTAGCTTGTCCGCAGGGTGCCTTCCGACCTGAGAGAGCCTCACAGCCCTCGCTGTGGGGTAAGTCCTCCAATCCGTATTCATTCCTTCCTTCCCATTGTGTCTTCCAGATGTGGTTGCCCGAGCGCCTAAGCACACATTGGATGCTGTCATGCGTCGGAGATGAGACTGCGAGCTTTGGAGTCAGACCTAGGCGAGTTAATCCTGCTGAGCCTCGAGTTCCTCACTTGGAAAATGGGCACCGTGAATCCTGTGCCTAATGCACACGGTTAGTGCTCCAGGAGAGAGTGGGGCCGATGGCAATTCCTCAGGGGAACCAGACTCAGCAGCTCCTCTCGGGTGTCCACGAGCAGGCCGAGCAGCGAGGCGGCAAGGCTGCAGCCTGTGCCAGGGTGTGCCTGCGGCTCTCCGGCAGGGGGACACCAGCGGGTCCCTCAGACTCTCTGGAGGAGCTGGAGCTTTCTTTCTAACATGGGAAAATGAAAGCAGCACACAAATATAGGAATAGGAAGGGCCGGCCAGTTAGCTCAGCGGTCTAAAGTGCTTGCTGAGGAAGGCCCAGGGAATGCAGGGACCAGGGTTCGATCCCCACTGTGTGCTGTGCCAGCCCTACCGCCGAGGTGCGCTGAGACAGCTACTCAGACTGGGTGTGGTGGCGTGAGCCTGTAATCCCAGCGCTTTAGAGGCTGAAAACAGGAGGATCACAACGACTCTGATCTGTGCAGCGAGACCCTGTACTAAATTCATTTGTATAAATATATGTATATATATGTATATATATGAATTTACAAATAACATCAATCAAGTATTATCTCTCTCTTTTTTTTTAATTTTAACACAGGGTCTCACTACACAGATCAGACTTGTAGTAATCCTCCTGTTGTCAGCCTCCTAAGCAAGCAACGTCAAAGGAATCACAGAAGGGGAGAGATTTGAGCTGGGTTTTTAGACCCACGTTGAACTGCAGAGGGAGACGACACACAACAGACAGCAGGAGCCAGGCCCGGCGACAGGGAAGGATACACACCAGCGTGTGCCTGAACTGGTGCAGAGCTGAGCGGTCCAGAGGTAGGTACGCTTCTATGAAGGGATCAAGGCTGTCCCGGGAATGAGCTTCTCTCCTGCTCCTAGTCCGATCTCCTTCAGATTTAGATTTTCCTCAGCCTCCTGAAACCTCTGGCACGTCTGGATTGTCTCCAGGGGAGAAGGCCAGGCCTCTCTGCACTGCCAGCAAGGGTCTGTGTTCTTCATCCTGATTGGGTCCCAAGCCCACTGGTAAAGCAATATGTGTTCTGATTGGCTAGCCCGTCACTAATGCCCAGCCCCGGTGGTGAAGGAGCCTTCCCAGAGGAACAGCCAGGCGCAGGTGCCAGGCAGGGCGTGTTGCCTGGCATGTTGCCAGGTTAGGAAGCAGCAGGGGACTACTACACCCATATTCGTACTCTGCTTTCAGTGTGTGTCGTGTGTCCCTCTCTCCATGGCAGCTACTGTGACTTTTTGGCTGTCCCTGGGATGCTGTTAGTCCCTCATCTCATTTAGGGCTTTTTTTTTTTCAGAACCGGGTATTGAATTCAGGTCCTTATGCTTGCCTGGTAAGCACTTATTCCACTGAGCCATCTCCCCATCCCCCCCCCATTTAGGTCTTAAATGTCACCCGCTCAATAAGACCTTTCCTGCATGCTTCGCTCTAACCACTTACCAGTCCACTTATTTAAATACAGGATGATCCAGGTGGCAAGATAGCTCAGTGGTCTAAAGCACCTGCTTAGGCAAGCTTAGGCAAAGCACAGGGACCGCAGTTGTCACCACATACTGCGTTAGCCCCACCCCTAGGGCAGGCTGAGCTGGCCAATAAATAAATAAATAAATAAATACACACATACAGGATGACTCACTGCATATTCAATAATCTTGCTGCCAAAAAAAAAAAGTAAAAAAAAAAAATAATAATAATCTTGCTGCCTATAGTATATTTTAAAACATTCAGCACCAGGTGTGGTGCTCACCTGTAATCCCAGCTGGTGCTCACCTGTAATCCCAGTACTCAGGAGGCTGAATCAGGAGGATCATAAATGCCAGCTATATAGTGAGTTCAGGGGCAGCCTGAACTACACAGCAAGACCACTTCTCAAAAAACCAAAAGAACAAAAAAAGGCAAAAAAGACATTCAAGATACAATGTTACAATATGGACAGTAGTATCTAGTCTCTTTGTGAATATTTTCTTTTCTTATGTATTTAGTACAGGGTCTACAGGGTCTCACTATGTAAATGGGACTCATAGTGATCCTCCTGTTTTCATCCTCCTGTTTTCATCCTCCCAAGCACTGGGATTACAGGGGCGCTACCACGCCGTCTCAGTGCATCGTGGGTTGGACCAGCACCGCACACCAGGGATCAAACCCCAGTCCCTGTGCCTGCCTAAGCAGGCACTTTAGTTCTTTGTGAATTCTTGTTGCGTTATTGCCTTTCTTTGAACAACACACTTACGTTGCTGTGTTGGGCTTTCCTGCTTCTCTGTGGGTGGAATAATTTAAATAAAATGCCTGCCCACAAAGTGCCAGGGGGAACACGTCCATGATGGATGTCATGGGGGGCGTTTTGCTAGCCCATATTTTTCAATTACTTGATCTATTAGACTTAATCGAAATTGTAAGTGAGCGGGCCCGGGAGATGGCTCAGTAGAATAAACATTTCCCTGGCAAGTGCAAGTGCGTGAGTTCAATCCCTGGTTCTGCCAAAAATAAATAAATAAATTGTAAATGATTTTCGGACTTGTTTTGAATAAATAGCAAATGAGTTCCATACTGTTTGGTCCTGAAGGTTCTAAATATTTTATAACATTTTTTCTTTACTTTTTGATTACAGGATGGCTTATAGATGTTGGGCAACTCTGTCAACATCATCCATAGAATTATTACACCCATTGACCCTTATTGGAAGTGTTTTACTTTTGTTTCTTTCAAGTTCTATCATTTCTGTATTATGATCTGTGGGCAGGAAGGAGATTCCCATGTTATGAATAGCTGATGATCAGGAGACCATTTTTTTGGTCTTTCCACTTCAGAACACAGGCTTCTCCTTTCTGCTCTGCTGGTATTTCTCCCTTTTTTTCCAGCTCTTTCTTTTGTAGATCTTTCGGGGCTGCCTGCCTTCTCAGTCTCAATGTCCCTAGTACGTCCAATTTGTATCAACATCCCTGAGTTCTGGAGAAGTATAAAAACTATATCTAAGGTGGTAAGAATTTTTATAGATTGTAACACTAAATTATAGGTTATTTTTCATAAATAAAATAAACAAGTAATGAGTAAAAGAAAATAACCAGAACTTACTATTAGATTTCACTGTAAACAAACATCAAAGGCAATTACAATGTTCTAATATAAAAATAATACAAAAATGGCCTCTGTAAAACAAACAGATGCGTATTTCAGGCAGACAAGGATGGGCTGACTGGCTGCAGTCACCCGCGCCTGAGCAGCCCTCAGGATGGTCAAGACAGAAACAAATGTGCTCCCCAGGTGGTGCTTGGGCTAAACTGCTAAGTGGTTAAAAACATAACCTCCCTGCCAGGTGTGGTGGCACACACTTGTAATCCCAACATCCAGGAGGCTGAGGCAGGAGGAATTATGTGGAATTCTCATTGCTGAGAGTTCGAGGCCAGCCTGGGATATATAGAGAGTTAAAGACTGGCCAAAACTGCGTAGTGAAAGCCTGTCTCAAAATTATAACCTCTTTCTAGTTGGGTGGAGCGTGGTGGTGTGTGCCAGTAATTCCAGCAGTGTAGAAGGCTGAGGCAGGAGGCTTGGAGGTGAGCCTAGATGGCAATTTGGTGACCCAGTGAAAACTTGTTCTTAAAAAAGGGGGGATGGGGCTGACAATGTAGCTCAGTGTAAAGGCTGAGTACCACTAAATCCCCAGTACCACTAAACCAATTAATAAAATTTTACAAAGGAACCTCCTTTTAATTCTTTATTCTCCCTCCATGCTTTTTTTTTTTTTCTTCCCTTAAAGCTTTATCCTATTATACTGTCTCACTTATTTATTCTCTTATCAATCTCTTCCACTGAGAAGTAAGCTCCCAACACAGAG
>NW_004524583.1:13048032-13069582 GCF_000260255.1 Octodon degus
CCTGATGGTACCCACTGCCCACAGAGGGGTACCTGTGCCTTGATGCCATCCTATCACATCCCAGGAAGTGACAGTGACCAGGGCAGGCCTGCAGGCTCTGTGGAAAGCCCAAGGTCCCAGTTGCTAAGAGCCTCCCAGCCACAAACTCCCCAAGCCTCCCAAAATGCATGTGATAGGGACAGCATTATTACTCAACAGGGAATTTTCCAGGGGTGATTTGAATTTTTGCTCTGGTACTTACTGGGAACTGGAGATGGCTCAGGGAATGTTCTAGCCTTGGCTGCAGGGCCCAGACAAAGCAGTCATCCAGCATAGCTATGGCCATCCCTGTTCTCAGAAGGGAACTCAAGGTCACTTGCATGGGTTTTATTCCTGCAATTTGGAGTGGGGGGAGGGGTATGCATCACCCTTGGAAAAGCCAGATGTCCATTGCCTGAGACCAGAGAGTTGGGCGGGGCCTGGAAACCCAAGAAACTGCCCTGCCAACTATGCCAGTCTTGCGAGGAAAAACCTGCCTGTCCGCATCTGCCATGAGTCTCTGCTGGGGAGGGCCGGAAGGTCCCATGGCAAACTGTCCAGCCAGGTGGAAGTGGTGGCAGAGGGATTAGGCCTGGTGAATGCTGAACGCTGCTGCCTGGGCACATGTGGGCAGGAGAGAACCCAGTTTCCCTAGTGCTGGCTTCTCAGGGCCACAGGACTCCTGATATCTTTGGCAAAGGACTGGCCTCCCAGGGCCACCCGTGGGCTCATAAGGAAACTGAGGCAGAGAGCTAGAATTTGACTGAAGCCATGTTTCACAGGACAAAGATGACGCATTTATTTACACTTAACACACTATCTTGGGTAATGGGTCTAAACCTGAAATTCCTTTTGGGTTTGAATCCTGAAAGGAATTTTAGTGAGTCTGCATTTTGTTTATGAAATCAGGTGTGCAATTTTCCACAAGGCATTTTTAGGTTGGTCCTGTTTTCGTTTTTGTTTTGTTTTGTTTTTGAGACAGGGTTGCACTATGCAGTTTAGGCTAGCCTTGTGCTCACTTTTGAAGCCCCTGGGCTGGTCTTGAAGTCACAGAGATCCTCCTGGCTCAACCTCCCCAGTGCTGGGATTACAGGTGTGCACCCCCACACCTGGTTCCAGGGCTACACAGTGGGCACTGGCATCTGGGGCCAAGTCAGCACTCCCGGGCATCTGGGGCCACATAGCATGTGGGGCCGGGGATCAAACTGGAGTCCTTGTGCTTGCCAGATAAGTGCTTATGCCTCTGAGCAATCTCTCCGGCTCCTGTAGTTTTTTTTTTTTTTTTTTAATTTTACAAAATATTTATTTATTCATTTGATACAGGGTCTCGCTATGCAGCTTGCACTCACGGTGATCCTTCTGCCTCAGCCTCCCCAGCACTGGGATTTATAGGTATGCATCGCCATTCCCAGCTTTGGACCATACGTGGCATGTGGTACTGGGTATCGAAACCAGGTCCTTGTGCTTGCCAGGTAGGTGCTTAGACCCCCAAGCTATCTCCCCAGCCCTGGCCCTATATTTTGGAGTGTCTCAAATGCTTTTTTTTTTTTTTATGGAACTGGGGATTGAACTCAGGCCCTTGCACTTGCCAGGCATTCTACTAAGCCATTTCCCCGGCCCCAAAATAACTTCAGTTTTGGATTAGGGGTACTTTCCTTGGCTCTGTGACCAAGGCATGAGAAGCTTAGGACAGAAGGAAGGAAATGCCCAAGACAGAGGGCTCCGAGGCTCAGGAGGCTCTTTGTTTCCAGAACTTTCAGATCCTCCCTCCATGTCTCTCCACAGGGATTGCCAAGCCAAGCACACACCATGGGACAGAAAGAAGGAACCAGCGAGTGCTAGTGTGGCCTGGGCTGCTCGGCCGGCCTCTGCCTTCTTTCTGTCCAACTCGTCCAATTCATTTTACCCTTGGTGACTCTAGGTGCATGGCTGGATCCTAGAGAGTCCTGGTATAGGCCTGGCTGGAGCTTGAGCCCTGGGAACCGGGGCTCTTTGGAGCCTTCTTGCCTGCTGCTGTCTCAATGCAGGTGTGCAGTGGCTTGTCCAGAACTCCCAGGTGTGGCGACCGTGGAGCACGCACCCCAAACTAGGGTGCCTTTTGATAGCTCCGGCCTTTTGAGGGATGCTCTGAGGTACCTTCCTGGAACGAGGGTCACAAAGGAGCCTCAGCCTACTGCAGGGGAGGGAGCCTCTCTCTCTCCAGCAGCTCCTTAGCGAGGCTCCCAGTAATAAAAGCAGTGACTTCTGTCTTCCTTGCCACTGAGCGGAACAAACTCCTTGAGTCTCAGCTCACATTCACTTGTAAGGGAAACAACAAGAGTGCTGGCCTCATTCTCGGCTGTTTGTCCCTGCACCCAGAGAAATCCAAAGGATGGATGGGGAAAGGACAACGCCTAACCTCCAGGACAAGGTGGTAGCGTCTCCTAGGTCATCCTCCTTCTGTTTCTTTCTGACTCTCCCTATATTGACCCGGCTAATTTCACACTTGCGGACTGCAGAGATCCTCCTGTCCCTAGTAGCAGGAACAATAGGCACATGTGACCCTACCTGGTCAGGTGGTTTTCTTTCTTTCTTTTTTTTTTTTTTTTGAAAGGGTTGTTTTTCTTCCACTTTTTATTGAAAACTCATGTAACATAGTTTCTCCAGCTTTCTTCCAAAACAAACAAAACAGCTCCCAACCAACACCCAGGAGTGCCTCAGGCAGGCATCCGGTGAGTAGTTACTGGGCATCTACTGTCTGTTATTAGATGGACAGAACCATATCTGTCTTGTTTCTCCTTTTTAAACACAGGGTCTGTAATTACTTGTTGCTCAACCTGGTCTCCAACTTTTTTTTTTTTTAATTGATATAGGGTCTTGCTATGCAGTTCAGACTCAGTGATCCTCCTGTCTCGGCCTCCCCAGTGCTGGGATTACAGGCCTGTGCCACCATGCCCAGTTTAGGGACTGGCACAGCACACCCAGAGTTCTGAGGCCAGGACAACCTGTAGTCCAGGGCCAGAATGGCATGTGGTATCAGAAATCGAGCCTGGGTCCTTGCGCTTGCTGGGCACATGCTTAGACTACTGAACTATCTCCCCAGCCCCTTGGTCTCCAACTTCTGGGCTTAGGAGGCCCACCTGTCTGAGCCTCCCATGTGCTGAGATTATAGATGTGTTTGTCCTCTGATCAGCTTTTATTTGGTCTTTATCTCTACTTCCAGCACAGAGCTGGACTCAAAGCATTTGCCTGATAAGCATGTATACAGTGAGTGAATGAAAGAAATTCAGAAAATTTAAAAAATGCATGCTATTGTCTCTTATCTGGCATAGTGATGAAGTTGGCAATTAATCACTATTAAAGTCAATAGCAATGGGAAAGGTGTTATTGACTCAGATAGTAAATACGCATATGTAAAGGTTTAAGCCACAAAAAGAAACCACAAATACCCATCAGTATGGCAAGATTTTGTTCTTCTTTCTTTAATCTTTATTTATTTGGTATAGGGCCTCTTAGCCCAGCTTGGACTGCATGCAGTGCTGGGACCAAACCTGGTCCTTGAGCTTGCCAGACAGGCACTTAGACCATTGAACTACATCCCTAGCCCCCATCTTTTTTGTTGTTGTTGTTTTTATGTTTTAAATTGAGAATACCAGGAGGTAGTAGAATATAGAGCATTTGAAATCTTCCTACCATGCTGCTAGGAGAGAACTACAGCCAATTAGAAAAACTGTTTGGCAGTATTTACTAAAGGGAAACATATGTCCACCTTTCGACCCTGCAATCCATTCTTAGGTACATGCTCCAGAGAAATGTATACATCTGTTCAGCAAAAATACACATTAAAATGTGCATAGTAGTTCTATCCACAGTAGCTCCAAAGTGTAAACACCGAAGAGGCCCATCAACAGAACAGTAAATTATTTCAGCTATCCTCATGTACTCTTTTTTTTTTTTTTTGCGGAACCGGGGATTGAACTCAGGCCCTTGCACCTGCCAGGG
The DNA here is from genome assembly GCF_000260255.1 of Octodon degus. Lineage (NCBI taxonomy): Eukaryota > Metazoa > Chordata > Mammalia > Rodentia > Octodontidae > Octodon > Octodon degus. The sequence continues at coordinate 13,052,032 of NW_004524583.1, forward strand.
AAGTGCTTATTCTACTGAGCCATCTCCCCAGCCCTCTTTTTTTTTTTCTTTTTGAGACAGGGTCCCACTTTGTAGAGCAGGCTGGCACTGAGCAGAACTCAGCTCCAGATTACAGGCATGTGCCGACACATATGCTTGTAAAGTGAAACAAACAAACCCACAATGCAAACCTACTGATACAAGGCAAACAAAAAGCTACTAGGGGCCGGGAAGATAGCTCAGTAAAATAAGCCCTTCCCTGGTAAGGGGAAGGGCCTGAGTTCAATCCCCGGTTCCGGGGAAAAAAAAAAAGCTACTGATTTGTAAATGAATCTCGAGTCTTTTTTTTTTTTTTTGGTACAGGGTCTGGCTATGCAGCTCAGGCATGTAGTGATCCTCCTGTCTCAGCCTACATAGTGCTGGAATTACAGGCATGTGCCATGTTTCAGTGGCCAGCATGGCTTGCGATACTGGGGATCAAACCTGGGTCTTTCCTCTGGCCAGGCAGGCACTTAGAGCACTGAGCTATCTCCCCAGCCCATCAGAGCCATTTAACTGAACTACAAATCCAGAAACCAAGGTCTACATAAGTATTTACATGAAGTTTAAAAGCAAAAATAAATTTTCATGACACAAAATTAGAATGGTGTCTCTGGTATAGGTCAGAAGGGACACAAAGAAATAGAAGTGCTTTCTGTTTAGACTTGGTGGGGCCACATGGGTGTGGACACATGCACAATATTACTGGGCTGTGAGCTTCCGATTAGTGCCCTTGAATGAACTTTGCTGTCCTAGTGCGGTAATAGAAAAATAAAGACAATGAGAAGAAAGATTTGTACTAATAGTGTTTGGACAGGATCTCATGTCTGCATCTTGTATTATGAATAATCATGACGAAGACAACAATATGCAATGTATTAATTATTGAAACTGTCCTACTAATCAGTTTTGAAGCTGTCTCACTGCTATTTGGTTCTCAATAAAATTAATTTAAAAAAAGAAAAGAAACACACACACACACACACACACACACACACACACACAAAATAAATGGGCTGGGGAGATGGCTCAAGTGGAGTAAGTGCTTTCCAGGCAAGCTCAAGGGCCTGAGTTCAATCCTCGGTTCCGAAAAGAAAATGAATGTCATAAACACATGTACCTGCGGAAGCCCTGAATGTAGCCATGTAACATTTTAAGTAACCACATTTCTATATCTACTGAGGTGGGTTATTGTATTACTTTCATTTGCTTGAAACAAGGGTCTTGGGTTGTGTGGTTCGGGCTGGTGTTGAGTTCACTATGGCCGCCACCTTATGGTGATCCTGCTGCCTCAGCCTTCTGAGTCTGGGATTGCAGGCGTGTGCTACCATGTCCAGCAGCCTCCTAATTGAGAGGACCAACCTCACTTGTTGAGTTTCCTTTTTCTCTCTCTCTCGCTTTCTTTCTATCTTTTTGAGACAGGGTCTTGCTATGTAGCTGAGGCTGGCCTTGAGCTCACTTTGTAGCCCAGGCTGGTCTTGAACAATCCTCCTGCCTCAGCCTCCTGAGTGCTGGGACTAATGGCCTGCACCACTTTGCCCTGCTCCTGTTTCAACCCACTTCAGCACCCTCTTCTCTCACAGTGGGGACATCCTCACCTGTCCTCGCCCCTCTGCTTTTCTCTGATGGTTTCTTGTCTGTGGCTGGTGTTTTTAACTCACGTGGCCCTATCTCAGGAACTTTGTGCAATCCCTCAACTTTCTTTCACTAACATCTCCAACCCTCTCCTCTCAACTGCCTCCTTCTTCTCAGACCGCAGACAGCTCACATTCCTCCTCTCCTAGAAGCAATCCTCCTCTGACCTCACTTCCCCAGAGCTGCTGACCGCTGTTTCATCTCCCCTCCCACATTCCATCTTCCTTTATTCACCTCATAGTATTTCTTAAATTCACAGCTTTCCACTCCTCAAGTCCGCAGGCCAAATCTTCAACTGTCATAGCCAAAGAACACTTTCAGATGTTACTTCCCTAATTCTTCCCTACTCCTGATGGGCTGGACTCTTCTCCTTTCTTAAAACCTCTTTCCTTTGACCTCCATACCACCTCACGCTCCAGGCTCTCCTTTGGAGGCTGTGATCACTTCCGCTCTCCTTCTCATTCCTTACCCTCCCTTTCTGAGCATCTGCCTTGCGCCTCACTCCCATGCAGGAATCCTTCGTGGATGGTCTCTTGAGGTCAGTGCCACCCCAGCTTGGCATTGGCTTCCCTTGAGGTCAGGGCTACACAGTCAAGTAAAGGTCACTGTGTTCTGACACGATGGACGGTTCCACTCCTGACCCTTTGCTTCTGTTCTACCTCATGTAGCTATACTTCCTCCCTTACCAGATCATCATCAACCTGTGCGCCACACAGGGGTTTCTCAGCCTCAGCCTACTGATGTTTTAGTCTGGAGAACTTCTTATTTCAAGGAGGCCGCGCTGGTCACTGTAGGACGTTTAGCGGTATTCCCAACCTCTGTCCACCAGATCCTGATTTTTAATTCATTTAGATGACAACCCTAAATGACCCTAGACATTGACCAGCCTTGCCTGGGGAAGGAGGGCCAAACATCCTACCTATGGCTGAGACCCGCTGGATCAAGGGCATAAGTCTCGGAGTCTCTGTAATTTTGAACTAGCTACTACTTCTCTGAGCCTTCCCTTGTTTTCTCTGCTAAAGGAGTTTAAAGAAGATAATACACCATGGGTAAGCCACAGAGTTTGTTCCATATTAGAGCCTCTTTCCCCTCCTTACACCCAACAAAATTCCTAGGTCTCCAAGTTTTAGCTAAGTTCCTTATTCATCTATACTTTTTTTTTTTTTTTTTTTTGGAACTGGGGATTGAACTCAGGCCCTTGCGCTTGCCAGGCAAGCATTTATTCTACTGAACCATCTCCCTGGCCCCCCATCCACTCTCATCTGTGCCCGTCTGGGTTAGGGTGACCACCCTTGTTGCTCAAAGCCAGCCCATCCCCCTAAAACACACACTTCACAGCCAAAGTAAACATCTCTCAGCCCACCTCTTGCCTATCTGGGACCAGATTTCTAGGCCGACACGTTGGATACCCCTGCACACCTCGCAATTTCCAGGCCCTGTGTGTTAGCTCCTGCTGCTCCTTCTGCCTGAAAGAACCTGCCACACTGACCTGGCATTCATTCCTCCAGGATTGCTGGAGTTTCAGTTCCTCCAAAAAGCCAAACCTGCAGCCTCCTGTTCCATGTAGCCCTGTGCTCCTCTTCTGGGTCCCCATGGTCCCTTATCCACTTTTCCCCAGGATCTACTGCAAGCATCACATTTTTGCACCTCTCTCTGTATGGTAGGGATTGCAGTCTTTTCTTCATCTCTACACTGGACACCCGGTATATTCCCTGACACAGTCAGTGCTCAGAAAGTATTTATTGAATGAATAAATGAACAGATAAAGTACCACCATTCTCTTGTGTTAGGGTTAGGGGCATTTTTTAGAGGTGGTTATAAAATAGTTCATAAATCTGCTGGCTGTGAGTCTCAGAAGCAGGGGTCCCTCAGCCAGGGGCTTGTGGAAGGCCCAGACCAATGGTAACACGCATAGATGTGTGCGGCTGAATGATACTGGCAACATCAACACAGCTGACCTCTGCTTACAGCAGCCCCAGGCCCCTCCAGATCAGAAGCATTTTCTCTACCTCTTCTATCCATGTCTTTCAAGTATCTAGTTCAGGTCCCTTCCTGTCAGGGAAAGTCCAGGGATTGAACTCAGGTCCTTGTGCTTGCCAGGGAAGCGCTTATTCTACTGAGCCATCTCCTGGCCCCTTTTCCTGGAACTTCTTTACTCACTTCTGCATTGACCTGCATTTTGTAGATGACACAGCCATTCAACCTGTAAATACTATTAACCCTCCAATTCCAGACTTTGCTTTTGGTACTGAGGATTAACCTCAAGACCTTTACAAAGAATTACAACCCCAGCCCTAGAATTTTTTTTTTTTTTTTTTTTGAGACATGGTCTTGCCCAGGCGAGAGGCTCATACCTGCAAACTTCCTGCTTCAGCCTCCCAGGGTGCTGGGGTTACAGGCACATGCCACCAGGCTGGGCCATCTCCACACCTTGGAATATGGGGAACTAGGGATTGAAAATAAGCCCAGAGAAGGCTGGAGATGCAGTTCAGAGGTGTAATACAGTACTTACTTTGCATGTGTGAGGTCCTAGATTCAAGACCCAGTACTGCAAAAATCAATCAATCGATCAATCAATCATCCAGGGAGATTTGTTGAATATGTGCACTTCTTTTTTGTCATTCTCTGAACAGTATACTATAACTATTATTTGTGTAGCATTTATGTATTAGATATTGTGAGTAATCTAGAGGCAGTGTGTAGACAGGAGCATAGATTACAAATCAGCACGTGTCACTTCACAGAGGAAACTCAAGCACCTGTAGATTTTGGTCTCTGCAGGGTCCCAGACACCAAGGATGACTATAGCTTAAGCCTTACATGCCGGGTTTTGGGGTACAAGACGTTCACATTTGTCCACATCATACTGCGTAACCCACTGAAGGTTCACTTGATGCGGATCTTTAGACTCGCCGGCCCACCGGGAAGCCCACCCTGGGAGCCTGCCTCTTCCCCCAACACTGTAAGACCTCCAGATTTCGCTCTGCTTTGTTAACCTTAGATAGTCTATCCAAGCACCATGCAGATTCATCAGTCTTTCTCATCTAGTAATAACAGGGCTCTTATAAGCCTAAGGGCACGGGATCGGTATGTGTATCCTGGAGTGAACGCCTCAGTTTCCCCACCTGTCAGGTATGTATGAGAAACGGCCCTGGTGTAGGTAGACCCCTCAGGGTCCTCCCACCCAGTTTTCGGTATCGTGGTCTGTATGAGGCGCAGGACGCTGGCCGACCGTCGGTGGTTCCGGCTGCGCCAGCCCGCAGAGCTTGCCGCCAAGATCAGGGGCGAGGCTGCCGCTGCCCAGGAAGAGCAAGGTGGAGCAGTCCTCAGAGCCGGAGAACGGCTGAAAAGGAGGCTGGGGCGTGGCGGGAACGCAGAGAGCCCTTCGCGGGCGAGAAACCTGGCTCCGGTTGGGCGGGGCAGGGTAGTGGTGGAGTCAGGAAATTCCCAGGAAATTCCTTTCCTCCGCTGCCCCTCCCCGGTCCCTTTCCTAGGGTGCCCACTGGTCCGAGCTCAAGTTGCCGGGAAAAAGAAAACGAATGTTTTCCGCGCCGCGTCTTCATCCCGCCCGGCCCTGGGCTCGCAGCATGCGCGGGAGCGCAGGGAGGCCGGTGCTCCCGAGTTCGAGGCTGGCGCGGAACCGGTCCAATCCCCGGCGGCTCCCAGGCTCCCGAACGCGCTGCCGCTCGGTCCCAGAGCTCCGCGAGGCGTCCCAGCCTTCGGTCCCGTTCAGCTTAAGCTGGTGTCACATGAGCCGCTGGGAAGCCGGGGGCCCGAGGAGTGGGCGGGGGCGTGCGCGCCGGGAGGGGCCCAGTCCACCTCTGTGCGCCGCGGCCCGCCTGACGGATGCCAGGGATTCCCAATGAACGGCGGTGGGGGGAAGTTTGGGCAACTCGGCCTGGCCAATGGAGAACCTCGGGAGGGCTCTGCCCCTTCCCCCGCCCCCGCCCGCGTCGCCGCCCGCAGCGCGAGTGAGGCGGCCGCGAGCAGTGTGCGCGGAGATCAGGTCCGGGCGCGCACGGCGCAGCAGCCCGCGAACTCCTGCAGCCAGCCGCAGCCTCCGCTAGCAGCGCCGCGGCGGAACCAGGCGCACGGGAGCTGCCTGGTCTGGCCCAGCCCGGCCCGGCTCGGCCCCGCCTAGCCCAGCCCAGCTCAGGCCGGCCCGGCCGACCGCTCCTCCTCCCACCGAGGCAGCCGCCGCCGTAACCCGGACAGAAGGTGGAGGAAGCAACCCAACCAGTAGCACGCGCGCTCCATCATGGACCATTATGATTCCCAGCAAACGAACGACTACATGCAGCCCGAAGAGGACTGGGACCGGGACCTGCTCCTGGACCCAGCCTGGGAGAAGCAGCAGAGAAAGGTGAGCAGCTTGGACCCGCTCCTACCGCCGCGCTCCAGGCTCCGGTTCTGAATGGGCTCGGGTTCCGAATGGGCTCCGGGCGCGCACGGGCGGGGGCGGGGACGCGCGCAGAGAGGTGGGTGTTGGGTTACAGGCGCCGGGCGGAAGGGGGAGCGCCCCAGTCCCCGTGCGCGCTGACGGCGGTGTGGAGCGCGGGAGGTGGCGCCGCGGGCGGGCAGGTCGCCTTGGAGCCCACGATCCGGGCCACCCGTAGCTGCAGCAAGCATCCCCGAGTGGGCTGGGCGCGGGGGCAGTGCTGTGGAGCCTGGGGTAGAGACCCCAGCTCCCGGGTTGCTGGCAGGGGTTCGATTTCCCCTTCCCTTCCCCGCCTCCCGGCCGCCTCCATATGGCGTGCGGTGGCAGTGCGCTTCCTGGGCCGCCTGGCCTCGGTACCTGCGGGGCCGGCGCCCTGGGCTCCGTGTTTCCAACCCCAGCCCGCAGGCGGACGCTGGAGAGATTGGTGGGCCGCCTTGGGGTCCGTGCGGAGGGGGACCCGAGAGGAGTGCAAGGGGGGGGCATTAGCAGGCGGGGGCGGGAGGAGACGGCGAACGGTTTTATTGCTTAACTCGGGCCAGTAGCTAGGGCTTGCCGTGTGCGTCCTGCCACACCGACTCCCGCCTTTTGTGGGCCAGCGCGAAAGTGGGCTGCTGGGTTCGTGTAGAGGGGCTTCCGAGCGAGATGCGGGCTCTGGAAACCCGTGGGTCGCTTGTGGGTCTTCGCTTAGCCTCGCGCCCTGGGCTCCCGCGGGCGGGGTCGGCTGAGGAGCTGGTGAAGGGACCTGGCTAGTGCGAGTCGCAAAAGAGGTTAGAAACCGTGCTTGTTGGGGAGGGGATATCCCGGCACGGCCCTTCTTCCTGCCCGCGCGGGGAGCCTGTGCCCGGGGCGGCCACGTACCCCGTCCCCCTCCCGCCCCAGCTGCCGGCTCCCATCCGGTTCCTCCCCGTTTCGAGCTCCCCCTCCGGCTGATCTGGGAGTGGGGGGGACAGGATGGCTCGTCCCTCTGGATGGTGCGGTTAGGGCTGGGCTTGAGGGAGAGTGCACATGTCCAAAAATGGTAACATTCACTCCCTTTTTTAAACTTAACGGAGGGGGGGCAGTTTAGAGAGCCTACTGAAGTTTTTTTCTTCCTCAGCCAAAGGCATCCTGTGTTAGCTCACTCAGGAATCCTAAGCCCTGAAACGGTGCCCCTTTTACTCCATCAGACACGTAGAGGTAATTTAAAACAATGGGATTCCTTCCAAGTGTCGAAGATCTGGGTCCCTGCGTCTGGGGCTTCAGTCCTGCTGGACCCTATACAACCACAGGACCGGGGAAGGTTCTTCGACCTGTCCGGTTGGTCCCCTCTGGTACAGCCCCCACTCCTTCAGCTTGTTTCCTGGGCCCCTTGGGCTGTTTGTGGAGTTGACAGTTGAGTGGGCAATTTTGAAGATTGCCATGTGAGACAAAGCAGGGGACTCTTTATTTTTTAATTTCAAGGTGAAGCCTTCCTGAGAATAAATATAAGTCGCGGGGGTGGGGTGGGATGGGAGTAGAATGGTAGATGTCTTGGGATCTTCGGTGGAGAGCGCTTGTCCAGGAGAAGTCCCTTCCGGGAGCAAGGAGTTTGGACCTGGAAGGAGCTGCAGTGATGGCTCTGCTGAAGAACCTGGCCCTGGAATGGCTATGAAACTCCATTCCTGGGAGACAGACGTGACTCTGGGTCTACACATGAGGATTCAGTGTTGTCACATGTATGCATGAACATAGTAAATGTGTTTGGGAAGAAAAATGTAGATTTCAGATCTCTTGACCTGGTGAGAACTGGTCATCTTGGAAATTTGGCCATCTAGGGGGCAAATGTGCTGGCTGCTGTGTGCTGGGCTGTACTAATCACGTCACCTAGATGTTTCAGTTGTGACTCCTGACAGCTGTGTGAGCCAGGCACACATGAGGATGAGGAAATGAGGGCCAGAGAGGGGAAGTAACCAGTCCTGAGTCCTGTTTGGAGCATGATGGGGCTGCCTGCCATACAGCTGCGTTGGGGACAGATAGCATCCTTTCTTTTGTACCTCTTTGGGCAGAAAAGCTGGGTCTGGCATCCAAAGCTAGAGGATCTTAGGGTCAGGAGAGCCCCCTCCTGCTCTGGTAGGATTGACATCAAAGAACAGACTGAAGGTCCCGTTTCTGGCCTGGTCCAAGGCTTTTATTCCCCCTGCCATTAATTGTTTCTTTTTGTGGGCCTCAGTTTCCGAATCTGGAATTTCTATCCTGCCAGGTGATAGTGATATTGCGAAGTGGTATTATATAAGATTCACAGCAGCGGGGAGCTTTTCACATGCTCCCAACTTGTGGGTGGGAAGGGGTGGTGGGGGACCAGAGCCCAGGGAGGAGGGAGGCGGGGAGAGGTGGCAGGAGCAGGACAGTGGGATTCAAAGGCCACTGGGTGGGAGGCAAAAGGCCCTCTTTTTAGCCCTGTAGCAACCATGAGTATTTGTGAGACTCTGGGCCAGTCATTTATTTCCTTGAGTATTTTAAAATTAGCTCATTCCACCAAGGAGCCATTGTGTGAGCTAGACCACCTGGGTCCCTGTCCTAGGGTGCTTCTGTTATTTTTCCTCGCTTGTGAATGGACCACATTCCTGCCCTGTGGACTCCCCGGTAGTCTCTGGGTTCCAGTGAACTGATGCATTCAGACATGTTCCTTGGTGGAAGAAAGGAAGGATGTCTGAGCAAGCGAAAGGCAAGATGACTCAAGGGGCTGAACAGAGTCGGCCATGGCTTGCCCCTTCTACAAAGAATGCTTCAGCATGGAGTTCACCAGGCTGGTCCTCTTGCCTCAGATGCAGAATGCAGCTACAGAATGGACATGGTAGTGGCTGTGAAGGAAGCCTGCCGCCTTTCCATGGACAGCTGTTTTCATGATGACTGTGGCTTCTAGCTCATTTGGCCTCAGGTGAATCTCATCCCACTCCTACTTGTACGTGTGTTTGCACGCACGCGCAGGTGTCAGGCAGGCTAGAGAGATAGAAGCTTGTGACCTTGGAAAAGTTCCTTCCTTAGACTCCAGTACTTTGTAAGTGTAAATTATTTAAATTATAAGCTACTTACAAACTAAGTTCTAAGTGCTTTATTTTGAAGACCTAATGTGGACTGATGGGTGATGTGTAATAGCAGTTTCTGCTGTAAAGTGCTGGTGTCCTGCCCTTCCCTTCCCTCTGTAGTCCTAGAGCTTCTGGTGTGTTCCCACAGGAGCTGGCCCTAGGCCTTTTTTATGTGGAGAGGCTTAATCAGTATTTGTTGAGCGAATGGATGTTGAAACAGAGCGAAGGCCTTGGCAGGTAAGTGAGGGTGGCCCTGGCTAAGGCCCACATCCTGCCTCTGCACCCGCACCAGGCCGGGTCACAGGAGATAAGGCCACATCCTTTGTCTGCTTCTGGGCAGCAAGACCATCACAGGGGCTAAGCATGACGCTGGTCACAGCAGGGGATAGATGGCAAAGAGCGGAGGCCCTGTGTGGCTGGTTTACCTTGGGATAGACAGGGCCTCAGAACCAGGGTGGTGCCCAGAGGGAGTGAAACTGGAAGAGGAAAGAACTGGCTCTCCCATCTCAGGCCCCTTTTGCTCTGCATTTTATCCCACACAAGCCACACCAGATCCGTGGGGCCAGGGACTCAGCTTGTCCTGCTTTCTTCTGAGTTCCTAGTGTCCAGCACAGGAGCAGTTCTGTCTTAGGCCAGTTGGTTAGGAAATACCGCTGAAAAATTGGCTAAGTGGCTTTGTGCCTCCCTCCCAACCCCACGCTGGGGGTTGGGGATAGAGGTGCAATGTCTTTTGTTCCAGGTAAACCACTGCCTCCTGGGGCTGTGCCCTGGTTGCAGCCTCTGCAGATAATGTGCTCTGAGCACACCAGGGGTGGGGTAGCATGGGGTGAGGTGGGGTGGGGGTGGGGGTGGGGGTGGTATCCAAATCTTGGTTCCTCCATGGACTAACTTGGCCACCTTGGGCAAGGCACTTAAGGTCTGTGTCTTTCCCTTGGGGAAGGCAGTAGAAGTGCTTATCACACATACTTGCATAGAGATTTAAATACAGTACTGTCTGTAGGGGGTTCAGCATAGCACCTGGTGTGTAGTGAATGCTCGTAAATGTTAACTACTGGAAGAACCACCAATGTGTGTATGGCCCTTACCGGTAGAGTTTGCATAGACCCATTTGAAAGAGCCAGGCTTGTAGAGATGTGACAGGCTTGCTAGAGGTGTTGCACAAGGGAGTTGTGTTGTCCTCGAGCTCTGACCTTGAGTTCTTAAGCAGCTTGGGAGTCATTCTTTTTTTTTTTTTTTTTTTTTTTTTTGCGGAACTGGGGATTGAACTCAGGCCCTTGTGCTTGCCAGGGAAGCACTGATTCCACTGAGCCATCTCCCCAGCCCAGCTTGGGGTCATTCTGAGTCACCACTGTGGTTGACTACCAGAGGGCCTTCCCTGGCTTCAGATTCCCAGCCTTGCTTTGCCTGCTGCATCTGCTTCCTCTCCCAGCCCTGCTCCTTGTGGGGGTGCTGAGCACAGGTGCCTCACTGACTGACAGTGATTGACAGACTGGAGGAGCTGTGGGGCAAGGGTGGGGTGGGGCCAAAGGCCTCTGAGGAGGGGCTGCTGATTCTGGACCCACAGATGTGCCATGGCCCAGGGTGCCCTGGGACCTAGATTTTCCACTGTAGAGGGATGGTGGCACTTCCAGGAACTGCCCATGTCACTGGACACTGGAGTTGGGATTGTAAGAGGCCACAGGCTCCTTCAGTGTGCAGGGCCCCCTTCTTCCCAAGTGGGAAAGGAGGAAGCAGGTTGGCTGGAGGCTGACTTCTTGGGGAAGCACTTCCTGGTCAGCTCCCTTCCATTTTCTCCTGGAAAGTCTGGGGCTGGGCATGAATCTGGCTTAAGGACTTTCACACACATCTTTCCTGTGGGTCTGGAGCTGGCAGCCTCTGCCTGGGGCAGCCCCTGTCAGGGGTAGCCTGAGCCTGTGGTGAGGCACTGTGTGGCTCCAGAAAAGAGCCTGGCCCTGAAATAGTCAAATCAGTGAGTGTTAACTGAACTCCCATGGGTATTGGATGTGCTGCTGTCTAGCTGTGTGGGGTCAGGGAAATCACATTTTAAGGTGCAGAGGGGACCAGAAAGACCCAGGGCCACATTAGGCTGTGCCAATAATGGCCAGAGAAATGGCCATAAACAGGTGCTGTGGCCACCATGGGCCTGGAGCCTGGTGGTGGAAGAGGGGCCACTGTGAGTGAGTCCAGACTGTTGACATGCTGGTCCCAATGCAGTACTTGTTCATGACCCCGCTTGTCCTTTCCATGTGCTCCTTTCAGGCACCCCAAAGGGGATGTGGAGCCGGCCGGGCTAGAGTAGCCAGGGCTCCTTTGGACCTAGTCCCCTCCCAAGTGGATGAGTGAAAGCTGGCTCTTGCCAGCAATTGGGACAGGGTCAACTGCACATACGTGCTATGGGCAGAACCAAAGTTTTTTTGAAGTTACAGGAAAATTCTTTTCCTTCTGTGGTTACAGTGGCCTGCAGGCTAAGAGCCAGCAGCTATTCTTTGGACACATGTGGGGGGGGTGAGGAGAGGTAGGCTCAGCTGCTGCTCTGCTCTATGGGCCGAGTGGCCGTGTGCACAGCGCTTCCGGTACCCTGAGCCACAGGAGCTGGCATTTGAAGTCCTCGCAGCCTTGCTTTGCTGCTTATAAACAAATATTGGCGCATGCAGGCAACACTGAACCAAAGACAAGGGGATGTGGAGGAACTCCCCACAATGGCGGGGTTCTCAGATTGGTGGCGGTGTCTGTACCACCTCATGAATGTATTCAACGCTAGTGGATGGAGCACCTCAGCATGGTGACATTGATGGCATGCATGCGAATTATGTCTCAGTTTTGGAAAGACTGAAAGTAGAAAATGACAGTTGCTTGTCATCCCACCTTCCAGGGGTGAATGCTGTCACAGGATCCTCATGGCGCCTGCCACTCTCATACCCTGGCCTTGTTTGTGCCTACGCCTTTGGCTCTCTTGCTCACGGATTCTAGGGGCAGAGGCTTGGGGTCCCCAGGAGGAGGGAGAACTGAGACGAATCATCAGGAAGGACAGCAGCATTCATAAGAACCATGGTGTCTGATGTGGCCCTGTGTGTGGAAAGAGCTTAAGAATAGGTATGGGTGAGTACAGGCAAACAGAACTTGGGAGGTAGGGGAGTGCAGCTGGTCTTCCCATTTGCCCAAGTCCTTGGTCTCCTTGGGGACCAGAGAATGTGAACCCCACTGGATCCTGCAGGGCTCACAGGCTGGGGCAGCTTCCTCTGGGTTGGGCGTGTGGGCTCTGGAGGGCTGGGACAGCCACTCCTCTCTAAGAGGTTGCTTAGCAATTGTGGGAAAGGTGGCTTAGCCCACTATAGAGCCGGGAGGAGAATAAAAGGCAGCGAGGGTGGATACGGAGGATGCCGTTCCCCTGGAAACTGCTTGGTCCTGGGCTGCTGCGGGCCACTTCTGGGGCTGGGGGCAGGGTCCTCTCCAGACCTGACACCCACAGAGTTGGGGGTGGAGAAGGGAGAAGCCATCCTTATGTGGGGACTGGTTTGGCCGTGTTCTGCCAGTGGCCTTGCTTAGCATTCACAGCAGCCTGCCAGGGATGTGGGATGATCCCTCTTCCTAGAGGAAGATCGGGAGCTTGCAGATAGAGAGGCAGAGGAAGAAGGGCGGCCATAAAGGGATCCGACTGTTTGCTTTGAAGCGTCCACCAGTGCAGATGCTGAACGTGGGAAAGCACATGCGGCCCACCTGCCGCGGAGGGAAGGGGACCAGGAGGGAGGCTGGGCTGAAGTCCTCCGCCTTGTGTCAGCCAGTCAATCAGTATTGATTAAATGTCCTCGTGTCCCAAATAAGTAAAAAGACAGAGTTAACACTGATGGAAGTTTCAGTGGTTTGAATTACCTGCCTGGGCACCAACTCTTTGAGGAGAGAGGTACTGTTAGTTTTCTTGTTACACATGGGAAGTTAAGTAACGTGCCCTAATATGACCAGCTACTTCAGCCAGCTTAGGAACAAAGCCAGGCAGATGGATCCCAGAACCTCAGAATTCTTGTTTTTCAGAGACAGGATCTCTTGCTGTGTTGCTCAGGCTGGCCTTCATCTTATGATCCTCCTTCCTCAGTCTCCTCAGTGGCTGAAATTACAGGCAGAGTTCTTCTCTTACCCAAGAGCAGATGCACTGTTGGCTTTTAAGGAGTTTATGTTTTAATTGAGAGAAGTTTTAAATTTAAGTAAAATGAGAACAACTCAAGATGGTGTGTGAAGGACTCATTGTGTGATTCATGATTTCTAACATTTGTGCTTTCACATTAATCACGATGTGATACCTATTAATCATGGTGAGCAAACTTGTGAGGTCATTTTCTTTAATTTCATTTACTTATTTTTGTATTTTAGGGAAGTATCTACAGAGTGTTTAGGGTCTCACTACTAGGTCAGACTCATAGTGATCTGCATGTTTGCAGCCTCCCAAGAGCTGGGATTATAGGCTTGCACCACCACGCCCGGAGCCTGCACAGCAGGCCCTGAGATCAAACCTCGGCCCCAGCCCTGAGCCTGCTTGCAGGCGCTTTAATCCGCTGAGCTATTTGACTGGCCCTTATTTTTCGTTTTTTTGAGACAAGATTCTGCTATGTAGTTCAGGTTGGCCTTGAACTCACAATGTAATTTAGGCTGGCCTCAAACTTGGCAATCCTGCCTCAGCCTCTCCAGTGCGGGGATTATGGGCGTGCACCATCGTGCCCAGCTACTTCTTTCATTTCTTTTTTTTTTTTTTTTTTTTTTTTTTTTTTTTGCGGGGACCAGGGATCGAACTCAGGACCCTGAGCTTGCCAGTCAAGCACTTATTCTACTGAGCTATCCCCCTGGCCCCTCTTTTATTTCATTTTTTGAGATAGGGTCTTGCTTTGTAGTTCAGGCTGGCCTTGAACTTGCTATGATCAGCCTTCTGAGTACTGGGATTATAGGCACGCATCACCATGTCTGACTGTATCCCCATTTTAGAGACAGGTAAAGTAAGACCCAGAAGAATTAAATAACTGTACCAGGATCTCTGCTGGCAGGTCTTTGACTAGTGAAGCTTGAGGCTAAAGAGAATGGGCATGAACTTTTTTTTCTTTGTCAGGATGTGGGGTGTAATACTAGAGATTGAACTCAGGACCTCCCACATACTAGATAAATGTTCTACTACCACTGAGCTATGTTCCCAGGCTTTAATTTTCTTTTTTTTTTGGTGGAACCGGGGATTGTACTCAGGCTCTGGCACGTGCCAGGCAAGCACTTATCCAACTGAGTCATCTCCCCAGCCCCTAAAATGTCTGGAGGATTTTTTTTTCTTTTTGTGGAGCTGGGGATTGAACTCAGGCCCTTGCACTTGCCAGGCAAGCACTTATTCAACTGAGCTATCTCCCTGGCCCCCTCCAGGCTTTAATTTTCTTTCTTTCTTTTTTTTTTTTTTTTTTTTTTGGTTCCTCGAATGCCTTCAGGGCACTTTTGGCCAACGGGAGAGTTGTGAGGTTCGAACTCCAGCAACCTGAGGCTGACAGCTTTGTGGAAGCAGCCACTTAAAGGACTGAGCTAGAGCCAGGCCCCCTTTAATTTTCTTTACTTTTTTTTTTTTTTTAATTTTGAGACAGGATCTTGGAGAGTTATCCGACTGGCTGAGTTATTCAGGAGGACCTCTTGCCTCGGTCTCCTGCGTAGCTGGCATTACAGGCATGGACCCCTGATGTGGGCCTCTCTGAAGTTACCTGTCCTGGTTGAATACATAGTGGAGGATGCTGTTTTGTTTCTTTGCATTTTTCAGTCCAAGTAACTGTCAGGAAGCTTTGGGGCCAGGGAGAAAACTCAGTAAAATAAGTGCTTGCCGGGCAAGCATAAGGGCCAGCGTTCAATCCCCGGTTCTGAAAAAAAAAAAAAAAAAAAAGCAAGGAAGCTTCTGGTTGTCCAAAGTGGGCGTCTTCCCACCCTCTCTGTCCATGGTGCCCCTGCTAGAAGATTCAGTAGACCCCCAACCCTTTTTCTGCTGCTGCTTCTCTGCTGCCTTCTTTGTTTGACAGTTCTTCCTTTGTGGTCACCAGGGGAACCAAACAGGCTTTGAACTAGGTCTCTCTCCTGTTTATTTTGATTTTTAAATCCCATGCATGTGACCCTTGTGAAGCTTGAGGTTCCTTTGAAGCCCTGGGATTGTTAAGAAAATGGGGAGTGAAATTGGGGAGGCTTGGGTTGGCACTGTGGGGCTGTGCCGGGACATAGCACTAGGCAGAACGGTGGCGAGGAGTATGTTTATGGGCCCGAAGGTTTAATTTTTAAAAGCTGTCTGCAAAGCTGATTACAACGAATGGCAGCAAGGTGGCTAGTGTTGAGCTTTAATTTCGAGTCCTCTGTAGGGGATGTGACATAAGGGGTAGGAACTCTGAGGTGGGGTCTTTCCTGCAGGTCTCCTGGATGGAACCTTCCTGAGAGGCACAGGGCAGAGCCCTGCAGGCGGGTGGGCAGGAGAGATTTTGAAGAGCAAGCCCTGTTTGTTCTCTTCAGGTCCAGCCCTGGCAGTGTCGCCATGACAGCGGTGCTTTGGGTATGGATAGAGATGTGGAGTTCTTGGTCCATCTCAGTCAAGGCCCAGCACTAGGAAATAGGATCCTTACTTGTCTTCTGAGTGTGGGCCAGGAGCTCCCAGAAGCCCCTCTGTTGTGGCTGGCCCAGGCCTTGGCTTTGGCAGAGGGGTGCTCCCTTCAAACACCACAGACATCCTCCAGATAACGTATCACACTGCGCTTGCCAGCCAAGTTCCCGATATTTAGGAAGGGCCTTTCTTTCCAGGAACCCAAAGTGCTTTTCCAGACTCAGCCCTGGGAGTAGGGACACGTGAGCGGCAGCTCATGAATGTGTTTTCCTAGAGGCGGGGAAATGGGACCAGACCTCTGGTTTCCTGTCTTTCGTCCGGGTTCTTGTTGGCCAGGACTGTTGGGATGAAGCCTCTGCATACTGTGAAGACCTGACGGCTCATGGTAGACATCTGGATCTTTTCTATACTGGGCCCAAATAAAAGACACAGCTGTTTTGTGTTGCTTTGTTTTATTTTGCAGTGCTGGGGATGAAACCCAGGACCTTGCACATGGCCTACCAGGACGCTATATCCCAGCCTTTTTTTTAAAGTCACGCAATAGTAAACTTAGAAAATTACAGTATGTAGGGTTTTTTTTTTTTTTTTGCATAACCGGGGATTGAACTCAGGCCCTTGTGCTTGCCAGGCAAGCTCTTATTCTACTGAGCCATCTCCCTGGCCCCTAGGATTTGTTGTTTAATTAAGGAATGCCACACTGAGGTCTTGGCTTGGTGGGCTGCCAGCCTGGTGAGGGCACCATGGTGCCCAGCCGTGGGTGAGGAGTCTCAGCACAAGGCTGCAGCACTAACTTGGGGATTCGGGGTGGGGAGAGTGAGGCGCAGGGCTTTGAGGGGGAGTACTTGGAGAGGCCTGAAAGGTTCAAGTGGTTACAGCAGGAGTTTTTCTCTGATCTTGGAGCTAGGTCACAGTGACCGAGCTGGCTTCACGGTTTTATTTGAACTGCAGCCATGCAGTGTGGCATTGAAGCCCCACTCTACTCCCCAGACTTTCCCCTTTCCTTACTGTCGCCAGCCTCTGTGGCCGGCCTGTTCCTTCCTGGGCATAGTTTGTTCCCTTCCTGACTATGCCTCTTGTAAAGCCCGGTGTTTGCGCTGTGCTTTCCCAGCCTGTCCTGTTGAGCAGGACTCAGTCTGGTCCCAGCCCCACAGTTCCTTGCGGCAGCAGGTGGGACTAGAGCCCAGGTTCCTGCCTCTGCTTTCTTAGTGAACATCTGCTGCCCATGCCAGGTGGAGTTAAAGACTTGTCGGGCTTTGGTAAGGGAGGGTGGACGTCAGTTCCAGTTCTTCATTCTCTTTCTTCCCAGGCTGCTTTTGGCACCTGGCTCCTGTGCCTGGCAAGTGCCTGCTCTCTTGCCTGTGGTACTCTGGGACTCTGAGGATCCCGTGTTCAGGAACCCGCACTACCTTGTACATTTTTTCTCCTCCCAGGGTGACAGTTATGTTAGATAGGCTGACCTTGAACTTGTAATCCTCCTGCCTCAGCTTCAAGGTGCTGGGTTAACAGGTATATGTCACTGTACTCAGCTTCTTTATTTTATTAAATGTATTTGGTACAGATTCTCACTAGGCGGCTCAGACATAGTGATTCTCCTGTTTTTAGCCTCTCCAGCACTGGGATTATAGGCGTGCACCACTACGCCTGGTCTCAGTGGCTGGCTCAGCATACCTAAGGGCAGGGGCTGGCATGGCATGTGGTGCCAGTGATTGAACTGTGGTCCCTGCACTTGCCTAAGCAGGCACTTAGTCCACTGAGCTGTCTCCCTAGCCCTGTACTCAGATTCTGTTGATTTTTTTTTTTAATATTTATTTATTTTTATTTATT
>NW_004524583.1:13069912-13088340 GCF_000260255.1 Octodon degus
GAGAGAGAGAGAGAGAGACCAGCTCAGCCCACCAGGGGGCGGGGCTGGCTGGCATGTGGTGCTGGGGGATTGAACCACGGTCCCTGATGCTTTTGCTAAGCTTGTTCTAAGTAGGTGCTTTAGACCACTGAGCCATCTCTCCAGCCCCTTATTACTACTTCTTGATGAAGCTACTATGGAATGACAAGAAGCTACTGTGAATTTGGGAATGCATCAAAAGGAATTTACAGTTCGGTCTCACGGCGGCATCTTGCAACATTTGGGAGCTGGTTGTTGTTGCCAAGGCAGAGGCAGTACTCCTGACACAGGTCAGGTTGCATGTAGAGTTGGGAGGGGCCCATTCTGGGTCCTTGGGGCAGCCCATGGGGTCCCTGCCTGCTTTCCCACTGTCACACCTTCTCTCCTTTCCTGGCTCTCAGCCACTCAGCTGAGCGAGAAGATGGGCTGGCAGGAGAGCTGGATGGGACAGATGTGGTGGCAGCCAGCTGTAGCCCTCATTGTGCTCTGGGCCACTAGTGACAGTTGTGAGGGTGCCAAAGGGATGTCATGGGTCTCTGGCTGACTCGAGGCTGCTCAGTGGAAGGACAGGAAGGCTTGTGGGGTCTCCTTGCAGCCCCCAGCAAGTGTGACTGCTCTGGGCACCCCTGGCCCACACATGTGGCTCCCTGAGGGTGGCCCAGCAGGTGGCTCTGCAGGAGCTTGGGCAGCCAGTGGGGGATGCTGGCTCAGGCTCTGGCTGGGTGGCGGGGCCCAGTGTCAGCACAGGCCACAAGCCACAGGGTTGATTCAGGTGTGCCTCAGCTTCAGGAGGTGGCCAGGGGCCAGGGAAGCCAGACTACCGATTGGGGGGTGGGGTCTGAGGCTGCGAGCATCTGTGTCCCCCACTCCTTGGGCTCTCTCCCCCACTCCCTGGGCTCTCACCTGGGTGTTTAGTGCAGAGTGGGGGGCACCAGTACTGGCTCCCCAGTTCCTGGTAGACGGGCCCGCTGCAGCTTTCCTTGTAGCCAGCTGCCCACCTCAGGGTCCTTCTGAGGTCTAGTCACAGTGGCCTGTCCCTTCCCACTCTGCCCCTGCCTCCAGGGAGGGTGGAATATTGGCAGCACCTGGCTGAGCCTGCTTCAATCTTAGGGAGATTCTGGTCCTGTCCAGTGCATTTAGAGACCTCAGAGGAGGTAGAAGCCAGGTCCGCCTTGGCGTTTTTCTTCCAGTCCCCAGTGAAGATCAGGACCTGCGCCTGAACGGTGCAGGTCAGCAGCAGCCGCAGCCCACCACCGCCTTAGTGGTACACCCTGGGGGTGTGGGCCAGGCAGACGTGGGCCCAGTAGGGCCCTTGTACACTGGCTGTTGCAGAGGGGCTGAGGGTGGAAAGGTGGTCTTCTTGGAACTGTGAGGCCATAGGGCTGCTTAGGAGACCCCTGTCCTGTCCCCGTGGAGACAGGAAAAATGTTGTGTATTAGTTTTCAGGGTTTCAGGGGTCCCCAGGGCTTCCAACAGCGCTGCCCAGGTCACCCCAGAAACCCACCTGCAGAGCTCAGAAGCTGTTGCAGGATGGTGGTGGCAGGACAGTGCAGCAGCTCCACCCTAAAGGTCTTGCTCAGAGGGCTACAGGAGACTTCTCTAGGGTCTGAGGCTGAGCCCGGTCCTGGATCCTGCCCTGTTGGTGGCCCATTCAGTTGACCTTGGGATTGACTTCTGGGCTTCTTAGCCTGGCCCGGAAGCTAACTATTCTCCTGTCTTTAGGAGCTTTCTGAGTGCTATTGAGGTGACCAGGGTGGGGCCCGGTGAAAGCTTCCTTGGAGGGGCAAAGCCAGCACTCTGTTTTGGCCCTGGCTCACTTTTTGTCCCTGGAATGCCTGTTTATACAGGGTGTGGCATGGGGGGGGGTAGGGGAGGCCTGGGTGGGGTTTGGGGGAGGTTCCTCCCTCTGCCCCACCTGACGGTTCTAGGTGCCCTCTGGATGGAGTGGCCCTGGAGTGGGTGGCCCCTCTACCCCCTGCAGCGTGAACTGTTCCTCAACAGCCCTTAGTGTTGGCTTGGCTGGCTTACAGGCCTGGCGTGAGGGCAGCTGCCTGCCCTGTGGACTCAGTGGGCCCAGCCTGGAATCTGCCCAAGTGCCAGTGTCAGTAGCAGCCTCACCTTGCCTTTCACTTGTTTACTTCCAGAGCCCATTGCAGGCTCTGTGGTCCCTTGTGGCTGTTTAGAGAAATCAAATCTCAGAATGCCCAAGCCAGAGGGCCCTGCACCACCATGTAACCTTTCTCCCTTAGGTGGAGAGACTTAAGATCCGCCCTTGACAGCCTGTGGCCCTGCTGAGAGTTCATTCCTTGTGAGGCTGTACTTGGGAATCCCAGCGCAGAGACCGTGCTCTATGTCATCCTGGCAGGTGGGCTCTGGAGCACTGCAGATGGACGCAGGGCCCTTGAGGTCCTGGCCAGCATGGGCTGCTGGGCTTTGTGCCTGTCTGAGGCTGAGTTTGCTGCTGAGGAGGGGAGCAGGAGGGAGCAGGGACAGGAGTTTTGGGATAGCCACTCCCTCTCTCTTTTGTGCCCAGCTTTGCCCCCTGTGAATCTGAAACCTGCCTCCTGTCAGTGAGTCGAGTCGTTGAAGCCACCCTGGGAAGAAAAGGTTTTTTGGTCATGTCATTCCCCCTTTTTATTTTTTTGTCCTTTGGAAACAGGGTCTCACTATGCAGTTTTGGCTGGCCTAGAGCTCACTTTGTAGCCCAGGCTGGTCTTAAACTGGAAAGGATCCTCTTGCCTCAGCCTCCAGAGTGCTGGCATTACAGGCCTGCGCCACCATGCCCAGCTCTCATTCCCACTTTGGCATTGGTATTAGGAATCAAACTCACGACCTAACATCTGCCAGGTAGGTGCTGTGCCACTGAGCTACATTCCAGCCCCCCACTTTATAAAAGCAACTGAAGAGATAACGCAGTTTGTCCCAGGTCACATGGCTCTTTGTGGGAAGCCGGGTGTTGATTCCAGGGCTGCCTGGCCACAGCCCACATTGATACCCACTTTCCTGGCTGCCAGGTTGTCCCTGCGGTAGTGCACACCAGCCGGGGCCCCCGTGGTAGTGGGGGAGCCCCTCGTTGGAAATGGGGCCAAGCTCCCCTCTATGAGCCCCAGATTCTCTCCTGACAGGCACCTTCCAGGGGACCAGGGAATGTCCCTCTGTGGTCCTGCAGAGTGAGGTCAGGGACTGTGCTGATTACTTTATTAGGTTCTCTGTTATTTGCAAAGCTACCTAATCGGCTTCGGAAGGTTTAACAGCTCTTAATGGCCCTGGTGGCCATGAGGCTGTGCTTGGCCCTGCCCCTGGGTGAGCATGGCTGTTTCTTCTTCCCGAGAGCTCAAGAACTGTCTCTGCCTTTGCCGACTGTCCCAGGCTGGCTTGCTGTGCTGGCTAATCCTGGGTGTGTGGCAGTGTCCCAGGCCTCTACCCTCTGAAACGGCTGCGATTGTGTTACCCGTCTTGGTTGCAGGTGCTGTGCTGGCTGTTTCCTGTGTGTTGTCTTCATGTGTGGCAGTTGGAAAGTGTTTCTCAGGCTTTGGGTGCCTCTGAGCCGTGACAATGGCTGGGCTTGGGGCTGAGCCATTGCTTAGCAAAGTTCAGGCAAGTGGAGACAAAGGCAGGAGGACAGCAGGAGCTGGTCTAAGCCTGTCTGTCCCTTGCCTCTGACCTTGCCTCTGTGACTCCTCCTTTTCAAGTAGTTTTCTGTGTTCATTGTCACCTGGAGCTGTGTTACAGGGCCGAGGGGCTGGGCAGGTTATAGTGTGGTTCACTATGCTGGGTACTTGGTGGTCTCATAGGTCGTAACCAAAAGCTCCTTACTACGTATGCTGTCCTTTTCTTTTGAAATAGGGCCTTGGAATGAGGTTCAGGCTGACCTCAAACTGCTGTGTAGGCCAGTCTGGCCTTGACCTGCCTGTTCAGCCTCCAAAGGCTGGAGCTGACTACAGGCATGAGCCGCCACACCTGCCTCCGCTCTTCTTAGGTCTTATTTCTCAGGGAACTGGGTAGTATTCCAGTGGTATTTGTAGTGTACCTTTTCTGTGTTTCGATGTACAGCCCCTTGCCATGTGTTGCAGTTGTGTGTGATACTCAGTACTGAAACCTGATTACAGGTTTGTACCCTGCACCCCCCCCCAGGTGTGCAGTGGGCCACACCATCTAGATCTGTGTGCGCGTGCTTTGATGTTCACAGTGATGTTTCGGGGCTGTCCTTGGCTTTTTACATTTAAGCAGTGTGCTGTGTGCCTACCGTGCACTGACCTGTATAATCCCCACAAGTGCCCATGGAGGTGGGCACCTGTGCTCCCCATTTTACATACGGGAAATTTAGTGCCTTGTCCAAAATCCTGCAGCTAGGAGGTAGTAGAGCTAGGGTTGGAATTTTAAGGATTTCTAGTCAGTAGGACCATGATTGTGTAGACAGAGTGGCTGTGGTACCTGGTGAGCTTGTGAAGAGTTAAGAGATGTCGGGATAGAACCCAGAGGCTTGGGTCCTGCCTTCAACTCAAAAGGATCCTGTCGTGTTTCCCTCAGGTGGGGTGCGGTCAGCACCCCTTTGCTTCCTGCAGTCACTGTCTGCAGGGTGGAGGGGGAGCCCCCAGGCATGGCCAGGTGGGCTAGGCAAGGCTCAGAGGGCCACTACTCCCTGCTCGTTCTTTGGGGAGGTCTCTTTTGGCATTCATGTCACAAATGCCAGGGCTTTAATTCCCAGGGAAGGATAAGGCAACAGGTAATTTGGAGCTTAATAATGGTATCGTTTCATGTTGGAAGTTGATTCTTATTCCCCCTTTCTCCTCAATGCATGTTAGTTGCATGCATGAACAAGCTTTGAAAATTTTGATATGGAAAATTCGCCCTCAGCCATAGAGAGAATCGTGTTGTGAGTTCCCCCGTGCCTGTTGCCAGCTTCAGCAGTGAGCAGCATAACCTGCCTGTAATTTGTAACCATCTGGGTGGTTTTGGTGACCTCAAGGTTGGTGAGCTAGTACGGCTTCCTGGGAGCTTCTCGAGTGGAAAAGGTGAAGTGGAGGTAAAGCACAGATGTACTACAAATAAGGATTTGTCCTGTGTTGTACTGCGCTAGCGGCTGTGGGCACTTGCCCACCTGAAGGTTGAACAGCGGCTGGCCAGGTGGCGCTGAGCTGGCAGGCGAGCTGGGCTGCAGGAGAGCCAAAGAGTGAGTGGAGCAGCTGGGCCTGAGCAGTTTCTTCCCTCGACCTGTGTTTCTTGGGATGGCCTTTTTTTCTTTGCAGTGATAATCTCAAACGTACGGACAGGTACAGAGAATAGTAAAGCAGGTGCCGTGTTTGTTGCATCCAGGACTTAACAGATACTGTCAGGTTCCATCCCGCTCAGCGGTGGGGACCTGTCCTGAGAGCTTCATTGGTAGGCGTGACATTATGGGGGCAGCTTAGAGTGTGCTTGGTGGCTAAGACGTCACTGGGCACAGGCCATTGTGGGGGCAGCTGGTCATAAAACGAAGCATTGCAATGACAGCGTTCACCACTTGTTCCTTCCGGGGACCTGCCAGGTGCCTGGCCTTGCTTCCGAGCCTCCCAGGAGATGAGGGACCCATGACTGACATGTTCCCTGTTCTGTAGAGAGGGGCCACAGCTTCTTTAGAGAGGGGACCCCTGGGTGGGCCCCAGCTCAGCCTGCAAGAGACAGGTAAGACTTCTGGGAGAGGGGACAGTGTGTGCTAGAAGTGAAATCTAGAGGTGTGGGTGTGGCTTGGTGGTGGAGTACCCGCCTGGTGTTCCTGAGGCCTCTGGCGGGATCCTTAGAACTTTAGAAAGAAGTAGAAAGTATAAGGCAGCCTGACAAAGGGTGCTGGGAGATGAGTGTGGGAGTGGGGCTGAGCAGAGCCGCTGGCCATTCTGCTGAGTCAGCCTAGGGGCCTGCTGAGTCAGCCTCGGGGCCTACTGAGTCAACCTCGGGACAAGCTCTGGCCATCTTTAATGTCATAGCAGGCACCAGGCTTGTCCAAGATGTGCTGAGCATGGGGCTATCTGACCTGTACTCCACACATTAAGAAAATCATAGACCACTATCCCATGTATAGTGGGAAGGTGGAAACTGAGTCAGGAATGTTGGCAGGAAGCTGGGTTCTAGGAGAAGGCTGCAGGCCCTCTTTTGAAAGAGGGGCTTCGTAGGGTGAGCCCAAGTGGCAGAAGAGGCCTCTGTGCAAGCTGCTGGGAACTGCAACGTGCTGAAGAAGGACTGAATGGGAAGCAGGTGTGGTGTCTGGGGTGCCGGGGGTGTAGGTGTTTGCAGGGGGGGTTGGTACGCCCGGCCTCCGAGGTCCCTCCTTGCTGTGCTGTGAGGCTGGAGGGCCGAGGGAGTGGTGAAGTGACCGTGGGCATGCACCAAGGAAGCCTGAGGAGGAGGTGCTGGCCCGTTGCCATGGGAACCATCTCTACCGTGGGTTTCCATTTCCAAGGATGCCCTGGAAGGCAGTGAGCTCATCCTACCTGCAAGGTGATGAGTCAGCCCCGCCTGCCCGGTTCGCCAAGGCTAACCAGGAACTGGAGCAGCAGGCACAGAAGAGGCAACGGTGTGAGCTAACGGTCAAAGCCCCCACTGCCCTGCCCTGCCCTGCCAAGAGCTGCTGTCACCGAGAGCAGACTAGGCAGTAAAGGTGGCTGCCACCCATTCTGGCAACACCAGGCGGGTGAGTGGGAGAGACCTTCAGCCCAGCTGGTCAAACCGTGGCCCACACTGAGGATGTAATTTCAGGGATGCTGTTTGTGTGCATGCGTGTGTGTGTATGTATGTACGTACGTAGGTCCCGGTGTCCGTGTATGCATATTCCCGTGTCTGTACACATGATCAGGAGGTACCTATGAGGAACACTTCCAGGAGGGTGCAGCGTTGGATCTGACACAGCAAGGCTGGTTTATGACAAAGTGCTAGGCGTCTGGAGGTCAGGGGTCATGGTGCACAGCTATATCTGCAGGGCCCTGTCCCCATGGGGCACTGGCTCCTCCTCCAGGTTGGCAGGAAATGAGTATTGCGGGGAGAAGCAGTCCCTAAGGTGCCTGTGCCCTCCGCTCTCAGGGCAGTCTGCTGGTGATCAGAAAGACCAGAGGAGGGGCGGGGGAGATGGCTCAGTAGAATGAGCGCTTGCCTGGCAAGCGCAAGGGCCTGAGTACAATCCCTGGTTCTGCTAACAAAAAAGAAGAAAGAGCAGAGGAGCTTTGCCTTTGTGGTGGGCTGGGGCAGAGATGAGTGTCCTCAAGCCTTTTGTCTTAACTGGAGTGTTTAGAAGCCTATTTGTGTTTTTACCACCTTCCTGTCTACAGCTGTGATACCAGCGTATGTAAAACTTGCCTCCCCCACTCGGCATTTGATCAGCAACATTTTTTCTTACACTGCTGCTCAGCCTTCATGTTCCTTCCCTGGGGAAAGTGAGATCTAAGTATAGATAGAGATTGTTTCATGAATATGTATGTATTTGTACTTTTCCTGTACCTTCCCCAAAAGCACTTGAAATGGACACATGAAAAAAGTTTTTGGTTTGGGTTTTGGTAATGAGGGATCAAACCCAAGGCCTTTGCACTTGAGCTGTGTGTTCAGCCCCCCCCCCCTTTTTTTTTTGAAATGGTGAGTCTGGATCCTAGTAGTGCTAAGCTGCCTGGCTGGCCTAGTACTTGGGATCCTCCTGCTTCAGCAAACTCCCTGAGTGCCAGGATTACAGGCTTGTGTTGCCACAGTTCCTGGCTGAACTTCTGCATCCGAGAAGGAACATTTGTATCCTTTGGCTAACAGCTTCCCTGTTTCCTACTCCCCCTCAGCCTTGTAACTACCTGTTCCACTTAATTCTTCTCAGTTCAGCTCTTGATCCCACGTAGGCATGAGATCATCAGAGTTTGTCTTTCACGGTTTCACTCAGCCTATTAGGTACAGTGGTCAGCTTTGCTAAGTCAGCACTGATCCTAGCTTGAAGTTTCCTGGCTGCCAAAGCAAAAAGGGAAATTGGAAATAAACATGCTTATTTCCTAGTAAGAGGAAGTACCGCATTTTGTGGGAGAGAAAAAAAGCTCTTGACCATTTTAGGAGACCAGAAGAGTGGGAGATGGTGTCAGTATTTCCTGGAACACACAGAAACCTCTTCTATATTCTTGGTTCTTGAGTTGGCTGCAGTGATGTCCTCCTAGGAACCGTGTGCTTTGGGTGCCGGGCACCTCAGGGCCAAAGCTGCTATGCTGCTGTGGAGCCCAAAGCTTGGCCCACCCATCTTTCAGGAGAGCGGTGCAGGCCGGAGCTGTTTGCCCACCTGGTGCTGCTGGCCACGGGCTGTGCCACAGAACAGAGTCTAGAGCAGCGTTGGCCAAGACTCTAGAACCTTCTGTGATACAAACAGCCTGCTGTGGCACAGGTGCCGTAAGTTCACCAGCACTGGCCTGGAGGCTCTTCAGGGAGGACGCGAGGTGCCTGGTGGGGCTGGGTCTGTCAGCTTTGCCCGGTGCTTCAGGCCTTTCAGCAGTCTCCCAGTGGTTACAGGCTTTTGGATTTTCTAGCTCTTGGCTGTCATAGATAATGCCTCTAAGTATTCTTTTCAAAAAAACCCAAAACACCACCAGAAAAATCCATCCCCAGGGTGCACTGAGAGAGCATCTGTAATCCCAGCACTTGAGAGGCTGAAAATAGGAGGATCACTACAAGTCCGATCTACGTAGTGAGACCCTGTATACCCTGTAGACCCTGTCCTAAATTCATTTAAAAAAAAAAAAAAATTCTTCCTTGGAGAATGTGAGCAAAGAAACTATGAGAATTTACGAATTAAGACTGATGCTGTGAGGAGAATGAAATCATAAAAGATCCAAAATTGTGAGCAAGAAGAAATCAAAAGGTAGGATAGAGGGGCCGGGGAGATGGCTCAGTAGAATAAGCGCTTGCCTGGCAAGTGCAAGGTCTGAGTTCAATCCCCGGTTCCACAAAAAAAAAAAAAAAAAAAAAAAAAAGTAGGATAGAGAATGACAGTGAAGGCTGGCGATATACTCAGTAGACTAAGTGCCCTTTTTGGCAAGTGCAGGAACCAAGGGTTGCACTGAGCCTAAAACAGGAGGATCATTACAAGTCCCGAGATGTGTAGTGAGACCCTGTACTAAATACACTGAAAAAAATTTAAAAAATCAAACTCAGGACAGACCTTGCGCTTGCCGACAGGTGCCGTGCCACTGTGTTATCTCCCTGTCCCAGTCAGTTGCTTTCAAAAGGCTGGCCAACTTCATGTGCTGCCAGTGGTGGAACAATGGACACTTTTTTTTCCTTTTCTGATTAAAAAGGAAAGCTAGGCATGGCGGCACAATCCTGTAATCCTAGCTGCTTGGGGGGCTGGGGTGGGAGGGACATGAGTTTGAGGCCAGACTGGGTGGTTTAGTGAGCCTCTGTCTCAAAAATATAAACAGCAAGGGCTTGCTCGCTCGGGGTATAGCTCAGTGGAGAGTGCTTCCCTAGCATTTGTGGGGTCCTGGCTTGACCCCCAGGATTGCTGAACAAAGCAAGGAGGGAAGGAAAGCAATATTTAGTATAGCGAGCCTGGAAACTACAATGATTATATATAAAGAAACAGAAAATGAGGATTACCTGAGTTTCTGGCTCCCTGAGAGGAGTGAGACAAGAGTGTGACGGGGTGCTGCCGCAGCAAGCCCGTGACCTCTTGTCAGACAAAGGTGGTCTGGGATAGTGCCCTGTTAGCGGGCACAGGAGAGGGCTGATTTTCTTCTAAGCTAAACCTCTTCTCAGCCACTGATGGACCTGTCCAGCCCCAAGCTTTCATTTCTGAGGTTCTGAAAGCACCGTTAGGATTTTAATCTAGTGCTACATACATAGATGGGTTGGAAACTCTGAATTCAAGTACTTGGCAGGAGGATGGTAAATTCTGTCAACCTGCTGGCATTACCATAGATTTCTGGGTGGCCACTGCAGACTGGGTGAGACCTGCCCGGGCCACATGGGGCACCCAGCCGATGATGAGCTTGGGCGGAAGAAGTGGTGGGGAGTGGAACATGTCTGAGGCCATCTGCGCAGATCTGGCTCCTGTCCGCGTTCCCCGAGTTCCCGTCTGTCTGTGAGGCCAGAGGAGCCAGGGTGTCTGGTCCCATGGAAGGGAAGTGGGGGTGTCATGGGTAAGACATACGCTTGCCTTACTGTGCCCAGCTCTCACTTCCTCTCTGTCCTTCCCAGAGCTTCTGTGATTCAGGCCCCTGCCATCCTCACAGCTCTACCTGCAGCAGTGACCCCCTCCCCCTGGCTAGTGCCTTGCTGAGCCCTTAACCCCACCCCAGCCCAGGACATCGCTTCCAATGCTGGCTCACGCATGCTGCTGTCCCTTGAGGCATTATGTGTCTGATGGAATTCCCTGCAAGCTGGGACAGAAAGGTGGGCTGGCCATAGGATTTCATGTCCTCAAATGGAGCGAGGCCTCAGGCCTTGCAAGCTCTAAGAACTGACTAGATGCTTCTTAGGGGTCACAAGGGGTGAACACATTGGGCACGCTGGGTACTGTGTACATGGCAATGCCATGTCCAGAAGACTGAGTATGGTTTAGGTGTAGACACTGATACCCAGAAGGTCCCCATGTCTCTCAGCCCTGGCCTTGGCACAGAGTTGGATGGGTTCAGCGCTGAGACCATAGCTGCAGGGCTGCAGGTGTCGCTCATTGGTGCAGAGATGAGCACTTCAAGGACATCACCTTCTGGGTGGGACACCACCCAGACCTAGAGATGTGGCGGCACTGCCGGGCTGTGGGGCAGAGGCCCCTGGAGGGGTTTCCTGTGGCCAGGCTGGCAGACACTGTAGGGAGCTGTCCTCCGACATCCAGGGGCTGTGGATGGCTAGGCTTTGGGAGCCTGAGGATTCGCCAGAGCAAATCTGGTTTGGGGATGTTTCTCTGGGGGCTGGGGCCCCGGGAAGCCGTTGGAATGTCTTTGCTGCTGTTGGTGTTGCTGGGCTAAGCAGTCTCCAGCTTGCGGCCTTGTGCACAGCTGGGGTGGATTTGTTTTGTCTGGTGTATTAGATGGGCACCTTCCTTGCCCGCAGCACCCAGTGAGCCGTGGACTCAGGAGATGGCAACTCCATGCTGGGGTCAGGGTGGTGGGTCCTCTGCCGTGAGGACTGGGGGCAGGTCCTGCTGCAGCGGGCCTCCTGCCTCACCCCACCGGTATTAGGTGCTCACTACTCCAGGGACTGAAATTTCTTTTCTTTTCGGTACTAGGAATTGACCTTGGGGCCTTGTGCTTGCCAGGCAGGCGCTGTGCTGCCGAGCTCCATCACTGATCCTTGGGAAGCACAACCTCCCAAGGGGTTGCTGTGGACCACTGGGGTCACGTGCGGACCTCGGAACCACATCTCCGGTCCAGCCCCAGTTAGCTGCCTTTCTGGCAGCGCTTCTCTTTTCCTGGCCTCTCCAGTGAACTTCCATCACTTCATGATGTCGACTCAGACTCATGAGCCATCCCAAATGGGATTCCAGTATTTTTTTCTGCATCCCAAGTCTGTTTACTAAGAGGGAAAGGAAAGGAAGTCTTAGAGCTTTCCTGACCGGCAGTGGCTCGCTGCGGGGCTGCTTTAAAACATCGTTGCTGGGATAGGGGAGGGGACCGTCCAGATGAGTTTGGTTCACCAGCAGGGACTCGGAACTGTCTACACTGGCCGACAGCCTGCATCACCTGCTGCTGTACCACCGACCCTCCCTTGCCACTGAGTGTGAGGCTCTGTGTCCTCCGCTGACCTGCCCAGCGCTGCTGTTTGGTTTTGTGTAGGAAGGGCTTTGGATTTCCTGCTCCACTCCTCTTCCCTCTCCAGCCCACCTCAGTGACCTCTGGTCCTCCAGACCCCACTGGGCCAAATTCTTACTGGCTGTTGTCTGGCTTGCTCTGGCTTCCATCCAGGTGGCCTGCCAGCAGCGTTTCAACCAGCCCTGAACTCTGGGAACACCTCTTCTTTGGTGAGTGGTGGGAGCCTCCAGCCTGGTCATCTGCAGGGGCTGTGTTTGGCAGGCACAGACCCACACGTGCCCTTAGGCCAGCCCTGAGGACCTGTAGGACTGGGTGTGACAGGCGGGGCCCTACCATTCCATACTATTAGGGTTCATTTCCAGGGCCTCTGGGTGAAGGAGCTGTCTGTTTCTCAGCCTGGTGAGAACTTCTCAGGAGAGCAGAGCAAATTGGGGGGCAGGGAACCCAGAGAGTGAGGGCAGCCGAGGCTGGGTGACCAGAATGAATTGTGGTGGGGAGCGGGCAGCTGCCTGGGCAGCCACCATAGCTTGCCATGGTGGGCCAGGACACCAGCAAGATCAGCCTAGAAAGGTCTCCAGGGGGCTTAATCTGGAGACAGAAGTGTCACAGTGATTGAACAGAATTCACCTTCAGCTCTGAGGCAGTCCTAAGCTGTCCAGCTGAAATAAAGACAGGCTTAGGGACACTCTGAGTGCTCTGTCACTAAGAGCAGAATGGAAAGAGGCACTTCCTTCTCTAACCAGCTCCAGGGGAGGAATGGAACAAACCCTCCGTGATGATGGAGTATTATTGGAGCCTTCACAAATGGTAGTTAGGAAGATTATACAGGAACAAAGTAGTCCATGCACTGCTGAAAAAACGGGAACCTCGGATAGCATGTGCGTTCTAATTGGTTGCAACTGTAAAACTAGCTTAGACAAGGAAGACCAGGAGCACAAGTGAAAGTGGTTATGTTAAGGACATAGAATTAAATACTTAAACAACAATGCTTAAATTTTATAGCAAGTCAGGGAATTTCTAAATTGTCTGAAGCATCATCCCTCTTTAATTTTTTGCTGTCACATGACCTTTTTTTCCTTATGTAACAACAGCTTGAGATTGGTGAGATTTTTTTTTTTTTGAGTGAGGGTCTTCATGGCTGAGGCTGAGCTTGAACTTGCTGTTGTAGCCTAGGCTGACCTTGAACTCCTGATCTTCCTCAGTGCTGGGATTACATCTGGCATGCCCAGCTGCCCCCCATTTTCTAGACCCTAGAAACTGAAGATGGGGAATGAATTCTCCCGGGAGTCCTGTGGGATGGGGTGGTGTGCACACTGCCTCCCCATGTGCGGGCTGTGCCCTGGTGCCCAGTCCCATCCAGGCCCCATCCATGCGATCCCCCGGGGGGTGAGTATCAAACTTAGGAGCATCCTCCACACCCTGTGTGCCCTTTTGGTCCCTTTGGGTTGGTGGTGACCTTGGTAGAAGACCGTTTACTTTTCTCAGATAACCTCTCCTATGTCTATCCCTGCCTGTGTGGGTGCCAGGCACTCCTGAGACCGCCACCCAACACTTGTTTGGGGGACTTTGACATTTTGTTTAAGTGGGGATGTGATGGAGGGTGTGCAAGGGTGAGAACCGGAGGTGCTGGCTCTTTAAGGCTGGACCTTCCAGTATATTTTGGCAGAGGAGACTGAGTGTTAGGGCCAAGGAGGGGGTGGGAGAGACTCCCCACCACATCTGGTTTGTGTTAAGCTGTTTCCCTTTAGAAAAGGGCTGTTTTTATGGTTAAACTCGGCAGAAATGGGGGCGGGGAGGCGCCACTTACTCCACTAGGCCATATGACATAGGGACAACAGAAGTAGCTGCCTTCTTGTCTTCCGACCCCATCCTGAGCTGAACTGCACCAACTTTGAGTAAACTGTGACATCTGGTTTATCCCAGAAGTGAAAGCAGGATGCTCACAGTCATGCAGCCTGGCAGCTGGACCTCGGAGCTCTTGGGAGTTGGCCGACCGTCAGCTCGTCTGTCTGCAGTCTGCAAGTCCTGGCTGGGTCAGGGCGCTGCGGGGTCCAGGCTGGGGCCACAGGAAGCTGCTGTGCAGTGGCTGCTCCAACAGGCTTCCCTCGGTGCTCCCAGGACTAAGAGGCTGGCCAGCCCCCAGGATTTCAGCGGTGACTCAGCTGGAGGGCTCTGCAGACACCAGAACCACATAAGGGTCCTGGGGGCTCGAGCTCCTCCTCCAGGGTCAGCTAGCAAGCCAGGGGCACTCTCTGGATTCAGACTAGACTTCCAGACTCATTTGGCTTCTGTGCTTGAAGCTCCTGTGACTCCCTTCCCACCTTGCTGTTTGTGATAGCTCCCATCTCTGCTCCCTCGAAGGGCTGCCCCAGGGCCAGGGGCCAGGGGTTAGGGAAATGGGGCTTGAAACTGGAACAGTTCAGGCGTGAACCCCTCCAAGGCTGGGATTGCTCACCGTGCTTTCCCAGCTCCAGCATGAGTAAGAGCTTTGGGGAGATTAAATGAGCCAGAGTGGGGTGCTTGGCTTGTGTGTGCATGTGTGTGTGCATGTGCACGCATGTGCATGCGCGTGTGTGATCCAGGTAGAACTGTTGATTCCAGGAGTGATACAAGGATATCATCATCCCATCCCCTTCAAGTTGAGGCAGTTCCACACAGCTCGTCAGTGGGAATTTAGGGACCACAGCCCAAACCTGTGGCTCCGTGAGCTCCCGTGCCCCCTCCTGTGAATTGATGTTGAGAACTAAGGATCCTGTCCTTGGTGAGCTGCTTGGTGTACCCCCATACTGGAGGATGGTGGCAGTGTCCCTGGGCATGCTGAGTAGAAGGGCTGGGCTCCAGGATGGGGCCGAGTCACTCCCTGTGCCTTCCTAGAAAGGGA
Organism: Octodon degus; assembly: GCF_000260255.1. Lineage (NCBI taxonomy): Eukaryota > Metazoa > Chordata > Mammalia > Rodentia > Octodontidae > Octodon > Octodon degus. The sequence goes on from NW_004524583.1 coordinate 13,084,550, forward strand.
AGGCAGGCTGGTTGGCTTCCTTCCGGGGAGCTTCTGCAGCCTGAGTCACCCTGGAGTCAAAGCCAAGGTGGGGTGTGGTGGAGACTGTCACCCCTGTCCTGCGGCTGGGGTATGTGTGTGTGCGTATGTGTGTGCGTGTGTAAAGCACCCAAGTAGTGTGTCTGGGTCGCCTTCCCTGCTCTTTTGGGGCTGGCTGGTGTTGTGGCAACAAGTCAGTATAACATGACCCTACTTTTGGGGAGTCTTTTTTTTGTCCCCCAAGACTTTGCAATACCAGTTTTATTTGAGACACAAATTAGCATTTCCTTTCTGTCATGGCCAGTGATTCAAATCATGTGGAACATGAATCACTAGCACAAGGGTTTTAAATAAGAAACAAATTATTTTTCAAAAAGTAAAAGAATAGCAGTTATATACAAAAGGTACTTGGAATCCTGGAGAGGATTCCAAAAATGAAATGAGTTTATAAAATCTGTGGTGACTCCAGAACATTTCACCTGCTGAAGGCTACAGTACAACATTCAGTTAGCCAGTTAAACAGAAGACCCAATGCTATTATGGGCTACTGGACTCTTTTAGAATATTTTGCTGAGTTTACACACCTATAATATTCAATAACGGAACTTAGAACAAATGGGGTATACCGATGAATGTCCATTTTGTATCTGTGTATTCAAAGTGGTTAGGATAGATATATAGTTGCATTCTCTTAATGAATAGAATGATTTGTTCTAATGGTGTTTGTAAATAGGATCTCAAATCCGCATATTGTACAGCAATTAACCACTAAGAAGAATATATGCAGTGTATTATTTGTTGAAACTGTACTTCCGATTTGATCTGAAACTGTCTCATTGCTATCTGTTTATCAATAAAATTTTGAAAAAAAACAAAAAACATTCAGTTAACTGAAGATGGATTGGTTAGAGGTACGACGATACAGAAATGTCAAGTCATTGATGCTTACACAGAACCGTCCAGATCTTCCCAAGACTGGGCAAGCCCAAGGCTTTCTTTTCCGTATTTCCAGCAAGGCTACATGAAGTTCAACTCTTTTTTTTTTTTTGAAGTTCAACTCTTGATGAGGCCACTTACAGCAGCAGTTCCTTAGGAGGAACCACATGGCAGGAGGTTCAGTCTCTTTTTCTTTTGGTACTGGGACTTTGCGCTTGCGAGGCAGGCACTTATGCCACTGAGCTATCTTCCTGGTCCCCAGGAGGTTCAGTTTCTTTGTAAGAAATAAAACCAGCCACCTGCAGCAAAATATCAACAGGGACAAGTCCATTTCCTCCTGGGTATGTACAGTGTCTCCCTTCAAGACTCTTCTCCCCATTCTACTTGTCTAAACCTTGCAGTGATATGGAGGGAGACAAATATCGAGAAAAGGAAAGCTCAGAAATGAAGAAAACTTAGAGGGCCCAAGGTTCAATCCTTGGCACCACATGCTGCGCCAGCCCCGTCCCTGGCACGCTGAGCCATAGATGGAGTCCAGGCATGGTGGTGCGGGTGTCTGTTTGGCTTTATCATAAAACTTTGTGGTCTGCTTATGGGAAAATAAAAAACAATTCCCCACAGGTAACGCTGAGTTTCTTTTTTTCTGTGGCACGTATAAAATTTTATGTGCAATTAATTGTGTATATTTTTGTTGGGATAAGTCATATAAAATTTAACTTTTTTTTTTTTTTGAGACAGTGTCTCCCTACATATTTCAGGCTGACCTTGAACTCACTGTCATCAGGTGGTGAGATTACCACCACATCAGCTCCAAAAGTTTATATCCAAACTTTTTTATGTTTTATGGAGCTGGCGACTGAACTCAGGGCCTCATTCATCCTGGCGAATCTTTCTACCACTGAGCTGCGTCTCCAACCCACTTTATTTTATGTCCAGTTTTGCTAATTGCCCATACTGGACTCAGAGTTACAATCCTGCCTCAGCCTCCTGTACAGCTGGAATCATGGGCCTGTGGCCACCACTTGGACGTTTTTAAGCACGTAGTTCAGAGGCATTAGGTACATTCATATCGTTGTATAACCTTCGCCACCATTCATTTCCAGGACTTTTTTTCCATCTGCTAAGCTGAAACAAATTTCCATCCCACTTTCCCTTAGCCTCTAGTAGATAGGGAGACTATCTGTAAATTACTTGATTCCTTGGGTAAGTGGAACCACACCCTGTTTGGCGTTTTGTGACTGGGTTGTTTCACGGAGTGTAATGTCTTTATAGAGTTTGTCCAAATAGTAGTAGTATCTGTCAGAATTTCCTTCCTGTTTAAGGTTGAGTAGTATGTCATGGAATACCACCCCATTTTATCTGTTCATTGACTGATGGGCATTTGGGGTGCTTCCGCATTTTGGCTGTGGTGGATAATGCTGCTGTGAAAAATGTCCCTGCATTTGTGTGTGGGACCCAGAAGGGGATGGCTGGATTTTAGGTATTTCCTTGTTGTGTCACAGGCAGGATGAGCCCTGGAGGCAGGGTCACCAGGTCAGCAGGGGGCCTTGGAGACCACCCCCCCACCCCCCAGCTCTCCAGTAGTTGTCTGCAAAGGCTGGCGGGCCAGCCAGCTAGGTCTCCAAGGACGCCCCATGTCTGGTGCTTGCTGGCTGCTACACAGCGTCTGAGCTGAGGAGCTAATCAGGAAGCCCAGCATGTTCTGGTGAAGAGCGCTTCAGGCCCGTGTCTTGCCTCTCCCTTCCTCAGACCTCCTGTGGCGTTAGACCCAGAGAAGGCTGTAGCCTTGCATGTGCCCTGGGGAGGAGAGGCTTACTGTATGTCCTGTCCCCTTCCTGTCCCCAGGCTGTCCCCTGAGGGTCAGTGCATGACACATTTTTGGCCAGTGAGTTAGAGACTAATGCAGAACTTAGTTCCTTCAGAGCAGAGTTCAGTTCTTCCTTGCTAACAGCAGGGTCTAGTGCGGATTCCTGCACTCACCATGTGGGCTGGGCTCTGAGGTGAGCCCCTGTATCAGGTCAGTCCCTACATGCACCTCTCTCTGCTTCGAAACTGGTCTGTGCCTGCTGCAGGTGTCGGCTGCACCCTGAGCCTTGTTTCTGACCCCAGCAGGGATCTGTGCATGACCCCTCTGTGCACTGGACTCTGCGATGCACACCTCCCCGTTCAGTGTGTCTGTCAGCTAATCCTAACTCCCCCGAGTGAGGCCACTGATTATTCTTTGGTGGGGCCTGGAGGTCGCTGGTGTTAAGTTCCCCCACTGACAAGGCTGCCTTCCATTACACCCAGGGTAAGTTGAAAACATCCTGAATCAGAACTGCATTCAGGGGCTGGGGAGATGGCTCAGTGGAATAAGCACTTCCCTTGCATGCGCAAGGGCCTGAGTTCAATCACCGGTTCCGCAAAAAAAACAAAACAAAAAACTGCATCCAGCTCACCTAACTCAGCCTGCCAGCTCAGTGGCCTGGCCATTAGGCATTGTCAGTTTCACCCCTTGTGAGTGTGGGGCTTGCTGCGGGTGTGGTGGTAGGGACTCGCTGTCACTGGCCAGCATCCTGAGAGAAAAGCATTGTGCTGCATGTGGCTGACCCGGGTAAAGCCCTGGATTCAGGACTCCAAGGATACTTTCTGGCAAATGTGAGTCACTTTACAGCCATTGCTGTCAGAATATCAGAAGAGCACGTAGGTGTGGTGGGTGCACACGCCTGTGATCGCAGCTCCAGCTTGGGCTACAGTGCAAGACCCTGTCTCCAGAAAACCCAAAACGGAAATGCAGCCACCATGAATTGGCAGTGTCTGAGTTCAGTGGATGCTGTGTGTGTGTGTGTGTGTGTGTG
>NW_004524583.1:13088440-13120337 GCF_000260255.1 Octodon degus
AAGCGCGAGCATGAGCGCGCGAGAGAGAGCACGCAGTAATGGAAAGAACTTGGGATTTGGTGTTAGGGAACTCTGGGATTTGGTGTGGGCCCTGCTTTTGGCCAGCTGGGTTTACTCTCTTGAGTCTCAGGTTTCCTATCTCTAGAATGGGGATCAAAGATGCTGATCCCCTAATAAGGTTACTGTGAAGACTGTCATCCTCAGTATTAAGTGTGCAGTAATAAGCCCCAGCTGTTGTCACGGCTGTGCCTCCCCTAAGTGGGAGGGGCCTGGGGAGAACTGGGCACCCACGCACTTTCCCTGTGCTTCTCGCCCTGCTGCCTGCCAGGAACAAGGGTTGGGGTTTGGGGGCGTGCAGCTCCCCACCACCACCAGAAGACTGCTTCCTCCGCAGGGCCATGGGAGGTGCTGGACTCTGGCGTGGGGCCCATGCAGAGAGTGAGGAGGCACCCAGACAGTGAGGTGCTGCATTCCCACGGCACACTGCTCTGGATCTTGGACCCCCTCCCTCCGGCTTCTTACCCCCTAGGTGTAGGCCTCCTAGTTGGGTCCTGCTACCCTTTCTTTTTTTTTTTTTTCAAAGTTTTATTGATAAACAGATAGCAATGAGACAGTTTCAAATCAAATCGGAAGTACAGTTTCAACAAATAATACACTGCATATATTCTTCTTAGTGGTTAATTGCTGTACAAGAAGTGGACTTGTGATCCTGTTTACAAATACCATTAGAACAAATCATTCTATTCATTAAGAGAATGCAACTGTATATCTATCCTAACCTCTTTGAACACACAGATATCCTGCTACCCTTTCTAGGTTGCAGACTCCAGGGCCATTGTGTCCCTTGTGCCTGGGCACAGTGGCCTTCGTCTCCAGGTAGTAGGGAACTTCCTTGTTATAGGATGAAGGGAACCACAGCTGGGTGGGTGCTGCCCAGGCCCAGGGAGGGACCAGGAAAGCAGACCTGCCTGGAGCTCCTCCTGCTTTCTCCCTCTGAGGGAGGCTGAGAACAACTGGGTGGGAAAAGCCAGGCTGTGGCCTGCAGCCCAGGGTGAAGGCAGCCCAGCCATCTTCCTGGAATCCATTTAAGCCTGCCCTGCAAGGTTTATTGCCAGGATGAACTGAGGTGATGGATGTGAACACACACACCCCATTTTTATCTGTGTAGAAGCGCAGGTGCTGCTTCTGTGCCTTTCTGTAGCCTGGGGTTGCCAAGCATGATGATGGGATTCACCCAGGGAACGTGGTATAGTACCGACTCCAGGGCCTCACCCAGGGGCGCTGCCAGCTGGGCTTGGTGTTTTCAGTCTTTGCTGGGAGTAAGCCCAGCTTAGGGATGGCCCCCTCTGATGGCTGTCACTTGATCCTCACTGGAACCCTACAGTGAGGGGTGTGAGGCAGGTGTGGCCCTGTGGAGAGCAGGGGCCTTTATAGGGGAGCACGCTGGAAGGCCTCAGATCCTTGGCTCCCCAGTGGTGGAACCAGAATTCGAATCCCGGTCTCCTGGTGCTGTTGCTCCTGCAGACGTTCCATAGTCAGCTTTGGTGTACCTCCACCGCTACAGCATGGCGAGTGTGGGGGATGGAGAAAGAGGGGGTGACAGGATGGTGAGTAGTGCGGGCAGCAGCAACCGTCAGGAGCTTGTAGAGGGGCTGGGGAGATGGCTCAGTGGAATAAGCATTAGCCTGGCAAGCGCAGGGGCCTGAGTTCAATCCCCAGTCCCCCCCCCCCAAAACAAAACAAAAAAAAGGAGCTTGTAGGGCCTGAGGGGCAGGCAGGGAGTTCGGACTGCTAGAGATCCTCCTGTTTTCAGCCTCCCAAGCACTGGGATTCTCAGTTACCATCTCAGTGTGCCCCGGGGCAGGGCTGGCACTGTGGCCGCACAGCTCGCAGGGCTCGAACCCCAGTCTGCCGAGCTATTTGACTGGCCCTTGTTTTCTCATCTTCAAAATGAAGTTAGGGAGGGATCCTCTCAGGCTTGCTGGGACGGGTGAGTTGGTGCTGGTGGAGCAACTGGGGACAGCCTCCTGCAGCTGAGGTCTTGCTCCTGCCTTCGGGTTAGATTGCCAGCTCCTGCGGAGTCCAGGTAGGGCACGGAGTGTGGCATGGGTGGCTGTATGTCTGGGGATGGCAGCTTCCAGTTTGCTCCTGTAGGCTCAGGTGTGAAGGCAGGGCTGGGTCCTCCCGTGTGCCCACCCACCTGTGTCTGCGGCCACCGTGCTCTGAGCACCTGTTGTCTCCATCTGGCCTTTGCCACCTCTCCTGTCCACACTGTGCTCTCTTGCTGCTGTCAGGAGGCTCTTTCCGAGATGCAGGTGTCATCGGGCCTTACCCACGCCTGGTACTGCGTGTGTCTCTCCTCCCATCATTCTTCAGTTCAGCTGTAGTCAGACAAAACCTCTTTAGTGGCTTCCATTGTTCTTGGGGGAACTAATAACGTCCTGTGGGTGCTCAAGTTCCCCTGTGGCCAGGGGATGCCTGCTCCTCCCCTCCCCCTCCCCCCAGCTCCTGGGGCCATTTCTCTGTCGTGAGCTGGCCTCTGTGTGTGCCCAGGTCACTGTGCAGCCAGGTCCACATCTGGTGTCTTGCTGTGCTTATTACTCACGTTTACTTTCAGCTGCATCCATTGAGATGATAGGTTTGTGATTTGCAGTTACAAGCTTTGGCCAGAGGAATTCTCTGATCTGGAGCAGAGGTCAGACCCCTGACACACACCCCACCCACCCACACACCCACCCACCCCACGGGCTGCTAAGCCTCACTTCCTCCAGGACTTTTTCAACCTGCCCTGGAGCTCTGGTTACCCACCTTTTGCCTCCCTGTCACACTATAGCTCCAGACTTAGGGGCTCTGTGTCTTTATTTACCCTGATGCAACCTGGAGCCCCTGTGCAGGGCCAGTGCCCAGCCAGAGGGAAGGAATGGGCAAATGTGCCTTGGCCCCTCCTGGATGAGGTGGGAGGACCCATGGCTGCTTGTTCTGGGGGTGCCTCTGATGGGCCAGGCCAAGCCCCAACAAGCTGCCAGCGCACGCCCTGCTGTCCATCCACACCCCCGGCTTGGCCACCCCTTCAATTATTCATTGTCTTTCTCAATGGGCTTTGTGTCTTAAAGCCAAAAGAGACAAGAACTAACTCAAACTCTTTCTGCCTCCTGAAACAGAGACTTAGAATAAAACCTGCCCGACCCATCCTGCCTCCCTGGAGAGGGAGAGAGTTTTTACGGCCTTCTGGCTGGATGTGGACGTTGGAGGGGATTTGTAGCTCAGCATCCTGCCATCCTGCGCTGCCCTTTAGCTGGTCTTTGTGGCTTTAGTTGCGTTGTTTTTTTTTGGTACTGGAAATCAAAGTCAGGACCTTGCCCTTGCCAGGCAGGTGCTGTATCCCTGCCCCTCTCTGTGGCTGTAGACTGGTGCGGGGATGGATGCTGGGTGGTGGGTAGAGCTCAGAGCCTGGAGAGTGAAAGGGTTCAGACTTTGACATCCTGGTACTTCTCTTTTTTTCCTTTTTTTGTGGCAGAACCAGGAATTGAACTCAGGCGCTTGCACTTGCCAGGGAAACACTTATTCTACTGAGCCATCTCCCCGGCCCCAGACTTTGACATCCTGGACTCCAGTTAAGGTCTTGGGTCTGCCTCTTAGTAGCTGAGTGACATGGGCTGGTTGCGGCCACCTGTGACCCTCCATCTCTTTTCAGTATAGGACAGTGGAGCAGGTTAGCTGAAGCGGCTTTGCTTCTTAGTGACGAGAGACTGTGACTCAGTGAGGGGTTATAGTAGTCCGGACCTTCGGGCAGCTCCAGGGTCCTAGGCCTCCTTTTCCCCTTCCCGGGGGTACCTGGTCTTCGTTGGCTTCAGCAGTGCCACCCTTACCCTGAGGCCTGCATTGAACTTGCTGTCAAGATGTGCAGAGACTGTGGCAGTAGCAGGCTCCCCTGGGCTGTGCCTGCTGTGGGGATGAGCAAGGGTCGACCCCCCATTTCTGTAGTGGCTCTGGGCTTCCCTGTATTGGGGCCGGCCGCGGCTCTCCTTCTGCCTTCCTATGCTGGCCGGTTGTGCTCAGGCGTCAGCCAGGTGCTTTCTCAGCAGGTCCAGTTGCTGAGGGGTCTCATGGCTAGGGAGGAGGAGGGCATGCATTGGGCCATGCTGGCCAGGGAGAGGCTGGTGTTTTCTGTGGCCCCCAGGATGCCTGTTGCTCCTTAATAAAGGGGCTTGAAGAGCCATCCATCCATCCATTCTGCCATCATGCCATGTGGCCTCCCCTCTCCTCTCCTCCCTTCCCCCTTTTCCTCCCTTCCCTTCTCCCTCTTTGCCTCCCTCCCTTCCTGGTGGGACTTGAACCCAGGCTCCTGCACACTGTGGGCGAGTGCTCTATCACCAAGCTACTGACCTGCGGGTGGGAGCAGGGCATGCTCTACCCTTGGGCAGCATTCCCAGCCCTTTCTATTTCAAGGTGCCTCGGTCAGCCTTGAACTTGCGATCTTCTTGCCACAACCACCCCAGTAGCCATGATTACAAACAGAAGCTCTGCTTGGGCCAGGAAGGCTGGGCTGTGGGCCTAGCTCACTGAGCCCCCAGCTCTCTCCTCTGGTCCCACCATGGTGCCAGGGATCATCTGGTGTAGGAGGGCGACCCTCAGAGCCCTGGAGTAGGTCCTCCTCCATGAGCATCCTTCTCCCTTTCTCCTATGTTAATCATGAGCGCTAGACTCTGTCAGCTGCTTAGGACGTGCCAGGCTTTTTGATAGATTAGCTCTCACTGAAAGCCCTTCATACCCCAGAGAGAAAGGTACTGTCTCACTTCACAGATGGGGAAATTGAGGCAACTGCTTATTCCAAGCAGTACCCCGCTATCTTTTTTTCCCCCCAAGTGACTGGACCTCTGGAGAAGCTCTAGGCAACATTAGGCTGCACGTCCGCTCAGCACAGCAGTCAGCGGACATGGGGCCCTGGAGGGAGGATGGAGGCTAACTGTGTTTAATTTAATATTAGCTCTGACTTTATGATGCTTTTTAGTTTTTTCTCCCAGGAGAGCTGGATATGCTCTTCCTATTTCGCAGATGAGCCCTTGGAGGCTTCAGGGTCACCTTTCTGCTACACCGAGTTAACGTGTTGGGGCTCCTGGCCCATAAGCTCCTCACGTGGTACGATTCCCAGCCTGGGCTGAATTCTTGTCATCTCGGGAAATTCTCCGTAGAACTGGGTGACTTGAAGCTCTTAACGTCTCTGCCAGAAAAACTAAATGACTTCACTTCTAGTGGCTTTTCCTTCTTAGGGGAAGGAATGTGCAGGCCACTCGTGGGAGCTCTGGCTGCTGCGGTCTGCGTGCTGTCGCATCTGCAAGGGCCAGAGTAGATGGCAGATGTGGGGGTGGGGAGTAGGCCGCTCCCCCCCTTCGCCTCCTGGAGTGGGTGCTGTTGTGCAGGAGCCCTGCTGACTCAGTCCAGAGGGTGAGGTCCAGGGCCTGCCTTTGACTGGTGTCTTGCTTATGAAATAGGGGCTCATTTTTAGCTTTGTTTTACTGCAGTGGGAGCCAAGGCCCAGTGAGGCCAACCAGGAGGTTGGGGCTACACAAGCCGTGGTGGACAGAGCTGGCCGAGCTGGGCTGTTGCTGAGTGAGATCTCCCAGTGGGGAGGCTGTGGATAGGGACAGACCTGGGGGCAGGGAGGTGGTGTCTCTGGTGGTGGTGGGGGGTCTAAGAAGATAGACCTAGTTTCTTCACTGGAATTTTGTGTCCATCTGACTTTCAGAATGGCTTTTGTCTTACTTTCTCCTTACTGGGACAGAATGCCAGACACCCACAAATTAGAGGCGGAGAGGTTTATGTTGGCTCACGGTGTATAGAGGTCTCATTCCATGGTCCTCTGGCTCCAAGGCAGGGTGGCCTGGCAGGGGAGAGACAGCTCATGCATGGCAGTGGGAAGCCCAGAGGGATGGATCAAGGGGGAAGGAGGGCTATTCTAGACCTTTCCAGGCCACGCCCACACGCCCTCCCATCCCATGCCCAGCTATGAACGCTTTGGTGGACCAATCCAGGGTTGAAAATATCACTTCATGATCTGGCCCGTGAGGCTTGGGGAGGGGGCTTCTACCTAAAAACTGTAACAGCTCCGAATTTTCCCAAGAGCCCCCAGGTTTCCCCTGCACTGGGCAGGGAGCTCAGGCCTGGGCTGCATGGTGGCTTAGGAACTTTGTTCAAGTAGAATGGGCCTGTTGGGCCAAACAGTTCCCCAGATGAAGCCATGGAGACCCCTGCTCCGTGGCCCTTGGGACTGTTGGGCTGTCTGGCACCGTGGATCCTGAAATAGGCCACAGGGAGACATGGACCCGGAAATGCTGTGTCTCCTCCCAGCTGTTCCCAGTGTCCTCCCCTGGGCTGGAGGCTGCTCTGAGGTTCCTCTTCAGAGGGGGAAGAAAATAACAAAATCTTTCTTGCCAGGATATAGCGCTCTGGGAATGATTAACTTTGATTAAATAGAAAGGGGATGGGAAGCGATGGCAGTTTATGGGGCTGCTGCGAAGGCTGGGTCCTCCTAAAGGCTGTTTTGCATCCACAGCTGTGATCCTGACAAGGAACCTGCAGAATAGTGATACCATCTATGCCCATTTATCAGATAAGGTGCTTGAGGCCTAGATAGGTTAACTAAGGTCAGATGGCCAGTGAGTGGCAAGAGCCAGCAGCTGGGATAACATTTTTAAATGTCCGCTATGGATGAAGCCCTGGACTAAGTCTTCAAGTCTGGACGTCTAATTTGGTCTCTCCCATTTGGTGCCAGAGTAGGTTATTACCCCATTTTACAGATAGGGACACTGAGGCTGGGATTCAAATTCTGTCTGGGAAGGCAGTCTTAACGAGTGATGTAGTCTGCTGAAGCCCAGGTCTGTTGGGTGCCCTTGACTGCCTGTACTCTTGAGTTTTCAGGACCCCGCCGCACACGTTTTGGTGGTGGGGGAAGAAGTTGTTAGAGAGTGGAGGAGACTGCTGGGACTGCTGGGCGGTTGTCAGCTTTGTCAGCAGCTGCTCCCAGGTGGGTGGAAAGTAAATAGATCTGGGTGGAGATGTTCCGGAGAACGCTGCTTTTCATCTGCGGTGAGCCAGCTGACTACTAGCTCTGAAAGGCTGGCACTTGGCCCCTGATAAGTTCACCAGATACTCTTGTTTGTGTTACAGTGCACCAGGCATCTGAGAGCACCTCTGGGCAGGTCTTTGCTTAGACAAATCACCCACAACCCACACCCTGGCCAGACCGGCTGCGCATGTGCAGGGCTCCTGGGGACTCCAGGTGGCCCGAGAGAGAAAGCACACTCGCTGGCTGTTCCGCCACCACCTTCCTGATGCCAGCCAAGGGAAGCTGCGACTGTGAGCGCTGGCTCTGTCCTCCCAGGGGACCATGGCTGGCCCTTCCGCACAGCAGGGCGTTGCCAGAGAGCTGGCCTGATGAGATTAACCTGGGCCAGACAGGTGGCGCTGGGGCTGACCCCTGCCGTCAGAGGGCCCTGTGCTGCCTTCAGGAGGCTTAGAATTGAGTTGGAGAGCTATGGGATGGAAACCAGCGTCCTCCCGTCATCTCTCCCCACAGCTAACTGCTGCTGGCTTAGCTGTTGAGGGTGTCGTGTGCCCGACCACTGGCTTATCACGCCCTTCCTTACATCCCCCGTTATGACTTCTTTATAATGTTTTATACTGATAGCGCATCGCAGAGTTCTCTGAGCCGTGTAAGTCCTGATGCTTCCTTGCTCATCCACTTTAAAGTGGATGGGGTGCATTTTTTCTCTTTTCATCTTCGTCTTGTTCTTAATTTTGGAGCTGTCTCCTCTCTGCCCCCATAATACATGAACACTGACACCCTTCTGTCCCTTCCCAGGGGGCTGATATAACCACACGCTCTTCTGGCCAGACTTTCTTTATGTTTGTAGACTATAGGTATTTTTGGTTTATTTATTTATTTATTTTTATTACTTTTTGTGTATTTATTTTATGTATTTGGTTTAGGGTCTCACTACGCAGTTCAGACTCATATAGTGATCCTCCTGTCTCAGCCTCCCCAGTGCTGGGATTACAGGCAGGCGCCACCATGCGCAGCCTTGGTGGCCGACTCAGTGTGCCCAAGGCAGGGTTGGCGCAGCATGTGTTGCCAGGAATAGAACCCAGGTCCTTACATTTGCCAGGTAGGTGCTGAGACCACTGAGCTGTCTCCACAACTCTTATTTTTGTTTTAAATAAGGGAATGACAGCACAAAATCAGAGTATTCTGTGTAAAGCAAATGTTTTTTCTCCTTGCTAGAGATTCCTGGCTGCCCTCCCTGGAACAAGCTAATGACCTCCTGGGTCCTTGTGGTCCCTCTTGGGACCATTATGGGATCAGCTTTTGGGGCAACTCCCTAGTGAACTAAGAACAGGTGTCTCCTGGGCCGGGAGGGTCAGAAGCGCGCAGTCTGGGTACTGACTCAGACCATGTTTTGCATGCATTGAGATGAAGCTGTCCTGTGGAATTCATGGGCCTCTTTTGGCAGGGAGCAGCCCCCCCAAACCCAATACAGACACAGGAGATTCACCTGATTGCTCGGCTGTGTCTTTTAGGCCTATTCTGACGTGAAAAGTTACAGGCTCCAGCTTCACTGTCCGACGTGGGGTCACAGAGCTGGGAGGGGTTAACATATCTGAGGTCACGCGAGTCTGGCTTCCTGAGCCCGTTCCCTTGAACAATGGCTCCCCTGGAGTGAACCAGGACTGTGTCCTTGATTTCCAGCAGAGAGGAGGATGTGCTGGGGAGAGGTGTGGTCAGCATGTGAGATCTCAGCCCCCCTGTGGCTGGAAAGGTGACCCTGCTGCCCCATTGTGGGCCGGGTTGAGCTAGGATTGAGCTCTCTTTTGCTGCAGGTGGATTATCTTGTTTACACTGTGCCTTTGTCAGCAGGGCCCCTCTGGTGAGGTCAGGCAGGAACTGATGACCTGGATTCTCCTGACAGTGAGAAGGGACCGGAAGGAGGGCGGCCACAGTGCAGGCCGCAGGATAAGGAGGGTGGCACTTGATCCCGGATAGTTCAGTTACTCTTTGCATTCAGATGTGTTTGGTGTCGTGCTTGTGTGTTGTAGTTTTAAACCTGTAGCATGTACAGCTTTGTATCCTGATTTTTTGGGGGGGTATAAATTATATAGAAGCTTTTTCTCATACTTTCAGAGCCCATCATTTTGGCCATGTGCTCTTCTACTAAGTGAATGAGCCATAATTTACTTAGCTAATACCCTATTAAAACAATTTGGGGCTGTTTCTAATTTTTTCCTTTTAATTGTGGCTGGCAAGAATGTTTTCGTGCTTCGACTTTTTGCTTATTTAGTGTTATGTACCCCAGCTAAGATTCGTAGAACTGGGGGAAGGGCTGTGCTCATTCTCGTTCACTTTGGGAATTTGCTTTTCTTTAAATCGGCCTTTATTGGGCTGGCCAAATAGCTCAGCGGATTAAAGCCCCTGCAAGCAGGGGCCCCAGGGTTCAGTTCCTGGGCCTGCCTTGCTGACCCTGCCCCCCAGGAGGTGGTGTGCACCTGTAATCCCAGCTTTTGGGAGGCTATAAACAGGTGGACCACTACGATCTAATAAGACCCTGAACACCCTGTAGACCCTTCCCTAAAGTATAAATAAATAAATAAATTGGCCTTCATGCAGAGATATGTAAGATTTGTCATTGTACCCATCCTTACAGTGGGACTCTGCAGAAGCTTATTTTGCATGTCTATGCTACATCTAAATTTACAAATATTCATTAATAAACAAATATGCTCTTTTAATTCACAAGGCGAGGCAGTGTATGTGTGGCGCATCTAATCATAGTCACTTGTGTAGTGCATTGGTTGCTCAGGAAGAGCAGATGAGTTCCCTACTCACAGAAGTCCTCTCTACTCACAGGAAGTCCTTTCTACTCACAGGAAGTCTTCTCACAGGAAGTCCCTTCTGCTCTCTAATAGGAAGGGGGTCTCTCAGTTCTTGTCAACATGTTCCCAGATAGTTAATGTCACCAGTGGTTGTTTGGGAGTGTTAACTGTCGTAGACACGAGTGTCTGTTAGATGCTTTTCTGAGCTCTTCATGCATTATTGTACACGTTACTTCTTTTGTTTGAATGCTTAGAGATTTACATTTTTAAACCATGTGGAGTCAGAGCCATGGTAGGTTATAACTGAAGAGTGTGTTTGCTGACATCTTTTAGTGTGGGGGAGGGGTTTGTGGTGTGTCTCATCTTTTACGTTGTAGCAGCATTTTAAAGTGAAGGATTTCTCTGGGGAAATAGTTCAGTGGCATAAGCACCTGCCTGGCAAGTGCAGCGTCCTGGGTTTGATCCCTGGAACGGGGTGGGGGGGAAAGACTTCACATAAAATTCCAGATTTCTGGCTCCTCTTAATTATAGGTGCGGCAGCAAGGGCCTGTATTCATGCGTATTCATGTATAGTGTGAGAAGAGGCTGCTTCTGCCACCTTCCTGGGCTCAACATACATACTTGGACACTCTGAAGTTATTTCTCTGTAGCCATGTTGCCTTGTGGGTAGAAAACAAAAAAGTATATCATGGCTTGGAGCTTGGGTGTTACTGGCATCTAGTGGGTGGTAGGGTCCAGGGATGACACTAAACATCCAGTGATACCTAAGACAGCCCCTCCCCAACAAGGAATTTCCTGACCCAAAGTTTCAGAAGTACTAAGGTCAACATAACCCGTTAGGCACTGAAGTGTGTCGATGTGTACTCACTAGCAGTCTCTGTAGTCTAGGGTTTTAAGTGACTGCCACTGGTCCTCCTGTGTGTCCCTAGGTTGATGTCATTATTACCCCTCCCCACTGCGTTGAGGCAGAGCCTGCCAGGTTACTGCCCAGGGACATAGGTCCGGGGGTTGCCTGGTCTGCGTAGTAATTGAGGCCTTGCAGTCCCAGGCTTACTTGTTCTGGGGTATGGTGCTGGGCAAACCATCTTCCTGAGCTTTAGGTCTGTGTTTCACAGCTGTCTTCTGCCAAGGTCCAGGCTCTGTGTGTGTGTGTGTGTGTGTGTGTGTGTGTGTGTGTGTCTGTCTGTCTGTCTGTCTGTCTGTCTGTCTATAGTGATCTTCTGTGCTGCAGATCTAGCCGAGTGCGATTATTCACATATCCTTTTAGGATCTAAAATCTAGACTGGAAGTGGTGATGCTGAGGACTGCTTCTCTAATACTTTTTCTGTTCCAGACATGATACTACCTTTATTAATAAGAATTTAAGAACACATCTGTGCTAATCCCATCTTTTGAAGGGTTACCTCAGTCCTGCCTGGTTATCTCCCATCTTACAGATGTAAAAACAGAGGCTCACAAGAGACGCATGTGGCTGGCGGCACAGTCAGAGGCGCGTTCTAGTGGAGGGCGTCTTCTCAAGAGCCACAGATGCTTTCAGCACCTGTCATAGGAAGTGTCTTGACGTGATGGTTGTTAAGCTGCAGTGGAAAGATGTGAGAGGAATCTGAAGGCGAGACAAGGCCTGTGGAGAAGGAAGACAGAGATGCCTTTCTTTGTGTGTCCAACCCCATGGGCTGGAGCCCTCTCCATGACTTTGAGCTGTGGTGCTGGCCAGGCACACCCCTCTTCCCAGACACCTCTGTGCCCTTAGGTCTGGGCGGAAGCTCAAGGGTAGCAAGAAGGCCTGGCCTGTGAGGAAGGATTCAGGTCCCTCAGAGGGCTCCAAGGCCCTGGTGTGGCTGAGCAGGACGGGGTGGGGCAAGTACAAGAGCGGAGGGAGGAAGTTATGCACGGACCATGTGGCCTTTTGTCACCAGTGCTGTTAGCCCCTCTTGTTCCGTCAGCTGTGGGCCCAGGCATTGCCCAGGAAATGGCTGAATGAGAGTTGGGATGAGAGTGGGATGGGTGGGCAGGGCCTGGTGGGGATCCACGTAGTCCATGGTCCTTGCCTTCTAATGAGGGAGCCTGAATCATCCACCTTCCGGGTAGCACCTGCTGCCACTCCAAGCATCCTGGTGGGTTGCCATGGGGCCAGTCATTTGTGACAGTTGGCCCATTCCTTCTTGCTGGACTCGGGGCACTGCTAAGGAGGGATGTCCTCCAGTGTCACATGTGGAGGCTAACTGCCCTTTTCCATCCTCATACCCTTAGCTCAGTGATGGTGAACCTTTTAGAACTTTCCATGGTAACACCCGCTGTGGCACCCGTGCCGTACATTACCCCCCGCTGCCTAGCGCCTCCTGGGACATGGGAGCTGCTGTCCTGAGAAGTGGGCAGGGTGACATGTGGAGGGTGGCTACACAGGATGACAAAGAGTGAGCCCTTCCGGCCCAGCCACCGCATGTCAGGGGCCTTGCTTTTCTCTTCTTTTACCATTTACTGAACCCTCCTGGCTGGCAGGTCTTTTGCAAATCATTTGTAGGTAGCCATCCTGCGTTTATGAGGTGCTGTGACCATTCCGCTTTTCTGGGGCTCCCGTCTTACTGTTAAGAGGAACTGGTTTAGGGAAGTGGACCCCAAGGTCACTCGGCCAGTAAAGAGTGACCCGAGAAGTGAGCCTAGATCTGGCCACAGCGTTACCACTGGTTCCTCCACACGTGTGAACCTCAGGGCTGTTCTGCTTGTTGGAGAAACCACCGTATCTGGAGGTGCGCAGGGATAACACCCCAAGAATGGAGCTTTAGCAAAGCTTGGCTCCCAGGCTCCACACTAGGGCCTTCTCCAGAGAGCTGAGCAAACACAGGTGTGTTTTTGTCACTTGCGGCAGCCCCAGGAAATGGACTTGGCTCCTTTCAACAGTGCTTTTCCTCTGTCAAAAGCAGTGTCTTTTTACCAAAGCTGTCTCTTCCTCCTTCCTGCAACTCCCAGCCCCCTCTTTAAGACCTAGCTAGTAAACAGGTTTCACAGTCCCCAGCCGTGTGGCTCAGAGCATTTTTCTCCAGGAGCCTGGTCACTCTGGACCTGACCCTGTCCCTTTGAGTTGCGTAGGAAGCATTTGCTGAGGTGCTAATAGGTAACAAGATCACTGACAGTGGGGACAGCCCCTGCCGGCCCTGTATGGTGTGGTGCAGTAGGTCACTAAGTCGGATAGAAATGGATAAGCAGACAGGGATGGGCCCTTGGGAAATCTGCAAAAAGTGAAACTTAATCAGAACTGTGGCTGGAGGCACTGTCAAAGAGGACAAGGCCCTGAGGTTAAAGTTGCAAAGGCCAGACTCACATACTTCCTTGAGATGAACAGAAACTTGAAATTATACTGTGGAGTAACTGGTGCCACCCAGGCTGGTAAGTCGAGATACCCACCAGACACCAGGGTGGGCGACTGGAGCACCGGGACCCATCCCTTCCTACGATGTTGTAGAAAAGCTAGGATTAATGATGCCAGCCCTGTGCCCTTGCTACGTGCCCCGCTTCCCTGTTGGACCCATATAGCTAAGCAGCTGTACTTGTAACCTATAGGTTATAGTTTGACCCACACTTTACCCACATTATAATATTTTCTATATGAATTACCCCTGACAAAGTGCCTCTGTGGCCCCCACTTCTGGGAACCTCCTCTCAGGAGCTGTCTCTGCCTTTCCTCCTCTTAACTCCCTTGTCCTTTAAAATTGACCCTTGGATTTCAGGAGATGGTGCCCTCAACACATCTGAGATCTGGCAGATTGTGAATTCCATTTCTCCTCTATCAGTGACACTGAGCAAAAGTGACATGCAGACAGGTGAAAGATGGAAGAGAAGGTGAAAAGCCAAAGTAAATCGTATTCAGATTTAAGCCAGGGGCTGGGGAGATAGCGTGGCAGTCTAAGTACCTGCCTGGCAAGTGCAAGAACCCAGTTCAATCCCCAGTACTGCATGCTGTACCTGCCCTGGAACCCCAAAACCAGGTGTGGTGGTTCACACCTGCAATTCCAATGCTGGGGAGACTGAGACAGGAGGATAAGAGTCCAAGCTGTGTAGTGAGACCCTGCATCAAATAAATAAATAAGTAAGTAAGTAAGTAAGTAAGTAAATAAATAAATAAATAAATAAATTAGCTAGATAGCTAGATTGATTGATTGATTTAAGCCAGGTGTGGTGGTATGCATCTGTATCCCCAGCACTTGAGAGGCTGAGGCAGGAGGATTGCCACAAGTTGGAGACCAGTGTGGGCTACATAGTGAGTTCAAAGCCAGCCTGAACCACACACAGGACCCTTTCTCAAAACAAAACAAAGATTTAAAACTTCCCTCATTGTCCATGCTGGGAATTGAGACAAGTTTGTCTGTGCGCCCCTCCACCCCCACCAATTTCATTTGAGACAAGTTTTTGCTGTGCTGCTCAGGCTGGCCTTGATCCACCTCAGCCTCCTGGGATTACACTAGTGCACTGCCATGCCTGACTAAAAATTCATTACTGATTTTTACACCAACAAAACAAATTATTTGATATTTATTTATTTTGCGGAACCGGGGATTGAACTCAGACCCTTGTGCTTGCCAGGGAAGCACTTATTCTACTGAGCCATCTCCCCAGCCCCAAAACAAATTATTTAAAAAAAGAAAAGAAAAACCCAGAGCGCTCTTTCCCTGCAAGGTTTACAGAGTCCGTGCTGGAGGAAGGGCACCCCCATGCCCACTTCCCTGCTGTGGCCCCTTTCCTCTGAGCCGCTCTCTGTGTCTAGGGGTCCCCAAGGCACCCTCTGTCCCACTCCTCCCTGCACTCCCTGTTCAGCGCCCCCACAGGGCACCGGTGATCATCTCTCCGGCAGCTCACCACGCAGCTTGGACTCTCTAGATCCTCTTGTCTCAGCTGTCGGTTTCTCACAGCTTTTCGGTTACACCCCCTAGAACACCATCCACTGCTGTAGCCCCACTCAGTGCCCTGAGACCCTGAGGAATGAAGGTGCCACTGCGTCCCTGCCTGCAGGAGACAGGAGCCACCCTGTAATCCAGAGGCAAAGGCTGACGGGTGGTCAGGTCATGACCGTGCAAAGGGATAATGGTACTGCGGGCTCCATCCCCAACCATGCAGGGCTCCTGGAGAAGGTGACAGCTTTCCCTTAAAAGGTGAATGGCAGTTGGCCACTGGGGCTGGAGAATGGTCCAGACTGAGGGATCAGTCATGCCCCCCACATAGCCCTGCCCTTTGGGGTTGGCACACACCCTGTCTCGAGTCATGGCAGAGTGCAGGTTTGTTTGTAGGGAGAGAGAACCCCGGGTCACTGGGTAACAGCTGAGATACGATACAAAGCTGAGGCCCCGAGTTCCAGCTGTCATGATACCAGCCACTTACCGGTGGGCGAGTGGCTCCGACCCCTGCTTCTTCCTTTTCATAGCCTCTTCAGCCTGTTTGCAGGTCTAGGCGAACAGCCCACCCTTTCTTTCCTCTTGCTTCTCCATCCATCCTCTTCCTTCCCAGTTTTAGGGACTGAACCCAGGGCTTTTATACAGAGCTACATTCCAGGCCTTAAAATTTTTTTGTTGTTGTTTTGAACCACAATTCCTCTAAGTCACTGAGTTACTCAGGCTGGGCTCTTAAGTTGTGATCTTCCAGACTCAGCCTCCCAGTGCCGGTACTTCTTGTCCCAGGGCTTGGCAGAGCAGCTGGAAAGCGTGAGTGGGGCCTGGGGCTTTGGCTTTCACAGCGGCTCCACTGGTGGGGAGAAGTCTGCAGCTGCGAGAGAAGAGCTTGGCTCTGCTTGCTGTGGACTGCCAGCCTGAGGGAGACACAGATGTAAGGACATGCGCAGTCAAGGCACCCACTCCTTTGTTTTATTTTATTTATTTGGCACAGGGTCTCACTACACAGCAGACTCATAGTGATCCTCCTGTTTTCAGCCTCCCCAGTGCTGGTATTATAGGCATGCGCCACCATGCCCTGTCTCAGTGGCCAGCTTAGCGTGCCAGGGGCAGGACCAGCCCGACATGTGGTAGCAGGGATCAAACCTGGGTCTTTGTGCTTGCCTAGTCAGGTGCTTAGACCTCTGAGCTATCTCTGCGGTCAAGGCACCCACTTCTGTTCCTTGTGAGTAGAGCCTCCCTGTGCCCCTGTTGAGCCCCACAGTGCGCTGCTGGGCAGGCCAGCCTGGTTGATACCCTGCCCCAGCCTATCTGCCTAATGGAGAAGAAGATACAGTGTTAGTGGTCCTCACGGTTAACCTCACGTTCACTTTCTGGAACTCTTCATTGTGCTTTTGCAGCTTAAGGTCCCCCAACCCCAACCAAAGCCTGACCCCCCCATCTCTGAGAAGCACTGATCCTTTCCCTCGGTTACCACGTGGGAAAGGTTCTCACTGATTAACCCGAAGGTGGCCGTGGGCTTACTATATTACTTGTGGGTTACTGTACCCTTAAAACGGTGAAGGTGAAAACTGTATGGGGGAAGTCACTGAGAGTGGAATTGTGCCACTTCCGGATGTGAATGGTGACCATGTTTTTAGAAGAAGGGTACCATTGGGGTGGTGATGCTTCGCCCACCCCACTGGGCCAGGGACTGTAGGGCACCAGCCCTGGGCTCACAGCTCTGCTGGTGCAGTGAAGGAGACTGTATGGAACAGTGGTACAGAACCTGGGGGCCCTGCTGCGCAGTTGGCTTGGCCATTGCTGGTGACTCCCCCAGCATGGCCAGTACTGTAGGACAGCTGGAAAGAGGGCGTGAGGTAGGTGGTCCTGGGAGCCACTGAAGCCCCTGTTGATGGCCTGGGAATGTGGACTGGAGGAGACTGACGGCTTTCTCTTCTCGTGTTCTGCAGACCTTCACTGCGTGGTGCAACTCCCACCTCCGGAAGGCGGGGACGCAGATTGAGAATATTGAGGAGGACTTCCGGGATGGCCTGAAGCTCATGCTGCTGCTAGAGGTCATCTCAGGTGAGGGGGCGTGGCCCAGGATGAGCTGGGCTTTGTTGGTGGGCATAGCCAAGTTAGGGTCTCCGGACCCAAGATGGGGAGGATGCGGCACTCGGGGATGAGCTGTTGATCCTGCCCCTAGAAATCCTGGTGTCACAGACAAGTGGCTTTGCCTTTCTGTCCAATAGCCTCACATATAGCAAGACTCTCCTGGGTTTGTGTGGCAGAGGTAACCCTGAGGGACAATCCCTACCCAGGCTGTATTGTGCCTAGCCACCATGATCTACACGAGCCTAGGCTATACAGGTGTCTGGAGGGACAGCTCCCTTTGAATACACATCTTAGCTTTTCTGTGAGGGCCTTTCTTCCACCATTACTTAAAGGCTGGTGGCCCCCAAGCGTCTAGTGTTGGTTTGTATGTTGGACAGTGTCAACTGCATTCTAAAGCCAGCCCATCCTTCCTGCCACAGAGTCCTGGGCCTTATTTTGGCCCAGGTCTCTTCTGTCTCTAGAGTTCCCTTTTTAAATATGGAGCCTAGCTGGGTATTTTTTTTATCCCTTTTCTGTTGCTGCAACAAATTACTCAAGGTTGGGCACACTTTATAAAGAAGAGAGGTCTAGCTGGGTGTGGCGGCACATCTGAGTTGGAGGCCAGCCTGGGCTACACAGAGGCTTTTTATTTAGCTTACTGTGTGGAAGGTTCAAAGTCTAAGGTCAGGCCTATCAAGTTGGCCTCTGGCACGTGTTCTTGGCTGTATCCAATGGCAAGTGACATCATGATAGAAGCCACATGGTTGAGACAGGAAGCCAGAGAGGAGGGCAGGAGCAGGCTTACTTTCGTAGCAGTTCTAACTTGGGGTCACACAAGCACCCGATTCCCTCTGGGGACATGACCCCATGACTTCAGCAGCCACACACCGTAGAGGCCTCACCGCCTCTTAACTAAAGCGCTTAGAGGACCAGCCCCATGCAAGCCATAGGCGTGGGCGTCTCTGTCAGATGTCCTTAGCGTCCACTGGGCACGTCCAGGACTGTAGTCCATGTTCCCCACCTGACCACCTCTGTCCTGCGGTCATCACCTCGTCCTCCCTCTCATCCCAGAACTGTGGCCAATTCTGCCTCTGCTCCTTTTCCAGCTCTGCACCCCTGTTCAGCTTGTTCTGTTTCTTTCCTTCCTGACCCTAATCTCTGCCTCTGTGGCTGTGGTGTGTGGGCTGCTACAGCTCCTCTGTACTCAATACCCCAAGGCCCCGGACCCTCCTCCCCTCCCTGCCGTCCACTTTCTACTCTGCAAGCCAAGGATCATCCGCCAGCCCAAATATGGTCGTGCTGCTCCCTGCTGCGAGCCGTTCCAGCCTCCCTAGGCTCCGAGCCCAATTCACATTCCTGGGTCTGGCAAGGTCCTTGGTGAGCTGTTTTCAACTATTCCCAAAAAGGTAGCAGACCTCAAGCCTTGTGCCACAGCAGGAGACTCGCTCTCCCAGGTGACACATTCCTGTCCCATGTGTAATTCCTTTTCAGGTAAAACCTGTGTGGGTTTGTGTGTGTAGGACCTAGGTGTGAACATGCACACCACGCAATGCACCATTCTCGCGTGCGCTCCTTACACTCACATCGTATGCAGCCATCACCGTCATCTGTCTTCACAATTTTTTCATCGCCCCAAACTGAAACTGCCCTCACCAGTCTCCCCCTGCCCTGCCCCACTCCCTGGCAACTACCATTCTGTTCTGTCTTCTGTCTTTGGGTTTGAGGACTCTGAGCATTTCATGTAAGAAGAATCATGGTTTCTTAGTGTCCTGCGTTCAGGGACAGGATGTGTGTCACCCCTGGGCTCATACTCCCCTGGGTGCGTTGTCGCATTGGTTCATCCATTCCTCTGCTGATGGTTTAGATAGCTAATAGTGCTGTTATGGGTAAGCACGGATCAATATATTTTTCTCTTGAAACCTGTGTTGGTTATGTACCCAGAAGTAGAATTGTTGGACTGTGCAAGAACTTTGATAAATTTTTAAGGAACTGTACTGTTTTGTTCTGCTTTTCAGAAGGTCCTTTCCTACCTGTTCAGTGTCCCCCAACCTGGCATCACTCTCCAACTTTAACGCCTCCGCTTGGGGTGTCCTCCAGGAACCCCTGCCATCTTGCACTCAGCATCTGATTTGCGCCCCCATGCGCACCGTGTGTAGGATCCCGGGCTGTGTCTTTTGCTGTGTGGGGTAGTAATCTTTTGAGGCTCACTCACTTTCTTCCCCACCCCACATCGAACCCCACGGGGCAGGCGCTATACTGTGTCTGTGTCCCAGGTGCGTGGGATAAGTGGCAGGCACAGAATGCCCCAGAGTTACCAGGCTGACTACAGGCCCACAGCGGGTTAGCCGCATGGCCTCAGGTGTGTCCCACCAGATGGGTCCGCTTGTGCCCACGGGGACCCCAGGCCCTTCTGAGAGGTGTGTGCATCTCTCGTCCAGTGAAGATGATCTGGTCAGCAAGTCATCATTTTCGCCCTCCTAAGTTTTTGCAGGTGGTCTGCTTTCCAGGGAGGAGAAAGAAGAAGGATGCTGCCAGCAGGGTTTCCAAAGTGGGGTCCCTGGGCCACCACCCACATTGGAATCCACAGGGCTTCCAGGCAGCATACGGACTCCCAGGCCCTGACCAGGACTCTGAACCTGAGCGGGGAGGGCTGGACCTCTAAGCATAGCAAGTTCTCCAGGCGGTTCTGTGCTGACAGGTGTGAGAACTGCTGCTAGGCCTCAGGAGGCTTCCCTGTGCTCCTGAATTTAGTCCTGGACGCCTCCTCTGAGCTGGCAGAGGTCTAGTTCCCCCCATGTGTGCTCTTGGTGAGGGGTTGGGGAGGGGCTCAGGCTTGGCAGGGGCCCGAGCTGTGGTGTCAGCAGGAGTGGGCTCTGGGGACGCATGTGGCTTTGTCTCCATCCCTCCTGTGCGCCTTCCCTGGGCGGGAGCCCATGGGGCACCTTGCTGGGCCAGGAGAACCCTGGATGGGATTAACAGGAAAGCAGCTGTGTCCCTCAGAACAGAGGCCCGGTTACATCTGTGCAGGGAGCCTGCTGCCTTCCAGAAGCTGGGGTGGCTGCCGAGAGCGGCCTGGGCCAGTGTCACACTGCCAGCTCTCAGCCTTCTTAGCCAGATGGCTGCCGACTGGCTGGAGGTTACGGCATACTCAGGGCCTGGTTTCCCTCGCCCCTGAGGGACTTCGCAGGTTTCACATCCTTTCCGTGGGAGAAAGGCCACACATGCCACCTTTTGTGAGTCCTTTTCGGGAGGTCCCTCAACACACTGAGCTTGGGATCGAAATGCTTTTCGTGGGGTGCATGGAGAGCCATCCCCTAGCAGGGCAAGCACAGTGGTGCTGAAATCAGGAGGTGTTTGCATAGGCAGCGTTTCCAACCACAGGGGACCTTTTCGGGGTGCCACAGTGAGCCCTGCCCTTGCAGTGTACTTTAGGAGTTCAGGGCTTTGCCCACACTGTTCGTCTGCTCTGGTCGCCATCCCATGCGTTGTTCAGCCGGCTTCAGGCCTTTCCTAACCAACCATTCCCATCTCCTCCTCTTCCTTTTGAAAGAGCACTGACCCTTCCTTCTTCATATTGACCCATTCTGTGTTTCTCTATTTAAAGCCCATCTCTCCCACTAGATTATAATTAAATAACAGCAAGAAACTGTTCCATTCACTCTGTATTCCCAGCCCAATCCCTGACATATGTTAGGGGCTTAATAAGGAAATGCTTATTAAGTGAGTACATCAGGTTTCAGTTTGCAAATTAAATACGTGCAGGGAGAGAGGTGGGCGGGCGGGCGGGCGGGCACTGCTGTTCCCTTCTGAGGTGGTCTTCTCCAGCGAGGGGTCTACGCCAGCACACACGTCCCTGTGTGCAGCACTGGCTGAGTGGGTCACGCAGCAGCCCTGGCCCCTGACAGCTGTGAATCACCTGCCTGTTCTTCCCCAATCAGGCGAACGCTTGGCCAAGCCTGAGAGAGGCAAGATGCGCGTGCACAAGATCTCCAACGTGAACAAGGCCTTGGACTTCATAGCCAGCAAGGGGGTCAAACTGGTGTCCATCGGGGCCGAAGGTGAGTGGGGCCTGCCTGCGGCTGTCTGGGGGAGCCTGAGGGCCTGTTTCCCCTGTCTCTTTGGCCCTTTCTGCCCCAGTGGGCTCATGGGTCACCAAGGAAGCTTGGAAGCAGGTCTGTTGGTCCTGTCCAGTCTGCTCTGCACCCTAAGAACTGACCTTCCCTTTCTCGCTGCCCCGTCAGACCCCTGCACCATGCAACACTTGAGGCCAGATAGCTGTGGCCCTCGCCCCAGGCCTGGCTGCACCTTGCTGCCTAGCTGGGGTCTTCTGTGGCTGGGGTTGTAGACTGCTGGGAGCTTGGGGGACACTGCTGGGCCCTAAGGCTCCACAGGCCCTGGGGAGATGGCTAATCCCAAAGCATGCTTTAAGTAGCACTTTCCTACAGTGTTTTGGTTTTTTCCCATTACTTTGAAAACTTTTTTTAAATGCTGTTTGAATGATTATTAGCACATGCTTTTTTTCCTTTTTCCTTTTTTTTAAAGCACATTCTTAATTAAAAGGCGGCACGATTTCTGGTGTGCTCTGAGGTAGCTCTGGAGGCTGGGGCTCTGGATGAGGGCAGAACAATTTTTTTTGTGGGGGCGTTGAGACGGTCTCATTATGTAGTCAGACTGGCCTTGAACTCATTTTGTAGCCCAGGCTGGTCTTGAACTCACAAGGATCCTCCTGCCTCAACCTACTGAGTGCTGGGGTTACAGGTGTGTACCGCTATACCTGGCTGGGCAGATGAATATTGTACTGGGGCCCTTTTGGTAATGTGGCCTGTGGGCTCAGCAGGCATTGATCAGGTACCTGCTGTGTGATGCCACGGATCTGAAGATGGGTACCACATAGCCACGTTCACGCAAGGTAGAACCACAACTGTGAGCACCAGGCACTCGCTGTGTGGAAAGTGCTGTGTGACTCTCAGCCAGCGATCTCACTTAGACCTCATGGCACCCCACTAGTAGCTGTGATCATCACCTAGTGTCACAGCAAGAAACCCTGCCCATGGGGACTACAGCACTCACTCAAGGTGGCATCCTCACTAAATAACCCAGGTCTAGGGGCTGGGGAGATGGCTCAGTGGAATAAGCGCTTCCCTGGCAAGCACATGGGCCTGAGTTCAATCCCTGGTTCCGTCCCAAAAAATAAATAAATAAATAACCCAGGTCTGTGTGACACCAGAGGAATGCCCCCATCACAGGCCTGACCTGGAACAGGGTGAGGTCTTGCTGACATTGAATTCATAGGATCAGATCTCCTCTCTGGGTGACCTGTAGGACTCCCTCTTTTCCCCCTGGAAACTGAGGGGCATTGTATAGAGTACATCAAATGGAGGAAGTTAAGTTCAGGAGTCAGCAGACCACGGAGTGTGGGGTCGAGTCCACCACACACAAGATTTGTAAGTTCTAGAACACAGCCACGCCTGCTTGTTTGCAGGTCATCCGTGGCCTTTTTCGCCCATAGTGGCTGAGTTTAGTAGTTGCCACAGAGACCATGTAGCCTAAAAGCCTGTGATGTTTCTTAGCAGACCCTTTACAGAAAAAGGTCTCCCCTGCCTGCCTTGCTAGGACCAGTGCTTCATGCATCCCACTTCTCACGGGCAGAGGCCTCGGCTTCTGTGTCCTGTGGCCCCAGCTCCTGGCATCGTCTTGGATGGACGCAGTAGATGCTCTGAAACTTAGGAGGCCCTGGCATGCAGCAAGGCACCCTGCTTTGTGATTGGGAGGATGTTGTCTGCTTTGTAGTACTTAGAAGCTTGTTTGATGAGGGAGAAACTGACTCGGCAGACGTTTTCAGACAGAGGAGGCCAAGGAAGATGCCACTCCATGGGCTGGGGCCAGTTCAGATGCACGCCTGGGCAGGAAGTGCGGAGCCTGTGGATGGGCTGGGTGGAGAGCTATGTGGATCCGATGGCAACGAAGTAGAAACAAAAAATATTTGATTTTGAAGCATGCTACCAAAGGGGGAGGGGGACAGTAGGGGTGCCCATGGGGAGGGGAGAGGAGAGGGGATGGGGGGATGCTCTCTGTGCATTGTCCTCTGACCTGCGCCGGGTCTAGATTGGCTGTCAACAGCCACCTTAAGGAAACTGGCTCAGAAACCTTGTTAGTGAGAACTAGCGAGTTGAGCCCAGACTTGGTCTCCTTAGGCGTGGCAGGGACATTTGAGCCCCAGGGCACGGTCTCGCCTTTATGTCCCTTGCAGACACAGCTATCCCTCGTAGGGTGTGTCTCACTTGGCCCAGACAGGAGGTGGCAGGTGGTTTGTGTGCCTGCGGAGGAGGAGCTGAGATGCGTGAACTTTGATCTCACCGCCTCTTCCGTACCTCAGAAGTCTTTATGCCTGGCCTGAAGTGGGGTGTTCTCCCTGCCCAGGCAGTGTTAGCTGAGGCTTCTGGTCTACCCTGATTCAAGCCTGGTATGGGGAGCAGGCTGGCAACTCTGTGAGCCTTCCGGTGGGTTTGTTTTGAATGAAACACACTTTGCTGCAGTGGAGTAGGAGGTGCAGGCGGAGCATCAGGTCACCTGGAATGAACTTGCCTGGAAGTGGGTGGGTGCTGCTGCCACATGTCCTCATAGAGTAGCATCCAGGGCTGCTGAGTGCTGTGGGGGGCCAGGCTCGGTGGGAAACAACCTCTCCACCCCAGCATTTGAAAGACTAACTTGTGCAAGGACTGGCCTTTTGGGGTGACTAGAAAGGATAAACCAGGTCTTGGGAGGGAGACCCTTGGGTGGGCTCTATCTGGAAAGTAGAAAGGGAACTCTTCTGGGAAGGTCATGTGGTCCCTGTCGTGGAGCCTCCCGGTGGAGGCTGGGGCAGAGCACTTGGTGTCAGGGAGGGGCTCAGAGTGAGCCCGGAAGTGCCTTCTGCAGGACTTGCTTCTAGGATGGGTAGACCTCACAGGGTTGAACCTTGTCCTGGACATGCACATGGCAGGGATACAACCACGGAAGGGCACCTAAGGAGGACTTTTATTTTAGGGTCTTTGGGTGGGAAAAGCATGGTGGCTTGGGTACAGAGAGTGGTTCGAAGTGAGTGGTCCTGCTGGGTTTAGGGTAGGGAAGTAGGGGCAGTGGAGGAAGTAGTGGAAGCCAGGTCTGGGAAGCAGAGGCACTAGGGGTGGGATAGAAGTGAGATGGGGAGGGAGGGAGGGAAAAGGGCGGAGAGAAGAGGAGGGAGTGGAGGGACAGGTGAGAGCAGCTTGTAGCTCTTGCAGACTAGGAAGGGCAAACTACACCCTCGCTTCTTCCTGTGTCCATGGCAGATGTGGTCCATCTCTTGCCAGGATTTTTTTCCGGGGCAACCAGTTGTGGCCTTGAGCCCTGTGAGATGGAGAGTCCTGCTACAGAGACAGGGCCAAGGTCTCCCCTGTGGGGAACAGCAAGGGTCATCCTCTGGGAGGGCCGTGGTTGGTGGGACAGTTGCATTGGTGGAGGGGCTCCTAACTGCATGCCCCTCTTTCTGCTCCTCCCGGGTGCTTCTTGTTCCCTGGAGTAAAATTGCTTCTTTGGGTGAGTTGAGAAGTAGAAGCAAAAGGTCCATGGGGCTGTGGGTTAGGAGGGGCGCAGGTAGAAATCAAAGAGGAGGCCGGCTTCGCACAGAGCTGGGGGCTCCTAGTGATGCACTTTGAGCTTTGAGCTTGGAGTAGGGCCTCGGAGGAGAGGGGAGGAAACCAGTGAGGAGCCACAATGCTTCCACTCCTGAAACAGCCCAACCACAAGATTATAATTTGGGCTGTACCTCAGTGCTCTGGCCTTCGCCTAACATGTGTAAAGAAAGCCCCAGGCTCCATCTCCAGCTCGGAATAAGGCAACCTTGTTTGAAGTGCTGTCCATAAAATTTCACTCTAATGATTTTTCCAAACTGTTAAGACACATGAACGCAGTGTTGGTGTTGCTTTGGCCCCTTCAGCCATCTGTGTTCTGTGCCACACCTGAGCCCTGGGAGAGAGGACTGCTGTCCCTGCCTCAGGGCCCACAACTGGCCAGTGCTGTAAGTTCCTTCCCCAGCTGTGGCGCCTGCCCCAGAGCACTCGCTCAGTGGGTCATTCCTTTCTTCCTCAGTTGCTGCATAAACAGGAGGGACTCCTGACCCCTCTGGAACTAACAGACCTAAAAGCAGGGAATAAAGTAAGGCAGGGAGTTAAGTAGGTGGTCAAGGAAGATGCCCATGAGATGAGCTGGGAGATAAAGCTGTTCAGGGAGGAGGACCAGGTTGGGGGGGATGGCAGGAGAGGAGGGGGAAGGATTGCACTCTGAGCTTCCTCCTCTTGGAAGGTTTGAACCTCGGAGGTTTGAACAATGGGGTGATGTTCTGCCCATTTACTCGGAAGCTCTTCTTTGAACTGTGCATTTGCAGGGTTTGCAATTTGGGGCCGTGATAAACTGTAAACTTTACTGTGCATTTAAGGTCTGGTCGGATTTCTAGAGAGAGAAGGCCACTGTCAGGAAGCTGAACAACTTTCGGGATGCCTTCTCCCTGTTGGCAAGTTATTTCCCTCAGAGCTGTTTTTTATTTCTTTTCTTCCTCTCACTCTTCCTGCTAGATTGCAATTCTAGCTGGCTACAGAGTAATCAGGGTTTGTTTGTTTTTTTTTTCATTTATGTATTTGGTACAGGGTCTCACTACGCAGCTTGGACTCGTCGTGATCCTCCTGTTTTTGGCCTCCCTAGTGCTGATATTACAGGCGTGTACCACCACACCAAGACTCAGCCCCCGGGGTGGGCTGGCACCAGACCAGGGATCAACCTTGGTCTCTGCACTTGCCAAAACAGGCGCTTAGTCTGCTGAGCTATCTCACCGGCCCTAGAGTAATAAGTCTTGTTAGCATCAAAATATTTGCTTTTTAACTTCCATAATATCACAGCTGGGAAAATGGTCTTTCATTTCCTTGATGCCAGGTAAGACAGAACATTCTTAGAAATTGGTTATTTGTAGTTCATGTTTTAGGATGTGTCTATTCATGTCTTTTGTCTCTTTGCCTGTTGAGGTTGCAGACTTTTTTTTTTTGAACCCAGGATTGAACTCAGGCCCTTGTGCTTGCTAGGCAGGCACTTATTCTCCTGAGCTATCTCCCCAGCCCCCTCTTTGCATATTGAGAATTTAGACTTTTTCTTATCAATTTGACTCACTTAATGTTAGAGATATTATATCATTGAAAATTAAGAGGTGGCGGTCTCCGCACCGGGCTGTGGAGCGCGAGGTTGCTGGTTCGCGCCCCTGTCCCAACTCTTTCTCTTTGGGGCTGGGGAGACAGCTCAGTAGAAAAAGCACTTGCCTTGCAAGCACAAGTCCTGAGTTCAATCCCCGGTACCACAAAAAAAAAAAAAAAAAAAAGAAAATTAAGAGCCAGATAGCTCAATGGATTAAAGCGCCTGCCTAGGACAATGTTTGATCCCTAGTGTGCTGTGCTGGCCCCACCTCCAGAGTGTACTGATGTGGCCACTGAGACTGGGTATGGTGGTGCATGCCTATAATCCCAGTGCTTGGGAGGCTGAAAACAGGATCACTACGAGTCCGATCTGTATAATGAGACCCTATAGACCTTGTACTAAATACATAAAAAATTGGAGCTGTAACTGTGTCTTTAAAAATATTAAAGCTTTGTAAACTGATTCTTACGGGTGATTCTGCCTCCTGTGCTATTATCAAAAGTAGCCATCACTTGCTGTTTGGGCTGTCAGTAACCAGAACTTTCATGGGTGGGACTGCGCCCCCTAGTGTGTGGGAGCCATGGATGCCGGTCACAGAGCATCCCTTGAGGAAGGGGCTAAGGTGTTAGGGTAGCACCTTCCTGCTGGTCCGCCAGTCTGAGTGAGGAGACCCCAGTGGATGTGGACAAAGCCAGTTACAGACCCTTGCAAGTGGCCTCTTCCTGTGTTTCTTCTTTTGAGTATCTTCTAAAGCTAATGCTGCAAGAGGGGGAAAATAAGACAATCCGCGGATATCTCACTCTAGCTGGGAGTGCCTGGCCTTTGACCAGGTGGATGTCCCCTTCTCTGCAGCCAGGTAGGAGACTGCATTTCAGCAGCCTTTAGCCACTGAGCGGTTGCTCTGGTTCTGTCTTTCTCGCCTCTAGGGTTGGTAGAGTTTTTTAAAAAGAACTTAAGAATCTATAGCATTAAAAATTCTAAAAATGACTGCTCAGACCAAATTTATTTTTTATTTTTTATTTATTTTAATTTTTTTTTCTTTTTGGGAGAACCAGGGATTGAACTCAGATCCTTGCTCTTGCCAGGCAAGCGCTTATTCTACTGAGCCATCTCCCTGGCCTTAGACCAAATTTAAGAGGTAATCTCTGAGATGTGACTATTTTAAAAGGAGACATAAAAGGATTTATTAGGCAAGGATTTTTAAAAGTACGGACTCAAAGAAATGGAGAATGGGCCAGAGAGGGCGGCGCCGCAGTGCAGAGCTGGGCATGTGCTTCTTGGGCCGGAAATGTGTGGCGTTTATCATCTGTAGGAAGTTGTCCTTGCCCAGGTTTTCAGGAAAAAGGGTGACCCGCCCACAGAGATAATGGTCCTTGAGGAAAAGCAGGAGTTCCACCAGTGTTTTTTTTTTTTTTTTTTTTTTTTTTTTTTTTTTTTTTTTTGTGAGTGATTAAGATGTTTTGCTTAAAAACATTCTTTGAACTCTCTGTTCTTATCATGAGATCAAGTCTCTACCATTTACTTTATTGGCTAGGCTAATTTATAGATTTACAGTGTCTTTAAGGGATTTTGAGCATCTAGAAGAAAAGAATTGTAAAGAAACTCAGGAAATAGAGATATGGATGACGTTGGGTAACATTGTCTTGGTCTTCTTAAAAGTATAAATTTAAAAGCTGGGCATGGCGGTGCCACTCCTGTTATCCTAGGAGGCTGAGGCAGGAGGATGGCTGTGAGTTCAAGGCCAGCCTGGACTACATAGTAAGACCTTGTCTCAAATAACCAAAGCAAAGTACAAAACTTTAGTTACGGTGTTCCTGGTTTCATTTCTACCTGTATTTCTTCTATCCTGCTTCACCCACCACTCCCACCCATCCCCCCAAAAAAAGAATTTAGATCTCTTAATCTGTGTGGATGGTAGAGGGTCCTTTTGGTTTTTTTTTTGTTGTTGTTGTTTGTTTGTTTGTTTGTTTGTTTGTTGTTTTGCAGAACTGGAGATTGAACTCAGGCCCTTGCCCTTGCCAGGGAAGCGCTTATTCTGTTGAGCTATCTCCCCAACCCCTGAGGGTCCATTACTATAACTGCTTTAAGGGCCAGCCAGATAGCTCTATGGAGTAAAGCGCCTGCTTAGGCAGAACACAGCGGCCCCCGGCGCGCTGAAACAACAGAGTGGACTTTGTGGCGTGCGCCTGTAATCCCAGCACTTGGGAGGCTGAAAACAGGAGGATCACTACAATCACTATCTGTGTAATGATACCCTGTAGGCCCTGAACCAAATGCATGAAACAGATAAGTAAAGCCTCCATGCAACTGCTTTAGGCTGAAGAGGGACATTGATGCCACCTTGCTGGGGATCAGAAGTCTCACCCGCCTGATCCATGGGAGGTGAAGAAGATGGGCTTTGCTGTTGGATGCCCCAGAGCCTAGAAAAGCGGGCAAGGGCGCTCACAAGCCACTAGTATTTAAGTTTCGTGTTATAACCTTGTTAAGTAAGTGCAGGTTAAAGATTAGAGGTAGAATAATGATGAGAGTAGCTGAGAAAGTTATAGCAGTAAGACAGAATTAGGCAACATTTGGCATAAGCCTTTCATCTTCAGTATCTTAACTGCTACCGTGATAACCTTGGTTGTCAAAACATTCCACGCTCGAACTTGCCACTACTTGAACAGCAAAGTTAAAAAAATCTGCTTCAGCCAGGCATGACGCCCACCTGTCACCCCAGCGCTTGGGATGCTGAGGCAGGAGGAGCGAAAGGAGTTTAAGAGCAGCCTGGGCTACAAAATGAACTCAAGGCCAACCTGAGCTGCATAGCGAGACCCTGTCTCAAAAAGACCGAAATAATCATCACAACAATGATAGTATCATCTGCTGGGTGTTTGTAACAGCTCTATAGCAAAACTTGATGTGACTTGAAAAAACCTGTACGAAGGGGCCGGGGAGATGGCTCAGTGGAATGAGCGCTTGCCTGGCAAGTGCAAGGGCCTGAGTTCAATCCCTGGTTCCACAAAAAAAAAAAAGAAAAGAAAAAACCTGTACGAACCAAGAGTGAGTTTCACGCCTGCCTCATGTTGGGCACAAGGGGCAACATGAGATGAAGCACCGCTGTCCTGCAGGCAATTCATAACGCTTGTGTTGTTACTGCACTTGTCAGTGTGCTTTATTTTTTGCACTTAATTTGTGTAAAATTTCCTCGCCATGCTTCCGGAGTTAGTGGTATAACGGTCAAGGTAAGAGGAAAACTGAGGCCCGTGACAGTGAAAAAGAAATCACCGCACAATTTGTTTAAAGTCCTAGAAAAATGCATTTATAAATAAGTTTTTTGGACCAGGGAACCAGTTGTTTGGTTCGCCATTATTTATGGGAAAAATATTTCGGTTTTTAGATTTTTGGATGTTTGAGTATGAATTTGGAACAAATTTGAGTTTGGCAGTGAAGGTATGTCACTGTTGTTAAGAGGTGTTAACCCAAGTACAGTTGTCGGGGTTGAAGAGGGTAGACTTGCCCATGTTTTGGCAAAGAAATTGAGTATTCTTTTATTTTAATTATAATAGTAGAGAAGGAATACACTAAGATATCTATGTTTTTATTACCACTCAGCCATTAAAATTTTTTGCTGTCGGGGCTCGGCTTGGATCTGGCCCCTATTTTGTGGACTCGAAGGCCTTTCGTAGTGACCACATCCATATACTATGAACGTAGGAGTAACCTGGTGCCGCAAAGGTAGCAAAATTGAGTAGCTGGGGTATTTATATTGCCCGTCTGTTCTGATGGCACCTCTGTACGGGAAGCCAGATCCTTACCTGAGAAGTAAATGCCATGCAGTGAAACAACGTGGTGGCAGAGTACCGAGGGTGGCAGGAGTTCACGTCTTGGAAGGGCTGGGGAGTCGGAGTTGGGATCTGGAAGCTGTTTGATTTAAAGCCAGAAATCAATCTCCGTGCTTTGCGCAGGACATGATGGGCTTGATCTGCGATCATTCGAAGATGGAAGTTTATGTAACTTGCCAGTTTATAAAACCCTGGGAAGTTGGTGGCTTCTGCTGCTCCCCTTGGCTGTGGCTGTGTGGACAGCTGTGATTGCTGTGACACCCCCAGTTAGCAGAGTTGTCAGACTCTGTCTGATGGCTTAGAAATCTAGTAATCAATCCCTCTTCTGCCAGGCTTGTTCAAGGCCACTCCTTCCCTGTAGTTTTTCCTGACCTGCCCACCTTGTGCAGGTGCCTTTGCTGTGACCCACATGGCCTTCTCTCATGGCACCTGTTCTGGTTGATTGTACTTGCTTTTACAAACCTTTGGTTAGAGGCTGGGAGTGTAGCTCAGTAGTGGAGCCTGTGTTTAGTGTCTCTGAGGGTCTGGGTTATATTCCCATGAATGAATGAATGAATGAATGAATGAATGAATGAATGAATGAAAACTCTTACCTTGAGGAGTGGCACATCACAGTATTTGATTCCTAGCATGGTCCCTTGTGTCATGTGGGACTCTGGGACTGTTGCTCTTGCTTCTGGTACCCCCATTCTAACGGCCTGCTCCTGTTTCTGCAGAGATTGTGGATGGGAATGTGAAAATGACCCTGGGCATGATCTGGACCATCATCCTTCGCTTCGCCATCCAGGACATCTCTGTGGAAGGTGAGTTCTGCCTTGTTCCCTCCCTTCCCGAGGCTGCAGCTATCCCCTGGGCAGGGCGAGAAGAGCATAGGGCCATGCATGACGCTGGGTCACAGGCCCTGTCCTGTTCTTCTTGCCCACTTCCAGGCAGTGCCTTCTAGGCTGGTCCGCTTGGTGAAATAAGACCTGCTGTATCTGGGGTGCTGATCCCTACAGAGTTGGGCCACAACTTACGGGGCGCAGCAAAAGCTGTACTAAAAGGGAAGGGTTTAAAAAAAAAACACAAAACTTTTATTTGCATTTATTTAATGCTTGATTTATTCCTATGCCCTACGTTTTTGTTTCTTTAGTTTCTTTTTTTTTTTCTTTTTTTGGCGGAACTGGGGAATTGAACTCAGACCTTTGTGCTTGCCAGGGAAGCGCATATTCTACTGAGCTATCTCCCCGGCCTGTTTCTTCAGTTTCTTCTGGGCTGTCTTTTTCTTCTGTGCAGCTTCCTCCTCTGGTTTAGGAACAGTTTGTTCCTTTTCAGTAAGGATCGTCTCAGTATGGCAGGGCAGCTCATGGATGGGTTAGTACAGCAGCGCATCTTGGGCGCTGTGTTTACCTGAATATGTTCAATAACCAGAGAGTCTACATCTTGGCCCATAAGTTCAGCATTACTTGCTGTGTTCTTTAGCACACACAGCAAAAATTCAGTTTGCTTTTTAGGCCCCCGACCTTGTGTCCAGCCCCATTGCTGGGTCTGGGCACGTCTCCCAACACCACGGTAATGCTGGAATGGTGCACGTTGATTCTTGAGTGTGACATCCCTCAGATCCTTGGTGGCCTCTCGGATGTGCATACCCTTGGTGGCCTGGGCAGTTTCATGCGTGTTCTTAAAGTGAACGTGAAGATTTGAGCCTCTTGATTTCCGTGATTTTGTGGGGTTTTCTGGGTCAGGAGAGTAGCAGTCCATCTTTACAGGTCACTTCAGGCCCCTCATGGCTAGAGGGAAGTTTATACCTGTGCCCACATCAAGCAGGTAAGATTTCACGTAAGTGACCTACTGTGGCCTCCTGGGAGCTCCTCTCTTAGAAGGAGCAGGAACTGGCTCCAACTCTCCACTCTTCCTCCAGCGCCCTCTGGTGGCCCCATCGCAGCTTTGCCAGGGCTGCCCCAGTCTAGGGCTGAGACCCCTAACTTGATTTCACATTCCAGCTGTTTTTTGATTTTTTTTTTTTTTTTTTTTTTGCAGAACCAGGGGTTGAATTCAGACCCTTGCGCTTGCCAG
>NW_004524583.1:13120752-13124730 GCF_000260255.1 Octodon degus
CAACATTTTTACTCAGTGCATTTTCCCCCGAGTTGATTCTCTGGATATCAAACCCAGAGAATCCCACCTGGTAGGCAGCTGCTCCTTGATTGAGCAGAACGCTAGCCTCTAAAAAGAATTTCTTAATGGAGACAACATGGATTAAGCTGCTTTATTATGCAGACCTTGGTCTGACCCTATGTAACATAGCACTGTGGAGGTCTACGTTCCATTTGTAGATACTTGGTGTTAGGGTCTAGAGTGGTTGAAATTCAGCTCATAGTAATCAGTTGGGGTAGGTTCACCTTGCTGACAGTGGGTGTAAATCCATTTTTCAAATAGCTCTCTCTTCTTTCTCCTCCTCCTTTCCCCTTTCCCCCTCCCCCTTTCTGTTTTTTAAGGGAGGAAGAGTTTATTTGACTCAACAGTTTGTAGAGGTTTGGGTCCACAGTCACCTGGCTCAAGACAAGATGAAATGACAGAGGGGCATCACAGAGGAAAACGGTTCATGGCAAAGCAGGGCAAGCGAAGTAGCAGCAGCATCACATAGCCTTTTTTATTTTGGTATCTGTGTGTCTTTTTTGCCAGGGTCTTACTATACAGTTCAGGCTAGCCTTGAGCTCACTTTGTAAGCCAGGCTGGTCTTGAACTCCTTTTTTTTTTTTTTTTTTTTAGGGAAGGGTCTACAGGGTGTTCAGGCTCTTACTACTAGATTGGACTCGTAATGATCCACCTGTTTACAGCCTCCCAAGAGCTGGGATTATAAATGCGTACCACCACACCTAGTCTCAAAGCCCCTCGAACTCCTAATGCTCCTCCTGCCTCAGCCTCCTGAGTGCTAGGATCACAGGTGTGTGCCACCATGGCCAACTCAAATGACATCTTGATGCTTTTTATTCTTTTGGGTGGACTTCTTGTCAACATCAATTAGATCATCATTATATCTAATCTTGTGATATAGCAGAAACCTTAAGTAGAAGCATTAGCTTTGCCAATTCTCTTCATTAATTAACTAATTTTTTAAAAAAAATTAGTCAATTCTTAAATTGTTCCCTTGTGCCTAGGTTGTTGTAATCTTTCTAGGAACCCTTTTAATGTCATTTTGTGAGTTGGTCAACCACGAATCCATTTGCTTGTGTACTATAACCTGCATTTCACAGCTGTGAACACATGAGGGCAGTGTGGTTCTCAGCCTTTCCATCTCCCAGGGTCCTCTGGGACATCTGTCTTACCTTAGACTGAGCTGTGCAGTAAACAGAAGCACAGAATTTGTGTAGGACTCCTCATGCCATCTTCCCACTCTGAAGGCTGAATGATCCTTCGTGTGGCAGCTCTGGGTCATTTACCTTCTTAACTACACCATCTCCTTCCCACAGCAGCCACCTGACAAAAGTCGTGGAATTAGCTTGTATCACTGCCCCTTCTTTGAATAAGTGGGGAAATAACTCAGGATTGGCTTCTCTCTTTGGCAACAGTAGGATTGGAGTCTTGTGGTCACAGTCCCCTTGCTCCTTGGGGGCTCATACTGATTCCTGTGTCCTCCCCTTTCCCCACAGAGACCTCTGCCAAGGAAGGGCTGCTCCTGTGGTGTCAGAGGAAGACAGCGCCTTACAAAAATGTCAACATCCAGAACTTCCACATCAGGTGAGCACTGCGTGCTGGGCACCTCAGAAAGTGGGGCTGCCTCCCTCACTTCTGTCTCAGCTCTGGAACAGAGTTGGGGCTCATGGGCTAGAAGTGCCTTTTGAGAAGGAAGTGTTGCTGCCCCCTCCCCCATCTCTCCTCCTCCCTTGCAGTGTCTTGGACCCAGCCACTGGCAGGCACACCTTTGGTTGGGGTTTGTGCTACTAGGAAGATCCCCAAGGATGACCAGGGAGTCCAAGCCCAAGGAACCAGACTAGAAGCCTAGGGCCTTGGACCTTGGACCTTGGTGGGGGAAGAGGGACAAGGCAGTTTGTCTCCCCTGCTGGCCTCCTCCAAAGGGTTGCCCTGGTGCCTGGGGTCATGGCAGGAAGAATCTTTTAGATGAGCGAGGGTGGTGGTACAAACCTGTACTTCTGGTGCCCCCAGAGCCTGTGGCCAGAGGTTCACAAGTTCAAGCCCAATTTCTGGGCAGTTTAGCAACTTAGTGCAATCCTGTCTCAAAAAAGGGCTGGTCATATAGCTTAGTGGAAGGCCCTGTTTTCAATCCACAGTACTGAAACAACAACAAAGAAAGAAAATCCCTTTCCACCCTGTCTCTTCTTTTTTTTTTTTTTTTTTTTTTGGCGGAACCGGGGATTGAACTCACATCCTTGCGTTTGCCAGTCAAGCGCTTATCCTACTGAGCCATCTCCCTGGCCCACCCTGTCTCGTCTTAACTTGTGCTCTGAAGACTGGAGTTTTCCCCTCTAGCGTAAAGGAAGCTCCATGCGGTGCTGTGCGCTGGCCGGTGCCCTACGCCTCCTGTTCAGCCCACTGACCATCCTGTCCCGTGTCTCCTGCAGCTGGAAGGACGGCCTCGGCTTTTGTGCTTTGATCCACCGACACCGGCCCGAGCTCATTGACTATGGCAAGCTGCGGAAGGTAGGTGTGCTCGCCTCGCCTCAGGCCGCTGGCTCCTAGGACCACCTAGAATCACTGCCCTGGGATCCTCAGGGGGCGCTCATGAGCCTCATGGAGCCCCATTTAGTGAGCAGCACCCACCTTCCCTATTGGGCTTCCGGTGCACCCCTGCAGTCTACCAGTGAAGACACACAACAGGGCAGCAGGGTTGTCAGCGGCGTGTGGCCGCGCGGTGGCACAGCTCCCTTCCGTTCCTGGTGTCGCAAGGCACTGGTGCCACTGAGTGATTGTCAGTGTCCTGAGACACACTTTACCCCGCATCGCGTTGCCTGTTGCGCGGTCCCAGGCCACTGTCCTCTGAGGGCTGTGCTTCCTTCCTTTCCTGTTCTTTTGTGCTTTTGGCCTGCAGCTGCTGTGTTTAGGGCATTATGAGGAGGGCACCAGCCTTGGACTGCTTCTTGGGATCCAGGCTGGTTAAAGCATGCGGGCCCAGACTGTGCCCGCCACCTCTAGGCCAAGAGGCTGCCTGTCCTGAGTGTCTTGGGACAGCGCTTCCCAAGCCCTGTGCTGGGGAGGTCGAGCCCAGCCTGCCGTGGCCAACACAGCCGGCTGGAGGCAGGAAATCCCACAGGCAGCAGGCTTTTCATAGCTTTCGTCCTTCTCAGTGTCTGTCACTGCACATTTCGCCCCATTGGGTGATGGCTCTTGTTTTTCCTTCCTTTTAGCTCCATGCCGTGTAAACTCCAGCCCAAATCCCCTCACAGACCTGGGTCCAGAGCCCTGAGAACGCTTTCCAGAGCTTGCACAGGTTGCATGGGGGAGGGAGCCGAGCTGCTCCAACCCCGAGGCTCCGCTGCTGGCGCTGGGGCCCGCAGTTCCCAGAGCTGGGTGGTTGCACCAGGGTTCTGTGTGCTGCTGACTGCCACTGCGCCAGGCCCAGGACGATGGTGGGGAAACGACCTTCGCTGTTTGGCAGTGTTCATCATCTTGGCCACCGTCAGATACCTTTCCAGAAGGAATCCACCTGCTCTGCTTTGAGAAATTTCCTCCTGAAAATGTTGCAGATGGATGCGTTTTTCCCTGTGACCATGTAATTTATACTTGAGCAAACAGGGGAACTAAGTCCTGGGCTGGCAAAACTAGCTTGCTTAGGGCAGTCTGGGGAACCAGCAGGGGAATAGAAGGGTCTGTAGAGAGCTCACCTTCCTGAGCACCCCTGCCAATCAAGTATCTTTTAGAAAAAGAAAAACTTAAAACTATACATGATAGAAAATGTACCACTTGACTGTTTTAAGCGTGCATTTCATTGGTGTTACCTGTGTTCCCGCTGGCACGCAGCTGTCAGCACCGTCTGTCCTCAGAACTTTCTTTTTCTTTTGCAAGATTATAGCACTCGATGCACCAAGCCTTAACTCCACATCTCCCATACCCTCATTCCTGGCAACTTTCTGTCTG
>NW_004524583.1:13124855-13125994 GCF_000260255.1 Octodon degus
GGGGATTGAACCGCGGTCCCTGATGCTTTTGCTAAGCTTGTTCTAAGTAGGTGCTTTAGACCACTGAGCCATCTCTCCAGCCCTCTGTCTGATTTTTGACTACTGCGGGTACCCCCAAAAAAACAGAATCCCATAATGCCCACCCTGTGTTCCCAGGGCCAGCACGGCATGTAGTACCGGGTATTGAACCTGGGTCCTTGCGCTTGCCAGGCAGGCACTTAGGCTGCCAAGCTCTCTTCCCAGCCCTTGGTTCACTTTTTGAGGACCTGCCACACTGTTCTCCACGGCAGCCACATGGTCTCGCACTCCTGCCTGGGCTTACTCCTGAGATCATTCCTGTGCTCAAGAATCCCAGCTTCTCTGCTTCCTTGCCGTTCTTTGTTAGGTTTTCTGGAGAAGGTTCTAGAAACGAGAGTAGTTGAAAAGCAGTGGCTATTGGTCTGAGCCCTAAAGTGTCAGGAAATGAAAGAACCAAGAGGTTCCTTGTCCAACCCTTGAATACAGTGGAGGAAACTGGGTCCAGGTCGCTTAACCCACTGTTCTGCTGGCTGGTGGCTGGTGGAAGAGCTGAAACCAGGCAGTGACTCACTCTCAGCAGCATTATTTCTGAGCAGCTTTTTCCTACCCTGAAGCTAGAGCAGGCCAGTGTTCTTTGCTCCTTTTTCCTGATGATGAACCTAACGCTCAAAGGGGCAAGAGAATTTTATTGTTATTTGAGACAGGGTCGCACTATGTAGCCCCGGCCGGCCTTGAACTCACAGTGATCCTCCTGCCTCAGCCTCTGCTGGAGCGTTGGGATTTCAGGCAGGCATATATTGAATGCTCAGCCAGTGGTCTGTGGTGGGGAGGCCAGTGTTACCCACCTAGAGCTGCCTGCTGAGGCCGACAGGAAGTCTCTGTTCCTTACCCCCCCCCCTTTTTTTTTTTTTCTCTGTTTAGGTTTTTTTTGAGAAATAAATATGAATGAGACAGTTTCACAGCTGATTAATAGGACAGTTTTGATAATCAATACACTGTACATTGTGATATTCTTAGTGGTTATCCATAGTACAAGAAGCAGACAGGATATTCTGTCCAAATATTGTTAGTACACCTCTTTCTTCTCATTGAGTTAAGCAAAAGTAGCTGTAAATTTATCC
>NW_004524583.1:13126104-13154807 GCF_000260255.1 Octodon degus
ATTGACTTGAGCCTTTTACAGCTCATCATATTAATATGGCTTTACTTTATATACCTTGTTTTTATACTTTTCTGCTGGATGGTTAAGACCAAGATATAGCAAGACCTATATACCAAGAAATGTAACTTTTGTATCTGATAAGATCAGCCTCTGTCCCTTGCTCTTAACGATCATCCAGATTGGGGCGCCAGTGACTGTTCCTGGCTCTTTCACCACTTCCTGTTCATCTCCCTCCAGGATGATCCACTCACAAACCTGAACACAGCCTTCGATGTGGCAGAGAAGTACCTGGATATCCCCAAGATGCTGGATGCAGAAGGTAAAGAAAGGCATCGTACTTTTGGAGTTCCCAGCTCTGTCCCCTTGCCCCTGCCCCCAGCAACCATGAAGGGAAAGAGCCGCTTTTCTGGGTCTCATCTGCAGAGCCTGGGGGGTCACCTGCCAGTCAGGGATTCTGGGGCTCCCCATGGTTCGGAAGGAGAGAGGTGCTGCTAATGGATATCACACCTTTCTTTGGGCTGTTTTGGCATGGATAGCTTGCAGATGGCTGCCGCCTTTGTCTTGGGTTTAGGGTAGTGAGAGTGGAGATAGGGTAGAGTGTTGCCTTTCGTCTAACTCCTGCCTCCAGTTTGGGGTGAGAGGTCCTCTGGCTGGGAGGGTGGGCTGTGGGCTGTGGGCTGTGGGCTGGGTGTGGTGTTTACTCTGGGTGCCTTCTGAGTGTGACACTGGGTTTGCATCCTTTTTCTCCAGGCACCAGAGAACTGGCTTGGCCTTTGTTAGCAGTTCCCAGCTTGGACCCTCCTGCTCAGCAGATGCCAGCCAGGGGGGCGGCTCCCATGTGGAGAGCCTTTGCATGCTGGTCCCTGCTGGCCGGGCAGTCTGGGTGGGGATAAGTTCAGGGGTTGATACAAGAATTTCCTTGCCAGCCAGGCATGGTGGCACATGCCTGTAATCCCAACCCTGGGAGGCTAAGGCAGGAGGATCGTTGCAAGTGAAGACCAGCCTGGGCTGCAAAGTGAGCTCAAGGCAAGCCTGGACTGCATAGCCAGACCCTGACTTAAAAAGAATATCCTTGCCAAAAGTGTGGTCCTGGGCCAGAAACTCAGCTCTTTTTTTATTTTATTTTATTTATTTATTTGTGGGGGGGGGGCAGCTCAGCCCACCAGGGGGTGGGGCTGGCTGGCATGTGGTGCTGGGAGATTGAACTGCAGTCCTTGTGCTTTGCTAAACTTGTTCTAAGTAGGTGCTTTAGACCACTGAGCCATCTCACCAGCCCAGAAATTCAGCTCTTTCTGATGAAACCCAGCCTTATACCTGTCACCATGTGCAGCAGGTCCATTGAAGTCGACAGAGGTTCTCGGGGAAGGGAGTGTAGGAGCCCAAGGGCATCAAGGCTGGGCTCAGTCTAGGTCTTCCATCCTCACTTCTGCCCTGGCACCACAGCTGCCTGCCCACGAGCCCCTTAGGGCTTGCTGCTCAGGCACCATTTGCAATGTGCATGCTTTGTTAAGGCCCTGGGCTGGCTCCCTGCCCACAGCCATGCGCTCCTCCCCAGCAGTGGCATCTTAAATTTGAAAATGTCACCAGGAAGATTTTTAAACATGCACAAAAAGCAAAAAGAACTGAGAATGAACTTCATACACCCATTCTTTAGATGTAACCGTTATTGAGATTTTGTCGCTTCTTTTTGATTTGTTGAAATATATTAAACTGAGGGGCTGGGGAGATGGCTCAGTAGAATAAGCGCTTGCCTGGCAAGCTCAAGGGCCTGAGTTCAATCCCCGGTTACGCAAAAAAAAAAGAAAGAAATATATTAAACTGAATCTCAGCTGTTCCATGTCAACACTACCTACTTCAGGATACACACCTTCAAGTGACAGGTCTTTTTTAGACAATCACAAAAGAGCTTTCACACCTGGCACGTGGATATTAATTCCTTGAAGCATCTGTTGCCTGGTTCATAATCAGATTTTCCCAGCTATCTAAAAAATGTCTCTGAGAGGTGGTTTGTTAGAATCAGAGGCAGAAAGTCTAGCCCGGGCTGTGTGGTATTAAGAGCTTGTAGTTCTCTGATCTGCAGCCCTCCACTCCCCCACCTTCTGTGGTCCTGGGGGTTGAAGCCAGGATCTTCATGCTGAGCTACATCGCTGTCTTCTAAGTTTGAGACAAGGTCTCCCTGTGTCACTGTGTTGACCTGAGCTTGTAATCCTGGCTTCTGTTGAGCACATGGCAGAACCAGGCCTGCTGTCCTGTGGCCGATTCCTTACTCTCGGCTCATCCTGTCGCCCCTGCAGGGAGCCTTTCATTCTTCCTCCCATGTTCTTTTTTCTGCCTTTTTGAGACAGGATCTCACCATGTAGTTCAGGCTGGCCCGAAACTTCCTTTGTAGCGAAAGCTGGCCTGAAACTCGGAGCAGTCCCCTGCCTCAGCCAGTGCTGGGGTTACAGGCCTGCACCACCACACCAGACCCACATTCTTGCTGGCTGGCGCTGTCTCTGGCGTCTGTAGGGTGCTGAGTCTTTTCAAGTGGCATTGGGAGGTGTGCCCGTGCCCCCTGCTGGCTCTAACACTGTATTCTTCTGACAGACATCGTTGGAACTGCTCGGCCAGATGAGAAAGCCATCATGACTTACGTGTCCAGCTTCTATCACGCCTTCTCTGGAGCCCAGAAGGTACCTGGGGGCCCCTGCGCCCCCCATGTCCAGCACACCTTGTGCTGGACCCCACACTGTGCCTCCTGCCCCTGTGCCCACCCGCCTCTGCCTGGTAGTGGGCATCTAGTTGGCCCAGTCTCGTGGGTAGAGTTAGCCCTGGTTCTGGAGTGGTGTGTTGTTCTTGCTTGGCTCTTGCCCTACCCCATACCTCGTCTCTCTCTGTCCCTGTCTCTGTTTCTGTCTCTGTCTGTCTCTCTCTTTCCTTCTGCTTCTGTTACTGAGAACACTGTGCAAGAGCTCCCTCCCCCAGCACTGCCTCTTGGCAGAGGCAGGAAGAGCTGTGGGTGAGAACAGCCGTGTGGTCCTCACTCAGGGACAGCTGCAGCCCCTACAGGTCACCTCTCCCTTGACAGCAGCAGGAGGCTTTCCTGGAGGAGGCACTTCCGAGCAGCATCGCCTGTCTCCGTGGCCCCATCCTTTGCACAGGTGTCATAAATCCCGCCCTTTCTCCCCACTCAGGGAGCAGCTGATTTAAGTGTGTCCCTGGAGGCTGCTGTGCTCCATACAGGCATAACCCTTGGGGTGGGGAGAGAGGAGCAAGGTGGCCTGAGCACCTTTAGGTGTGCTGATCAAGGTTTGCAGAGACTGGCGTTCAGACGGGTGGGTTCTGCACCACACAAGCCCCATTCACTCCCAGACATGGGAGCTCGGAGCGTTTCTTGCACAAGCATAGCTTGGGGAGGAGAGACCCTACCGGAGACCCCATAGGCAGGACCCCAGTACGTGCAGGGTGGCCCTGACCACAGCCCTGACCCATGGGCCTGTCTCGTGCTCTGCATGGTGCTGAGTGATGTGTCTTGAAGCGCGTGGGGGGCACCTTGCCCCAGCCTCCCGCCTGTCTCCGTCTCTCCCTGTTGCCTCCTCTGCTGCCTGTGTCACACTCTCGCTGCCCACCACGGCCGTGCAGGTTTGCTCTGTGCTG
This sequence comes from Octodon degus, assembly GCF_000260255.1. NCBI lineage: Eukaryota > Metazoa > Chordata > Mammalia > Rodentia > Octodontidae > Octodon > Octodon degus. Next base: position 13,129,741 of record NW_004524583.1, read on the forward strand.
CGCTGCTACTTGCTCCTCTCAACCTCTTCTCCTTCTCTGTGCAGATGTGTAGGCACGCTAAGGCCGGATGGGACGGCCATGTGACCTAGTTTCAATTCCCTGCCACGCCTAAGGTGAGCTTTCCCTCCACCTCGCCCACTCTCCCTGCCGCCTCCGTCCTCCAGGGGCGCCCCATAGCCGGCCTGGGATGAGAGGAGGGGTCGAGGCCCTGCCTTGCGAGGGACAGGACGCTCTCTGAGCCCTGGCCAGGACACTTGAAGATGCCAGAGAACGTGGCCTCTGAGCCACAGCGCACCAGGCAGAATAGGCTCCAGGGATAAGAAGGAAGCGGCAGCCACTACCTCTTACCCCAAACCAGCACCACATACCTGTGTCCTACACACCACAGGTCTTGGCTGTGCCTTCTGGTGACCCCCTCCAGCAGCCAGGACCCCTCACTGTTTCCCTACTTCCTGCATGGGTAAGGCCATCTCCCCAAGTTCAGCCAGCAGCCAGGCCACAAGTATTCCTGCCTTGTCCCTTGTGGCCAGGCCTGCCGTGGGTAGCTATGCAGGTTGAATGTGTAAGAATGCCATGCATGTGTCGAGGATGGTGGAGACAGAATATGTATTACTAAAACCATACTGGAGGGGGCCAGGAAGATGGCTCAGTAGAGTAAGTGCTTCCCTGGCAAGTGCAAGGGCCTGAGTTCAATCCCTGGTTCCACCAATAAATGAATAATAAATAAATAAATAAATAAATAAATAAAATAAAATTATACTGGAGCCAGCAGGATAAATATCTCCTAACCAGATCAGCGTGACATTTCTGTTTTGCCTTGGGGAAGAGGCACCTTTAGAAAAAGCTGCAGAGCCACACCAGATGGGCCAGCAGCGGCCCTGCTCCTTGCTTGGGTGGGGACCCAGGACCCTCTCATCACTAGGGCAGAGCGGTCCCTCCCAGAGGCTCCTTCCCAGACGTCCCAGTTCCAGGAGCCCCTTCCAGCCCTAGGGTTGCTGTTTACAGCCCCCCCCCCCCCACTGGCCTCTGCTGCTCCCTCCTTCACTTTCCCCGACTCATCCCCCTCCAGGCTGTGAGTGGTGGCTCTCCCTGTCCCTGTCCTGGTTGGGTCCCAGCCCGATGACCATGCATCCCGCGTCCCTGGCAGCCTTGGCCCTGCTGTGGCCTTTCCCCACTCCGCCTTGCCTGCCCTTTCTTTCCCTCTTCCTTCCCTTCTCCATCAGGGCTCCATCCTGGGCTTCATGCCTCTTGGCGCTGGCCTTGCCCGTCTTGAAGCATCTCTATTTCCTGGCTGGTGATGGTGCTCAGAAGTGTGTGCTGGGTGCGTGTGGCATGTGCGTGGCACGTGTGGGTGGCAGCCTGCCCTCCCGCCTCCTCCGTGCCCTCTGCCCTCTTCCCTTTCACTCATTGCTGTTGCAACCATTTCACGCTTCTTCTGTCCACGTCTGAGGATGAGGTTGCTGTCTGGGGAGCTGGGGGGTCCCCTTGAATCCTGGGCGCCTCCACACACTGCTGAGGCATAGACTTGGAGTTCAGCAGGCAGGGGGAGGGGAGAAAGAGGAGGAGGGAGGGGTCCTCATGCCTTGAGTGCCCTGCCTGGCATGATGGGGAATCTGCCAGAGCCCATGCCCAGAGTCCTCCCTCCCTTCCACCATCTTTCCTTGGTTAAACCATGAGTGGTGGACTTAGGGGAAGGCTGGCATCCAAATGCTGTGCGGGTTTGTCGATTGGCTTTCCTTGCTGCATGAGAGCCCATTTCTAGGTGACAGGTTGGTTTGGATTATGAATCTACCTGCTGTCATCTGTCTCCTCTTCTCTGGGGATTTAGAGTGGGTGGAGAGTGTTGGGCTTTGAAAGTTCACGGTCTGCTGGGAAGTGTGTCTGGGGAGCACCCTCAAAGGCCCAAACCTGAGCGCATTGTGCAGTGCTGGCTGCGTTAGAGTAGATGGTGCTGTACTCGTCCTTTGCCAGCCCATCAGCCACTGGACCCAGGGCTGTGACCCTTCTAAGGAGAAGAACCCTGTTCCTGCCCTCAGAATCCATGGTCTCTCTGGGAAAGCCCAAGAAACAACAGGCAGCAAGTCCAGGCAGTGGCTGTTCTGCCTATGTCTGAGTGTGGACCAGGTGTGGCTACAGGGCCCTGAGGACTTTCCTTGAGCAGCACCACTTGAACTTGGGTGTCAGAGTGCAGTAGGGTCCCCTGGAAGGCTCAGCATGGCCTGAAGGGTAACCACACTGTACAGAAGCTTTGAGCTGGGAGGGATCAGAGCCCGAGAAGGACTGGTTAGCACTGCCTGGGCTGCTGCAGAAACCAAGGTGCAGTCAGAGAGAGGGACAGTATCACCCTGCCCAGCCTCCTGGGCCGGGTCCCATGGACCCGGGGCCTTGTCAGCAGGAACACCCAGCTTGGTGCAAGCTTGGAGCCTGGGGAGAGACTGACAGCAGCTGTGGGAAGAAGGAAATGGGCACTTCTGGCTAGGTTGGGAAATTGTTGACGGAAAATGTCACTGATGAGAGCCTCATGGCGTGCATGTGAATCTGGGGGTTGCAGTTTGTCCCTTGGCCATGTTTGGGTGCTTGGTGTCACCATAATTGATGAGGGTTCTTTGCTGTATCAGCTAATTTGGAGCTAATTACGAAGGTAGCAGCAAGGTACTCCAGGGATGAGTGTATAACTTTGAAAAATGACATTTTCATGGTTTGATAGAAACCAAACATACATAATTATGATGTGTCATGATACCAATGAACATAGGTCACACAGAAAAGTTGAGATACAAAGGGTTGGGTGGTGTACACAGCCAGCCAGCACCTCTCCAGCTTTCTACAGACTCTTCCCTTGACTTATGGCTGTGCTTAGATCCTGTTACCCATGTGTTCCACCTCCCTCAGGAGGGGCTGGACAGCCTGGCTCCTGTACGGGTCCAGAGTGACCCTTCTGCCCTCGCAAGAATAAACCCTTGTGGGGCTCATCCTGGTTTCCTCTAAGTCCCTTCCATTCCTGCCTTTCTTTCTGGTACGTCTTTCCTGCCCTGAATTGAGTCTCCCACCTGAGCCAAAACAAATAGTGAGACCTTGTCCCAGGTAAATAAGAGAGACAGAGAGACAGAGAGAGACAGAGAGAGAGAGAGAGAGAGAGAGAAGAGGGCCAGTGAGATAGCTTAGCGGTCCAAAGCGCCTACTTAGGCAAGTGTGTAGGGACAGCAGTTCATCCCCTGGGATGGGTTAGCTCTCATGTTCTGGACGTACCGGTCTTAAGTGCCCCACAGTGCAAGGGGTGTTTTGTAGCCTTGTGGATCAAAAGAAAACTGCCCCCAGCATCTTACTTTTGGCACTCCACAGGTTCTTCCTGAGCCAACCTCGTCTTATTTTTGGGCTGAGCTTGCTGGTGACTGAGCCCCTTTCACGAGGGACCACCAGAGAGCAAGCTTTACCCAGCTCCCCACAGCCCCTTTGGGTCCACAGTCTGCCAATGCATAGGACGAGGGTGGCCACCAGCAGGAGGGGGGAGGGAGAGAAGGAGGGGCTAAAGACTGACTCTGCCTGATTTTTTTGCTCTAAAAACAAAACCTGGATCCTGGAAAACTTCCAAGAAGTGGTTGCAGACAGACAAACCCTTTATAAAGGAAACGTCTAGGGCTGGGGAGATGGCTCAGTGGAATAAGCGCTTCCCTGGCAAGCTCAAGGGCCTGAGTTCAATCCCCAGTTACACACACACACACACACACAAAAAAAACCCAACAACAGTAATAATAAATAAGTAGTATAGTTCTTGGGTAAGAAAACGTCTGTTCTATGTGCCACCTTATTCCCAGAGGCAGCTGTGCGGCTTACACTGGCCGCTTCTCGGGGAGGCCCTCCTTACCTGAGGCTTCCCAGGAGGGCAGACTGTGACACGGGCTAAAGTAAAAGGGTGTGTTGTGGTGAAAAGCTCCCAGGAGGCCCATGCTAGAATCCCCCTTCCACCTGAGTTCAATCCCCGGTTACGCAAAAAAAAAAGGAGCCCCATGACCACGGCAGCTCTAGGCTCCAGGGCAGGTGAGGCTCCTGAGGCCCGCAGGACTCCACACTTCGGCAAACGTGGCTGCACCCAGCCACTGATCAGGTGAACTGAAGTTCACATTCAGTCTGGGGCCCCTGTGCCCAGGGTCTCAGGCTGTGTCCAGGACAGCTTAGTGAAGGTGGGCTTTGGCCATCAGAGCTTATGGTGGCGGCGGCAGCAGCTGCCTCCCTGCCGTGAGTGCTATCCAGGTTCTGCTCTGCTTTTGGCCCTTTTGGTGGCCACCCCACCTTCTCACGTGTCTGCTGGAGGAGAACACAGAGGCTGCCCCTGGTCCCCTGCGCTTGCCGTCATTGGAAGTGGCCCTGGGCATTTGAGTTCTGGAAACTTTGCTGTCCCAGCCAGCTTCATGGAGACACCAGCTTGATTCCCATAACCCTGCAGTCTTTCTGCGTCCCATCTGTAAACAGACTCCTTCCTTCTTCAGAGCCTTTAGGGGTTCTCCATGGAACTCAAGAGTTCTCAGGAGAGATGACAGTCACCCAGAAGGTGTGTATGAGGTGGCTCAGGGCCTCTCCAGGATAGTTGAGTTGGGGGAGAGCAGGGCTGGTGTGGCATGTGGTGCAGGGGATCGAACTTCGGTCCCTGCGCGCTTGCCTAAGCAGGCTAAGCTTTACACTGCTAAGCTATCTCACTGGCGCTTGTGCTCGCTCTCTCTCTCTCTCTCTCTCTCTCTCTCTCTCTCTCTCTCTCTCTTTCATATATCTGTTTCTATCTCTATCTCTATCTGGGACAGGGTCTCACTATGCAGTTCAGGCTGGCCCTCAGCTCACTTTATAGTCCAGGATGGTCTTGATCTCAACGATCCTCCTGCCTCAGCTTCCTGAGTGCTCAGTTTACAAGTAAGTGTGTGCCAGCACACCCAGCAGCTCATTTTCTTAGAACTTTCCCCTGTTCCCACTTTCTCCTCATGGGGTCCCTGCCTGCTCTGGCACTGTGTCCTTAAGGTTAGTCTCCTGACTTTGCACTCAGGATTTTTGGGGGGATCTCATTCTGCCTGCTTCATGCCTCAGCACAGCTCCCCCAAGGCACGTGACCTGGTGGTGGGGGCCCCCTATGTGGGGGCTTCCTCCCCGGGCTCCTGGCTTTGAATTCTCACGTTGCTCACATCCTACTTGGAAACTTCTTCATGGAAAAACATTAGCATCACCTTAGCTGTTCCTTCCAGTTCTGAGCCATGTTTCTTGGAAAGTTTTTCCTTACTCTAGTCTCAGGGGTCTTGCTGAAGTTGAAAGGCATTTTGTCTTGCCCATTAGCCAGAAGTGGGGGTCCCGTCTCTCCTCCCCCCACACCAGGCACCCTTCATCATTGCAGGTCCCCCTTTCCTAGGGCCCTGCAGGACATATCTGTCTTTTTTGCTGGCAGGACTGGAATATGTACAGGGCCACAGCTGGACTTCAGGGTCACCTACAAGAATAGATTGAGGAACGCGGAGTCCTGATGGCTGCAGAGCACAGGGTTCCCTGGGGGCTCCCGGGCCTTTGTGTCTGATCACCTTTTGTCCCCTCTTTTTCCTCCCAAGTCTGAGGCCTGTCTCCATTCTCTGTTTGCCCAGCACTTGGTGCAGGCTGAAGTCTTCGCTTTTCCCAGTGGTGCCTGGGCCAGCTTTCTGGGCATCTGGCCCCTACCGAGTTGGTCCTTAAGGCTATCCCTTTGTGTACTGGAGGGTTTCTCTGAAGAATTGTGGCTCAAGAGCCTTGGGAAATTCTGCAGAGATCCTAAGAGCCCCCACTACGTGGGGGCTTCCTCCCCGGGCTCCTGGCTTTGAATTCTCACGTTGCCAAGATCCTGGCAAATCCAGCCTGAGGTCCTGAGCTTTAAGATCCTGCTGCTTCCACTTCAGGGTCCTGATGGATTTCAGGTCAGGCCACCTGTGTCTTTTTGCTCTCTCCCAAAACTGAACCCTTCATTTCAGCAGCTGCTGGATTAACTTCTTCCCAGCATGCATGCCAGGCCTGAAGCTCAGGCCCTTCTCTGGGGACCTGGGACAGTCATGAAGGCCTCTCTCCACACAGTGGCTTCATCTGGCCTATGAGACCTGGCCATGGGCTGGCAAAGAGGATGGTGGAAAACATAAGAGGAAGGTGGTTGCGAAGCTTCAGCAATTGCTGCAGGGTGGGAGGGGCTTCGTCAGCACACGTGCGCCCTGGTGTCCATGGATTGGGCTGGCTGGTTGTGACTCTCTGTGTCTCATTGCCAGGCAGAGACAGCAGCAAATCGCATCTGCAAGGTGTTGGCCGTGAACCAGGAGAATGAGCAGCTCATGGAAGACTACGAGAAGCTGGCCAGCGATGTGGGTACCCCGGTTCTCCTGACCTGATCCCTGCAAGGCCCTGCATACTGCCCTGAGAGAAAAGGGGCCCCCATAATTTGTACTGCAGATCATCCCGGGGCGAGGTGTAGTCTGTGAGCCCCGTAAGGTTACCCTCAGGCAGTTAGCCTAGCTCTGGCCCTCTTGGAAAGTAGGGAGGTGGGTCAGAGGCTGCTCTCTGAGCTAAGGGAAGCCTCGGACATCCCTTCAGTCTGAGCACTTGGCTTTTTCATTTACCACGCGAGTGTTGAGCTGTGGAGGTCTTCCCAGCCTGGTGTGCTGCTGCTTCCACTTTGCTAAGTAGAACAGCTGGCATTTGGAGGGTCTGACCGGGAGCCATGGGTGCTGGTTCAGGTGAGCTGAGCACAGGTCCACTAGGGACAGGCTAGCATGGGCCTGATCTTGGCTGCAGTTGGGCTGAGGTTCTGCTTGCTTTTCTTTAAAAAAATTCATCCCTAAGCTGCTTGCCCAGGCCTCTTGGCAGATCTGTGCTCAGCATAGTGAAGCCAGTGCCTGGGCTTCTGTCCTTTCGAGCTGGGTCACTGTGGCACATCCTGGGAGCTGGCAGAGCCCTGTTGGCTGCATCCCTGGCACGGGGGTGGTGACTGGACTGAAGCCCCATGGCTGCCGCTTCCACTCCTCCACCCGCACCTCAGCTCATGGAGGACGGCCCAGGCTGTGCCTGCCCCTGCTCCCTCCCCAGAAGCCAGCTGCTTCTCTTTGGGGTCAGAGTCTCATATTCTAATATTGTAGAAGACCCAGGGCAAGGACCCTGAGGAGCAGCTGTTAAACTCTGCTGTGGCATAGATGAGGAAACCAAGGCTCACGCCATTCAGGACCTTGGTCCAGAGCCCAGACCTGTTGCCTGTTGGTTGCTTTCCTGACCAGGTGGGAGAGTGACACCCCTAGTATCAGGCTGTGTGAGGCCTGTGGCTCTCCAGGAAGCACCCTAGTGTGGTACAGGGGAGACCTGTGCCCCCACCCCTGGAGCATCAAGGAGGGAGGGAACCCAGCCCTCCCTTCCATCCCGCGCAGCATGCTCACCCTGCTGCCTCTGGCCTTCCCACTCCAGCTGTTGGAGTGGATCCGACGCACCATCCCGTGGCTGGAGAACCGGGCACCCGAGAACACCATGCATGCCATGCAGCAGAAGCTGGAGGACTTCCGAGATTACAGGCGCCTGCACAAGCCGCCCAAGGTGCAAGAGAAGTGCCAGCTGGAGATCAACTTCAACACACTGCAGACCAAGCTGCGACTCAGCAACCGGCCCGCCTTCATGCCCTCTGAGGGCAGGATGGTCTCGGTGAGCACCGGGGAGCCCCAGGGAGGGAGCCCCAGCCAGGCCTGGGTTGCGGCGGGGTGTCTTTCTGTCTGCGTGCACGGCCCCAGAAGTCATTGCTCCTTTCAGATTAGTGCTCAGGCTCTCGCCCAGACGCAGTGGGGCACCCCCTTTCTCCCCTGGCTGTTGTGGGTCAGTCCTGTCTTAGGCTCCTGAGTATCTACCCTGGACTTCCCCTGCACACAGAGAAGCAAGTTTCAAAGTTGGTTTTTATTTATTTATTTATTTAGTGTGTGTGTGTGTGTGTGTGTGTGTGTGTGTGGCCAGCTCAGCCCACCAGGGGGCAGGCTGGCTGGCATGTGGTGCTGGGGGATTGAACTGCAGTCCCTATGCTTTGCTAAGCTTGTTCTAAGTAGGTGCTTTAGACCTCTGAGCCATCTCACCAGCCCCTCAAAGTTGGTTTTTACTTTTGTGGACTCCTAAGTACTTTTTAAAAAGCATAGGTACCTTTATTACCTTAAATGATAGTTGTTTTTTTTTGGTAGGGTAGTTCAGAGTTACAGATAAATACAATACAGAAAATAGGATTTATTTGTAATTGTACTATTCAGGGGCCGGCAAATTGCTCAGCAGACTAAAGCACCTGCTTAAGCAAGCAGAAGGACTATGGTTCAATCCCCTTCGCCACATGCTGCGCCAGCCCCGCCCCCACAGCAGACTGAGCTGGCCTGAGTACGGGAGTTAACATGCCTGTTAATCCCAGCACTGGGGAGGCTGAAAGCAGGATCACTCTGAGTCTGAGCTGCGAGTCTAAGCTGCATAGTGAAACTCTGCAACAACCAAATACATTATATTATGTTACATAAATAAATGAATAAATACTATAATTATACTACTCAGTGTCAGTGTCTTAGGAAAAAACTTAAAAAGATACTTTTGTCTTTATCTGTTGGGGCATCTTAAGCATGTTTTATGTAATAAGCTACTTTAAAAAAATCAAAACAACAAATGGCCAGCCAGATAGCTTAGTGGACTAAAGCACCTGCTTAGGCATGTAATCCTATAATCACAGCACTTGGGAGGCTGAAAACAGGAGGTTCACTATGAGTCACATCTGTGTAGTGAGACCCTGTACTAAATACATTAAGCAAACAAACATGTCACCCATTGTGACCTGCTTTTTATATTATTCATCCCCTTTACCCTGTCCTCAGGATTTAAGGAAAATGTAAAAGGCCAGAGAAACATGGCAGGAAACGTAATTGCTGCACTGTGGCAAAACCCTTTGCCCTGGGGCTGGAGAGATGGCTCAGTGGTCTAAAGCACCTACTTAGAACAAGCTTCGCAAAGCATCAGGGACCGCGGTTCAATCCCCCAGCACCACATGCCAGCCAGTCGCGCCCCCTGGTGGGCTGAGCTGGCCACACACACACACCACACTCTCTCTCTCTCTCTCTCTCTCTCTCTCTCTCTCTCATAAATAAAATAAAATAAAATAAAATAAAACCCTTTGCCCTGTGAAATGAAGCCTAATGGGAATAGTCAGGCATCTCTGTCAGTACTGGAAGGGGACAGGCAGCTGGAGACCGTAGTAGGAAGAGGCAGGATTAGGGACTCCTGAGGGGAGAGAGGGCCTCCCGTGGGGGCACGGACTTGGGGAGCTGCAGTCCTTTCAGGTTCCAAGCCGGTGGCTTTCAGGTGGCTAGAGAGTCCCCTGGGGAAATTGGAAAAGCTTCTACTTAGAGAGTGGCTATGGCCTTGGATATGGGGAGGGAGGATGGTGAGCAGGCCCGTTTGGCTGGATTGTGCTCACTGGGTAGCTTTGAGCCAGTGTCTAGGGGTGGTCCTGTCTGAAGCCCTGTGGCTTTGCGCTGGCCCTGTCCTCTCCTGCTCTTCCCAGAGGCCTGACGGTGTGGGGGGCATCACACCAGCTTCATTCCTGCTTGCACAGTCATGGCTGCTGTGGTTGTATGAATGGCCTCCAGGCCTCTGTGGTTGATGAGAGGAAGCCTGGGCAGGCAGAGAGGTCTTGGGCTGCTGCCCCAGGACTCCGTGATGCCTCCTACCCGGTAGTACATGTGGACCCAGACCCCATTTCCCGCCAGGAGCCCGGGGATATGCCAGTAGTGCTGTGTGGGGTTCCAGGGGCTGCAGGACCTGGGCCCAAGCCAGGCCCCTTCTAACCTTGCACTTTCCATCCCTCCTCCTTCCAGGACATCAACAACGCCTGGGGCTGCCTGGAGCAGGCAGAGAAGGGCTACGAGGAGTGGCTGCTGAATGAGATCCGGAGGCTGGAGCGGCTGGACCACCTGGCGGAGAAGTTCCGGCAGAAGGCCTCCATCCACGAGGCCTGGACGGATGGTGAGGCCAGCTCCACCCCCAGGGGCCCATGGGCTGTTACCATTGAAAGCACTCAAAGCTTCACCATCCCTGGTGTGGACCAAGGGTCACCTGTCTCTCTGTCACGCACACCCCCTCACCAGCCTCCAGGAAGGACCTGAGGGACACCGACTGCTGACACAACCCCTGGAAGCAGTTGCTGGCTGGCTCCACACCCGGTGATTTAATAAACACACTCTAACCTAAGTGTTGCACTTTTTGAGGCTAAGGAATGAACCCTAAGGTTGGAGCAGTACTGTGCCTGGGGACATCGGCAGTGAGACAGTGCCATTGTGCCAACCAGGGGCCTTAGTGTCCCACAGCAGGGTGGGAGTGATGCCATGGGGGGTGCCATCGGCAGAATGGCCCTCGCCATGGTGGCCTCTGTATTTGTGCATCTACCCAACGTGGATCGAACAGTAAAAGCAGTAAGGGGTTAGCTCTGTACTGAGCATGTAAAGGTTATTTTCCTCTCACCGTACTGCAGAATGGCTGTTGACACACCATTGCGTTTATGTTGTGTTAGGTGGCACAAGCAATCTAGGGATGGTGTAAAAGTATCCAGGAGGTTGTGCCTGGGTCCCATGCAAGTGCAGTGCTGTTTTATATGAAGGATATCAGCACCCGTAAATTTAGGTACCTCAGGGGTGCAGGAGCTAGTGTTATTAAATTGGGCTTTGATAAGTTGCTTGATCTGATCTTGAACTCCTGGGCTTGTGGGATCCTGTCACCTTAGCCTCCAGGGTAGCTGGGACTGCAGCTGGGTTGTCCCTGCCGTGGCTGACCTCTAGAGCTAATCCACAGGAGGAAGAACACAACATCGGGAGTAAATAAGTAGGTTTAGGCCTCATTTTTCCCCTTACACTTGTTACTTTAGTGTTCTTTACATTGTTATTTTCTTAAAGAAAAGAGACTAGAGGGAAAGAAATGCCCTACTGGGGGGGTCCTCATCTCGCACACACCCCACTCCCACTCCACAGGTCAGCCTTTACTGAGGCATCCTGACAGTGCACTGGCGAGTGCACAAGGCTGGCCCAGCCCCTGCCCTGTGGGTCCCCCCTCCCCCCCAACGGGCTGGCAGCGGGTCTCCCAGGACCTATGTGTGGGGGTCATTTTGCTGCTCTCTTCCTGTGGAGACAAATCCGAGTAGTAGTTCTGGCTCAGCTGCACTGAGAGGGCAGTGCCCCCAGTGGTCAGAGGAAGCACTGGCCACCGGTGGGTTTAGGGCTTAGCGCTCTGCTGTGCTGACTGCGCTGAAAGTGGTTAGGAGGGTACAGGGCTGTCAGTGACAGTGACAGTCACTGCAGAAACTGAAGGTGGGGGCCTCTGAGCTGCCTGCTTTGCCTTTCTCCTGGTTGTACGAGGCAGAGATGGCTGTGCTGTATCTCTCACTTTTTCAAGTGTTTGACTCTGTAGCCCTCGCTTTCCTGCACAGCCTGCCTAGGTGGCCACTGTTAGGTGTCCCAGGGGTGCTACTGAGTGCAGAGACTTGTTTCCCAGCTGCTCCCCATGGTGGGACATTCTGCCTGCCCAGCTGCTTTCTCACCCTGGATTGCTGTGCGGAGGCTGCCTCCAGGTGAAGAACCCCCAACTCAGACTCTTGGGGCTTGGAGAGTTGGGTGGCTGGAGCTGAGGGTGCAACTCATCTCCCTGACTCCTGCTCAGCTGTGAGCCCTCTGTCTGAACGCAGGCAAAGAGGCCATGCTGCGGCAGAAGGACTATGAGACGGCCACCCTGTCGGAGATCAAGGCCCTGCTCAAGAAGCACGAAGCCTTCGAGAGTGACCTGGCTGCCCACCAGGACCGCGTGGAGCAGATTGCGGCCATTGCACAGGAGCTCAAGTAGGCCCACCTCTTGGCAGCCTGCCCTTGGGTGTCCTGTGCAGGGCTGGGACTGGGCTTTGGCAGCTTTGGTGGGGTTGGGGTGGCCACAGGAAGCAGGGACAGCATAAGATGGTGGCAGGTAGGGAGTTGATCCAGAGGGCATGAGCTGCCTGTTCCTCCTGGTGGGGACAGAGCCAGGCATTTCATGTTAGGGGGCTTCAGCCATCACCTGTGACTACTGTAGGGCCAGAGGAAGACCAGGCCTTGGTTCTGGGCCCTGGGCTTTCTCCTTGTGTCACTTGGCCCCAGGGTCAAGGCTGGTATCAGCCCTGTCTTTGCTGAGGTCCACTGGGGAGGAGGACTGGCCTTCGTTGGTCTCCTGAAAGCCGAGGGATCACAGTAGCGAGAGAGCCAGTAGGGCTGCTCTAGACGGGGCTGCTCAAGGGAAACAGAGCGCAGGCCCCACACAGCCAGCGTCACCTGGCGTCCTCTTTTGCCTCCACAGTGAGCTGGACTACTACGACTCACCCAGTGTCAATGCCCGTTGCCAAAAGATCTGTGACCAGTGGGACAATCTGGGGGCCCTAACTCAGAAGCGGAGGGAAGCTCTAGAGGTGAGGGCCCCAGTGGATGGGCAAAGGCAGCAGCTCTGTATGGCCCTTCCTGCTTCATGGTTCTCTTTGCTTTGAGACTCCGTGGAGCCAGGTGTAGTGGCGCAGGTCTGCAAGACCGGGGCTGTAGGGCAGTGTGGAGGGCCCGGTTCCATCCTCAGTAGTGAGAGTAAAAAATACTAAGTCCGTGGGTTCCCTGAACCGTTTTTGGCATGGCAGACTGACTTTGGCAAGGAGTCACTTGCCTCTGGAGATGCCTACCCCTCCTCACCCTCCTAGTTTAGGGCGTTTAACACCCCTCGTTGGTTGTGTGACAGCTTTTATTATTCAGCAAACCATTCTGTGGGGGCCAGGTCAGGTGCCTCAGTGAGGACCAGAGTCCCTGGGGCGGGATATCCTCCCTGGTGCAGTTCAGCGCTGCTAGACCGGGCTCACCGTGTGGGTCTTGATGGGGTGCAGTGCTCTGGAGGGCATAGCACTGAACCCCCCACCTGAGCCTGTTTGGCACTGCCAGCGGACAGAGAAGCTGCTGGAGACCATTGACCAGCTATACCTGGAGTACGCCAAGCGGGCTGCGCCCTTCAACAACTGGATGGAGGGGGCCATGGAGGACCTGCAGGACACCTTCATCGTGCACACCATTGAGGAGATCCAGGTGTGCTTTGCCCTTCCCTGAGCTGCTCGTTTGCCAAGGCATGCCTCCCTAAGGCACATCTCCCAAGGTCATCGCCCCCTAAGGCACACCTCCCCAAGGCACCATCTCCCTTGGGGCAGATGGAGGGAAGCACATCCCAAAAGGTCCATAGATTTGAGAAATTGACATTTTATTTATGCACATAGTACAACATCCAAAGAATAAAAGGGGGGCCAGGGAGATAGCTCAGTAGAATAAGCACTTGCCTGGCAAGTGCAAGGGCTTGAGTTCAATCCCTGGTTCTGCAAAAAAAAAAAAAACCCAAAAAATAAAAGTGGTATAGGAATAAGATTATTCTACCTCTGCACCCTCCATCTCTGCATACACAGGCAAATATATTTATTTACATCCTTTTCTGTGTGCTTTTTTTTGGGGGGGGGGGAACCAGGGATAGAACTCAGATCCTTGCGTTTGCCAGTCAAGCGCTTATCCTACTGAGCCATCTCCCTGGCCCTCTCTGTGTGCCTTTTTAAAAGATACACAAGTAGCTTTTATTCTATACTATGCTTTTCTTCTGTCACTTTGACTTTTAACATAATACTTACCTTGAAGCACGTATCGGTTAACATCTTCCTGGGGCTGGGGAAGATAGCTCAGTAGAATAAGTGCTTTCTGGCAAGCACAAGGGCCTGAGTTCAATCCCCAGTTCCGCCCCCCCCCCCCAAAAAAAAAATCTACCTTGACCTGTATGTAACTACAGGATATTAAATTCCAAATACCCTGGTCACCTTTGGGGCAGGTCACCCAGGGAGGAGGTCTGGGGATCTGACAATGAGATGCTGAACGATGGTTGCTGGGGCCTCACCTCTCCCAAGGAGGCAGCCAGTGGTTTGGGGGCTCTGGCCTCACCTTCCTGGCTATTGCCCATGAGGCCTGATTAGGTGGCTGCAGGCCTTCCAGCCCGTCCCTCCCACCGCTCACTGTGTCCAAGAGGAACGCTGTGTCAATTCTGATTCTTCAACCTCCTGTCCACCCAGGGCTTGACCACGGCCCACGAGCAGTTCAAGGCCACCCTTCCCGATGCGGACAAGGAGCGCCTGGCCATCTTGGGCATACACAATGAGGTGTCCAAGATTGTCCAGACCTACCACGTCAACATGGCAGGAACCAACCCCTACACAACCATTACGCCTCAGGAGATCAATGGCAAATGGGACCACGTGAGTAGGAGGACTTGGCCTGAGGGCGCCGCCTGAGCCTTGGCACATTTCTTGAGGTTTCCCAAGGGCGGAGGTCTTTGTCTTCTCATCGATTTCATTTGTTTTTGCCTCATAGTAAACACTCTGTGGTTGTCTAGGCAGGGAGTGAATTTCTGGAACAGGTTGACATCTTCATTCCTGATCTGTTCTCATAGGCTTTGTCTTCCCTAGGCCTCCTCATCTGGATTATGGGTGGGGCATGTTGCCAGCCCATCCCCAGAGCCTGTGCTTGTTCCCACCCCAGGTGCGGCAGCTGGTGCCACGGAGGGACCAGGCTCTGACGGAGGAGCATGCCCGCCAGCAGCACAACGAGAGGCTACGCAAGCAGTTCGCGACCCAGGCCAACGTCATTGGGCCCTGGATCCAGACCAAGATGGAGGTGAGTTCTGTGGTGGGAAGCAGACTGGGGTCTTCCCACCCCCATCCCTGCCAACCAGCTTGCTGGTAACCTGGGCAGAACCCAGGGAGAACTAAGGTCTGAACTCACAGTTGTTGGGGGTGTGGAGCCGGTGGGGGAAGGTGGATGACTGGATCCCAGTGTCTAATTTGGGAAGCAAGATTGACACAAGGACCTGCTAAGTATGTGACAGTCCCCCAGGAAACAGCACCTGAATACCCCTGCCAGCTTTATCCCCTTCCCGGAGCTTGGTCAGGCGTACCTAATGCTCTCTGCTGAGTGGTGTGGATGAGACTGGGGGAAAAAAGCCAATCGGGGAGGGTCACAGCTTGTTGCAGGAGAGAGTGGACGAATTCATGCGCCTGGTGTGTGCACCCCACCTCTTCCCGGGCATGCTGTGCTTAGTAAATGCTCAGGAAGTGCGGGTGGCACTGGACTGAGAGATGGAAAGTGTTTTCACAAACAAGGTCTGCTTGTGTGGGTGGGTGGCAGGCAGAAGTCTTTGGGCATCAGGTCTGGCCCCTGGGAAGGGTGCAGGAGGCCACAGCAGGCACAAGGGCAGGACCAAGAATGTGTTGGCTGAGGAGGTAGCCAGGTGTGCTGAGTCAGTGGGGTCCTAGCTCAGTGGACCCAAGGAGGTCCCTAAGATGGGTAGTGACCAGGAACAAGGGCTAGGAAGAGCAAAGGAGGGGACGTCAGGTGTGCAGTTGACCTTGAATGCCCTTTCTGAGGCTGACAGGTACTTGAGATGGGAGTGGTTTTGTCCTACAGTATGGAGCACACACTCTGCATGCCAAGGAGCCCCCAGTCCAGATGTGTTGGGGCAGGGCTAGGAATTTACAATCATCCAGGGCCCTAACTAATGACCTTGGTGGCCAGGTCCCACCCTGTGGGTGCAGAGCAGGGTGATCTGACCAAGCACTTCCTTCTGCATGAGCAGGAGATCGGGAGGATCTCCATCGAGATGCACGGGACCCTGGAGGACCAGCTGTCGCACCTGCGGCAGTATGAGAAGAGCATTGTGAACTACAAGCCAAAGATCGACCAGCTGGAGGGTGACCACCAGCTTATCCAGGAGGCGCTCATCTTTGACAACAAACACACCAACTACACCATGGAGGTCGGTGGGCCCAGCAGAGCCTGTGTCTTCTCCTATCTTTTGCCTGGCTGGGCTGGGCTGGGCTGGCCTGGGAGTGGGGTGGGGGGGTTGTCCATCTTCCAGGGAGTCTGGTTATAGTAGAAAGGTAAATACTCACTTGACCCCCATGAAGCTGAGGTTTTGATCTGGAGGCCATTTGAGTGCCCTAGGGAACTTGCTGAGAATGCGCACCTGTGGGCTTGACCTCCAGACTTCAGGTCACTGGTCCTGGAGAGGGGCTTAAGAATCTCCGTTTTGATAGCCCCCTGAGCTGCTAGACCCCAGGTGTGGGCACCTGCTTCCCACAGGACTGCAGCCACATGTGGCACTTTTTTTTTTTTTGGCGGAACGGGGGATTAAACTCAGATCCTTGGGTTTGCCAATCAAGTGCTTATCCTGAGTCATCTTCCCAGCTCATGTGTGGCTTAATGATGGGATATGTTCTGAGAAACACGCCTCTTGGCACACTCCTACCTGTGGGCACATCATAGCCTGTGATCACACAAACTGAGATGGCTATAGCATCACTATGGGGTCAGTGTGACCGCTGTCATGTAGGTGGCATGTCACTGACACATTGTGTGGCAGTTTACTTGTTCTGACTATAAAAGCATGTATGTGGATCTGTGAACATTCATGTGTGGTTGTGGCTGTCCTTAAATCTTTGGCGTCAGGAAATCTGTTCTTCTAACCAACCCCCATTGGCAAGTCCTGGTCCCACTGCTGGCCTAGGAAGAGACCACTTCCTGTGTCCTTCATGCTCCAGGGCCCTGCAGCCTGGTGGTTTCCTTGGCCTGGTTCTCTGTGCTATGGGGATCCTGTGACTGCAGATAGAAAGCTATCTGGGTTAACAGTCCAGAGGAGGAAGGAGCTGGGAAGCCTAGAGCCCAGGCCGGGGCCCCCTTGCTGACAGACCCCTTTCTGCCCCCAGCACATCCGTGTGGGCTGGGAGCAGCTCCTCACCACCATCGCCAGGACCATCAACGAGGTGGAGAACCAGATCCTGACCCGGGATGCCAAGGGCATCAGCCAGGAGCAGATGAACGAGTTCCGGGCCTCCTTCAACCACTTTGACCGGGTGAGAGTGTACCCCTTGCTCCCTGAGAGGGGCCCAGCCCCCACCCCAGGGCCCTGGAGGGCACTGCCCAGGCCATAGGCCACCATGCCAGGCAGGTTCCCAGGCCATGAGGAGGAAGGAGAGGAACCACTGTCAACCTGCCCTGGCTCAGTGAGCCACGTGGAGCTGGCCTTGGAAAGCCACCGTGCTGCCCTGTAAACTTCTTCGCTTTCCAGGACAAAGTGCTTGTGTTGGGGGTCAGGTGGGAGGGGTGCCGTTACCTACCCTTGGCCCTTGCTCTGAGGAGTCAGTCAGCCTTTGGCAGTGAGGCTACCTGGGTCTCAAGACAAGACTCCTGCCCCTGCAATGGGGAATAGCATCTCCTTCCTGCCCTGTCCAGCAGCCTAAGACCTGGGTTCTCAGCTCAGCTTGGGACAGCCCAGGTTTTCAATGGGCTCTTGGTGCCCTGGGGCCGAGGCAGCCGTGGGATCAGGGAGCATGGGGTCAGGGGCTGCCCACCACCCACCCACCCGCCTGCTTCACTGCCCTCCAGGCACCTGGGTGGGCAGAGCCCTCGGGGACAGTGGGGTTGCCCGGGGCACTTCTGGGGGAGCTTGTCACCCTGCGGCTCATCGTGCTCCCCTCCAGCCTGCTTCCCAGAGCAGGGCTGCGTGTGCCAGAGCAGGGCGCCCTCTGGAACCTCGTCCATGTGTCTAACTGTGTGCACTTTTATTTCCCCCCTCCTGCCCTCCCCCTCCATCCGCATGCGTGTGTCCCCGTGTTTCCCCACACATGCCACTCTCTTCCGGGCATGGCCCACCCCACCCCTCACGACCTTCACCTCCCTGGCACCGCATGGCTCGCTGCCTGGCGCACCGCGGCCCCAGGATCACTCCGGCACGCTGGGTCCCGAGGAGTTCAAAGCCTGCCTCATCAGCTTGGGTTATGATATTGGCAACGACCCCCAGGTACTGGCCTCCTGCATGGAGCACGCTCAGGGGTGACCTCTGGGGCGAGAAATAACACGTTTCTTCTTTTTGTCTTCTCTCTCTGTCCGGACCTCTCCGTCCCTCTTCTGTGGGCCTCGGGGCTCATCCTCCTGCTGTCCCTGCCTACCCGTGTCGGGCTCCTCCTTCGCCTCCAACCTCTGACCTCGGTGTCTCTGGGAACCTGCTGGGTGCCCGTCTTCCTCTCTTCTCATCGCTCCTCATCCTGTGGACGGACTTTTGCATCTCCCCGCTGTCTGACTTTTCTGTGGACATTTCCCCTGGACATTCCTGCTATTTTCCACTTTCCTTCCTGACCCTCAAACCACGAACCTCACCCTCCCCTTGGGCCACCTGTGCCCTGTCTTCCTGGCCCTGGGCCGGCCCTTCTTCCCGCCTGTCCTTCCTTCCTCTCTTGGTACCAATGCCCCACAGAAGAAGACAGGCATGATGGACACGGATGATTTCCGGGCCTGCCTTATCTCCATGGGTTACAACATGGTAATGTAAACCTCACCCTCTGTCGCCAGGCCTTGGCCAAGAGGCAGCCGGCTCACTGTCTGGAGAGGCCAAGTCCTCACAACTTTTGCCTGAGGCCCTGGTGAGGCTTGCCCTCCCTGGACATACCTCCAGCCCCAGGCCTGGGGGAGGACAGCACCTGAAAGCTGAGCGCAGCCGCTGGGCTGTATGAGACTGGGAGGCCCGACTCATCTCCCCAGGCCTCGTGCGCAGGCTCACCTGATGTTCACTGTGGAAACTGCCACTGCCACAGTAGACTGCACCCAGATGAGCAGGAAGGCTTAACTGTTGGGACAGTCCATGTCTGGGCTTGTCTCTGCTTTTTCTCCCAAGAGGGCTGGAGCCTTAGATTCTGCCTCTGCTCTGATCTTGGCTCCAGCCACAACTGCCATAACCCTAGTATGTCCTCATCCAGGTTTCTGAGCAGAACAAGTATTTAGCTGGACAGTCAGGTGGCTCCTAGCTGTGACTCAAAATGTGCTGCCCTCAGGCCACCTGTAGTAGGCAAGGGCTGGACTAGAAGCAGTGGAATCAAGAATCTGTCCCCACTCTGCCATTGCCAGTTTGTGGCCTCACACAAAGTAAGGGGAACCTATGGGACAGAAGGACAGCTTTTAAGGATTAAATGGAAGAACCTATTGTGTGTGTGTCCAGCACGTAGAAAACAGGTGGGGAAGAACAGATGCTCGAGAAAAATTGCCTGAGTTTGGGTCTCAGCTCTGCTTCCTGGCTGTGTGGCCTTGGGCCAGCCACCGGAGATTTTTCCTCTGTACAATGGAAATAGTAAGGTTTGATAGTTGTGGTGAGGACCAAATGAATTAAAATACACAAGGCATTTGGAACAGTAGTGGCACAGAGTACAGGCTGTGTGGGAGTTAGCCATTGTTGATATTACTGCTATGATTCCAGCGTTACTGTGTTGTCCAAGGGGAACCCAGCCACCAGTGAGGGGTGAGAGTGCCAGGCTAGGTCTCCCCTGCTGAGTGCTAGGCCCCTGTGAGACCTTCCTGGCAACCCCCTGAGGTATGTTGGAGAGCCTTGGGCTGACAGGCTTGGGTTGGCTATTCCTCCAGGGAGAGGCCGAATTTGCCCGCATCATGAGCATTGTGGACCCCAACCGCCTGGGCGTGGTAACATTCCAGGCCTTCGTTGACTTCATGTCCCGAGAGACAGCTGACACAGATACGGCAGACCAGGTCATGGCTTCCTTCAAGATCCTGGCTGGGGACAAGGTGGGTACATGGCATGGCCCTGTGCCTGGGTGCTGGATGCTGGGTGGATTCCACCTGAAAGGACTGAGATGTGAGCCCCTCCCTAACTGTCTCTCCTCCTGGGGGTGTCTGGGGATATTTCTTCCTGTGCTTTTTCACACATTTCAGCAACACTAGAGACTCAGCGGCATTAGGACATGGTATTAGCCTGAGGGTTGCCTGTGGAGAGTATGGCCTATTAGTGAAAAAAAGCCTTCACCTGGGACGCTGTGATGGGACAGAGAGCAGCAGAGTGGGTTGGGGAGAGGACGGACAGTGAAGTTTACCTGGGTATCCCTGGAACTTCACTCTCACACCCTGTTGGACACATGGCTGCAGCGGAATGTAGTGGGGAGCAGAGGGGAAACGTATCTGTCATTTTTCTATTCCGAGCAGTGGCCTGCTTCTGACTAGTCTTCCGGGTACCTGGCATCCCCCACCTGGCAGTGGAAAAGTTGGGGTAGGGTGCGGAGGGAGAGGCTGTCTCTAGAGAGGCCAGAGGCCCAGCCCAAGTTGTGGCCGTCTGCAGTGGTCATGGTGGATGTCAGTGAGATCCATAATCATCCGTAGCCCGGGGACCCAGAGGAACCGGCTGGAGCCCGAATTCCTGTGATGTGGAAAAGACTGAAGGAGGAGAACCCAGGGAAACTCAGAGGGGGTACTTGTGAAACAGAGCAATCCTGAGGCCGTCCTGTCAGAGCTGAAAAAATTGAGCTTTGGTTTTGGTGTTTTTGGTACTGGGAATCAAACCCAGGACCTAGTGTTTGCCAGGCAGGCTCTGTGCCTGAGATACAGCCCCAGCTCAAAAGATTCAATTTTGAAAAGTGAAAGCCAGAAGGGAGTATAATTCCTGAAATGTGTATAAGATAGCAAAGGCTAAATCTACAAAGTCTGTAAAAGATTATTTAAATTCACAGATGACCCCCCCTAAGAGTCAGAATAGCTTGGAGCTTAGAGGATACTCGAAACCACCTAGTTAAAGCGGCTCATGTTGTAGAGGGGGGCCCGCTCTCCTGACTGAAATGACAATAGAACAGCCCTACTTATTCAGGGTTCCCAAGGGATTTGGAGGTAGAACATGGACCTGGGGGTGGGCTATGACATGGGTCAGGGTCCCTGGATCCTCAGAGTTCCAAAAGCGGCAGCTTCCAAACAGGCTTAGCACAGACAGGCTGGAGGTAGAGGGAGACGACCCAGGCTGAGAGGTGGTTAGCGCAGGACAAGGACCACGCTTGTCCATGGTCCAGAAGACAGGCCCGCTTGTCCATGGTCCAGAAGACAGGCCCGGTTGTGGAAGTCTATACTGGGTGCTCATCTTCATCCGCTCCTTAAAATTAGACTTGAAAGTGAGCACTAGAGAGCCCAGTTGAAGGCTGTGAGCCTTGTGGGTCCCTCCAGAGTGCTGCTGGTATTGCCTGGCATGTGGGACTAGAGTGACTCATGAGATTACAGGTGGGATTAATTTGGAAAGAGGCCACTGTAGAATCAAGTGAAAAACCAGCGGTTTTGAAACACATATTCCGCACATGTACTTGGCATATAAACAGACATGTGGACCGCTGTTCCTAGAGCCCGCAGAGCTAGGTGTGAAGGTGAGGCGGGTCTGGGTATCTAACCTCCAGGACGGTTTACGGCTGGGGGACTTTGCGTCCCTGACCTCGCTCTCTCCGCAGAATTACATCACGGTGGATGAGCTGCGCCGGGAGCTGCCGCCCGACCAGGCGGAGTACTGCATCGCACGGATGGCGCCATACGCGGGCCCCGACTCGGTGCCCGGTGCTCTGGACTACATGTCCTTCTCCACGGCGCTGTACGGCGAGAGCGACCTCTAACCCGCCTGTGCCCTCCGCCCTGCCCCGCCACTGCCCAGTCTCCGCCGGGTTTGCTTTCTGCGCCCAGAGCAACCTGGGACCCACGCAGCATCGAGCCCCTGCCCGCGAAGTGACGGTTTACAAGATTATTTTCTGCAAAAAAGGAAAAAAAAAAAAAAAGTTACATTTAAAAAAGTTTAAAAAGAAAAAAGCCAAAAAAACTACATATTTTATTATAGAAAAAGTATTTTTTTTCTCCACCAGACTTAAATGGAAAAGAGGAAAAATTAACTATTTGCACCGAAATGCTTTTGTTTTATTGTGACATAGGAAAATAACCAAGCACAAAGTTATGCTCCATTGTTTTTACTGATCGTTTTTCTTCTCTCTGTCCGTCTGCTGTATTCACCTCTCCGATCTCATGGCCACCAGGTGGGGGTTGGGAGCAAGGGTTATACTCTTGTCAGAAGGCACATTGGTGCATGTGTGGCTAGCTCACTTGTCCATGGAAATATTTTATGATATTAAAGAAAATTCTTTTGAAATGGCTGTTTTTAAGGGAGATGATTTATGTGGCTTCTCATTTTTAAGTTTTTTTTCAGAGGTGTGACTAGCCTCGTCAGTGGCCCTTTTTTTAAAAAAAAATGAACACTGCCTTTAAAAGTAGGATAAACTTGGAGATTGTGGACAACTTTGATATTGCTCGGCACAGACATATTAAAACAGCACTTCCGTCACAGCTCTTGGTTTTGTTCGTTGCTGGCCGTTGGCTAAAGTGTGTGTGGCGTTGGGTGGTACAGGGTACCTGTTCTCCCTCTAGTAGGCTTTTGATCCTGGTATGTTCGGTCTTCTTACACTTGAGATGTTTTCATTTTGAAGAAGAAATGAAAACATTTCTTCCTCACAGGACTGCATTGAAAATAAGGTCATGAATATGGAATATGAATAGGGACTCAACAGGCCCAACCTCTGCTTGTCCTCCACAGCCTCAGAGAGTTCTGTGACATTGTGTCTCAGGCCTTCGATATTTATTGTGGAGAAGATCTTGAGGTGTCTTTTTTTTTTTTTTTTTTTTTTTTTCTTTTCTTTTCTTTTCTTTTTTTTTGAGATGTCTTGAGTCATCTTACCCCTTTCTGTTCATTTTGTCCACAGAGCCAGGAGGCATGGCTTGGTGCTAAAGTACAGGTTCCCTTTGTGCAAGGCCCTGGGTTTAAATCCCCAGGCCTGAAAAGCAGAAAAGGCAGAAAGTAAGTCTCGCAAACACCAGCGTTACATGAACACATTGGAAATTCAGAGTCTCGGGTCCTGCCCTTGCCGTATGGAATCAGAATCTTCATTTCTAATGAGTTCTCAAGTGGTTTACTTTAGTTTCTCTCATTCTCTTCTCTTTACCCATCTCCTCCCTGAGGCTTTTATTTGAAATGTGGGGCAGCAAGGATATTCCGTCACCGTTAACAGGACGGTATAATACTGAAACGCGGTAGCCTCTGAGGTCATAAAGCTGTGTTTGGAAATTGGGCCTGAGATCAAAGAGTTCAAATCAATGCCCCCCACTCCTGTTTTAGAGACAGCCTCGCTACATACATGGTTCAGGCCAGCCTCTTAACGTGCTATGTAGCCCAGACTGATCTTAAATTTATGGTCATCTTCTGAGTGCTGGATTACAGATGTGTACCTCTGTGCCCAGCTACAATGCCCTTTTAAAACAGGTAAGTGGGGCTGGTGAGATGGCTCAGTGGTCTAAAGCACCTACTTAGAGTAAGCTTAGCAAAGCACAGGGACCGCGGTTCAATCCCCCAGCACCACATGCCAGCCAGCCCCGCCCCCTGGTGGGCTGAGCTGGCCACACAAACACACACAAATAGATAAAATAAAATAAAGAAAAAGCTTTTTAAAAAATAATAAAACAGCTAAGTGGTGGGCTGGGGAGATAGCTCAGCAGCATAAGTACCTGCAAGGCCCAGAGTTCGATCCTCAGTACTGCACAACAACAAAAGTAAGTGGTACACTACAGCTCACTTCCTCGTAGGTAGAAATAGTAGGACTGTCACAAAGTTGATGGCATGAGATAGAGCTCATAGAACACTACGTTAGCTGTGACCAATCCAACTTTAAGCTTTGAGGCCGTCTTCACAGGATATTATAATTAATCTCTCAAGGGGATAAGGTCTGAACCAGAACTTAACTGGGTTGAAACAAAGGTGAGAGTCTTCATTGTGAGGTGCTCTTTTTGGATAACTTGTTGAGGGAGTTTGTGAAATGCTGGAATGCTGGGAAGGGGCCTGTGAGGAAGGACTGACAGGAGATTGGATCTGGGGTGAGGAATTAATTGGCTCTCGCTTTGGGAAGCATGTTTTAGGCTTTCCCACTGACAGGAGCACTGTGCGTGGGGTCTTGTAGCTGAGCCTTTGAGGAAACCAAGGGTGAAGGCATCCTGGTCCCCTGAGGACAGAGGTGTTCTCAAAGAGGTGGGTGCCTTCCCTATTTCAACACATATCTTAAAAGCAAAATGGATTGGAAGTTCAGCAGAGGGAGAAATGGCTCCCCTCAGAGTTTTCTATATCTTCCTCACAGGCCCCTTCCCAAGCACTTTGATACCTTGATTCCCAGGGCTTTATCACTTCTTATTTTGTAAAAATATCTGAGTCATATGAACAAAAATGTATGCGCTAAGTTACTCCTTTTTTTGAGACAGGGTCTCACTATGCGGCTTAGGCTGGTCTTGAGCTCACTTTGTAGCTCAGGCTGGTCTGGAACTCACAACAATCCTGCCTCAGCCTCCCAAGTGCTGGGATTTCAGGCCACGCCCTACTTTGTACCAAGTTGTTTCTAGTTAACTTTCACCCTGTTAAAGGGTAAACCCCTTAAAGCCTAGGTTCTGGCTGGGGAGATGGCTTAGTAGGATAAGCACTTGCCTGCAAGCACAAGGCACTGAGTTCAATCCCCGGTTCCGCCAAAAGGAAAAAAAGTCTAGTTTCTTAATGTCCTGCACATTTGTAATACATGTTTGTCTGTAAGAATACACTTATGCTTTGATCAGTTACACGCTTGACAAGTTAAATTCCCCCAGACAGCTCCACGTGCAAGCTTTATTAAGTTCATCTGAACGGTTTAGGCCACCATATGTACAAGTTTTAATAATTCTCCAGGCTGTCACACTCCCAATTCAAGCATTTCAAATCCCAGGAATGAAGTCTCGCTGTAGTGCAAAGCTGTTGAAAATGTTGCAAAGTCAATCCCCAGTTCCGCCCCCCCAAAAAAAAAGTTACAAAGGTAATAAATGAAGCCCCCTTGAGAAATCTAAGCTGTTTACTAAAAGTCACTAAAATTATACATTTTGGAAAACCACAAAGGCTGGGGTGACCGTGCAGGTGGAGCATCTCCGCAATACCAAGAGGCCCTGGTTCCCATCCTCAACGCTGCATAAGTAAATAAAGTCCCACAGGGAACACTTGCTGGACCTGTGTGTGAGCACCTTAGTCCGTATGTTGTCTTGATGGCTTCAAAACAGTGGAACAGTGAGGTTTTAGTGCTGGGTGGTTTACTTAATTGG
>NW_004524583.1:13155086-13164877 GCF_000260255.1 Octodon degus
GGAATAAGCGCTTCCCTGGCAAGCGTAAGGGCCTGAGTTCAATCCCCTGTTCCGCCAAAACAAAAAAGAAAAAAAAATTTGGTCTTGGCTGGCGGAGCAGCTGCCTGGCAAGCACAAGGACCGCACTTCAGTCCCTGAGGACACACCGTGGCATGTGCCTATAATACCGGCTTTGAGGAGGTAGAGACAAGGTTCACTGCGGGTCTGAATTGTGTAGTGAAACCCTGTAACTAATATGTAAATTTTAAAGTGTTGGTTTTAAGGCCAGCGAGAGAGCTCAGAAGACTAAGCGCCTGCTTAGGCAAGCGCAGGAGCCAGGGTTCAATCCCTGGCACCACATGCTGTGCTGGCCCAGTCCCCAGGCACACTGAGCCTGCAACCGAGTCTGCGTGTATTTCCACATTCCTGGCTAATCCAGCACTAGGGAGGCTGAGACAGGAGGATCACTACAAGTCCAAGCTGCATAGTGAGACCCTACACACACACACACACACACACACACACACACATACACACACAATGTTGGTCTTTTGGTTTGGAGGAGAAGGTTGTTACTTTTGTTGGTTTGGTTTTTTTTTGCAGAACCGGGGATTGAACTCAGATCCTGGCGTTTGCCTGTCAAGCGCTTATCCTACTGAGCCATCTCCCCAGCCCCTATGGGTTGTTACTTTTGAAACGTGTTCCTTCTATATGTAATATTGGTTGCCTTCAACTCATTGGATAGCCCAAGTGGGCCTCAAACTCCCAGTAATCCTGCCTCAGCCTCCCAAGTGCTGGGATTATAGGTGAGTACCACAATGCCCATCTTAATCTATTTTTTAATAGGTTTAATATTTGATGCTGGCTTTTGGGGTCAGAGGTTGTAAACTATGATTTAGGCACTTATGAGGTTCCCCCATGGTGATCTGAGTGTCATCTCCACTGTCACTGTCTGCTCTGGCGCCAGGGTCTTGGAGCCCCTGGTTCTTATCTCACCCACGCCACTCGCTAAGCAAGAAGAGCAAAAGGGGAGGAGAAAGCAGCCTCTGTCCTCCCTTTACTGTATGCAGGCGACCTGCCCCAGGACAGTGTAGCGCTCACACTCACAAGCCTAGCACTGGACCAGGGATCAAATGCGAACTCTAGAATCCCGCTGCATGACCACTTGAGGCTTTGGGGGGACATCTAAACATAAAGTGCAACACCCCCTATGGATCCTTTCTATTTCACCTTCGCCCACTGTCTAGTTCCTTTAATAACTGAGTAGGTGGATGGAATTGTCTGCCCAGACCCACATGGTGGGTAACCATTTCTGCATCATTTCCTGCATCAGTGGGTGGATTCACAGCATCTCTTTCCTGCCCTCAAGGCCTGTGTCTCCCAGAGTCCTTCCTCTAGGGACTTTGATGACAGTCCTTAAAGACAGGTCTTTGGCCTGTCAATCCTTTAGCAGAACCCTGGTGACCAAAGTCTGTCTCAGAAGATGCTGCATCCTCCATCAGTGGAGAAACTCAGAGTGTCCCTTGGGCCTAGGGTGCATGCCCAGGGGTGCAGGCACTCATGGGCTAATGAGTTAGTGGCTGTTAGTGTTCCATTGGCGTGACAAAATGCCTAAGACAATCAGTTGGTAAGGAGGAGAGATTTATTTCGGCCAAAGGGTTTAGTCATAGCTGTTTTTAGGTTTGTGGCAAGCACTGTGACAGGAGAGACAGGCAAAAGAGGTCTGTTACCACTGGTGGACAGGAGGGGGTTGTGGTCCCAGGATCCCCTTCAAGGCCACCTCTAGTGACCTAAGCGCCTTCCTCCATACCCACCTGAAAGGTTCCAGCCCCTTCTGGAATTGCCGCAGACTGTGCCAGGCCCTCTAAGGTTGGTGTGAATGTTGGGGATGCCCTTGACCTTACAGCTCCAACGCCATCCACCACCAAAGGCTGACTCTGGTCTGCCAAACTTTCAAGGTCAGTGCCTGGCGAGGGAGACCCTGGCTGGAGTCTACCTGCCACTACCAGATGGGTCACCTTGGGCTGGGGGCCATTGCTCCTGGGCTCGGTTGGTGTCACCTTTGGGACAGCTCCAGAAAGGGTCTTGTAAGAGCTGCTGCAAATCAATTTCCACATTTTCCATATTCTTGTCCCCGAATTCGCATGCAGCTTACAAGTGGTCTTATCAACACCTTCTGTTAAGATGGGACTGGCATGATGGGCACCCAGCAAGGACAGCGCATGACCAAATCTGTTGGTCACAGCAACAGTCTCAGGAAACACGTTATCGATGCTGTTGTTGGCACAGAGAACTGTGGTATGGGAGCCACAGCTTCTAAAAGGTGGACAGGGATTCAGAAGAGTTGGACTCGCCAACCGATGATGACTGTGTTTTACTTTTTGTCTATGCAGATGATAGAACTATCCCAGAAAATCAAAGTGAGGCCTTCCAAGAAGTATGCAATGGACATACAGTACAGAGTAAAATCATAAATGAAAAGGCAGGGCTGGGGAGATAGCTCAGTGGAATAAGCGCTTGCCTGGCAAGTGCAAGGTTCTGAGTTCAATCCCTGGTACCACCAAACAAAACAAAACAAAACAAAAAAACCCATGAATCATTTCTTCTTAAAAAAAAAAAAAAGAAAAGAAAAGGGCAGTGTGTTGCAGTTTAGTTACCCTGTGTCTTTTTTTTTTCTTTTCAAAGTTTTATTGATAAACATAGCAATGAGACAGTTTCAAATCAAATCGAAAGTACAGTTTCAACAATACCCTGTGTCTTAATAATATACTATCTGTAAATTTGATTTTGTTCTAAAGTCATTGAACTATGGCTCATGGGATGGATTGCTTGATGTCAACTCCCCAGATCCTGGATTCTGTATTTGATGGAAGAAATAAAAACCACCCTTTACAACCAGTTCAGCCGCCCAAGCTCCAGAAGCAACACAAGCCCTCCAGCTCTTAGCCGACTCCCTCTGCTGTAGGCTCATTGCGCTCCTGGCATATCCATCTCCGGTGCTCTCTTGCATGGAAGTCCTCTTTTGCGGGGGGGTTTTCCCAGCCAACAATGCAAGAGGCTTGCACGCTCTTGACACACCCAGGAGAGCTGGCTTCCGGCCACAACTGCACAACGATAACTTGTGAGCACGTGGTAGAGCACAGGAGTCTGTGAAGAAGAAATGGCTTCAGTCACTGGGGCTTTCTAGCTTTTTGGGGGTGTGTAGGGGCGAGGGGTGTATCAGACTCTGGATGTAGTGCTTACATTGAAATAACAGAGATGTCTCCGTTCTCACAGAAATTCAGACGAGTAGTGTCTCAACCCAGTGGGAACACAAGAAACAGCAGAAAGGAAGGATGAGTGGTCCCACACATGGCTGTGCCCAGAGTGCTGGCTTAGGAGTGAACGATGGTTTGCCCTGCCAGTCCTGAGTTGGTCAGCATTTTCCCCCATGACTCACCATCATGATGAAGCTGATAAAACAGAGAATTAGGGTCTGAAAAACCCTAAGGACAACAGCAATCTCTTAAGATCACATTGCATAGGAATCAATGGAAAACCCTGAAACTTGGTCTAAAGAGCCCAAGGCCAAGCCTAGCACGGGTGGGAGGGTCACACGGAACAGGACTAGATGGCTCTAAGCAGAATAGGCGAAGGGTATTGAAGCAGCTTAGAGGGAGCTGTTGGTGCCTACGCTTTCTGCACCCAGCCCAGCCTGTACTTTGTGATACATTTCCCTGTTCTCATTCAAGGTGGCATGTGTAAATTTGGAGTACTCGTCACCCAGAGTCCTGGTTGATAGGAGAGGCTGCACCTTATTTTATGAGGAAGGAGGAGAGCCCCAGGGCACTATGTTGTCCGATAGAACTGGGGGGAACTGGGCTTGGCAGCACACACCTGTCATCCCAGCACTCGGGAGGCTAAGGCAGGAGGATCACTACAAAGTCACAAAGTCCAGGCCTAGCTGGGCTGCATATTGGGTTCAAGGCCAGCCTGAACTGCATAGTGAGACCCCCATCAAAACAAAATGAAACAAAAAATCAGAAGTTGAGGTTTATCTTTGTTGTTGCAACATCTGATTCCCACAGCCTAAAAGAAGGAAGGGTTTATTTTGGCTGATGGCTTATGGAGGCTTCCGTTCATAATCACCCGGCTCTAAGGCAAGACAGCAAGGCACAGAGTCCAGGGAGGAGCTGGGAGGGGGCCCCAGGCAATACTGCAGCCCCTCACCCTTTGGAGCAGGCCCACCACCATCTACTTTGTTCAAAGCCTGGCCTGTGAGTACAGAGGCTCTTGGGGGACATCCAGGTGTAAACCATAACAAGGTTCCTTTGGGACTTGACCGTCAGACTAGAATTAACCTATTGACCTTCCAGAATCATCTTTGGGGGAGGGGCATCCATGTTCTTTCATAGAAAGAATTTCTGGTTTTCAGTTCGATCCCATACCACGGTGGAAAAGGTAGTAAAGCAGAAAGGAAAGCTGCAAAGGTGACAGCAGTGGGAGCTCAGAGCTGCAGAGATTTCACTGGGTCTCCGTGACTGGCCGTGGGACATGAAGGGGCGGAGTGTCTATGGAGTGTTAGTGCTGGAAAGGCCCCAGAGGGTGAGTCCACGCGGTCCCCGAGCATTAGCTGCATGCTCTTGGTCACTGAGTGGCTGAGGCAGAGCTGCAACCCAGGTCTCCAGAAGAATGGCCCAGTGCTCTATTTAGAATGGCAGAGTTTGGCCAGGCACGGTGGTGGCACGTACCTGTAATCCTAGCACCGAAGAGCCTGCTGCAGGAGGATTGCAAGTCTGAGGACTGTGCTGCCTGGCAAGTTCAGAGCCAGCCTGGAGAGGGAGACCCTGCCTTAAAAAAAAAAAAGGGAGGGGAGGATAGGATGGCAAAACTTGAAAGCAGGAGTGAAGTAGAGACATTTTGACTTCCTATAAGATCGGTGTGAGAGCACGAACCTAAAGCCTCGTGAGTATCCCCAACCTGGTGCCACTTGTCGCTGGTTGGTATTGGTTGGGATTCCTCCAGCAACAAGAGGCACAGCCGTCCAAGCTGGTAAAGCCAGGTCAGTTACTGGCCCCGGTGACTGATGTGTCCTGTGGTAACGCGGGGTTCCCTGAGGTGGAGGCGGGGCCTTATGTGACTCCTGGTCGGACCTAGACGCCCCGAGGTGGCAGGGATGGCCAGAAGCGCCAGCGTCCCTATCTGCCCTTCCACCACTCGCAAGGGGACACCTTGGAGAAAGCGTGGAGTCTGCTGACTGCGTGCATCTCGTGTCCCAGCCGGGGCAAGGGATTTGGTCACCGGTCTACGGCCTGGCTGGGGTCGTTTGCCCATCCTGGAATGATAGGTAAGCTCCTGCGACCCTCCTGGGTGCCGCGGAGCGTGGGCAGCTCTGCATGGAGCAGAAGGCCACGCAACCTTAGCGCCCTCTGCTGGGCACCGGAACGCCTCTCGCAGCCTCTGCCCAGACCCTCGACGAGAGCCCAAGCCCAGGCGCCAGCACAGGAGGACACGCAGACACTCTGGTTGGAGCTGTCGCTCCTGCTGCGGCGTCCAGAGGGGGACGCCACGTGCGGCCCCAGCTGGCAGGGAGGAGAAGTCGGGAGAGAGGGTCCCTGGTGTGCAGGCGAGTGGCCCTGGAGGGGTCTGAAAACCATCACCAGGCACCTATGGAAGTCCTCAGGCTTAGGAACAAAATTTTCATTTTATAATTCAAAGCTAGTGAAAAAATCGGGTTCTTAAACAAAATATCACTTTATCAGACATATCTTATAGGTACATTTTTTAATAACCTGTGCTATTCATTTTTTTAACCTGTGCTATTGTTTGTTTTGAACCGGGGTTTGAACTCAGGCCCCTACGCTTGCCGGCAAGCACTTATTCTACTGAGCCATCTCCCCGGCCCCTATTGTTTGTTATAATTTAATTTCGACTGCATCTACTCTGGAAAGTGGAGCGCACGGATGTCAATCCCACAGGCTTCCCTTCCCTCCACGCCTGGCCTGGCGGAAATCTGTTTTAGAATGTGGTTTATAAGTGAGATGGGTGGATGCCGCTCTCCAGTGGCCACGTTGGTCATTGCAGCATCCCGCGGGAGGAACCGGAAGTCAAACCGACCCTCCCTCCCACAGCTGACCTGCTTGGATCTGCACCGCCAAGCGATAGCAGAAGCAATGGGGCGCATTTAGCAAGAGAAAAAAAATAGCTGACATTTATTGCACTTTATTTGTGATAAAGTGAGGGGCATCAGGTCCTCACTAATCTTTAATCTTCCTGTTGTTATCCTTATTAAAAAGGAGGTGGATGGCCGGAGAGATAGCTCAGTGGAATAAGCACTTGCCTGGCAAACACAAGGGCCTGAGTTCAATTCCCAGTTTCACCAAAAACAAAAAAACAAGAGCAGGTCCTGAGTCCAATCCCTGATACTGCAAAAATAAATACATAAATATAAAATAATAATCTGGGCAGGACCCTGGGAATCCCTTAAGGACTTCTCCAAGGCATACATTATGTTAATTTGGGAGAACCCTGTTATCCCCAGGAAGGCTTTCATCTCAGGAGTGGGATGCCTGCAGTTAGTCTTTAGCTAGCTAACTGAGGTTGGAGCCAGGTGTCCTCCGCCGGACCTTGTCTTGTCCTTTGAGACTTCCTGGCTTCCCCCACCATTCCAGGCCTCAGTGGGACCCGTGACTCACAGAGGCTCTCTTACTATGAGTGCACCGCCCATGCGCAGACACGGAGCCCAGGCCTCGGGCAGACTCACAAGCACACATGGAAGCCAAATGGTTAACTCCAATCCTGCTCAGAGCCACTTTGGAGGTAGTAGTCTCCAACAGCGAAGCAGATGCCTCCAGTAACACTAGCCCCCACCCAGCTGTGAGTCTCCTAGGTGACTGTCACCTAGGTGGGGACCTGTGCACTTAGCAGTGTCCGCTCATCCTACGCACAATTATGTACCGAGGGCACATGTGCGTGCAAGGCTCCTGCCAGGAGACAATCCGGGGCAGCCTTCCCAGGGGCAGGGCGGGCTTCTGGCTGAGGGGCTTGGACTTCCCAGGGAGGAGGGAGAAGAACGGAGCACGCAGGGTCCAAAGAACAAAGCCAGAGGCAGGGAGGGCCCTGGGAGGGGCATCAGGTCCTCAAAGAGGAGGGCCTGCTGAGGCACAGTGGAAGAAGTGTCCCTCTGCCTCCAGAGGAAAACAGCTCAGTTTGGCCTGCAGCTCTCCACAGGCTGGAACCCGACAGACCTTCCGGTGGCCTTTTCTGTCACTGCTGTTTTGAAAGTGGGCTCTGTAGCCTGGCTGCCCTGCCCTCCAGTTCCAGTCAGCTGAGAGAACTTGAAATTAGTGTCTTTCCCAAAACCGTCCCCACGGGGAAGCACTTCATCCTCTTTCCCCAGCCCTGGATTGGGTGGAGGAGCAGGCTTGGCGGGAAAAGAGCCCAGTGGGCCTGGGATAGACCGGGAAACCACAGCCGTGGGGACACAGGAAGTGGGGCCAGGTCCAGGGGCCAAGTTCATGGGCCGCCCCTGCGGGGAACAAAGAACAGGCTTCCCAGAGGCTTCTGGGAAAGTCTCAGCTGTGGGGTGAGCCGTCTCCAGGAGACCACAGGCCCCGCACTGTGGAAATGATAGGAACTCTGCTCCCAATTCTGGAGGCTGCAAAATCCGAGATCAGGGTGCCTGTGGTTGGGTCTGGGATGGTACCTTCCCACTGTGTCCTCACAGAGCCAAACGAATGGAGGAGTCCTCTGGAGTCTTTATTTTATTTTAAAAATTGTTTTAATCTTGTATTTCTTTATTTAGGTACAGGTTCTCACTACGAAGCTCAGACTCATAGTGATCCTCCTGTCTCAGCCTTCCCGATGCTAGGATTACAGGTGTGCACCATCATGCCCAGTCTCAGTGGCTGGCACAGTGTGCCCGAGGTTCCTGAGTCAGCATGGCATGTGGTACTAGGGATCAAACCTGGGTGCTTGTGCTTGCCAAGTAGGGGCTTAGACTGTTGAGCTGTCCCTCTCACAGCAGGTTGGAAGCTGCTGGTGGCATTGCGCTGCTTTTCCCTAGTGCCGGTGCATTCTGCAAGACAGACTCCATGCTGCTTTGGAGGCCACACAGAGACTGGCACAGTGTGGGGTGCATTCTAGGCGTGGTGAGGACGGCTGGGGAGAGCCCGGGCCAGTCCTGCACTACCCAGCAGGCACCAATGACACACATGGTCGATGAGCACTGGAAGGGTCTGCATGCAAGTTAAGCTTGGGGAACGTGGCAAATCCAAGTTTTGCATGGCAAAAGAGCACACACTATCTCAACAAAGCAATTCAAGAGAGTTTAAGGAGGGCCAGCCGGCTGAATAGCTCAGAAGATTAAAGCGCCTGCCAGCAGGCACAGGGGCCCGGATTTGATCTCTGGCCCTGCGGTGGCGGCCCCACCCCCGTGGCACGCTGAGACTGCAAATGAGACTGGTCACACGCCTGTAATCCTAGCTCTTGGGAGGTTATAAACAGGTGGATCACTGCTAGTCTGTGAGACCCTGGACATCCCATAGACCATTCCCTAATAAAAATAAAAAAATAAAGAGAGAGAGAGAGAGAGAGAGAGAGAGAGAGAGAGAGAGCGAGTTTAGGACTTATACTATGTTATGTTCTGTAAAACACAGTTAATGAATCCAGCTATTTCCTTTAAGTCAGGTTAGGACGCAGCTGAGGGTCATGAAGACTTGCTGTGAGGCCCTGAGAGGCAGGGGTATGTGCCCCACCCGCTGCAGCCCTGCTCTGTCCCTCTGAGGCTTCCTGTTCTCTCAGGTGTGGCCTGACATCCTGTCAACAGGTCTCCACTACCACTGCAGGGTCCCCAGAAGGTGTGCGGTGCCGCGGTTGGCAGGCGGTGGACTCTGGGCTGTGGCTGTGGAGCTTCCTCGGCCCCTGGCTAGCGGTAAGGACGGCAGCTCTCCTGCACGGGAGAGGAGTGAGACCAGCCTGGGTGCACAGCCAGACTGTCTCCAAGTAAAAACGTTCAAAAATGGCTGGGGGGGTGGTGCGGGCATGGTGGCCCACACCTGTAATCCCAACAGTCGGAAGGGTGAGGCAGGAGGATCGCTGGGAGTTTAAGACCAGCCTGGGCTACAAAGTGAGCACAAGACCAGCCTGAACTGCATAGCCAGACCCTGTCTCAAAAAGGCAAAAGAGAGGGGCCAGGGAGATGGCTCAGTAGAATAAGCACTTCCCTGGCAAGCGCAAGAGCCTGAGTTCAATCCCCAGTTGTGCCAAAAAAGAAAAAAAAAAAAAAAGCTGAGAATGCAGCTTTGTTGGAGGGCTCAAGTTTGAACCCCAGGACCACTTAAACAATAATAAACATTGAAAAGCAGAAATAAAGACAATTTATAGACCTGTACACCAACCATCACCCACTCTGACACCCATCCTGCTGCTTTGTCCTCAGCATCATGTGGGGCAGGTGGCTCTGTATTCTCTGTCTGTCTGTCTGTCTGTCTGTCTGTCTGTCTCTCTTCCCCCTCCTTCCCTCTCTCCTTCCTTCCTTCCTTCCTTCCTTCCTTCCTTCCTTCCTTCCTTCCTTCCTTCCTTCCAGTGGTTCTATGGCCTTCTCACACAGACAGCCTCATTTGAACTAGTGCCCTACTCAGTGTGATTCTGTTTTTGCTACTACTCCTGAGCCACTGAGGAACTTCCTGCACACACACATGCCTCTGCGGTCACGCCTGGGAAGGTGTCTGTTCCTTTCAGTAATTGATTGCTGCATTTATGGCAGGTGCCTGATACCTTTATACCTTAATGTTCTCTCTCCCTCCCCTCCCCCTCCCCCTCCCCCTCCCCTC
>NW_004524583.1:13165187-13172687 GCF_000260255.1 Octodon degus
AGAGAGAGAGAGAGAGAGGTGTGTGGCCAGCTCAGCCCACCAGGGGGCGGGGCTGGCTGGCATGTGGTGCTGGGGGATTGAACCGTGGTCCCTGATGCTTTGCTAAGCTTGTTCTAAGTAGGTGCTTTAGACCACTGAGCCATCTCTCCAGCCCAA
Organism: Octodon degus; assembly: GCF_000260255.1. Lineage (NCBI taxonomy): Eukaryota > Metazoa > Chordata > Mammalia > Rodentia > Octodontidae > Octodon > Octodon degus. The sequence continues at coordinate 13,165,344 of NW_004524583.1, forward strand.
CAACTTCTAATGTTATTCCAACTTGCTCCATGTCTGAGAGAGCCCATATGTTTGCAGATTATAGGAAGCCCTTCTTGGTCCTCATCTCAGCCCACGAAGTTTACATCGCAGGGCAAAGTTACTGGAATCCTAGGAAGTTGATTCCAGTCTACCACTTCCAGAGCAACCCATGGCAAGAAGAAAGACACTGAGGCATATTTGTGGGTATGGGGAGCCACAGGTCCTAAGTCCGGCCATAATGATGGCTCTCCAGACAAAGGCCTCGACCCAGGGCCGAACCCGAGCTTTATTGTGAAGATGTCCATCCCGCCAGGCTCACACGTTTATTTGGGAGCTATGGGGTGGGGGTGAGGGGATGTCAGGGGAAACACTGCCCTGTCGTCTTTGCTTCAAGGACTACACACTTGCGCCTCAGCTGGGCCGATTGGCATTGCTTAGAGCCAAGCGAGGGGAGCAGGGGAGCGCCTAGCCAGCTCTGCACAGAGCAGTCCATGGACGTAGGGTCAGCTTCGGCCAAAATGGAGACCATTGCTCCTCCTCCTCCAAGGAGAATTGCTGGGTGGTCTTCCATAACAGAGAATCTAAAATGACACAGGCTTTGTTATAAGAAGGAGTAGAAGGGCAGGCAAGATAGCTCAGCTGACTGAGCGCCTGCTTTGGTAAGCACAGGGAACAGATTTGATCCCCAGTCCTGCATGCTGCGCCAGCCCAGCCCTGGGAGCATGCTGAGCCAAAAAATGAGTCCATGTGGGGTGATGCATGTCTGTAATCCCAGCATTGGGGAGGCTGAAAACAGGAGGATCACTATGAGTCCAAGCTGCATAGTGAGACCCTGTACCAAAAACCCCCCAGCATTTTATGTGACAGAGCCAGGAGACTTTGGCAAGAAAGACCAGAAGCCCAGCGTAACTGGGAAAAAGGAAAGAGGAAGTTTCTAAGTTTAGCAGGTCCTTGGTTCTGGGAATTGAGCTCAAGGCCTCTCTCAGCAAGCACTCTGCTACCAAACCACATCTCCAACTCTTTTTCACTCTTTGTGAGATGGGGTCTCAGTTGTTCGACACTGCCTAGAACTTGCGATTCCCCCACCTCAGCCTCCACATTAGCTGTGTAAGCACTGGTCATGGCTCCCAGGGGCTTCTAGGTTTTATGATTTGCTCTGGGGAAGAGGGTTTCTTGTGTCTATGGATCTCTTAGAGGAGTGAAAGGGCTGCAGACAGGAGAGCCAGAGGGCAGAGAGAAACCTTGTGTCTTGAGGCTCTTGGGGTCTGCGACAGCTCAAAGTGCCAGACATTGGGGTATTGGAATACTGCTTATGATTTTCCCTCTTGCAGTGTGTCTGGAGCCTCCTAAAACCATATACTTTATCACACACACACACACACACACACACACACACACACACACACACACACACAGCGCAAAGCTCAGCAGGAGACTGGACTCCAGACCTGTGTTCTAGTTCTGCCAATGAGACAGGGACTGCCGTTCTCCGTCCACACCCAAAATTCTGCTTCTGGCCAGCAGGCGGCGTCCGCGCTCCCATGCAGCCGGCTGTGAACCTGGATCTAAGATAGTAACCCAAGGTTGCCCTAACTTATAATTTTCAAACCTCCTATTCCACCACGAGGAAAACCTCTGAGGATTTTCTTCTGGGAAGAGCAATTAGCCTAACCTCTTAGGAGGTGCAACTGAGTCGCTGAGCTAGCCTGGGAAAGAAAAACATCCTCCCAAGAGCCGTCTTGAGGAGGGTGGGGAGAAGCCACCATGCGGCTTGTGCCGGAGAGGCAAGGGCATGGCCCGAGGACATCGTGTCCCCACCTGCGGCTTCTGCTGCAGGGAAAAGGGGAGGCTGCGTGCAGCCTACGCCCGTTGGCCCAGCTCAGGGACCAGGCCTTTGACCCCTCCTTCCCATCCATCACGTGGTGAATGCAGGCCCTGGGGACACAGCTGTGACGGCAGGCCGGGTGCCTGCTCTCTTACATACAATCTGGATGTAAGGACCTTGGGATGGCAGTAGAGCAGGCTTGGGGGCTCCCCTAGGTCGGGGACCCAGCCCAACTGGAGACTCCACACACCCTGCTGTTAGGAGACCAAGGGGGACCCAGGAGGAGGAATGGGCTGTCACTGTGAGCCATCCACACCACACCGCTGTGGGCGGGGCCAGTGGGGCACGGATCCCCAGTACAGCTGAGGCTGGGGCCGCTCTGGCAGGATACAGTCGGGCACAGAGGAGAAGGATGCGTAGGGTGGGGAGGAAGAACCTGTGGACAACGTACAGAGGCCGGAGGTACAGTGGGCGGCTCTCCCGTCACTGGGGATGCCTGGCACTGCAACCTAGGCGGGAGAGGCTTATTTTGCCTCGCGTCACAGCGGACTCAGTGCGTGATCGCTGGGCTTCAGGACAGAAATGGCACGGTGGAGGGAAGGGCAGAGGAAAGCTGCTCCCATAACGGGGGCCAGGAAGTGGCAGGGAGTGGGAAGGGCTGGCACCCAGGCCTCAGTGACCCCTTCTGCCCAGGCCCCACCTCCTCACCCCACACTCAGCTACAGATACACCGGAGTGTGACTGTACGGGTGGGAGTGCAGCCCCCATGATCCAGGCACCTCCCATCTGCACGAGACTCTGCAGGGACAATTAGACCTAAACCATCACAGGATGAAGAACCTGAGTCCCGGCACCGGCCAAGGAGGGCGGCAGCCACACCCGGGGGCATGTTAGAAACACAGACCAGGGCCGCTGACTCAGGACTGCTTCTCCTCAAGCTGCCCAGCTGCTTGTCTGAGCCTGTGACCACTCTGAGGAGCACAGTGCTTGGCCGCCTTCCTGGGGGAGGGCGCAGCAGGGAGTAGCTGGAGGGGCTGTGGAGCCCCTGTGCACCGCCTCTGCACACCAAGTTGTTAAGGAGCAATGCTTAGCTATGACTCCTCCCCCCAGTAAAACTTTTCTATAATAAAATACATGTGGTGGGGCTGGGGAGATAGCTCAGCAGAATAAGCACTTGCCTGGCAAGCACAGGGTCCTGAGTTCAATCCCTGGTACCACAAAAACAACAACAAAAACACATGGTAACTGTCACTTTGAGTTTTAACAAATACATCTAGCAATGTAATGCTGACCTAATTAAGGCAGAAAACACTAACAATCCAGAAAGTTCCTTCATGCGTCTTCCCAGTTACCCCCTGCCCCTGTCTTTAGAGGCAATTGCTGTTTTGCTTCTTTGCTGTCCATTTTAGAACTAAATGCGTGTGTGGATAACTCAGCGCAGTGCTTTGGGGCACATTTGTGTAGCGCACATGTCTGTGTGGTGTGCAGGTCTGCGTGGCAGGCACACCAGCAGTCGGTTTCTTTCTGTGGAGTCCTAGCCCACTGTACACAAGCGCCACAGCCCTTATTCTCCAGATCATTTCTGTTATTGTAAATGAAGCTGTTATGAACACTCCTGTGTAAGTCTTTTTGTTTACATTGTTGGGTAAATATTGCTCAGTCATAGGGTAGTTATTATGTTTAATTTTTGTTGTTTATGATACTGAGGATTGAACCTAGGTTGCTGCCTTTTTTTTTTTTTTTTTTTTTTTACTTAAACCATGCCTGTCATGCATTATCCACAATTTCTAGTATTAGTGTTTTTAAGTTTTTTTTTTTTAGTGCAACCGGGGATTGAACACAGGCCATTGCACTTGCCAGGGAAGCACTTACTCCTCTGAGCCATCTCCCTGACCAATTACTGAGGATTGAACCTATGACTTTCACACTAAGCTACATCCCAAGTTTTTTTTTAATTAATTTTATTGAGAAATAAATAGCAATGAGACAATTTCAAAGCCAATTAGTTGGGGCTGGTGAGATGGCTCAGTGGTCTACAGCACCTACTTAGAACAAGCTTAGCAAAGCACAGGGACTGCGGTTCAATCCCCCAGCACCACATGCCAGCCAGCCCTGCCCCCTGGTGGGCTGAGCTGGCCACACACACACACATAAATAAAAATTTTTTTAAAAAGCCGATTAATAGGCTAGTTTCAATAATTAATACATTGCATATTGTTGTCTTTGTAGTGGTTATTCATAGTACAAGATGCAGACATGATATCCTCTCCACAAACACAATTAGTACAAATCTTTCTTCTCATTGCCCAAGACTTTCTATACTTTTTTAAAAAAATTTTGAGACAGGGTCTAAGTTGCAAAGTTGCCCAGTCTGGGCTCGAATTTATGATCCTCCTGCCTCAGCCTCTCAGAGTACTGATATTATATGTGCACCACCATGCCTGGTCGCTAGTTTAGTTTTATAAAAAATCACTAGACCCTTTTCCGGAGGGGTTGTACCATTTTATACCTTTTCCAGCTGTATCAGGCAGTTAGGTCTGCTGTCTCACAACACTACAGACAGCAGTTTAACGCTCTCCTGCTGGCTTGAAACTCATGGGCGGTACATGCAGTGGTCCCACCCGCCCAGCGGCTTGTATCATCACAGTGCAAGCGCTACAGACACTCTGGGCAGGTACCACCAGGGGTTTAAGCTGCAGCAGGAGACACTGGAATGATGGCACTGTGATGAACACGTTAGACAATAGATGTTCATTTTATTTTTTTCAGAATTCTGGAGATTGGAAGTTTGAGATTAGGGTGAGTTCTGTCCTTGTAGTTTGTGGGAAAATGTCATGTGACTTTTGTGTATGGGGGGGAGAGAGAGAGAGAGAGAGAGAGAGAGAGAGAGAGAGAGAGAGAGAACAAATGAACGAGAGAACACACGGTTGTGGCATCTCTTCTTTGAGGGCACTGACCTGTATCATCCGGGCCCAACCCTTACGACTCTGCCTACCCTTAACCTTCACAGTTTCAACTCCAGTACAGCCAAGCTGGGCGTTGGGGTATCAATACAGGAATGTGGGAGAGACAGAAACACTTAGTCCCTAATTCCAACAATGTGTAAAAGTTCCAGGTAACATCCTTGCTACTATTTAATTCTGTTAGAACTTTTAATTTTATCCATTCTTACAGATGTGTATCAAACGGTCACTGTAGGGTTTTTTTTCTTTTTTTTTCATTTTCCTGGTGACTAACAATGTTAGTGATCTTTTCTTTTTTATTTTGCTTATATACAACATGAAACATAAAAGTTATTATCTTCACCATTCTAAAGTTCAGTGATATCGAATACATTCATAACGGTATACAACCACCACCACCACCATCCATCTCCATAACTATTTTCTTTCTTCCTCTCTCTCTCTCTCTCTCTTTCTCTCTTTCTTCCTTTTTTCTTCACATATTTGATACAGGGTCTCACTACACAGCTCGGACTTATAGTGGTCCTCCTATCTCAGCCTCCCCAGCACTGGGATTACAGACATATGCTGCCACACCCAGTCACGGTGGCTAGGTCAGCATGCCTGGGAGGGACCAGCACATCATGTAATACTAGGGGTCAAACGCAGGTCTTTGTGCTTGGCTAGGCAGGCACTTAAACCAATGAGCTATCTCTGCAGCCCATTCATAACTATTTTCATTTTGTAAAACTGAAACTGCAAACCTATTAAGCAACAGCTCCTCATATCACCCAGCCCCCAGTCCTGGGCCATTCTGTTTTCTGTTCCTATGATTTTTGACGACTATAGGAGTCTCTCATATAAGTGAGCTCCTCTAGTAGTTGTATTTTGCTAACTAGCTTATTTCACTTAGCAAAATATCCTCAAGGTTCATCTGTGTTGTAGAATATGTCTGAGTTTTCTTCATCTTTCCCCCTATTATCCTCAAGGGTTTTCATTTTAAAGAGTAAATAATAGTCTATTACAGATACACAATGGTTATCCATTTATCTGTTAATGGCTTCTCCAGTGGCTTCCAAGTTTCAGCTATTATGAATAATGCTGCTGTGCACTATCTCTTAGAGCCCTCCTTTAAAAAAAAATCATTTACGTATTTATTTATTTGGTACAGGGTCTCTCCATGCAGCTTCTGTGGCCAGCTCCTCATATCACTCAGCCCCCAGTGGGGTTCCAAGGCCAGCCTGGCATAGCATGGCATGTGGTACTGAGGATCGAACTCAGGACCTGTGCTTGCCAGGCAGGTGCTTAGACCGCTGACCTATCTCCCCAGCTTCACCTCCTTGCTGGATCATATGGTAATTCTGTTTATAATTGTCTGAAGAACTGCCATATTGTTTAACACAATGGTTATATCACTTTAAAAATTTCCACCATGGTAGTCAACCCCTTTAAATTACCATTACAAAGTCCTTGAGGCCAGACATTTACAAAGAGGCTGATTTTGGGGGTCGGGGAGATGGCGCAGTGGAATAAGCGCTTCCCTGGCAAGTCCAAGGGCCTGAGTTCGATCCCTGGTTCCACCAAAAAAAAAAAAAGAGGCTGATTTAGTTGATGGTATTGGAGGCTGAGAGTCCACTCAGTGGGGCTCTGGTGAGGGACCTTTGGCAGCATCACCTTAGGGCGAACAACACTGCAATGGCTGATGGGAGTTCTGTGGGTGAAAGCAATCGTACCACCAGGCAGGAAGCCAAGGAGTTGGGGATGGCTGGACTTTTTTTTTTTTTGCAGAACTGGGGATTGAACTCAGGCCCTTGTGCTTGCCAGGCAAGCGTTTGTTCTACTGAGTCATCTCCCGGCCCCAATGGCTGGGCTTTGAGCTAACTTGGGGCTCCTAGGCAAACTACCTCAGGCAGTCCTGAGAACACATCCTCAGTGTCCTAAAGACCTTCCAATGGGTCCCGCATCTTAGAGGTTCTCTACTACCTCTCACATCGCTGTAGAAGGAGCAAACTTTCAATATGTGAACACTTGAGGGACACACTCAAACTGTATCCAGACAAAAGCCCCAATGGTGCACACATATTCCAGATACTTCCTCACTGACACTTGCGATTTCCAGGGTGTGTGTCTATGTTTGTTTTGTGGTACTGGCTTATAATTATGATTATGTGGTTCTGAGGATTGAACTCATGACCTTATGCTTGCCAGGCAGGCACTTATGCCCTGAGCTATCTCCCCAGCCCATGTGGTGCTGGATTACAAAGCTAGGGGCTTGAGCATCGCAGACAAGTGCTCACCATGGAAGGTGTCCTCCCCACTTACTGGGCTTATTATAATAGCCATTCTATATGCGAGGTGGTGTCTCACTGTAGTTTTCACCTGCCTCTTCTGAAAAGGCCATTCTTTTCCTGCTGAATGGACCTGGAACCCTTGCAAAAAGTTAGTTGACCATATACATAAAGATTTAGGGGGGGCTGGTGAGATGGCTCAGTGGTCTAAAACACCTACTTGGAACAGGCTAAGCAAAGCACAGGGACCGCGGTTCAATCCCCCAGCACCACATGCCAGCCAGCCCCG
>NW_004524583.1:13174474-13176777 GCF_000260255.1 Octodon degus
TATGGCCGAAGTCCTTAAAACAACAGCTTATCTTCCCACTGACCACTTCCTCCTGGGCACAGCTTTCCCACCCCAGTCCTGGGTACAGTTTTCTCTCACCTTTCCGGCACACACAGGACAGCTCCCAGGCAGCTTCTTACGTGTAATTGAAACTGGCCCTCAAACTCCACCGCTAGCAAAAGCCAATGAAAGTCTCAGCTTTCTCTGTCTCAGGTCAGAGCATCCCCCATCTTCCTGGGATTCTCTCCAGGTTGGTAGGGTCAATCAAGGCCTCTTTTGAGGCCGGAGAGATAGCTCAGTGGAATAAGTACTTATCTGGCATGTGCAAGGTCCTGAGTTTGATCCCTGGTACCACTACAAAAAACTGTTGGGAGTTTTGCCTCTGTAAACATGGGTATATATGTATTGCTGTGGTGGGATAAATTCATTTATTATCTCAAGCAGCTTTTTGTAGAATTTCTCTGTCATAATGGTATATTATTCTATATGTGAGATTACACAGTCTGTCAGCAGAGATCATTTACTTCCTTTTCAATTTGGATGACTTTTATTCTTTTTCTTGCCTACCTTGTTTAGTTGAAACTCACAGCATGATGGTGGACAGAGGTGGCGAGTGCAGGCATCTTTGTCTTCTTCCTAATTTTGGGGGGAAATCTGTTAGTCTATCCCCATCAAGTATGAGGTTTGCTATGAGGCTTTCACACATTAAATTTTGTTGTTAAGGTAATAGTGTTCTTTTTCTTTTTCTTTTCTTTTTTTTTTTTTTTTGGAACTGGAGCTTGAACTCAGGCCCTTGTGCTTGCCAAGGAAGCACTTATTCTACTGAGCCATATCCCCGGCCCCATTAAGGTAATATTTTTCCATTCCTAGTTTGTGGAGTGGCTTTTCTAAATCAAGAAAGGTGTTAACTTTTATCAATTTTTTTCCTGCACTGATTGAGATGATCATGAATGGCTCATCTTCACTTTGTTAATGTAGTGTATTGTATTGGTCAATTTTCATATGTTGAGCCATCTTTACATTCCAGGAATAAACCTCAGGTGGACATGGGTATAATCTTTTGGCTGTGCTGCTGAATTTTGTTTCCTTGTGCTTTGTTGAGGGTTTTTGCATAAATGCTTACAAGGAATATTGGTGTATAGTTACTTTGCAGTACTTTGTCTGGCTTTAGCATCATGGTAATGCTGAACTCATAGGATGAGTTAGAAAATAGTCCCAGATTTTCAACTTTGTGGGATAATAGAAATACTTGTGTTAGCTCTTTAAGTGTTTGGTAGAATTCACTAATGAAACCATCTGGCCTAGGGCTTTTATTTGTTGGAATTTTTTTTTTTTTTTGTGGAACCGGGGATTGAACTCAGGGCCTTCGGCTTGCCAGGGAAGCGCTTATTCCAGAGCCATCTCCCCGGCCCCTGTTGGAAAATTTTTGATAACTCATTCAATATCCTTACAAGTTAAAGGTCAGTTTAGGTTTTCTATTTCCTTATGATGTAGTCTTGATAAGTTTTTTTGGTTCTGTTTTTGTTTTTTTTTTTTTGTAAGGGGAATTGAACTCAGGACCTTGCATTTGCCAGGCAGGCACTTGTACCACTGAGCTATATCCCCAGCCCCCTTGATAAGTTTTGTGTTTGTAGGAATTTATTCATGCCATCTAAATTATCCAGTTTGTTAGTATACAACTATTCATAGTACAGTATGAATAAGCCTTATAAGCCTTGTTATTTGCACAAAAGTCATGGTAATGTGCTCACTTTATTTATTTTTATTTTTATTTATTTATTTGAATAAGGCTTTTTTTTTGTTCCTGGAATGCCTTCAGGGCACTTTTGGCCAGCTGGAGAGGAGTGAGGTTTGAACTCCAGCAACCTGAGCCTGAGAGCTTTGTGGAAGCAGCCACTTAAAGGCCTGAGCTAGGGCCAGGCCCCCTTATTTATTTATTTGATACAGATACAGTGTTTTGCTACACCGCTTAGGCTCATAGTGATCCTCCTGTCTCAGCCTCCTCAGTGCTAGGATTACAGGTGTATACCACCACACCTGGTTTTGGGGCCAGTACACATGCTCAGGGTTCCAGGGCTGGCATGGTATGTGGTACTGGGAATTGAACTCAGGTCCTTGAGCTTGCCAGGCAGGAGCCTAGACCATTTAGCTATCTCCCCAGCCTCATGCCCTCACTTTAATTTCTGATTTTATAACTTAGTCTTCCTGCTTTCTTTTTCTTAGTCCATTAGGCTAAAGGTTTGTCAATTTTGTTGATCTTTTCAAAGAACCAGTTTTTGCTTCCATTGGTTTTTTTTTTTTTT
>NW_004524583.1:13177107-13189830 GCF_000260255.1 Octodon degus
TTTTTTTTCCAGAACCAGGGATTGAACTCAGGCCCTTGCGCTTGCCAGGGAAGTGCTTATTCCACTGAGCCATCTCCCCGGCCCCTGTTCTTTTTCTAGTACCTCAATTTACCAGTTTGATTCTTGACCTGAGATCTGCCTCACTGTTAACATGGTGTAGGAGTTCATGGGCTGTCATAAAATACAGCCCCCTGTTCCCAGTACCAAAGGAAAAACAACAACAACATCTTGTTCCTGCTACCAAAAAGAAAAAAAAAAATACAGCATCCTGGCATGCTGATTTTTTTTTAAAAGAAGGGACTTTCAGGGAGTTAAAGAGTGGTCATTGTTTGTAGAGCTTCCCTTTATCTGCGTACAGGTTAGGCTAAGGAAGGAAGCAATTGTCTCCCTGTAGTACCTTCCCTGGGTTTCCATTGACCCAAGGTTTTGCAGAAAGAGGGGCTGAGGTCTGTCAACACACCTTGAAAGACTTGTCACACACCATTGTTTTCTACTTGATCCCATTCAATAGCTTTAAGACAAACATTCACAAACCATCATTCATTCTGTGGGCCAAACAGACCATTTCTTAGGCCACTGCGTGGTCTCAAGTCCATTCCCTTAAAATCATCACCTCCCTTGAAAATTGTCTACATCCCATATTCCTTTATGGAAATGAGGTGTTTAAAAAGATTCTAAGTCAGCCGGCTGCCTAGTTGATGAGAGGACCCCAGAACAATAGTCAGGACCTTTATTTATACCTTTACAAGGTTGTCTCGTGACTAATAGCTCACAGTGTCAGGCAGGATGTTTTTTCTCAAGACTGAGGTAGCTTGATTGCTTTAAGCACTGAGGCTGCATCCTGCCCTCCCACACAGGATCAATTTCCAGCTTGGGGGCTCCCAACAGTCCTCACGTATGCAATAAATCTGCATACTTCCCCCCATTTATTGTTTTTTCCTTTTTAATCTTTATCAGTTTATTCCTGATAGATTCTCGGCACAGCAGAGAAGCAGGCTGAAGGAAGAACGGAAAGGGGCTTTATTTTCTTTGAGGACACGGGAGAGAATGTGGAGGATGAGGAATTTTGTGTTTCTCGGTTGGAACAAAGGGAGGCTGAGGCTTTCATGGCCTTTGTCAGGGGTGGAGTTTGAAGGAGATGTTTAGATATACCTGAGGAGCAGATTGGGTGGTCTTCCATGAGGCAGCGGGAAGGGTGCAAGTAAATTATGTCCTGGGCTAAGTTAGAGAAGATGGGGGAGGTGGTCTTGGGAAGATGGGCTTTTGTTTTAAGGGCATTGGCCATAATAGATGACCACTATATTGATTTTAGCAGTTCATACTGGGGCAAGAACCTATCACTTTTGCCCCTATATTGGTGTTTATAGCTATAATCTCCCTTAGCACTGTTTTTGTGTTTCTTTTTGTGGTACTGGGGATCGAACTCAGGACCTTGCCCTTGCCAGGCAGGCCCTTAAGCTGCTGGGCTATTTCCCCACCCTGTTTTTCTATATTTCATAAATTCTGCAGTGTTGTTTTCATTTCCTTATGAGTATTTTTTTTCTTGTGATTTTGTTCTTGAATCCATTGGTTGCATACGAATGTATGGTTCTGTTACCGCAAATGGGTGGATTTTTGTTTTATTTGTTGCATATGGGTATGTGCTATCTTTTTTAAATATATTTTTTAAAAATTTATTTATTTGTGTGTGTGTGGGGAGCTCAGCCCACCAGGGGGCAGGGCTGGCTGGCATGTGGTGCTGGGGGATTGAACCGCGGTCCCTGTGCTTTGCTGAGCTTGTTCTAAGTAGGTGCTTTAGACCACTGAGCCATCTCACCAGCCCCTGTGCTATCTTTTTAAATACTTTGAGATTTAATTTGGGGTTGGCCCTGCTGGAAGTAACCTAGACATGGACTGAGTGCGCGTGGACCCCTTACTTTTCCCACGGGGCTACCAGGTGAAAGTCCTTTGTGTTCCTTTTTCCCCAGGAGAGAAGGAACAGCCCGTTTCCTCCCCGTGGGAGCCAGTGACAGGACAGGAAGTGCCACATCTCTGGCTGGCGATGACCTCTGGCTAAAATCTGGGCAGCTGAAGCGGGCTTCTGCCCATTACTACCTGTTTGCGCCTGAGAAATGCCCCGCTCTCGTTTGTAAACTGGAAATGATTGCCCCAAGCCCACGAAACCCACGGGCAGTGGTTCCGTGCTCCCAGTAGGAGGCTGAAGTTGATTGGGACCCTTAGAGCTCGGTGGAGCGGGCAGGCGCCCCTCGGCCTTGCCAGGGCCGGCCACCAGAGGGCGCTCGCCGCCGCCATCTCCCCTCCCACCTTTCTCTTCCCCCTCCTCCTCGCTCTCCCGCTCTCCCCCCCACTCGTACTCAGGGAACCTAGTGGACCCGAAAGCCTCTGGCCCTAAACACTCTGCTCCCACAACTGCCAAGCCCAAGCCCAGCCTGATCTGGTGGCTTTCTCCAGGATGGCGGGGTCTTCTTTCCCCAGAAGACCCCCACTTGAGGGTAGTGGGTCGTAACCCTGCCCAGTTCTGCTCAGGCCAGGGTGGTGAGCGCCTGGTTTCCGGGGCCCTGATCCTCCAGTCCTCCTTCCTTTGGGGCTGGGGAGAGACTCCATTCATCTGACCCTCCGAGTCTCAGTTGGAGAGGCAACACGTGGACCAGAGGAACCTAGTGAAATGTGGATGTTCCTCCGTTCAATGTCTCCTCCTTGTAACCTGTCGTTTTAATTTGTAAGCCCAGCTGCAGTTAGCGAGGGGGAGGGAAGCCACTCCTACAGGACTCTGGTCTTCTGGCCTGAAGTGCAGCGCTGGCCTGGTTCTCCAGATCCCCCACCTTGCCTGCCCCTGCCTGCCTCAGCCTCCCCGAGAATCGGCGGGGATGTAGGATGTGGCTTCACTTTAACCCACGGGACTGACCTTGCCTTGGTCCAGGTAAACATGATCTTGCCTTGGTCCAGGTAAGCAGTGTGATCGAAAAATAAAGTGAATTGTTGCTTTTTAAAATGCATTACAGGGCTGGTGAGATGGCTCAATGGTCTAAAGCACCTACTTAGAACAAGCTTAGCAAAGCACAGGGACGCTGTTCAATCCCCCAGCACCACATGCCAGCCCACCCCGCCCCCTGGTGGGCTGAGCTGGCCACACACAAAATAAATAAATAAACAAACAAATAAATAAATATTAAAAAAAAAATAAAATGCATTACAGGGGCCGGGGAGATGGCTCAATGGAATGAGCGCTTCCCTGGCAAGCGCACGGGCCTGAGTTCAATCCCCAGTTCCGCAAAAAAACCAAAAAAAAAAGCCCAGCAAAATAAAATGCATTACAGTAAAAGGCCCATGGTCAGTCCCCCTCAGGGCCCTCCCCTCGCGTCCAATCCCTTTATCCCACTGGCTTGGGCGCTGGCTGAAGCACTTCCGGAAGTCCTGCGTGGCTGCCTCGTGGTCACTGAGGCAGAGGCAGAAGTCACACAGGCTGGATCTGGTGAGTCGGGTGGAGGAGGACCGTGGTACTCTACAAGCCCGCGTTCCTGCGGGCTGGCACTCGGCAGCGCCAACCATGCTGCTTCTGTGTATGCCTCGCAAAGGCGCTCACAAAAGAGGACTCCCCAAAAGAGGGGGCAGTGCGCCGGGACCCGTGCCTTTGAAGTTGGAGTGCAGCAATGTATCTTTTACTATAATTGCTTTTTTTTGAAAGAGGGAGAGAGGGGGTCTCCTTATGCAGTGCAGGTGGCCTTGAACCGGCTGTGTTGCCCAGGCCGGCCTTGCACTTGCAGTGATCCTCCTGCCTCAGCCTCCCCATTCCCCCCCGCCCCCCCCCTGCGGCCAGCTAGTTTTTTAAAATGTGAACATTCATTATGTATCTTTTTTTTTTTTATTTTTTTATTTATTTGTGTGTGTGTGTGTGTGTGTGTGGCCAGCTCAGCCCACCAGGAGGCGGTGCTCACTGGCATGTGGTGCTGGGGTATTGAACCGTGGTCCCTGTGCTTTGCTAAGCTTGTTGCAAGTAGGTGCTTTAGACCACTGAGCCATCTCACCAGCCCCCTCATTATGTATCTTGATCACACTGTTCGCTTTCTCCTCGGGACTCATGCCTGGGCTGGGGTGGCTTGGGGACTCCTGCAGCGCCCCTCCCCCAGCTTTGGGGCTCTCAGGTTCCATGCAGAGCAGTGACCCCTTGGGGAGCCATTTCCACAGCAGGTCACAGCCCTTCCAGGTAAGCCCGGTGGCGCCACCTCCTTCACAGGGCAGCAGGCAGGGCCTCCTGGCCCCACCCACTTCCACCTCAGGCAGCCTCTGCCTCTTCTTTCGCCGCGTGCAGGCCCACACAGGGTTCCTCTTGAGCAGTGCGCACCGAAGGCCTGTCGTGAGAGACTAGGCCAGGGCACTGTTTGGCCTTGTGGTGCAGGGGTCCTGGGGCGTCTTTCCTGGGTGTTCAGCGTGACACAGGGCCCACCGCTTTCTCGGGTGGTTTTTCTTTCCTGGAGGCTTTGGAGAGCAGCAGCTGCCTCTGTCTAGCTGAGCCCTGCGGTCACTGTCTCACCTGTCCACACAGCCTGCGTCCCCTCACCGACCCCCTCGCCCACTCCCTTGCCCACCTATCCCCATCTGGTGAGTGCTGGACAACCAGACGCCAGTTCTGGGTCTGAGCACAGCCAACAGAGAAGTTCTGAGTGGGTGTGTGGGGCCCTGACAGTGCTGCTTCCTGGCCTCTCAAATCTCAGATCTCCTTGCGCCTCAGTTTTCTCATTTGTAAGACGGGATGTATGCACCTTCCTCCCTGGGCACACATGTGCATGGGCTTCAGCATCTCTGCACGCCCAGAGCTTTAACCAGTGCTCATGAGCACTGGACCCTGGGCGCTGTGTCCCACCTTGGGGTACTCTTGGGCTGCCTGTCCTTGCCGCCCCTCAAGAGCCCGGGTTGCCCCTGGGACCAGCCCAGGCTCATCCCTCTCCCAGCAGGGCTCTGAAGTAGAGCTGTGGTGGGAGTCAGACCAGAATGCCAGGGCTCCATGCAGGCACTGTGACCCTGGGCGAGTGGTCGGTGAAGTCCTTGTGGCTTAAGTGGTGTTGTGACCTGCCCATAGGAGCCTGCCACCTTCGTCATCATGGCTGGGGCGGCGGCAGTGTGACCACCTGGGGAAGGCGGCTGACGCTGCCTGGGTCTCCCCGTGCCCTCAGCCGCCTCCCCATGCCCTCAGCTGGCCTGTGCCCCTGTCCTGGGTAATAGTGCACTTGAGGAGTGGCAGTCAAGGCGCCCAAGCCCCAGTCCTGTGCTGTTGGTCTGATTTTCTCACTTTGGTGAGATGAGGTACAGTGGTGTGTGTGTGTGTGTGTGTGTGTGTGTGTGTGTGTGTGTGTACGTACTGGGGTCCAGAGGCCAGTACTGGGGTCCAGAAGACTGCTGCCCCAAATAGGCTCAGTCACCCGCAGACATAGATGCCCTAGGCAGGGCCCTGCCTCTTGTGACCCTGCTGCTGGCCACGTGGTCATGATTAGTTTGGTTCTTGGAAGCTCTGAGCCACATATTTAGGTATGTATGTATGTATGTATGTATGTATGTTGGTACTGGGATTGAACTCTCGACCTTCACACTAACTACTCCCCCTTATATATTGAGACAGGATCTCCTTAAGTCACTGAGTTGCTTGGAGGGATCTATTGGTCTCTTGCAGCAAAAGGATTGAGAAAATAAAGACGAGAGATAATAGCTGAGGTCAGGTGGTGGACCAAGCCTGATAGGCAAAGGACCCCTGAACAATAGTGTAAGGACGTTTATTTATACCTTTGCAAAGTTGCAAGACACAAGGTTGCCTAGTGACCAATAGCCCACAATGTCCAGGCCAGAGGATCAATTTCCAGCTTCAGAGGCTCACAACAGTTGCCCAGGCTGCGCTCGAACCTGTGATCCTCCTGCCTCAGCCTTACAGAGTGATGAGATTATAGGTGTGTACCACTCTGCCCTGCTTGCTTTCTTGCTTGCTTCCTTCCTTCCTTCCCTTCTTCCTCCTTCCCTCCTCCCTCCTTTTCTTTTTCTTTTTTTTTCTTCTGTATTTAGTACAGGGTCTACAGGGTGTACAGGGTCTCACTGTGTAGATTTGACTCGTAATGATTTTCCTGTTTTCAGCCTCCCAAGTGCTGGGATTACAGGCACAGGACACCATGCCCAGTCTCAATCACCATCTCAGGGCACCCTGGTGGCAGAGCCGACACTGCATGCTGGGGATCGAACCCTGGCCAGCTGGTGCGCTGTGCCTAAGCAGGCGCTTTAGTCTGCTGAGCTATCAGGCCAGCCCTGTCCCTTCTCTCATGGGTGCTGAAGGTGGAACCCAGGGTCTCACACGTGCTAGGCAAGTGCTTTTCCCTGAGCTCCATCCCCAATGCTTTTCATCTTTTATTTTGAGACAGGGTTTCATTACATTGTGGGAGCTTCAAGATTCTCCTGCCTCAGCCTCTCAAGTAGCATGAATTACAGGTGTGCAGTTTCTGTGGGGTCTTAGAAAAGCTTTTATATCCTTGTTGTCTAGTAGAGTGGCTAGCACTGAATTAGTGTAATAAATGACCCCTGGCCCCAGGCAGACCTGCCGTCAGTGCAGGGGCACATGGCGGGGTATGCTGTGTTGTGCCTGAGCCTCCCAGGCAGGTGTCTGGGCCCTTGCATTATGGCCTTCTGACAGGGTAGCTGCTTTCCTGAGGATGAGGTCCCTGCCATGGGCAGTGCCAAGTGCTGCCAGAGGGGACTTCACCAAGCTTGGTGCTGGCTGCTGATGCTGGGCCACTCTGTCCTGCTCCCAGCATGTTTCTCTTGCAGTTTGGGCCACTCCGCTTTGCCCTCAGGGACAGCATTCCTGACCCGTGTGCTCGCCACACGGCTGTAGGGCCCAGCATCTCCCAGTGCTTAACCCAGCTGGGAGCAGGACTTGAAGCCCAGGAGGCCGTGTGGCCCATGCTGGCCTGTGGCTGGAATTCCCCAGAGGCGGTGGCCTCTGCAGTGCCCTCTGGCCATCCCTGGGCAGGGGGCAGGGCGTCTCACTGTGCCCCAGAGTCTGTGAGAAGTGACCTCAGAGGAGGTCAGCACGCTGCCTGTGCAGCAGCCTGCACGCCTCAGGAGCCTTCCTCCCGGAGGAGGGCGCCAGGGTCAGTGCCAGGAGCCGGCCGCAGAGACAGTGTGCATGTCCAGTGTGGCCTCAGCGTGGGGTGGGGTCCCTCCTGGGACCTTTGGGTGTCACCTGTTTGCCCCGAGTCTGTTTCTCTATCTGCAAAAGTGGTGTATGATGGAGCAGCGCCCTATTTAACCACCCAGAGAAGCTGCTGGGCAGGCAAACCTTAACATTATGCTAAACAAAAGAAGCCAGGCACAAAGCGTTTGGAAATAAGAAATATCCAGAACAGGTAAAGCAGCAGCAGAGATGGGAAATAGGGCCGTGCTTTCCAGAGCTGGGGGCAGAGCCGCTTAACGGGTACAGGTTTCCTTTTGGGGTGATGTAATGTTTTGGAACTAGGGGTGCAGCTCACAAAACAGAATGTACCACTCACTTGGTCACTTTAAAATGATTCAATTTAATAGCTCAGCAGATTAAAGCACCTGCAAGCGGGTTCAGGGGCTGGGGGTTCGATCCTTGGGGTCTGTCCTGCCGGCTGCGCCCCCAGGGCACACTGAGAAGGCAATTGAGATTGGGTGTGGTGGCGCATGCCTATAATCCTAGCTCTTGGGAGGCTGTAAACAGGAGAATCACTATGCGTCCTATCTAGTAGTGAGACCCTGAACACCCTATAGATCCTTCCCTAATACAACAACAAAAAAATCATTAAAAAAAGTCTAACCTACTATTATTTTCATATTATTTTTAATCTTTTAATGTATTTATTTGGTACAGGAGCTTGCTAAGCAGCTTGGGCTAATAGTAGGCCTCCTGCCTCAGTCCCCCCGCCTCTCCAGCTCTGTGCCCTGGGGTTCCAGTCCTTGCGCTTGCCAGTCAGGTGCTTAGACTACTGAGCTATCTCCCCAGTCTAATCTGCTTTTATTTATTTATACATAAGATTTTATCATAGAGAATTTGTACCTGCACATAATGTCTTAATTCATTTTTTCCCATTCCCCTCCTTTCCTTTCCCTCTACCATTTTTTAAATCTTTTTTTTTGGGGGGGGGCGGGTATAGGGTCTCACTCCACAGCTTGGACTCATAGTGATCCCCTGTGTTCAGCCTCGCCAGCACTGGGATTACAGTGTGCACCACCACATCTGGTCTTGGGGGCTGGCTCAGCGTGCCCAGGGGCGGGGCTGGCGGGGCCTGTCGTGCTACGGATCAACCACAGTCCTGGGCTTGCCTAAGCAGGCGCTTAGTCCACTGAGCTATCTCGCTGGCCCTCCCCATTCTTTTTAAAAATCCTCTCTTCCTTCCTTCCCTTCCCCTCCTCCCCCCCTTGCTCCTCTATCCACTTGAACATGCTTTTCCTCCTTGCACACGCATCTTCCGTTTTGCTCTTTATTTACTTTATTTCTCGTGCTTGACAAATGAGATGCTGGTACTTAGACTTGTGTGTCTGATTTATTTCACTTAATATTATGGTCTCAAGATACATCTATTATCTGAAAATGTCTCCAATTTGTCTTTTTTATGGCAGAATAGTATTCCACTGCATATAAATACATGTTCTTAGCCATCTGTTAATGGGTATATCAGCTGCTGCCAAGGTTCAGCTATCAGAAATGGTGTTGTTGTCGACATGGGTATGCATCTGTCACTGTGCCATGATGCTTTTAACCATTTTGGGAATATACCAAGAAAGGAAACAGTTGGGTGAGACTAGTTTTAGTTTTTTGAGGAATCTCCACACTGACTTCCATATTGGCTGTACCAGTCTACACTCCCACCAGCAGTGGAGAACCCCTCCCTCCCACACCCCTCAGTGTTGTTCTAATTTGCATCTCTCGAATGACCCACAGTGTCCATATTGATTTCAAATTTGCTGTTTGCACTTCTTCATCTAAGAAGCGTCTGCCCCTTTCACATGCCCATTTTTGGGTTGAGTCTAAATGATTCATCTTGTTGCATAAACCTCCAAAAAAGACCAGGAGCCGCGATCCTCATGGCTAGTGAGGATCCACAGGCGGCAGGAGGCGCTAGAAGGGCAAGCGCAAAGGGAGGTGCTAGGATGGCGGGAGGTGGCTTCACCCGGTGGCTAACGAGTTGGCCGCCTCACTGGGTTGCACTTGGAGTAGAAGCAGGAGTCAGGCAGTGCCTAGACTGGGCTGCCCCTAACCAGGGGCAGATGGACCAAGGGGTCAGGTGCGGGGCTAGATTCCTGGGCTGCTGATGGTCCCTTCCTTCCTGGTTCTCTTTCCTTTCTTTGAGGTTTGGAGGGGACTTACTCCCTAGGGCTTTTTTAAAAATTATCTTGGGGTGCAGGGGGTATTACACAACTGCCCAAGGTAGCCTTGAACTCTCAATCCTCCTGCTTTAGCCTCCCAGGGGCCTGGGATTAGCATATGCCACAGCTCTGTCCCTGGTCTGTTTCTGAATCTGCCCACTCCTGCCTTACCTGCCTCGGTACCTGCTCTGCTCCCTGCTTAGGATACTGGGAGGAGAAGCCAGGCCTCACACATGCTAGGCAAGTACTCTACCGTTGAGCCTCAGCCACAGCCCGCCTCACTTCTGGAGCCTGTCATTCAATCAAGTAAACACTTGCTCTGTTTTGTTCAACACTTTATTTCCAGTTCCTGGTGCGGGGCGCAGGGTAGGTGCTTAATCAGTAGCTATGGAATGAACACAAGAGTGAGTCCTCATTTACATTGTGGGCACCAGGGCCTGTTGGTACCGAGTGCTGTCCTTATTCCCACTTAACAGATGAGGAAGCTGAGGCTCTGGGACACGCAGTGGCCAGCAGAGAGCTGGGCTCTTGGCCCATCAACACGGCACCAGAGCCAGCGCTGACCCACCCTACCCTAGGCTGTCTCTGGTTCCCAAAGCTCCAGGCCTGGCAGCAGTGTGGGCCTGGGGCAGCTCTGCCCCTGCTTCCAAACCCCCACCCACCCCCTGCAGGTGTTTCTCAGGCTCCAAGCCTTGCAGCTAGCTCCTTTCCTGAGAACTTCTGTCATAAAGAAGGCGAGGCCCGACGCAGCCTGCCTCTCCACCCACGGGAGCCCTGGCTATAAATATGGGGGTCACGCCTTGCTCTTGCGGCCTATTCAGCACCTTTCATCTGGGGCGCTCCCTGCTGCAGGGAGGCTAATTAGCTGCTCCCTGGGAAGCACAAGAGCTGCAGCCTCAGCCCTGGGAAGCAGCCACCAGGCAGGGGCTGGCTCCAGAGGGAACCTGGGTGAGTGCGAGAGCGAGCGAGCGAGCGCTCGGGCCGCCCACCCCGCACACTCGGGTTGCTGCAGGACTCTCACAGGAGCTTATCTTATCTGCTCTGGCTCATAATGAAGGCCACCATTTATTGAGTGCTTACTATGTGCCAAGGGCTTGCTGAGCATTTTCCACCTATTAAACTTACCCACAACCGCAGAAGCACCAGGACTATTGTGAAATAACAAGGCTCCCATGACAGAGCCTTCCTCCTCGTTGCCCGTGGGCCAGTGCTCCTGCACATGACCTCATGAGGAGCCTTGAGTGCTTGGTGCAGAGGAAACACCAGTTAAGTGGCGGCTGTTACTATTAATCTTCAGAATGATGAGAAGAAGCAGGTATTGTGTTATTCCCATTTCCCAGATGAGAAAACTGAGGCTCACAGGCTAAGTCACTTGCAGATCACACAGAATTATTAGCAGCATTGGACTAGTTGCATTTTTTTTTTCAGTTGTTCTTTTTCCTAGAACAGTTGTTCTTTTTGGTGTTCTTCTACACCAAAACTCTTACAATGTATTGGGATATGCTGATACTCCCAGGATGCTAGTGGGCTGGGCTTGGAGATCTTCTAATATGACTTTCTTTCGTCTCTTTTCTTCTCTCCTCTCCTTTCTATTGGTGGAACCGAAGATTGAACTCAGGCCCTTGCACTTGCCAGGCAAGCGCTTTATTCTCCTAGCTACCTCCCTGGCCTCTCACCCATTTTCTGACTTGGAAACTGGGAGGGAATGGACAGGACTCACGGCAAGAAGTGGGCAGCAAGACCAAGTCGCCAACATCACACAACAGAATTCCTGGCTGCCGAGCGCTGTCTGGCCAGCCCCAGCAAACTGCCCTGGAGTCATCAGGGTGTTATCAGCCCAGCGGCAGGTGCAGGGGTAGGCTGGGGCAGGATGGCGCGTCCCAGTTCCTGCCTCCCGAGGGCAGGCCATCCCTCTGGAGCCTGTGTCATGCCACATTATAGTGACCCAGGGCGGAGTCGCAGCTGATCCCAAGGCGCTGTCCAGTGTGCCCCTGGGTAGCTGTTTCCATCGCATGTGACTCCTTCGGCTGAAAGGAAGGGTCTGGAACCGAGCCAATCTGAGCCAGGGCCAAGGGGCAAGGGCTAAGATTCTCGAAGTGGGCAGCATTCTTGGCATGAAGAGGTTGCCTCTCTCTGAGGGTGGCCCTGGTAAAGGGGCCTTGGGGAGCGGGTGCACCGCCCCAGCTCCACGCCCCAGCTCCGCTCTCAGCTCTGCATCCCGTACAAGGCCTACTTCTTTCTACCTGCTCTTTCTGGGCCCCATGTCCACTCCATCTCGTCCTTCCCAGGACCTCTCATCTCTGTGTAAGGGATGTCCTCCATGACCATCCCTGATAGCTTCCTTAGGCCCAATGTAAATTACATATCTTTTTTTTTTTTTTTTTTTTTTGTGGTATCGGGACCCAAACTCAGGACCTCATGCTTGCCACGCAGGCGCCGCGCCACTGAACTACATCCCCGTCCTCTAAGTGCCTGTTATACCGTAACTTCCCGACATCACAGCTTCGCAGGGCACACTGCGGAGCACCGTGTCCCTCGAGAGGGCCTGGGCTGACTGGGATATCCCTTCAAGAGACAGTCCTGCAGGCATGTTGCTAGCCTGAGGAAAGATCCACATTCAAAATTGAGGCGTGGTTTCTGCTGAAAACCATACTGCTCTTGCACCATCTGAAAGTTGGAAACCCACATCAGAGGCCTCTGTAATTCCCCATCACCTATGTGCTTAGGGCACCTTGTTCTGCTCTGTCACAGGAATTTGGAAACCTTTGCAGAGGGACTCATTACTTTTGGTTTGGTTTAGGTTTGGTACTGGGAATTGAACTCCTGATCTCACACCTGAGGGGCAGGTGCGGTGCCACTGAGCCACATCCCCGGCAGGACTCGTATCTATTTATGAGGGTACTGGAACAAGTCTGTCTCCCCCGCCTGGCTAGGTCCCATGAGGGTGGCCACGGTGTACCTTCTGTGCTTTTCCACACGCGTTCCACATTGAATGAGTGCATGACAAGCGGAAGAACCAAGCCAGCGGCCTCCAAGTGCGGCCCCAGGGCCAGCAGGCCAACAGCTCCCTCACCCGCGACCTGTTAGGAGTGGAAATCCTCCGGCTTGGGCGGACACCGGCGGTCCGGCTTTGCGCACGCTGCGGGCGGTTCCCGGGCACCGTCGCGGGGAGCTGCACGCCCCGCGAGGCCCGGAGGAGCGAGGTCTGGGGTCCGAACCCCGGCCCCGCCTGCCGTGCCGCGGCGCGGCCACTGGAGGGCAGTGTGGCCATGTCCCTCGCGCCTCCTCCTCCTCGGCTGCGCGGCGGGAAGGGCCCCGGGAGACCCGCGGGCGGCCTCGGCCAGGAGCGAGGCCCGGAGC
>NW_004524583.1:13190055-13201777 GCF_000260255.1 Octodon degus
CCGGCAGCCCGCGTGACGCGCGGCCATGATGGCGCCGGCCGGGGCCCGAACCGCCGCGCAGCGCGGGGGGATGCCTGCGAACCGGGGGCACCTCGGGCCGGCAGCGTCCTGCCTGCGGGCAGCGCCCTTGTCTCTGGGCCCTGGTCTGGCTTAACGTGCACGCCGATGACGCCCACCATTTGGCGGCGGGCCGGGTTCTAGAATATTCTTTCATGGTGACATTCTCTCTTGTCCTTCAAGATCAAGCCTGACAAAATCAGAGCTCCGTCGGGAAGTCGCCCCCAGCTCCCCACTTCTGTCTCCAGCAGCGTCGTCGTCGTCGCTTCCTCCACAGCCCGCACAGGGGACCCCATCTGGGCAGGACCCATGTGTCCCGGCCTTGGGGACCTCTGCCGAGCGACCTACACCAGGAGAAGCGCGAAATTACTGAATGGGTTTTAACCAGGATTTGGGTGTAGGAAACACAGTTTTGGGTGTTCAAATGTTTTCAACCTTGGGCAGTGGAACATGTAATAGTGTTTTCTTAAGCTCTGTAATGGAATCCTTTTGTGTGTTTAATTGCGCTTAAGTTATTTTGAGTGGAAATGTCAGGGTGCCATAGGAAATCAAACCATAGGTCTGAGCCCAACCAAGACTAACCACGGAGGCCCACGTTTGGGGTTTCCTGTGGGACCGGGCTTGGGGCTTCCTCTGCGTGAGGGCCTTTGCTGGGCTTGAGGTCTAGCTGGGGATCCTATAAGGAGACAGAAAAGAAAGGTGTTTAGCACCTTTGAGAAGAGTAAGGGCCAAAGCAGGGTGCTTTCTTTTTCCCTTTGAAAGACTAAGCAAAAGCTGGTCCAGGGAAGGACTCCCAAAAACTCCTTTCATGCCTCCCCCACAGAGGATCTGCTGAATGCTCATTAAGGGGAAAACAAAGAGGTGCTTTTGTTTATTTATTTAAGAGGAAAAATAAATGAGCTGTGACAAAACAATTTGAAACCAGGCCCCTCTGAGACCTGGGCTTTCACTTCCTTGATGGGAAGTAAAACAGAGAATCGAATCCCCCTCTAAATAAAAGTGAAGTTAATAATCAGACAGCTCGAGCCCAGGCCACATCCTGTGTCAGCTCCCTCCCTCCCTCGGCTCGATGTTTATAGCTGCAGAGCCCAGAGCCAACTTAACCCTCTCCTCCCTGTGCAGAGAGCCCAGTCCTGCTGTGGGGCTGGGCTCCAGCTCCTTAGGCGCAGGGGCTGGCCTGGGAAGGGCGGCTTTCCTCAGCCTGTCCCCCACCGGCAGCCACTAGCAAGACCAGCTGGATTTGCGGGATGGCCTCTGCTTTTCTTGCAACAAAACAAACAACAAAACAGCCGTCCCCCTTTCTGTGCCCCTCTCTAGGTCAAAATCAGGTAAACCCATTCCGGTTCCAGACGCCACAGACCCTCTGCGGCTTGCTGGCCTCCAGCAGGGACGTTCTCATGCAGACCTGCGGGGCTCCAGGCCTGTGTGGCCAGCGGCATTCTGCGCGGGTTTCCGTGAAAACTTTCCACTGGCCTCAGCGGCCTTCCCGCGTTGCAGCCCGTTGGTTTCTAGCACCCCCTGGGGTTAGTGGCAACGCAGGTCCATGGGGCTGAGGAGGAGCTTGTGCTAAGTTTATTGTAGCCTCATCCTGCAGAGGAGGAAGCCAGTCGAGTGAAGTCACTTACCCGGTGTCACAGACCTAATAAACAGCAGAGATTTGACCTGACTCTGCAGCGGGGCCTTTTAAAGTTTAGGATAATCTCGCCAGCATATTTCAAAGGTCCCAAAGCCCAAGTACCTTTTTCTTTCTTTTCTCTTTCTTTCTTTCTTTCTTTCTTTCTTTCTTTCTTTCTTTCTTTCTTTCTTTTTTCTTTAAGGTAGGCGGGGGCTATTACAGAAGTTTAACCAAAAGTTTGAAAAACATACATGACCCAATTTTGATGTTACTGTATAGAACGGGAGAGGGGACAAGGAGGGGACAAGGATGTCTGCTGAACATGGCTTGTTTAAAGGCACTGCAAGGCCTCCTTTGTGCTAACTTTCCTCGTGCGCCCACCATTCCAATACTGTGTTGCCCACTAGATGCCATCTCTACCAATTACATCGTCTATCACAAGATTTGGGAAGGGTTCACATCCACTCAACATTCCTTCTTTTCTGTAACTTTTTTCACCTGGGGACAGTGAGTTTTACTCCTGGTGTCTACGTGGTGGGACTAGAGTAGATTTCCTCAAGGATCTTTTGAGAATTTTCCAGCTTTGCTTTGGGCTCTCCTCCTTCATCCTGTTAGTGAACCCCAAGCCCATCTTTGGGAATGAGTTGATCTGTCATGGGTCTGCTTCCTTGGGGAAAGGGTGTGTTGTGCCCCTCAAAGCCATGGGTTGGTAGGGAGGTGCCCTCCTCATCTCTACCTCATTTGGCCAGACAGAAGCTGTGGGTTCCACCCCAGGTGGCCCATTCCTTTAGAGCAGGCACTCCTCAGGGCAGATGACAGCCATGACTTCTCTGAACCTGGCAAGATTCCTGACTCAAAAAGTTTTTGAAGTACTGTTTTCATTTTTATTTAATTTTGATGTTTAAGAAGAACATCTGGCTGGATGTGGTGGTACATGCCTGGGAATGTACCAGGCATTCTGGGAAGCTGAGGCAGGTGAGTTGCAAGTTTGAGCCAGCCTAGGCAACTCAGCAGAATCCCCTCTCAGAAGAGAGGAAAGTGTTTGCTCCATAGGAATGCCACGGGTTCAGTCCCCAGTGTTGCCAGAGAGGAGAGAACAGTGAGAGAAAGAAGGGGGAAAGAAAAAAAGGAAGCAAAGCATTTGCAAGTGGGGTACTCCCTGCTGTGGTCTTCAGAGGCTGGCGCTGCATCCAGGAGCCTCCTGATCCAGGTAGCATGGCTTAGTAGGGGCAGGCACTGGACATACCCTCACCTAGCAGTGGGGCCCTTTGATTCTTCCCTTTTCTGGTGGAGGAAGTGAGGTAAGAAAGATTGAGAGCCAACTAATTGGTACATTATCTGCTTTCTGCTGAGGGGAAGCTCACTGATTTAAGATGCATTAAAATGAATTTAAAAATAATTTTCACTGTGCTTAAGAGCAGTATAAATGTGCACACCAGGCCAGTTCAAGAATTTTTCCAGTCCAGGAAGCCCTGGAGGGCAGTTCCCCTTCTGGCTTTCACATGAACAGGGGAAGGGGGTTAAGGAACTTTCCTGAGCTAGATGTGGTAGGTCATTCCTCTAATCCCAGCTACTCAGAGGCTGAGGCAGGAAGGTTGCAAATTCAAGACCAGTCTGGGCAATTTAGCAGACCGTTTCAAAATAAAATTTTAAAAGGGTCAGGGGCTTAGTGTGGTGGTGCATGCCTGTTATCCCAGACTGAGGCAGGAGGATTATGGTGAATTTAGTTATTTGTTTATTTAACGTATTTGGCACAGGGTTTCACTATGAAGCTTGGATGGACTCATAATGATCCTCCTTGGGGCTGGAGAGATGGCTCAGTGGTCTAAAGCACCTACTTGAAACAAGCTTGGCAGAGCACAGGGACCGCGGTTCGATCCCCAGCACCACATGCCAGCCAGACCCGCCCCCTGGTGGGCTGAGCTGGCCACACACACACCCAATAAATAAATGTAATAAATAAATATTTAAAAAAAAAATAATGATCCTCCTATCTCAGCCTCCCCAGCGCTGGGATTACAGACGTGCTGGGATTTCAGGTGAGCTGGTCTTGGTGCCAGCTCACTGCATCCAGGGGCAGGGCTGGCTCAGAATGTGGTACCAAGGATTGAACCCTGGTCCCTATGCTTGCCTCATCAGGCGCTTAGTTGGCTGAGCTATCTCGCTAGCCCTTATTATTGTTTTTTGTTTGTTTGTTTTGGTGCTGAGGATTAAATCTAGAGGTTCCAGT
This sequence comes from Octodon degus, assembly GCF_000260255.1. Classification (NCBI taxonomy): domain Eukaryota; kingdom Metazoa; phylum Chordata; class Mammalia; order Rodentia; family Octodontidae; genus Octodon; species Octodon degus. The sequence goes on from NW_004524583.1 coordinate 13,193,958, forward strand.
TTGCTAGGCAAATGTTCTACCGCTGAGCTAAATCCCCAGTCCCTGATTATGGTGAGTTTGAGGCCAGCCTGAGCTACAAAGTAAATTCAAGGCCTGGATGAACAACATAGCAAGACCCTGCCTAAAAAAAGGAGGGGGGGGCGGGAGGCTGGGGATGTGGTGCAGCGGAACAGCACTTGTCTAGCATATGCAACGTCCTGCGGTCAATCTCCAGCACGCCAAAAAGACAGGAAAAAGGGAGCTCCGCCCTCCCCTGGTGGGGTCTGTCCTGTCTCTGTCCCTCCTACCTGCCAGATCTTCCCCTAGCCTGTCTTTAGGAAGTAGATATTGTGTTGCAAGAACCAGGAAGACCAGAATCATTAAGTTAAAATTGTTTCAGTTTTCATGAACTAAAAACATTTTTATTAGAATTTTAAACATGAACCCAGGGTTGGAGCACAGCCCATGACCAAGCAGCCTCAGGTGTGGTGTCAGCCCCAGCCAAGTAACCAGAGTTTTGTTGCTGTTTGCATTCTCTCCCTTCACTGAGCTACTATAAAATACCTCCTAGACAGCAGGTCACATCAGTTTGCTATCAGTGTTTCAGTATGTACCTCTCCAAATCAGGCTCATTCCAGTTTGCCAGTTAGCTACAGTATTTTACCTTAAAAATTACTAATATCCCTTAAACATTACCAAGATTCAGTTAGTGTTTCAATTTCTAGAGCAGTTTTTTTTTTAAGAACATTTTCTGAACTCTGCTTTTCCCCATTTGTTAAAAAAAAAAATCCCTAAAGTATGAAATTTTCAGCCTGTAGCCATATGCTCACAATGTGGTTCCTACACTGGCAGAGTTGTGAATCCAGGTAGCAACGCCCCATGAGCGAGTCCTAGGGCAGCAGGTCGCTCCAGCTGCAGCTGGCCCTGTCCTGGGTGCTAGGTCAGACTGTGAAGTTCCATGTGGGCATGAATGCAGGCCAGGGTGGGGTGCAGCTGCCTGAGCTAATGAGGGGAGACTGGGGCAAAGCCCCTGCGTCCTCCCACCCACACAGATGCCTGGCTTTCTCATCCAAAGCTCTGCCCACCAGCTGCCTGGCACTCCTCTGGGACCCTCTTCTCTCTCGCTTGGGATACTTGACTATGCTCCAGTGGCTCTATGGAATCCCACTTGGGGGCCTCCAGCCTCCTCTTGGTCTTGCCAATTGCTGCTTAACACGCAACAAAAGTTGATTGGATTTGGGGGGGGTGGCATGTGCACCCATCAAACGGCGTGCCAACAGCGTCACTCATCTGGTCTCAGCAATCCCAAGAGATCCATACCATGCTTGCTGTCACTCGTGAAAAGGACGAGAGGGCAGGTAGGTACCTCTGCTACAATATTCGGATGTGGTCGGCCTGAGCATGCGTTGGTGCTTGTGGCATACCAATTCCCAAATGTTTAAGAACCTTGTTTAGGATCTGTGAGGCAACCTGGTCTAGGACTAGTCGCTTTTCTTTTGAGGACGAATCATGACAAGTTGAAATCTGTAGTCACAGTGCAATTTTTTTTTTTTTTTGCCCCGTTTGCATATTCTAGAACAGAGACAGCAAGATTTATACACACCCTTCTTAGGAGATTAGCTCAGTAGAATGGAATAAATTTTAGGTCATTCAGCCTCATTTCCTGGTGTGTCTTTCTTTCATGGTTAACTTGAGTCAAGGATTATAAGACTGACAGGTTTGAATGTTAGCAGGGATGGCAAGAAATTGGGTTGAGTGTGGAAGGCCACAACCCAGACATTATCCCTTCCGTGCCTTTTGCCACATCTTCTGGCAAAAAGAGACATGACTTGGTATGAACAGAATCAGGGTCAGTTACTGAAGGATTTGTAGAGGGAGGAGACTTCACACGAATTGGGTTTTGTCTCTATATTGATCTGAATTCAGCCCGCGTGGCTTCACGTTGGCCCAGCTGTAAAGGATGGCTGCTGGGTGGCTTTGTGAGCCACCTGGGCATCAGGAGCCTGCCTTGCCCGTGCCGACAGCCTGGGCACACCGGAGCTGGTGCCAAACCAACCCTTCCTGTTAACGTGCTTTGCTTTTCTTCTTGGCCATGTCTTGATTTGCTTCAACCTTAGCTCCTGCTGCCCCAGTGAAATGGAATAGGGGACAGAGGTGGATTGTTAAGCACAGAAATTTGAAAACCCAAAGCAGACACAGAGGAGAGGCTGACAGACCCATGAAAGAAGGACGGGCAGCAGTGCTTCAGAGGCCCGGCTGTCAGAGGGAGGAGGCCTGTCTTCGTGGGGTCTGTGTGAGGAGTGTGAGGGTGAGCTTCCAGAAACCATTTGCCAGCCAAGGCAAGGGGAAAATGACTTGTCTTTAGGGCCCCCTGGGTCTGCCTGGAAGCGCATTTAGGTCCTCATAAGCTGCACTGCTGGGAATTCCCTGGCTTTGCCTAAAGGTGGCATGCCAATCCCTTGTGAACCCCTGCTTTTCCAGCTGCAGAGTGGGGGTGCCTGGTCTGTAGGTAAGGTCAGCCCTGGCACATGGTGGTGGCTGGGACAGATCTCTGCCCGGAAGATGCAAACAGTACTGTGCTGCTGCTTCAGGTACAGGCTCCTCAGTGTCCGGGGAGACTCACAGGGCACCATGGTGGAGGCATCCACACTCCTGGGTAACAAGGACTGCCTTGGGCCTTGTCCCAGGAAGACCAGCCCTTACTTTGGCACATTCTAATGGCAAGGGTGAGCCAGGACAACTGTAGGAAGGACAGAGACAAGAAGCAAGCTGACTTTTCTGAGGCTGTCCTTGCCCAGTGTTTGGAAGAGCCTGAAATCCACAAAAATGTGTTAAAGACTCGGTTGTAGGCATTTAGAACATCACTGAGTCTCCGCTGGGGACTACGGCCATTCTTTCAAATTTACTGCTGCGTGCCCCGTTCTGGGTCTCTCTCTCTCTCTTTTTTTTTTTTTTTTTTTTTTTTTTTTTTTTTTTTTTTTTTGCGGAACCAGGGATTGAACTCAGGCCCTTCCTTGTGCTCCCCAGAGAAGCACTTAACCCACTGAGCCATCTTCCCAGCCCCTCTCCTGGGTCTCTTTAAAAACATTTTTCCTGATATTTGCTTTTACATTCTTTTCTCCTTTCAGAATATTCATAACTGCCCCCTCCTTTATCAGTTCCCCTCCTTACCTCCCTCCACTTTTTTAGCAGTTTTTTTCTTTTGGCCTGGTATATTTATATTTAGATTCCTAGATGACTTGTGGGTTTTAAAAACATTTCTTAATTTTCTTTGCCTCCTTCTCTTCCCTCTTTCCTTTTTCTTTGGTGCTAGGGATCAAGCTCTCATTTTTTCAGCTTCATGTTGCTTCTTCCCCCATCTTCAGCATTGGGTCTTTTCCCTACAGCTTTCCTTGGGCCACGTGGCTTTTATTCTCGTTCATCTGTTTCAGCAATGCTGGCAGGGAGGAGGCCACAGCCGGCAGGCAGAGCCTTGGTGGCAGAGGAGGTCTTGGGTGCCTGAAGACGCCCCTCCCAGGCCTGTGCCCTGGGAGGGCGTCTTCCAGAGGGGCAGGGGCAGATGCTGTGTCCTGCTCAGTGTGTGGGCCCCGGCCGCACTGCTGGAGAGGCAGTGGGATCTGTTCTCTGGCTGGCTGTGCAGGGGTGACCGGTTCCAACCAGGAAGGTGGGCACGCGGGGCGGCATATCCTGGGATGCAGAGAGAGCTCTGTGCTAAGGTGAGGAACTGACAGCGTGAGGTCTGCCTCTCAGGCTTGTCAGGGTATCCACTGACCTGTGCTCTGAGTTGGAAGTGGGCCCACCACCCCAATTGGTCTTCTGGGGCACAGCAGCTAGTTTCCAGTAAAAAAGTCCTTCTTTTCCCCAAAGGCCTCCCTCTTGGCCTATGGACACTGGGGACAAGGGGAATGCTAGAGGAGGCTGAGAACTGTGGGCACTGAGGGGGCACTGGCCACTGGGGAGCAACACAAAGCCCCCTGCAGGAGGCCCAAGGGTCACTCTGGTACTGATGGAGACAGGTGGTGCGTCTCGATGGGTGCTGGAGCCGAGAAATCCTAGAAGTGAAAACCGCGCTCCTCCTTGTCTGGAGCAGTGGGGAGTGGCCTAGGTCCTGTTCCCCAGCTGTCCGAGGCAAATTGACTGGAGCCCATCTGGCTGTCTGCACCAGCCCAGGCTTGCTTCCTGTCCTGGGGCATCAGTGCTGCTGGTCCCTGGCTGAGTCCTCATGGGGGTGGCTGGGTCAGAACTGGGGCTGAGGATCCAAGAGCACCCACTTGGCAGGCACCACGGGATCACTCTGTGGGCACGGTGTCTAAGTGCTTCTCAGGAGGTGTCATGGAGGGCCCCCACCACATCTCACCTTTACCATCATCATCATCATCCATGTCCAGCGTTCTCTGCCTCTTTAGGAAGTACTATTGCTTAAAAAGCTTGAGAGCGATCTTTGCTTATAATTTTTGAGCCATCATCTCTGGATTCTGACTCTTGAGATCTGATAAATCCTTACAGACACTACAGCCATAAGCCTCAAGAGTCCTCAGGCCCTGCAAACTGGGCTTCAAGTCGAGGCCCAGACTCCTTCCCTGTTCCCATTACACATATGTGCATGGACATACATGACTGCGTCTAGCAGAGTCAGCAGAAGGAACACTTAGAGGGCAGGCGATTAGAGGGCAAGACTTTCTGCCAACGTGCGAATGCAGGTGGGGATTAGGGTCCTGTCCCCTGACTCCACCTCCAGAGCGCCTCACTCCTGCGCGCCTAAGGCACAGGCTCCTTCAGCCCAAAGGAAGGCGGCCGTGTCTGCGTGTCTGCTGCGTTCCTGCCACCTCTCCCGCCTTGCCTCTTCCCACACCCCACACTGTATAAATATTTACACCCCCGGGGCTGGCAGGAATCTTGCTCCAGCTGCTTCCCTGCTCCCTGCGAGCTTGTTCCCTCACCCAGCAGCTGCAGCAGATCTGGTTGCCTTTAGTCAGGCAAGGGCAGGCCCTGGTTTGGGGGCCTGCAGTCCCCCCAGGGTGGGGAGGCACAGTTGGGGGGAGAAACTGTGCAGGAAAGGGGTCACAGGCCCATGGCAGAGGTCCAGCTGCTCTGTGCCGGCTGTCCAGAGCGCCTCTCCCAGGGCTGCTGACCCCTGCTCTGGCTGGGGAGCTCCTGCTTATCACAGGAAGGGTTCTTCAGGATGGGTCTGCCGGCCCCCTTGCTATGGTGATGGGGCCAATTCCAGGGCAAACAGGCTTGGGGGTGAGGAGTGGGAGATGAGAGTAACTTAGTTCCTTTGGGAGCACTTCACAGTTTATGACTACTTGCCATACTCTTGATCTGTCCTAAATACTTGCTCAGTTCAGGGCAAGAACTCCCCCGGGCCGAGCCGCAGTTCCAGCACAGTGCATGCCTGGTGTGTGGGAGGCCCTGGGAGGCCCGGGTCCCCTCTCCCACGCCACAAACAACAAGAACAGCATCAAGCTCTGGCAGAAGCTCCAGGCCGGGCTTTTCCTCATTTCCTGTCCAGGACACCCTGCCTCCTTCCCAGTCCCCATTCAGTCTTCCACAGGACAGATGCTCCCTCCCTTCTTCCTGGGTGACCCAGGGGGTGGGAGCTGGCCAGGGACCCCACCTGGCACGTTTCTGAGATTTTTTGTGTGCCTGCTGTCCACCTCCGAGGTCTGACAGAGCAGTGAGCTCCCAGACAGAGGCTGCTCTTCCACAGCTCCTTGCAGCGCAGTGGGGACTGTGAAAGCCAGGCCAAGGTAGGACTTCGCTATCTTCTGTTCCAGCGGGTGTGATTCACATGCCGTTTCCTCCCTGCCTGTGCCTCAGTTTCCCCCACTTGAACTACAGAAAATACTCCACCTTCAACAATAATTTGGCTTTAAAAAAAAAGCAATATAGGGGCTGGAGAGATGGCTCAGTGGTCTAAAGCACCTACTTGGAACAAGCTTGGCAAAGCACAGGGACTGCGGTTCGATCCTCCAGCACCACATGCCAGCCAGCCACGCCCCCTGGTGGGCTGAGCTGGCCACACACACACACACACACACACACACACACACACAAAAACACACACAATAAATAAATGTAAAAAAAAAAGCAATATAGTGGTTCTTTTTCTATTAATAGCTCGGGGATAGAACAGAAGAGAATGATCAGGTACCATGGAGGGGGTAAGGATTGTGTGCTCAATGCTTTGTGGGGCTAAGGGGAGGGAGACAGGATCGAAAAGGCTGCTGCTAGCCAACAACCTCTGAAGTTCAAGCACAGACTGGTGGGGGTGGATATTCGAGACTGGCCCAGGAGTTCAGATGGGGACCAGGGATAAAGCTCTAGTCTCCTTGTACCTGAGTGTGCCAGACTCGATCTCTCTCTTCCCCCTCTGCCTGCCTCCGTCTTGGAATGGGAGAAAAGCTGATGCTGGAGGTGCCAGGCTGTGACTACAGAAGCCTGGCACAGGGCTCGGTGTCAGTGAGGACAGCAGGACAATGCACCCTCCTGCTGCCAAGGTGAGACAGGACACACTGGCTGGCTCTGTTCCGCCCCCCAGGAAATGTGTAGGGAGAAAGGTAGAAACTAGCTCAGGAGGTGCAAGACACTGCTTGCTACTGCTGCCTCCGCCTGCCTGCCTGCCCGCCCGCCTGCCCAGACCCTGAAAGTAAAACAAAACCTAAAGAAAAGCCGGGTCTGGCAGATAGTAATACTCCAGAGCCAGTGCTGAAGAGCACAAGGCCACCCCCACCCCCTTTCCCCTTCTGTTTCTATAAGTGGCTGAAATAAATTTAGCAAAACAACCCCACCCGTCTGAGGGCCCAGGATTTCAGAGCAGTGGGATTCTTTACCCAGAAAGCCCCTGTTTTTCAGAGTGGAGAGCTTTTTGTTTAAATTCCCTTTAGGCATGGAATGCTCTCAATCTAAAATAATTACTTTACTGCAGCCATCTATTTCTCATAGATAAATGCTCTGACACTGGAAGGCTTGCTAGAAAGCTGATCTATAAACGCTCTGCAGCTTAAAATAGTCCACTCTCTGGGGCCAATGCCTTGCTGGAGCTGTTGGGATATTTATTCTAAGATTATTTTTCATGATGTCCGTGCAGGCTCTGCAAATCCTCTGCTGACTGTCAGATGGGACAGTGGTTGTAGCTGGTTAAATTAACAGAGGAAACAAATATTAAATCTTTATTTTTTTCCCTGTGAGTACTTACTGAAGACACAGTATGTGCTGGGCACTGTGCCAAGGGCCATGGGTTGCACGGGGAACAGAGAGGCCCCATTTTCATTGAGCTAAGTCTTGGTTGGAAGAGAGATGTTAAAAAATTAAATGAATATGCAAATTGGCAATGGATCAAATTTAACTTAAGGTGAAAGACAGAATGCGTTTCCCCTAGTACTGGAGACAAAGTGAGGGCATAGACCCTTACCACCCTTGTTCAACATCAGTGATGAATGCAATTTTTTTTTTTTTTTGAACCCGGGATTGAACTCAGGCCTTTGCGCTGCCAGGCAAGTGCTTAATGAATACAATTAGAATGACATTAAGTTACATTTATTTGCAGATAACACGCTTCTTCATGTTAAAATAACAACAAAATTCTCAAGGAATCTACCACAAAGTCCCTCCTACAACCTAATTGGCTCTTCAAAGATCAAAGGCGACAAAGCAAAATAATCAGCTATATTTCTACAAATTCAAAAATGAACAATTGAAAACCAAGATTAAAAAAAGAGAATTGTAATAGGGTGGGCAAGGTAGAACATGCCTGCAATCCCAGCCCTTTGGGAGGCAGGAAGACTGAAAATTCCAGCCCAGCTTGAGCAATTTAGTAATTCTGTGAAACCTTGTTTTAA
>NW_004524583.1:13203117-13205321 GCF_000260255.1 Octodon degus
AAAAATTAGAATAGCTAAAACAATTTTAAAAACATAAGAAAAAAAATTTGGAGGAATTATACGACTTAGTTTTGAAATTTACCATTCAGTTAATAGTAATCACCAGTGTATAGGTGAAGGATGGACAGACACAAAGGTCAACAGAATAGAACAAAGATGTCCATGCAAATAGGGCCACTTGATTTTTAGACGGGTAGAAAACGTAATGAAGAAATAAAAGACTTCAATGAACAGTGCTGGAATTGAACATCCATGATGAAAAAATTATGGACCTCAACATATATCTCAAATCTTATGTAGAAATTAACTCAAAATGGATCACAGATGTAGATGTAAAACATAAGAACTGGATAAGACTTGGGAAAGTGACAATTTTAAGGGATGCTTCTAGGCTCATGGGAGGGTAGGAAGCTCTAGGAATCTGTCTCCTCTGCAAGGTAACAGCTGCATCAGTAGACCCTGTCTGATGAACTCTTGGGGCTCTGGAGTCTACTGAAGGCCTGGAACTTCCAGGGTGAGGCTGGGACATAAACTGTGGTTAGTTTTTGTTAATTTCAGCTCTGAGCACAGTAGCAACTTCCTACCCTCCACCCCCGCCCGCCCTGTGACAAGCAGCCCTGTGCATTTCTGGGCCAGCTCTGCACACAGCTTGCACACAGCCTGAGGAGCCAGGGTGGCAGGAGGACCCCACCTTCCCCATTTCAGGATCTGTGCTGGAGGCTAATTCCGATCACAAAGGTGTAGGCAGTGATGAACAGGCCACTGCTGCTGCACCTCTCCCCACATCCAAGGACGTCCCCTGCCTGGTGACTTCCATGGAACATAAAGGGCCAGAGCGCTTTCTTGTCCTTCCCTCAATTCATTTCTCTCTTTTCTGCCACTGTTGGGAGCAAGACATTAAAGAATATTAAAAAGCAATTACATAAATACATATTTGCTATGTATTACTATATAAGGAAAGTCAGAAGAGTGCCTGGCGGCAGGAATGGTGGTAGCACACACCTGTAATCCTAGCCCCTCAATAGGCTGAGGCAGGAGGATTACTGGGAGTTCAAGGCCACCCTGAACTGCATAGCAAAACCTTGTGTCAAAAAGACAGAAAAAAAAAAGGTGCCTGTACATACCCAGGGTAGGGTGGTGGTGGAGGAGACTTTAAGTTTACACTTCAGGCTGGTCCTCAGCACACAGACAGCCTGCAACCAAAACCAAAGTCAAAAACTCAAACAAAAACCAATAACAGGGGCCAGGGAGTTAGCTCAGCAGAATAAGTGCTTGCCTGGCAAGCACAAGGGCCGGAGTTCAATCCCTGGTTCCGCAAAACAAACAAACAAAAAAACAAAAAACCCTAATAACAGACATCAAAGGAGAAGAAGAATCTAATTTCTAACTACCCTAATATTAACTTGCAATATCTAGTTTTCAGCAACAACAACCACTCTCAGGGGGAGAAAAACCCCTAAGAAATGTAAATACTCAGAAAAGTGTGGCCTATTAAAAAACAAAGATCTGATGGCAGATCTATTAGGCAAAGACATAAAGCAACTGTCTTAGGGATGAGTAGAGAACTCAGAAAAAGTGCGGATGGAGCCAAAAGAAAATAGAGTACAAACAAAACAAGCATTAAGAAAGACAAGAAGGAAATTATGGAACTAAAGAGTACACTAAAATGAAAAAGTCATTCATTTCGAAGATAGTTTTGAGGAGTCAGAAGAGAGAATCAGCATACCTGAAGTTAGACAATAGAAATGACAAATCTGAAGAACAGAAAGAAAATACAATTGAGCAAAGCCTAATGGGTCTGTGGGAATCCATCAAGTGACCCAAATACACACTCTCCACGTCTCAGAAGGACAGGAGAAAGAGGGGCAGAGAAAATATTTAAAGAAACAATGCCTGAAAAGGCCCAAGTCTGATAAAAGACATGAATATAAATATCCAAGTAGCTCAATAAAGTCCAGCTAAGATGAAGGCAGGAACTCACACTCAAACCCATAAATCAAACTCCTAAAAGCTGAAGACAGGGGAGCAAGGCAGGGAATGGGGAATAAAAAGAATAAAGGTATGTTAAGTACATGCGCTTACTCTGCAATGCATGTAAACATTATATACTGCAAACACCAAACATACTAATAAGAAATAAAATTTTATTTATTTATTTATTTATTTATTTATTTATTTAGTGGAACTGGGGATTGAACTCAGGT
>NW_004524583.1:13206521-13211236 GCF_000260255.1 Octodon degus
GGAGGGGCCACAGGGGGAGGCCCCTGTAGACTAATTAAAAATTAGTCTAAAAGCTAGTCTTATTATAACTTTGACTTATAATTCCACATTTTGTTTTCTGCATAAGAGACCAACATGTTTAAAAGACGTATTAGTTTGTTTGGGGGTACATTATACATGAAGATGCAATTATGGGGCTGGAGAGGTAGCTCAGCAGCATAAGCACCTGCTTGGCAAGCAAAGTCCTGAGTCTGAACCCCAGTACTGCATGCTGTGCTGATCCTGGAACCAGGTGTTATGGCACATGCTTGTAATCCCAGCACTAAGGACTCTGGGACAGGAGGATCATTATGAGTCCAAACTGTGTAGCAAGACCCTGTTTCAAAAAAAAAAAAAGATGCAATTATGACAGATTTTTTTCATGTTATTGAAGTTAGGCTGCTATATATTAAAACAAGAGCATTACAGCTTTAGAGCTGGGTGTGGTGCTGCCCGTCTGTAAGCCCAGCACTTGTGAGCCTGAGGCAGGAGGGTCCCCATGAGCTAGAGGCCAGCCTGGGCTACACAGTGAGACCCTGTCTCAAATACAAAACAGGAATGGTATAACTTTAGGATGTTAATTGTAATCTGCACAGTAACCACACAGAAAATGGTGGCAGAAATGAGATAGAAGGGCCGGGGAGATAACACAGCAGCATAAGCCCCTGCCTAGCAAGTGCAAGGTCCTGAGTTCAGTCCCTGTTGGGGGGGTGGAGAGGAGAGAGAGAGAGAGAGAGAGAGAGAGAGAGAGAGAGAGACAGAGACAGAGAGAGAGACAGAGAGAGAGAGAGAGAGAGAGAGAGAGAGAGAGAAATTCTAATATTGTATCAGAGAAAATCAAGTAAACTTAAAAAGAAGATATGGTAGTCCCTTCTTATCTCTGGTTTTATTTCTGTACTTTCAGTTGTCTGTGGTCAACTGTGGTACAAAAATGCTAAAAAGAAAAATTCCTTCGTTAACTCATGTGTTTTATTTTTTATTTCTGTGTGTGTGTGTGTGTGTGTGTGTGTGTGTGGCCAGCTCAGCCCACCAGGGGGCGGGGCTGGCTGGCATGTGGTGCTGGGGGATTGAACCGAGGTCCCTGTGCTTTGCTAATCTTAGCTTGTTCTAAGTAGGTGCTTTAGACCACTGAGCCATCTCACCAGCCCAACTCATTTGTTTTAAATTATGCATTGTTTTGGGTAACATGATAAAATCTCATGCTGTCTGGGTCTATCTTGTCCAGGACTTGATTCAGTCTTTTGTCCAGTGTATCCACCTTGCTACCTACCTGTTAGTCACTTACTACCCATCTTGGTTATGCTTGACTGTGACCGACTGACTGTGATCAACTATGGCAGTTACCCCCCATGCTCGTGTTAGAGTAGCCCTCACACTGGAGCCTAACACTACATCACAGTGCCTGCATCACTCACTATGTTTCATCACGGGGCACTGTGTCATCTCAGCATCCCAAGAAACCTAATTATAGTACAATAATATATTGCTATAATTGTTCTATTTTATTATCGGTGTTACTCTCTGACTGTACCCAACTTATAAATTAAGGGTATGGGTACGGCCATCCCCCTGGCCCTATACATGGTTTTTTGGTATGATCTGTGGTTTCAGGCATCCACTGGGGGATTTGAAAGGTTCTGTATTTCTGCCAGATTGGGTAGGGGACGGGGCTGCTGTAGCAATGTGGGAAATGCGGATCAATACGAGCATCGAGAAAACAACTAACAAAATGACGGAGTGAAATTCCCCTCAGTCAGTAATTACTCTAAATGTACATCCACTAAACTTTCCACTCAAAAGACAGATTTGAGGGGCCGGGGAGATGGCTCAGTAGAATAAGCGCTTCCCTGGCAAGCACAAGGGCCTGAGTTCAATCCCTGGTTCCGCCAAAAAAAAAAAAAAAGGCAGATTTGAACTTGGTATGAGGCTCATGCCTATAACCCCAGCACTCTAGGACCTGAGGTAGGAAGAATCCATAGATGTTCAACCCCAGCCTGGGCAATCTGGTAACACAGCAAGGGCCTGTTTCAAAATAGAAAATAAAAAAGGCTAGGGAGGTAGCTCAGTATGAAGGCCCAGTATTAGGAAACAACAAAACATCAGAATGAATTAAAAAATATGACCCAACTATATGCTGTGTATAAGAGACTCACTTTACATTCAAAGACAAATAGTCTGAAAGTGAAAGCTAGAAAAAGCTATTTCAGGGCCCAGGGGTATAGATTAGTGGTAGAACATGTTTAGCATGCATAAGGCCCTGGATTCACACACACACACACACACACACACACACACACACACACGTGAACATATTCTATTCCATACAAATAGGAATCAAAAGAGCACAGACAAAATAAGACTTTCAACCAAAAAAGGTTAGAGGAGACAAAAAAGGATTGCATATCAATAACATGTTCAATATAGCAAAAATAATTATAAACATTTACATACCTAACAACAAACCATCAAAATATATACAAGTTTTTAGAAGAGAAAAATCTTAATGACTTGGGGTTAGGCAAAGTGTCCTTAGTTCTAACATCAGAAGTATGACCCATAAAAGATAAAACTGATACATCAGACTTCATTAGAATGAAAGGCTTTTGCGCTGTGAAAGGCATTCTATTGGAAAAAATGACAAGATAAAGTGGAGACTCCATTTGCAAATCACGTTTCTGAGAAAGGCACTGTGTCTAGAATATATAAAGAACTCTTACTCTTAAAACTCAACAGTGGGGCTGGGGAAATGGCTCAGTAGGATAAGCACTTGACTGGCAAACGCAAGGATCTGAGTTCAATCCCCGGTTCCGAAAAAAAACCCAAAAAACAAAAAACAACTCAACAGTAAGAAAATAGATGACTCAAGTACAAAAACAGGCAAAAGACTTGGAGACACTTCACCAAAGAGGATGCACAGATGGCAAACACATGATGTTCAACATTGTTAACTATTACACAAATGCAAATTAAAACTATAATAAGATGTTACATACCGATTAGAATGGTAAAATAAAAAAGTCTAACAATTTCAAGTATTTAAGGTGTAGAACAAGTGGAAACTTTCTGTGGGAGAAGTAAAATGGTAAAGCCAATGTGGAAAATAGGTGGGCAGTGTTAAAATTAATTTTTAACGTACACCTACCATATGACCTAGCAATCTCACTCTTGCTTATTTATCCCAGAGAAGAACTTCTGTTTACACAAAAACCTGTAGGTGTAAGTTTACAGCAGTCCTATTCATAATGACCAAAGGTTGGGAAAAAAATCCAATGTCTTTCAATAGGTGAATAAACTTATTGCATGTTCATATAGTGGAACACAATTTATTAATAAAAGGAATGAACTAACACTACCTGCAACAACAGGGATAAAGCTTAAAGACACTACACTATGTGAAATCATAAAACCATATGCTTTCATTTATGACATTTGGGAAAGACAAAATTACGACAGAGAACAGAGTGGTGATAGGTTATGGCTCTAGTAAGAATTGCTGAATTATTATGGTGGTCATCTAATATGGCTGAAGCCCTTAAAACAATAGGTCATCTTCCCAGAGACCACCTCCCCACTTCTTCTCCAACTAAGCCCACGATGCAGTTTCCTTTCACCTTTCCCGCCACCTCAGGGAAGGCCCCAATCAGCTCCTCAGGTATATCTAAACTTCCCTCTCAAACCCCATCCCTGGCAAAGGCCATAAAAGCTCAGCCTCCCTTTGTTTCAATCCAGAGTATTTCTTATCTTCCCAAATTTTCTCCGTGTCCTCTAAGATAATGAAGTCCCTTTTCCTTTATAATAAAGCCCCTTTCCCCTTTCTGCGTGTTTCTCTGCTGGGACGCCGTTAAAACCTATCAAGTGGTAGTAGTTGCCAGGCACTAGGGTGGGGAGAATGACTGTAAAGGGATAGTAGAACAGAGATGGGGGGAACGATGAAACTTTCCCAATTCTGGTGTCCGCCATTCGAATCTATTCATGTGCTAACATTCACAGATCTGAATGACAAACTGAAAGGACAGGAAGTGAACATTCCATGGTACCTCGACCTGGTGGGGTGGGTGAGGGTCAAGAATGTTTATGGAAGTGATGTTGGAGCTGGGTTCTAAAGGAAGATCGAGAATTTTCTTAGGCCAACGACAAGTAGATTTCAGACAGGATTTGCGAGTACAAAGTCCCCGGGGCAGGAGGAAGATGGCTCATTTCCCTCCAAAATTGGAGCGTTCTAGTGCCCTTGAGAAGTGGGATTAGTGAAAACAGAGGCAGCTGGAGCAGGGCTGAGTTTGCTCTAGAAAGGCCCAGGCAAGGGCGTGCTGGAGGTGCACTTGTAAGCTAGCCTGGGGTCTTAACAGTGCGACACCTCTGCAGGGAAGGTGTGGGCATAATGTCCTGAGTGAGCGTTCCATTTCAGGCAGCGAGCAAGGAAGAGACACCCCATACCCGAGGTTGGGTTCTCAGTCCCCTCTGCAGGAGGCGGCCTGCTCCTGGAGCTTCCAGGCTCCAGACAGCACTCAACGGTGCACTGACCTGCACCCTGAACTGCCCCTCTGTCACGGCTGCCGCCTGGCTCAGGAGGAAGCTGCCTGCTGAGTGCTCCCATTAAGTGTCCTAAAGAGCTCAGGATTTCCAAAGGGGGCTGTGGCTTCTAGTCTCTCCAAGGACTCAGTGACAATAAGAGGGTATTTTCCAGTTAGGCTGAAGTA
>NW_004524583.1:13211336-13227941 GCF_000260255.1 Octodon degus
AAAAAAAAAAAAAAAAAAACAACCTGGTAAAACAAAACTAACCAGAAAACCTTAGCTTGTGCTATAAAATGGCACGGCCAAGACTTGGATGGAAGACCGCTCAACTTTCATGTCTTGGAGGAATCACTGATTACTGAATCTTAGTATTTGGTTATTAGCAGGAAAGTCACCCAAAAATGCAGATTCCCGGCCCCGCCCAGAGGCGCCAGATTCGCTAGGCCTGGGTCTAGGCCAAGCAGTCCATGATGCACTAAACCAGGTGACCAGAAGATCCACTCGGCCGACCGCCCCCTCTCCAATCCTGAGAATTTGCGGCTCTAGGGTCTCAAGTAGCAGAGCTGGGGGAAGGGAGGTCCCAATCAGAAGAATTTGGGGGATTTTCCAAATGACCCGGAGCCTGGAGGAAGTGCTACACCGCGGGACTCCAGGGGAGGCGGTGCCTCGGCCGGCACTGGGGACGAGGGCCCTGGACCCGGGGTCCGGCGCCCCGCGCTCCACCTTCTCACCTGCGGGGTCGGCCAAGGAATCGATCCGCCGCGCCTCCTTCCTCCCGAGGGCTTTCACTTGTGCCCTTCCGTGAAAACGTAACAGCCCCCCCACCCCCCCGCCCGAATACCTGGCCCGGCCCCTCCCCGCAGGCTTCGCTGCGGGCGAATGGCAGTGGCCGGAAGTCGGGCGGCTCGGCCCGCGGGCGGGACGCGCGCAGGTGGAGGGGCGTCCGCGCCGCGCCCTGGGCCCGGAGCCTCGGTGCGCTCCCGGCCGTTCCCGCCGCTCACCTGCGCGGCCGCCGGGTCCCGCGCCCCGCCCGGCCAGCTGCGGCCAGACGCCAGGGGCGCGAAGGGTTAAAGGTGCTCTCTCCCTCCCCGCGGCTCCCTCACCCTTGGAAAGTCCCTGAAATGACGTCTCAACCCGACAATTAAAAAAAAGGGTTTAATTATAGAGCCAGGCTCGGGGAGCTGGAACAAACCCGGGCGGGCGGCGGGGCCGGTAAACAACTCGGAGGGAGCCGGCCCGGCCAGGAGAGCGGAGGAAGGGGGGCGCGGGAGTTGGACTGCGGAGGAAATTCGAGGAATCGCTTTTCTTTCTGGAAAAAACCACTTGGTAGCCGGCCTGGGGCGCGAATACAGCTGGTGGCCCTTGGGGACCTGCCGGGGTCCCCATCCTCGTCCCCCCACTGAGCTCGGCGAGCCCTCCGCAGTTAAAGACCAGTCAGGCCTTTCTAGGGGGCGGTGGGAGGAGGAGACCGAAATAGCTTCACAGGAGAGCTCAGACTAACCCTATGGTTTTAACGTGCACCCTTCTCGGTCCTGAAATCTGGAACGCATTACTCCACCACCGAGAAACTGCGCAAAGTCCCCTCACCCCCACCTCCTGTTCTTGAAACGCGGGAGAAAACGTGCAAACATCGCTTTAAGAAAGAAACATATATACTTAAATAATTTAAATTAAAGTGGATGGAAGTTATTGCCCTTTCCGGCGCTTGCCAGATTTGAAGAAAAGATGAAAAATGGGGGTGGGGTGGGGGTGGGGAGAAGCAACAGGCGGCTGGAGGCAGCTGCAGAAGCCAGGGGGCGGCGGCCGGGTTAACGTGGGGACCATCAGTTCCAGTTAGGGGAGGCAAATAAAAGCAAACCCCGCTGAGGGAGCTCACGTAGGTTCGTGGCTACAAAAAAGTGTTTCCCCAAGTTTGAAAAAAAAGGGCAACTGGTTCCTTAAACAGTTGTGATTTGGAAGGTTTTTCTGGGTTTGCCCGGAGGTTGACGAAAAAACAAGAAATGTAGTAAAAAGTTGTATGTGTTGGGAGTGGTGCGCGACTCGAGCACTCTGCTCGGCCTGCCTTGTCCTTTCCAAAGAAACGTGCTCGTAATGGGGTGACCTAATTACATCGCAATGGAACCCGCTCGCAGCGCCCGGGCGCTCGGGTTTCATAACACCCGACGGCCCGGGGTGCTGGGAAACAGCGCGCGAGCCCGGCCCGCGACTTCCGCCCGCGTGTGCACCGCAGCGCCCCGCTCGGGCCGCGGGGAGCGCCCGGAGACGTGTTCGCAACTTCGTTACGGCGCATGGGACTAGGGCCCTCAAAACAGGAAATCAGCCCGGATTTGATCGTTTTGGAGGGAGTAGTAATTCACTGCGGGCCCCGCGCTTTGGGGGACCCTATGCCACTAAGGGGTTCCGCCCCCAAACAGCGCACGGCGACGAGCCATATGTTCCGTTTTCGCGGGGGCAAGCGAGCGGCAACGAGAAGTTAAAAGTCGCCTCCCCTACTTATTTACCTGCGTTCTCACCGCTCTAACTTTTGTGCACAGCTCGTGCGTGCGTGGGGAGTCTGCCCAGAATTCAAAGCGCGCGTGGAAAGTGGCTCGTTCCTTAGTGGGTGGTTTATTTGCGGGGCCATGAAAGTTAGGGTTTTCTGTACTAAAAAGTTTATAAAGATTGGGTGAGTCAAAGAAGCGCCACGCCTAGTCGCGTTAAAAAGAAAGAATCTGCCCCGGCCGGGGGTCTCTTGCCCCCACGCCCACGCCGAGAGCGAGGGCAGGAGTGTGGACGCTGGCTGCGACGAGCCGTGCAGCGCTCGCCCCCGCCAGGCTGGTCCTCCGGGAGAAAAAGTTTCTCTCCTCCCGCCCCTTCCCTTGGCCGACTGAAAGAAAAGCCAGAACTCTACACTTGGACGTTTGAGTCGCTCCGAAGCCCCACGTCCTCGCCCCCGCCGGGTTTGCTAAGGGAGCCGGGCGTGCACACAGAAGTCAGGGTAAGGTGAGTTGTGCGGGCACTTGGAGAAGTTTGAAGGGAGAGAGGCCCAAGATGGAAACCGCAGCCCAGGCGCCCCCGGACGAGCTCGGGCTCCTGCTCGCAAAAAGAGAAAGTCGAGCCTGCCTTCCTGCCCGACAAGAAAACAACAACACAACAACAAGCACCCCGAAGGGGGTGGAAGGAGTGATGTCACTGGCCAGGCTGACAAAGGCGTACCCCTCCCCCTCCGCGCCGCGCGGTCTCGGGGAGGGGCGCCTGCAGCGCGGGGGACTCGAAACTTTTCCTCTTTAAGAAAAAAAAAAAAGTCGCGCGCTGCCCGGAGTGGTTTTTTTTTTTCCGCCTTCTTTCCTCGTCTCCCCTCCCCCCTCTTCCTTTTGAAAGTTTCTTTCCTCCCCCCCCACCGCATGGCTGATTCAACCTCACTGTCAATCAACTTTTTTTCCCTCCTGTTCCTTATTTAAATAAAGTTTAAAGCTCCTCCTTTCTCCAGCCCACCAAAGAAAAAAAAATCTGAAACTATAAATTGGGCTTTGCGCGCCGTAGCCCGGGAGAGTCAGAAAGGCGAGGGGCGTCCGGAGCCGGCGTGTGCGACTCCAGACCGGAGAGCCGGAGGCTGCGCCTTCCCAGCACCGGGACCTTCGCGACGCACCCAGATCTCGCCCCTGCCCCGCTCGAGCGCCCGCGATGACCACCACCCTCGTGTCCGCCACCATCTTCGACTTGAGCGAAGTTTTATGCAAGGTAAAGTGGGGCGGAGGGTTTGCTTTTTAAAAAGTTCTCGCCCTTTGCTTAAAAAGAAAAAAAGCTAGTTGCGAGTTTGGGGCTTGGAAAGCGGAGGCTAAGGTGCGATTCGAGGGAGATGGTTCTTTTTTCCCGCATTTTGCAGTTTGAAGGAATGCGGCCCTGTCCTCCGCACCCTTGGGGGTTTCAACAGTTACTAACGGGTTTACATGTGAGTCTGGGGAACGGGGTTTTGGGGGGCGAGGTCTGCCAGGCGGGGCTTATGAGTGGACTGGTCAGGAGTGTGGGGCAAGTTTGGGACGACTTTGCCATACCTCCTACACTGCTTGAGCCAGGCCGCGAGGGTCTCCCCGATTCTTTCGTGCGCGCCCTGGTGTGCGCTCCTGTGTTCGAGTCTGCCCCGCACCACCGCGGGCCGTGGGCTTGGGGTGTGGAGGGAGTCTCGAGAGACCGTGTCGTGCGTGCAGATCTACCCCTTTGCTTTTGGGAATCGTGAGGAAGAAGAAGGTCGAGGGTTGTGACTGAGAAAGGTGTCACAGGGCGCGTTCCAGTGAGGCTGGTGGCCGCCGCGGCCTTGCTGACTTCCTCCGCGGTCGGCACACTCTGGGTGGACGGGGCGAGCAACTTGCCTGCGTTGGGAGGCGCGGTTGCGCTTCGATTGGGGCCCAAGGGACGGAATGTGGGTTGAGCTCAAGAATCCCCGCCTGTGCTGGTTTCACGGAGGCCTCAGCCTGATGGCTTACCGATTGGTATTGAATAAAACTTTTAAATCTAGTGTCCTAGAAGTGTGTTTTAAAACCCGGAATGGCCTAGGAGTGCGTTTAAAGTGTCCATAAGTAGTCTGTGGATGTTGTTAAATGTTTTGCCAGTCCTCTCCCCCGGTTTGAAGCTGCTAGGCTACTTTTAATTGCTAAAGTGTTTAGCCTTCTCTTAAACACGTCGGGTCATGTTGCTCTCTTTTCCCAGCTTGCTGCCTCTGTCGGCACGGCTTGCCAAGGCCCCAGGGCTGCAGGGTTGGGGTGCAGAGACGCGGAGGAGCTGAACAGCAACATCCAAAACTTGGAATTTTCGGCCTCCTTCCCTCCACTGCGCCAGCCCGCGCTGCGGCACAGCCCCCCGGCCCGTCTTCCTTCTCTTTCCTGCTCTCCGGCTCTTTGATCTATTTCTTTCTCTGCCCTCCCTCCCCCGCAGGACTTTTTAAAATGAACCTCATTGTTGGGAACCGGCTCTCCACTGGGTTCCTGTAATCCGCTTGGTGGGGTGGTTGTGGTTGTGGTTACAGATTCCCGATCCCATGCTGCTGATCCTAAGGGACCAACTTCAGAATTTGCACAGTGACACCCACTTAGGCCAAGAGCCAACTCCTGGGTCCCTTACTGGTGCCCTTTACAAACCTTAGGTACAATTAGGGCAGGTGACTAGGATCTCTTTGGAACAGAGCCCTGCCTGTAAGGAATCTGCAGCCCCCCAGTCCGTGTGTTTGCGCGTGCGTGCGTGCTTGTGTATGTGTGGGGGGGTATCGGGGGTGGGGCTGGTGTTTTCCTCTCCTTCCCATCTGCAGCTTTGCGTTGAAGATTAAACACTGGTGCCCTTACCACGTCTCTTTCTCGGCCAGGGGACGAGTCCAAAAGCATTTTCCCAGTGAAGAGGGTGGGAAATGGTAGAGGCTGCCCAGGGCGCCCCTTGCAGGATCCCCAAGTGATTTTAGGGGTCACAATCCAGTCTTCTCAACCCCAGACCAGACCTCCCCATAGCAAGAAAAAACACAGGCAGCCTGAAAACCTGTTGCGGAAGGAAGGGAACACTTGTGAAGGAGGAAGTTAGTGTTGGGCCAAGTGTGGGGGAGGGGACTCCCAACTGAGCAGAGGAGGTGGGCTTGGCTGTTTTGTTTCCCTCCCCGGGTTTACCCATTTTTCTTAGAAGAAAAATCTAGAGAGGTCTGCCTTGTGTGAGGTGTTCCCAGTTGAATCTGTTTGGGAGGTAAAGAAGTTATATTTTATAGGTTTACAAAATAGTAGCTTTGGAGATACAGGATATGAAGGTGACTTTGGAGCAGTGGATAATGTAATTTGTCACTCTGGTCGGGATTTTGTGGTCTCCTATGCATGGGGCCAAAGTAAGCCATGGTGGTTGGTGTGTGTGACAGAAGCGAGGGAGGGGGGCCCATTGGAGGAGGCGTGGAGGGACTCCTTAGGGCTCTGGAGGGGGCTGCCATTCTTGGGCACCCTGTCCTGGTGGGTGTCACCTGTCAGTGACCTTGCCTTCTCTTCTTTTTCCTCCAGGGTAACAAGATGCTCAATTACAGTACTCCCAGCACAGGGGGCTGCCTGCTGGACAGGAAGGCCGTGGGTACTCCTGCCGGAGGGGGCTTCCCTCGGAGGCACTCGGTCACCCTGCCCAGTTCCAAGTTCCACCAGAACCAGCTCCTCAGCAGCCTCAAGGGTGAGCCGGCCCCGGCCCTGAGCTCTCGGGACAGCCGCTTCCGAGACCGCTCTTTCTCCGAAGGGGGCGAGCGGCTGCTGCCGGCCCAGAAACAGCCTGGGAGCGGCCAGGTCAACTCCAGCCGCTACAAGACGGAGCTGTGCCGCCCCTTTGAGGAAAACGGAGCCTGTAAGTACGGGGACAAGTGCCAGTTCGCACACGGCATCCACGAGCTCCGCAGCCTGACCCGCCACCCCAAGTACAAGACAGAGCTGTGCCGCACCTTCCACACCATCGGCTTTTGCCCCTACGGGCCCCGCTGCCACTTCATCCACAACGCTGAGGAGCGCCGAGCCCTGGCCGGGGCCCGGGACCTCTCCGCTGACCGTCCCCGCCTCCAGCATAGCTTTAGCTTTGCTGGCTTTCCCAGCGCCGCTGCCACCGCCGCTGCCACAGGGCTGCTGGACAGCCCCACATCCATCACCCCACCCCCCATCCTGAGCGCTGACGACCTCCTGGGCTCACCTACCCTGCCCGATGGCACCAATAACCCCTTCGCCTTCTCCAGCCAGGAGCTGGCGACCCTCTTTGCTCCCAGTATGGGGCTGCCTGGGGGTGGCTCCCCAACCACCTTCCTTTTCCGGCCCATGTCCGAGTCCCCTCACATGTTTGACTCTCCCCCCAGCCCTCAGGATTCTCTCTCGGACCAGGAGGGCTACCTGAGCAGCTCCAGCAGCAGCCACAGTGGCTCAGACTCCCCCACCTTGGACAACTCAAGACGCCTGCCCATTTTCAGCAGACTTTCCATCTCAGATGACTAAGCCAGCATAGGGAGGGACCCCCCTGCTTCCTTCATCCCCTGGCCCCACACCTGGCCCCTCACCTCCCTATCCACCCAATTTCCCTTGACCCTATATTAACAAGGTTAAGCTCAAATGCCTTCCCCAGAACCTTGGAATGTCCCCTCCCTACTTCCCCACCCTCCCCACACAAGGACAAGTCAATTTGTCAGTAGCTTTTTCTGGCTTGAAATGCCCTCCCTCGACTTCATAGCCCACTTAACCACGCATAACAGACAAGTCTCATATTTGTCAGTAGATGCCTCTTTTTCTGGCTTAAGCCTTAAGTGCCAAATCACAAAAGAAAAAGCAGTTAACAGTTTACAGAAGCAACTTAGTGCCTTGTAATCTAACTTTGTCACTGTGACTACATTACCTCTTCGGCGCCAGGGGGCACCCATGGGCCTCCTGGGGCCTCTGCCCATGGGGGGTGGACACCCAAAACCAGCAGCTCCCTCCACTGGCGACATGACTGCACCTTCCCTTATTTCTCCCGCACACTTCTTCCTCTTCCCAGTAGAAAGTTGTCCTTCCCCCCCCTTTGGGAGAGTGGTTGCTGGACTTGGGTTTTTGGGGAAAACTGTCTTGACATTCAAAACCTTTTTCTTCCCAACCTGGACCCCCCGTTGACTAATCTTGCCTGGGTTTGTAGGTCTGCAGGAAGGAAGGCTGGAAAAGTGGATGAAGATTTGGACATAAGTGGGACTTTGTGATTTAACTTTTTCTTTTTTTTTTTTAAGTGGGGAGAAAGGGGAGGCTAGATGGACTATGAGAGACTCGATTTTGGTGCTAAAGTTCCCCAGTTCATATGTGACATCTTAAAAAAACAAAAAAAGAGAGAAAAGCTAAAAAAACATGTAAGGGGTGAGCAGTTAATGGTATTCATTCCACATACAATATCTGTGTAAAACGATTTCCTGTAGAAGTAGCTTTAATGGTTTTGCTCTAGAATACCGTAGGTCTACCCTTAGAGCTCTCACGCCATGCTTTTTTCCCTGGGTTTTAAACTTCATGTAACTTTCAGAAATTGGAGAGCAAAAATTTTGCTTGTCACTGCACATCAATATAAAAAAGCTTATTTAACTTATCAAAACGTATTTATTGCCAAACTATGCTTTTTTTTTGTTAATTTTGTTCATATTTATCGGGATGACAAATCCATAGAATATATTCTTTTATGTTAAATTATGATCTTCATATTAATCTTAAAATTTTGTGACGTGTCTTTTCCTTTTTTTCCACAGTTTTAATATATTATTCTTCAACAACATTTTTTGTAACTTTACACTTTTTGGTTATTTTATTTTAAAAAAATGAAAAATTAATTTAAAAAAATGCAAAAAACTGTTGGATTATTTATTTTAGAAATTCCCCCCTTTGTGTTGGACTGCAAATTGAGTTTCTTTCTCTTTAGGCTTTTCACAGCTAGGACTGAGAATGTATGTAAAAGTTCTGTGACAGTACAGAAGGAAAACGACTTTATGTGTAGTTTCTAAAAGGGAAAATGAAAAAAAAAAAAAAGAGAAGCCCTTTGACTTTCACGTGCCCACCTGAAGACATTCCGCTCCCAGATTTGAGGTTCTGGATTCCAGGCTTGGAATTTTCCAATGTTAGTGTAAACAGAGCTGGCACACAGACACATTAAGATGAATGTAATTATTATTCCTCTTGCTGGTCACTACCGTCGCTTTCTATTTCTCTTTTCTTTGTGTGAATTTATTTAAAAGAAAAAAACTTTTTGTAACGACTATTTGCAGTTTAAAAAAAATCAATAAACCCCGTTTTTTGTTTTTGTTTTTTTTTTCAAAAAACATTGATGGTGGCTCTGGTTTTGCTTGGTTTGAGGACTGACTTCGCCTATAGGTTTTCCCTAGGGAAGCCCTATACTTTTCCTGTATGAGTGGGTCAGAGCTAGATGTGTAGCTCCTTTCTCTGGGAGTTTCCTGCTTACAGAGGATGGATGGTGAGGTTTGGTGCTAAGGAGCCTGTTCTTCCTGCTGGGTTGCTTCATTATCTTTTTTTTTTTTTTTTTTGGCCATACCCTGGGATAGAACTCCACACCTTGTGCTTGCCAGGCAGGCACTTTAAGCCACTGAGCTATATCCCTGGCCCCCTTTGCTGGGTTGTTTCAGAAAAGACAGCTCGGTAAGGTACCACAACTCGGCAGTGAAGGCTGGCCTTGCCCATCTAGCCTCAGAGTTTAGGGCTACCCCCCATCCCAGCCTGTGTCTTCATCCCTTGGGTTAGGAGCAGCCCAGCTAGGGCCACTAAGCTGGTCACTAGGAAGTGGAGTTTTACCTCTAAGTGAAAAATTCAATCTAAAATGAGGCTGCTTCTTGGGGATGGAGGAGGTGGGGGTGGGAGGCAAGCTGAATTCCTACCTCCGTTGCACCAGGCCTTTCACAATGGCAGCCAGGTCTTCAGGAGATTGCCTCCATGCCAGGGCTGTCCTCTCTACCTTCTGAGCTTTCTGGCCAGTACATACTATATAAGGGGTGGGGTGTGAGGTAGGAAGAGTCTATTTCCTGTTCCAGGGCAGGGGCTAATAATGGTGCAGGAAGGGGAAAAGCAAGCCTTCCAGGAAACTTACCTGTACTCTTGTCTTAGGCCGGTGGTGGTAATGCTATGTGATCTTCCTTTCTGATTAAAAGCATATAACTGTTCACCTTAAGCTCATTCCTGGAGGTATATGGGAGCATATGGTGGACATTGACTTCTCCCTCTTGTGACCATGACTGGGCCCACAGGGTTCTAGGCCTACCTTCCAGCAAGCCCTGAATATTCTCCCTGGAATTAGGTAACAATGATAAGCGTTGACTCCAGTCCTGGAGGGTAAAGTTGACTGTAAAGGCAAGGGGAGGCTTCCTAGCTGTCCCTAGGCCTTAAACTCTTCTGTCCCACGTGTGTCCCTCTGGGGAGTGTACAAGCTCAGAGTTAGGCCAAACAGGCCCAGAGTGTAGCTCTTACAACAGAAGCTACTAGGGAAGGCAAAGAGCAGAAGCCTTTCAGGCCCATTATCTTCCTAGGATAACAACAGGAAGGGGCCCAAGCACTCTGGAGGGTTGGCAGGTAGCTGTAGGAGATGGGAGCCCAGGGATGGAAGGGGACCTCTACCTCTGAGCTCCTACACAGCTCACCAGGGTGGGAGCCATGCAGAAAGAGCTTAAGATGAGGCCTACACAGAGGGAAGTAGATAGGAAGGGCGAGGTCTTGCTTTGCCAGCCAATTTCCTGGGCACTGGGCTTCTTCTAGCCCCTGGCTGGGACCCCAGGGCATCTCTGGTTTGGGGACCTGCACAAGGCCTTCCCTGGGTAGGCCAGGTCTCCATGGCTGCTGGCCTTGCAATTCACGCTTGGCTAAGTGTCTTCTCTTGGAGCAGCTCAGAGAAACAAGCTATTGTAGCTACTGGTCGATGGCTTCCCTTTCCTGGCCTGACCACCTCCTTGTCAGGAGGAAGGTGAGGGTCTGCTATACCTTAGTGGCGTTTGGGGAAAGGACAGCTTTTGAGGACCAACAGAGAATCTGGGGCAGATTTAACATGGGTTTTGTGGTCTGTTGGATTACAAAACCTTGGTTCTGAAAGCAAGGGAGGATCCTAGCAGGAAGGTGGCTCCATGACACGAAGGAAGAAGACCAGGACACATGTGCCTCATCAAACAGTCCAAGCTTGGAACTTTCAGCTGTATCTGCAAGCATTACCAAGAGGGTCAAGTGCTTTGCTAGTAATGAGAACTCTTTGGGCCCTGTGGTCCTCAAGAACTGTGTTTTAATTCAGATGTTTATAACAACCTCACGGTAAGGCTTCCCTATGAACTCCATTCTCTCTGTGGAGAAACTAGGGGGCAGACGAACAGCTTATTAACTGTCACCCAGGGAAAAAGCACCAGGACTTGAACACAAGCAGGCTGACTCCAGCACCATTGTATTTTACCCCTGTGCTGTCTTGTATCATAGGCTGGCACAGGGACAACACTGACACAGTCCCTGGCGCATGGTAACTGCAACGCTTAAGTTTCCTTTTCCCTTGGCCTTTGGGGGCATTTCCGCAGGAGTGTGGGCAAACAGTCAGGGTGGATGGTGTCTGCATGTACCCCTCCCCCAGATGTCGTGATCTCGTGTCCGGGGAGGGCCTGGATTGGTGTGTTTGGAGGAGGGGGCCTGGGAGGACAGGTAGGCCATCCTTGTGGACTTTCCCCTTCTCTGCCTGCTGGGGGTGGTTTCTGTTAATGATCAACAGAGCCAAGGGTGCCTCAGGTGTCATGGGGAGTTGGCCCCTTGCCCTTCTTCCCCCAGGGTCGCCCACGGCTGCACGTAGTCAACCATGAATCATGTCTGGCTGGTCTGCCTAGAGTGCTATCTGAGTTCAGGGGGTGCAGGGCTGGGAGGTCCCACTTTCTGCCTTGCACAAGGCCGATTTCTGGGATGCAGAGAGCTGGGCAGCAGGGCACACCCTTCCCGTGAGCGCAGGTCAGCCCCTGAGAGGATACAGCCTGGGTTACAGAGAACCCTGGCCTGAGGACCTTTGGTGTTCTTTGGAGAAGCCCCAATGTTCCATATGAGTTACTGCTGTGGGAACCCAACCCAATCTGTATAGGAGCCAGGGTAGGGGTAGCCCACAAGAGTCCCTGTTGGCCAGCCGGCCAGGATGCCACCTCCTCTTATTTGGGTTATTTGCAGTTGTTTTGAAATGTTGGCAAAGCTCTAGTCTCAAGGTACAGGGCTGTGAGTGACGACTACACCTGAACTATCAGCTTGGGGTATGACAAAAATAAATAGAGGCAATGGCTAAACCCAGGACAGTTTTCTCCCCAGCTGGAGCTGGCTGTCCTGACTCCCAGTTGTACCTCAAGGACGAGGAGCCCATGACCACCTATGGCTGACTTGTTTCTTCTGCCTAATTCCAGAGGAAACAGCTGTTTTTGGAGTCAGAGGGACCTGGGTTTGAGCCCCTGCTTAGTCCCGGGGTCTCCTTGTGCTCTTACACCACAGACTTAGTAAACCGTTTAGAGCCTAGTTTCTTCATTTGCAAAATGGGATGATGATGAAGAATGAGGAGAAGAAGAAAGGAAAGAAGGGAGGAGGAGAAGGAGAAAAAGAGGAGGGGGAAGGGAAGGAAGAAACAGAAGGAGAAGAGAAAGAAGAGGAGGAAGGGTAGGTGACAATTACATCTGGCTGTACTGCATCACCGTCATCCAAAGGAATACTAACAGTTCCATAATTGAACAAATGACTGATGTACAACACCAGGGATGAATTGCAAAAACAAAGTTCCGTCAAAGAAATCAGCCATAGGAACACATACCGAGGGAGTCCATCTGTACAAAGTCCCAAGTCAGTCTATAAGGTTAGAGTTCCACTCGAAGATACAGCATGTATATAACACCTACTGAGCTGTCCTGGGAAGATCTGGGCATTTCACTGTACTTAAGTTACACCTCAAAATGGAAATATACTTTTTTTTTTTTTTTTTTGGTGGAAGCGGGGATTGAACTCAGGCCCTTGTGCTTGCCAGGCAAGCACTTACTCTACTGAGCCGTCTCCCCAGCCCCCCCCTTTTTTAAAATTTATTTATTTGTTTATTTATTTATTTGGCGGAACCGGGGATTGAACTCAGATCCTTGCATTTGCCAGTAAAGCGCTTATCCTACTGAGCCATCTCCCCGGCCCCTACACCTCAAAATGAAGAACCTGCAGGGGTGGTGCAAGTGTCAAATGATATGCATAAGGACAAAGAAAGCAGTTCAGTGCTTGGACTCTTATAGGAATTTAAACTGTGGCTATTTTTTATAACAGCAACAACTAAAGGGTATGGATGCTCCTCAATTCATAAGAGGAGAGAATGGTCTCAGAGTAGGTGAGTGGTTTGTTCCAGGAGTAGGGTTTTCTTGTAGAGATGTACATGCCTGCAGAACTCCCACTACTGTGAACTGCCCCTTGTGAACATGTGTTGCTTGTACAGAAAAGCAAAATCCACAATAATTCAGGTATACCTGGATTATCATCCATATCAGAAAAGTTTTTCTCTTGGCAGAGTTAAAATGAATCTACAGCAAGGTAGTACTTCTCAAGGTTTGTAAGAGGCGAAGGGGAGCTGGGGAGTTGGTATCTGGTGAGGCTCTGAGGGGCCCAGACTGTGGTCACATGGTCACATTTGATAGTACCTGCAAGCATGTACAATCATTGGCTCCATTTTCCAGATGGAGAAAGTCAGGTTCAGTGAGGTCACTATTCCCAATTTTTGGCCTTATAGTATATAGCTGGGACCTAGGGCTGTTTGAGCCTAATATCAAGCTTGACCCCTCCCCGTCCCAGTACAGGAGACAATGTCAAATGGCATCACTCTTCTCTGGGGACCCACAGTCACAACAGAGGACATCGTTTTGTCTCACCCCATCCTTCCCTGAGATCTCTCTATCGTAACTGGTCGCCCACTCTATGCCCAGGGGCTGGGTCATGGGCTTGTTTTTTTTTTTTTGTCTCTTTTAGAAGTGGGCAAACCAAGGTGCGATGCAGTGACAGTCAATGTATTGTGCTTACTGGCAGCTTCACCAAAACCCAAACCTCTGTGTTGGTTGAATTGCCACGCAGCTAGTGGTGGAAGGAATGCTGTTTTAAAACTTAGAGGGCTGGGCATGGCGGCGGATGCCTGTAATCCCAGCACTTGTTAGGCTGAGGCAGGAGGATTGTTGCGAATTCAAGACCAGCCTGGGCTACGAAGTGAGCTGAAGGCCAGCATGAGCTACATAGTGAGAACCTGTTTAAAAAAAAAAAAATCAGGGACACTGGGGGCAGCCAGACAGTTAGTTCTATCTGAATTTCAGAGTAGGTAAAAGCTAAAATAATTTTGGGTACTTTGTGGCCTTTGAGCTCTGCTTCTCTCCAGCATGGTAAAGCTATTGGTTGGGCTTGGCATCTATGATGCCTCCTCCTGAACAGAGGCTGACATGTTAAATCTGAATAATGCATACCAATGCATTCTGTGCAGTCAGGCATTCTGGGAAAATTTCTGGTGTGCAAGACCTGACAGAGCATTTTGGCTTTTGGCTAGGAGGAGGCCAAGGTACAGCTTTCTTTGGTTGTTCCAAATCCAGGTTCATCAGACATGAGCTATCTCCACCGTGCCACCCAAGTTCAACCCCAAGGTCAAAGTTGTGCACCTGAGATGGTGAAGGTGATGCCACATCTGCCCTGGCCCCCAAGATCAGTTCCTTGGGGCTGTCTCCAAAAAAGGGGATGATGACATCACCAAGAGAACTGGTGACTTGAAGGGTCTGAGGATTACAGTGAAACTGGCCATTCCAACAGACAGGCTCAGACTGAGGCGGTACCTCTGCCTCTGCCCAGATCAGCAGAGCCCGCAAGGAGCTGTAAGAGATAGAAAGAAGCAGAAAAGCATTAAACACAGTGGAAATATCACTTTTGATTAGATTGTCCACATTGCCTGAAAGATTCAGTGCCAGTCTTTAGCCAGAGAACTTCGTGGAACCATTATAGAGATCCTGGGGATAGCCCAGTCTGTGGGCTTCATGTGGACAGCCAACACCCTTGTGACATCATAGATGACATTAACAACAGTGTTGTAGAGTGCCTGGCACCATCTAAGTAGTGTAAGAAAATATGTCAACAAAAAGATGATCTGACGAAAGAAAGAAAGAAAGAAGAAAGAAAGAAAGAAAGAAAGAAAGAAAGAAAGAAAGAAAGAAAGAAAAGCAAAGCAAAGCAAAGCAAAGCAAAGCAAAGCAAAGCAAAGCAAAGCAAAGCAAAGCAGTAAGGAGGCTGGGCTGTCTCTTCACACAAGTGCACCATTGCTGGAGGGTGGGAGTCTACCCCCACACAAGCACAAGCCAAGGCAAGACACTGGTGCAGACACTGGCCCAGTGACAGCCTGGTCTGGGGCTGGGAAGTGACCAATCCTGCCTTGGCTAACACTGATGGCCCTGGGTCGCCACTTCCTATTTCTAGTCTTCCATTTCCTTGTCTATGAAATACTGGGATTGAGCCAGGAAGTTCCTGTACGAGTCTATGAATATCTTAGAAAGAAAAATGCACATATTTTCCTTTATTGGAAATGCCAAATTTCCTCATCCATGCCAAAGGATGGGAAGCTAGCAGTGTAGACACTGTAAAAAGCTTCAACTAGAGTTACAGAGGGAGGGGAGGTGGTACGTTAGTGATGTCAGGTGACTCACAGATGAGTCCAAGACTAGAAATTGGCTGTCTGAGCATCCTTTGAAGTGGTGGTTTTAAGCACTTTTATGAACTGTAGGTGGGATGAGAACGTGTAAGTCATCCACTTGGTATGTTGTGTTTCCCCAAACGTACTATTGCACCTTAAGACACTGAGCTCAGCTGTCTTGTCTAAGGACCATGCCCTGCATCTGAGCATGCTGCTCTCCACCTAAGAGCTGCCTGGTTTCTGTGACATTCCAAGAATGAGTTATTGAAGTTGGAAGTTCCAGAGAGATAGATTTGAGCTCAGTCCAGGGACAATCAAGCTGCCTTTGGAGGAAGTGAGTTTCCTGTTGTTGGCAATGGTCAAACAAGCTAGGTGTTACCTAGCCCCAGCCCAGATGGGAACGCTGCAGAGTGCCTCCTGGATATCCTACGCACAGCAGCCCTTGTTCCCCCTTTCTTGGTATATTCTTCTGGTTTAATATTTTAATAATTAAAAAAAATCTTTTATTTTATTTATTTGGCACACAGTCTCACTATGCAGCTCGGGATCATAGTTATCCTCCTGTCTCAGCCTCCTCAGCACTGGGATTACAGGTGTGCACCACCGTGCCAGGTTCCAGGGTCAGCATGGCACGCAATACCAGAGATCGAACCTGGGTCCTTGCAGTTGCCAGGTGGGTGCTTAGACAGCTGAGCTATCTCCCCAGCTCCAATAATTTAATACTTAGGTCTCTGAAAGTGCCTTCATCCTTTACTCATCTGTCATCATCTCACAGAACTTGAAGATACTGTAGGTCAGGGAGGCTGGGTTCTGCATCCAATCTCCTGTCAAGACTGATGGCACTTAGCACACCACCAACAAATGCTGAATGGATGGATCTTGCCATTGGTCTAGACTTCATGGTGTCTAGGAGCTCGTCAGGCTAGTCAAGGGTTCAGGCCCTTCAAAAGCCTGGCTGCAGATATGCGAGGGGCCCCGACATCCCTTGGCTAATGAGTGGTAAAGCCAGGGGGAGGAATCAGCATGTGACCTGTCACCAACTGTGTGTCCTTGAGTAAGTCATCCAACCTTTGGGGGTCTCAGTTGCTTCATTGAAAGAGGAGGCTTGGCTTGGTCATCTTGCAGGCCTCCCGGCTGCATTACCTTGGGATTCAAGCACTCTGGGTTTGCTCTCTGTTCTCAAACTGTTTGCTCAGTTCTCTTCTATTAGGGGTTCTAGGCCTCCTAAAACAGAATAGAGAGACCAAGAGTAAATACAGTGCAAATGAATCACTGCATTCTGTATAACAAATTGTAAGGCCGACAGCTAGACTCCAAGGAAGCTGTCTAATTAATTAATCACCAGTTATATACATTTTCCAGTCCTGGCATAATTAACTGTTGAGAATTTTTTTTCCTGATATACTTTAGCAGCCTAAAAGTGTGTTCCATCACAGCAAACCTAATAGTTGTCCCTCACATCCTCAGAGGGCTAGCTCCAGGACATCTCTGTTGATACTAAAATCTGCAAATGCTCAGATCTGCAGTTGCTTATAAAAAGTGGCACAGGATTCCCATATAATTTATACATATCTTCCTGTGTACATTATTTCTTCTTCTTCTTCTTCTTCTTCTTCTTCTTCTTCTTCTTCTTCTTCTTCTTCTTCTTCTTCTTCTTCTTCTTCTTCTTCTTCT
>NW_004524583.1:13228106-13261444 GCF_000260255.1 Octodon degus
CCTCCTCCTCTTCCTCCTCCTCCTCCTCCTTTCAATGTATTTGGTTGGTACAGGGTCTCACTGCACAGCTCGGACTCATAATAAGCCTCCTGTTTTCACCCTCCTTAGTGCTGGGATTATAGGTGTGCACCACTAGGCCCAGATTTGGTGGCTAGCTCAGCCCGCCCCGGGGGTGGAGCTAGTGCAGCATGTGGTACTGGGGATTGAACCAAGGTCCCTGCACTTGCCTAAGCTTGTTTAAGCAGATGCTTTAGTCCACTGAGCTGTCTCATCTGCTCCTTTCTTTGTTTTTTGAGACATGATCTCACTCCGTTTTCTAGGCTGGCATTGAATTCACAATGCAGCCCACATTGATCTCAAACTCATGTCTATCCTCTTGCCTCAGCCTCCCAAGTGCAGGAATTTTCAGGTGTGTGCCTCCCATGCCCTGCTCCCTGTACATTTTAAATCATCTTTACATGACTTATAATACCTAGTATACTATACATGCTATGTAAATTGTTGTTAAATTCTATTATTTATGGAGTAAGGACAAAAAAAAGAGTCTGTATGCCTTTAGTATAACTGAAAGTTTGGGAATATTTTCTAGACAGAATTGGTTGAATATGAGGATACAGAATCTGAGGATAAGGAAAACTGACTTTTCTGATTTTAAATATCTTTTAAAAAATTTTTTTTAGATCTTTATTTATTTGGTATATGGCATGCGGTGCTGGAAATTGAACCTGGGTCCTTGTACTTGCAAGGCAGGTGCTTAGACCACCAAGATATCTCCCCAGCTCCTGATTTTAAATATATCTTAAAATTTGGAAAAATAAAATAAAATAAAATTTGGACTTGCAGAGCTGGGCCTGGTGGCACACACCTATAGTCCCAGCACTGGGGAGGCTGAGACAGGAGGATCACTGTGAGTTCGAGACTAGCCTGGGCTACAAAGTGAGTTCAAGGCTAGCCTGAACTGCATAGTGAGACCCTGTCTCAAAATTATAAAAATAAATAAGTAAAAATAAATTTGGACTTGCTTGATACTTCCTTTCTTCTCTCTGGCCCCTGCAGGAGGTGGCTACAGAGCCCAGATAATTCTGTGATGAGAGCTACTATCGATGAGTGCGAGCACTGGAGCCACTCCCGCAGGGCTTGGTGTGTAGTGGTGTGCAAAGCACAGCAATGGCTGTCTTGTGTTGTTAGTCATGGATTTCTCTCTCTACATGTTCCTAGAACAGGTTTCTTCTTCTGCATACTGAAGTGTTACTCAAACACCGCCCACAAGAACAACAAATGCAAAATTATTGTGCCAAATTGGTCAACACATACACAGGCACTGGAGAAGATATGGTGTGAAAGGTGCCGCATGGTTCAAAAGGGCATAGAGTGTGATCCTCATTCATAAACAGTTTCCATTTTAGTTGGAAGACAAGACACAAAGTAAAGAAACTATCAATTAACCAGACTGGATTTTGTACTGCAGATAGCATTATGCATATGGACCCAATAAAGCACTAACTTGAGAGTGGATAATTAGAGGGTAGTTCAGCTTGTGATGCCCAGCTAATTGGCTGGCACACTCACTGCCAAGGAGCCTGAGGAGGTGCGGGCCAGCACCTGTCCAGAGAGAGGTTTGCCCAGCTCTGGGGCATCCGGGAAACCCTCTGACAGTCCAGAGCCACAAAGACTCAGGGAGCCAAATGGGAATTCTGCTTTCAGGGCTGTGCCTCTCCACGGCCCCCGTCAAGAACTCAGAGTACAGAGACCAGGGTGGAACTGAGGAAAAGGTTGGTCTCAGGCTCAGGGCCTTGGCTTTAGGCAGACCACAGACCCATTAAAACATGCTGTGCTCTAACCAGCTTTTCTAAGAGTTTTGAGGTGAAGCTTAAAAAAAAAATCAAAGTTTAATATTCGAAGCCGGGGAGATAGCTCGGTAGAATAAGTGCTTGCCTGGCAAGTGCAAGGGCCTGAGTTCAATCCCCAATTCCGCAAAAATAAATAAAAATAAATAAATAAATAAATAAAATAAAATAAATAATAATCAAGCCTTTGGTATCACTTGAAAAATTGGGATATCTGACCTCAGAAAGTTTATCTTCCTTTTACCACCAGCCATGTGGCTCTAAGTAACAGTCTGTCTATCTGTTTATCTATCTACCTACCTACCTGCCTACCTATCTGCTGCTGTTGTGCCCTCCCATTTGCCCAGGTCCCCACCATTCCCTAGAATCTCCTGAATGTTCTATTCCTCTAATGGTAGGAAAATATTTCTCTGTGCATGAATATTTATCAAAAAAAGAATATTTATCAGGGCCGGGGAGATGGCTCAGTGGAATAAGTGCTTCCTGGGCAAGCACAAGGGCCTGAGTTCAATCCCCGGTTCTGCAAAAAAAAAAAAAAGAATATTTATCAAAATGTGAAATATAAAAGCCTCAGAACCTAGGGGGCTGTGTGTTTTACAAAGAACTAGAAAAAAGCCTACTACTTCATGCATATACAAAGGGCGGTTACGTTGAAAGAAGTTTGTCTACCAGCTTTAACGGTGTCTGCTCCCTGCTGGGTCCTGGGTCGGCCACACAGCAGGTCATATAGCAGACAGGTGTCACCTTAAGGGAAGTCCTTATAGCTGAGATTGACTGAGGGCTTATATGGGCCAGGTGTTCCTCATGTAACTTTTGCAACGACCAGACCAACCGCGCCACTATTCCCTGCTGCTTAGAGGAGGAAACAGGTGCAGAGAGGTTAACCAATGTGTCCAAGATCACACAGCTCCTTGTGAGCAGAGACAGCATTTGAATCGAGCCTGCGCGCCCCCAGAACCCACACTCCCACACTCACCTTTGCTCCCTTTGTCTCTGACCTGGGGTGATGCATAGATGATGCAGTGTGTGTTTCTGTGTGTGTGTGT
This sequence comes from Octodon degus, assembly GCF_000260255.1. Lineage (NCBI taxonomy): Eukaryota > Metazoa > Chordata > Mammalia > Rodentia > Octodontidae > Octodon > Octodon degus. The sequence goes on from NW_004524583.1 coordinate 13,231,000, forward strand.
GTGTGTGTGTGTGTGTGTGTGTGTGTGCTGCATCTCCCCACTGGAATATAAGCTACACCAAAGCAAAGTCTTGACCTGTTCCATCCTCTGCTCAGCTGTATGCCACCACAGCCCACATAGCTGTGTGGGGCATGTCGCCGACACTCAGTAAATAGCTTCAGATGCATCTGCTGTCCCAGAGAGCTCTGGCTATGCTGATTGGATGTCTCCGAGTACCGCAGTCTGCGGTGGGGTTGGGCCTTTGGCCAGATCTAGGCAGGGGAAGAGCCACAGGTGGGGAGAGCCCCACTGCTGAGTGCCTTTCCGCCCCAAGCCTGGCTCTTCTCTAAGTCTTTCTCCCTCCACCTTACTGAACATGAGATGAGACAGTTGGTAGACTGGAAGATGAAGGAAAGCAGGGACTGTTTACAGAGACAGCTGGTGGAGGAACTCGTCCTTCAAACAACATGCTGGGCTGTGGGGGTGTTTGTGCCCAGGGCAGTGGCAGTGTCTCCACAGCAGGTTCCCGCCTGGGGTGGGAGGGGCAGTGGAAACTGCAGCAATGGGTTTGCAGATAGTGAGGCTCTGCTTGGTTGCCTGCCTCCGTGCCCTCGGTGCCCATGGTTCTCACCTGCCTTAGTTGCTCAGAAGCAAACCCAGAGATGAAGATTTCGGAGGTGATTCCAGGAAGCGCCAGTAGATGAGCCCGGAAGTGAGTCGGAGGAGGGGAGGTGGCCAGTTCTTCCCCTAATCCTTGTCCTTGTTACATCAATCATTCTGCCCTGGATGGCTGGGCTTTGATGCCATGGGAACCAGGGACCAACACACGCCTCAGTGGCAGCATACACCATGGCAGGGAGCTGGGCCACTGAGCTGCTAAACTCCTCCACTGTGGATTCAAGGTTGCTTGGCATTGTGTAGGGCTGTGAGGGTGGCTAGAGAGAGCTGGCAGAGATGAACAGTTGCAACTGGACAGATACGCACCCAAACAGTGAGGGTGGAAGAATGTGGGCGGTGCCACCTGCGCCTGCAGCCCCTTTGTCCTCATAGACTGAGCATCAGGACTGGAGCCCTGGCCCTGTATCACCCACACCTGCCTGGTGTCAGGCTTGCTAGGTAACAGACCACACCCCTAAATTAGTGCTTAATAACCACTTGATTTAGCTTACAATTTAATAAGTGGGCAATTTGATCTGGGTTGAGGTGGATGGTTCTGGTCTCTGCATGGCTTGTCTATCTGTGGACAGCTGGCATGGGTACCAGGGGTGGCTGCTCCGAGAGGGCTCTGATGGGATGGCTTAGCTCCACCCACATGGCCCTGGACCTCCCACAGGTGGGCTGGCTCTTGTTTGCTTGGTAGTAGGAGCATGTGCACAGGCAAACAAAGGGCCTGGAGGCTGGGTTGGAAGTAGTGTAGCACTTCCGCCAAGTTCTGTTGGCCAAAGCAAGCCATCAGACTGACCCCCATTCAAGGGGTGAAGAAATGGATCCATATCTCCATGGGAGCAGCTGCAGAGTCATATTTAGGAGAACAGAGCCAGGAAGAGGAGCAGTCAGCCATTTTTGCTAATAATCTACCACATGCGCAAGCCCTGAGGCGTCTTGTGATCTGGTAGACAATCAAAACCAGTGTTTGGCCTCCTATTTTAGACACAGTGGGAGTCAGGAGCCGTCTGGTTCAAGTGTGGGAAAGCCTCTGCCCCACACTGTCTCCTTCACGGATGCTTTCTGTTCGACTTCATCCATCCCTCTGGTCATCTTTCAGCAGGCAGTTATTTCTGAAGGACAGTACATTATGTCTGCACTTTTTGAGGTCACAATTCTATGTGGGTGAGGGGGTATCAAAGAGCTGAGTTGAAAGCTAAGCCAAGTAGGGGACCTACCATTTGTATTCCGGCAACTCCCCCTCCCCCATGCTGGTGATTGGATCCAGGGCCTCAGGTGTGCCAGACAAATGCTCTACCACTCGTTACAACCCCACCTGCCTCTAACTTTGCTATTAAGGCATCTAGCCCCCAGGGATTGGAATGGATGCCCCTCCTCCCAAGCCACAAGGCAGAGTGTTCAGGAGAACCTCTACAGGTAAAGTCCAAGGTGAACCTAGCAGGCAGAGTTCAAATGTGATGCATCTGTGTTGGTCAGCGTGAGGAACCGGAGTGAGAAATCTTCACCGGTGGGGCTCAGGATGCCCCTTTCTTCCTCTTCCCTGAACTGATGCCATGTCCTGACCTTCTCATAGCAGCCTGTATCTACAAATAGAAAATGAGGCTCCTGTGGAATTTGCCCAAGGCTCTGAAGGGAGTGAAGGGTAGAACTTGACTTTTTCTTTAATAATTGGAATTCTGACTTCATTTATTGATATAAATGCCCACAAATGAGTAGATCTGATGATCTTATCACAAGACCTCATTACAGGGCTAGTGAGATGGCTCAGTGGTCTAAAGCACCTACTTAGAACAAGCTTAGCAAAGCACAGGGACCGCGGTTTAATCCCCCAGCACCACATGCCAGCCAGCCCCGCCCCCTGGTGGGCTGAGCTGGCCACACACACACACACACACACACACACACACAAATAAATAAAATTAAAAAAAAAAAACAAGACCTCATTACAGCGGCTGGGGAGATTGCTCAGCAACATAAATGCCTGCCTGGCAAGTGCAAGGTCCCAAGTTCTATCTCCAGTGCAGGAAAAAAAAAAAAAAAAGACCTCATCATAAATTCAGAACTGGGGCCTGCGAGATGGCTCAGCGGTCTAAAGTGCCTCCTTAGGCAAGCTTAGGCAAGTGTGCAGAGACTGCAGTTTGATCCCTGGCACCACATGCTGCTCCAGCTCCACCCCCAGGGTAGGCTGAGCTGGCTGCACACACACGAATAGGTACATAAATTCAGAACTGGCTTAAGTAATTGCTTTAAAAGAAAATGATTTTGAAGTTGGAGAGTTTGTCATTCTTACAAGTGTTGTATGCTTTCAGAAATTTCCAGCCACCCCTTTCAAGGAATCAACCCCAATTCTTCTTTCTTACCTCCTCAGCTGGTGATAATTTCCCAGCCCCGTGACCCTAGTGCCACAGGGTAGGGCCAGGATGTTAGCATCCTTCCCTCCTGCTCTACAGTTCTGGGTGACTGGCACAGAGGGGATGTCAGCAAGCTTGGGGAACCACAAGGTTAACAAGGTTATGTCCTGCAGAGGGTTGTTGGGGGACAATGTATTTGTATACTGGGTAACAGAAAATACATTTTGAAGAGTAGTGCTTTTAAAAAAACCCCAAACTTTCCAATTAATGCAAAGAAATTCTTGTCTGCAGGCTCTCCTTTTGCAAACAGCCCTGAATCTCCTAGAGATGGCTCAGTCTCCTAGGCAGGCTGGTGGGGCCATCTGCTGAAACAGAACCCTCCTTTGGGAATGGCTCCCTGGGTGTCTCCTGGTGCCCTAAGACAATGGACTATGCTGCAGCTTTATCCATGGTTAGATAACTTTTTGCCTCTGTATGTGACTGCAAGGTTACATACCCTTCTAGTCGCTCTTGTGGTGTTAGCAGCAAGGACCTATTATGCACCAGGAGTGGAGATGGGATGAGGGTCAGACAGGTGAGGCACAATACACACCCAGGTGCCTACCTAACCTAAGCAGGGCCTGAGAGTGATGCCCAGTGCTTTGTGAACACCTGTGTCGCTTAGGTCCCACCCTGACTCTTTACCTATGTTTTCTCACATAATCCTTGATACAGCTTTTCTTTTACAGACAGATGAACAAAACCTGAATCACAGGGTGGTTAAGCAACTTGTCCAAGGCAGCACAGCTGAATCCAGCACAAGACTGGGGGACACCTGCATTATCCCACAGGGTTTCACAAGAGCCTGGGAAGAATTGGTCCTAGACTGGGTTGGCTCATGTGAGCTGACTGCTGAATTCTCAGGCACTTTGTGAGTCAGTTGTGAAACATAGCCATTATTAACTATGAAATCATAGAAATGCACAATTAATTAAATCAATTACACTAAAAGCAAAGGCAATAAGCGATTCCAAACGGTTCACTTCCTAATTGTTTCTCCTGTGTCCCTGTCCCTGAGCAAGGCAGAATAGCTGCTGCATTGGAGCAAAAATCTCTTCTCAGCGGGCGGATAAGGTGGGGTCCACCCTGTCCCAGCCGGAAGCCACTTCTTCCGGTCATTCTCCAGGGCGGATACATTGTAGGAAACAGCCACTGAGGCTGCGAGGAAGAAAAACACCCGCTTCCCATGCTCAATAGAAAGCTCTAGGCTTGGGCTTCCCTGCGACCTTTGCCTGAGCCCCAGGGGAAATAGCCTTCTTGAGCCGGTGACGTTGGCTGTGGAGCCCACTGACCTAGAGGATTGACAGGAGAAGCTCATACACTGAGGCTGGTCTACAGGAGTATGGCTTTGGGTACCATGTGGGTCTAGTACCTAAACTCTTGTCTCTCTCTGCCTCTCAAAATGTGTGTGGCTTCAATCAAGGCCTTTATCTTCCTCTAGCCTCAATTTTTCCATCTGTAAAATGGGAGAATGTCTACCTTATGGATTGTTATGGAGTTGTGGTATAAAAATAAAAAAAAAGAATGCATATGAAGCATTCAAAGACATGAATGGTTGAAGGTTTTTGGAATCCATGCTGATGAGTGAAAACCAACAGCAACTGTGTGCCAGGCACTGGGCTTGTGTGGAAGGCTTTCCCACATGGATGGGCAGAAGTCCTCTATCCAGGACTCTTTGGCAGGGAAACAAATCCACAGCGAGGTGATGAGAGTAGGTGTAGGGCTGGTGAGATGGCTCAGTGGTCTAAAGCACCTACTTAGAACAAGCTCAGCAGAGCACAGGGACCGTGGTTCAAGCCCCCAGCACCACATGCCAGCCAGCCCCGCCCCCTGGAGGGCTGAGCTGGCCACACACACACACACACACACACACACATAAATAAATAAATAAATAAATTTAAAAAAAAAAGAGTAGGTATAGTGGTGCTATGACAGCAGTGTGGGGAGAAGCAGGGAGCACAGGGCCCTACCGTGCCCTGTTGGGCCCTTGCTCAACAGCATTTCCTCAGACCCACTGCTTGTCTGTGTTCTGGGGGCCTGGCCTCTTTCCTCTCAGGAATACTTCTAATAGGCCTGAATGCTCAGTGATAGCACAAGAAAGAAAACACCTGGGCTAAGGTGGAAGAAACAGTGGAGGGAGAGCAGCTTTAGGAGGCCCAAAGCTCTGCAGTGTTAGCAAAGAGGAGGGGTGGTGCCGGGCTAGGGTTTCCTTCTGTGCCATGAAGATGCACTGTGGGACCCCTGAGTGTCCATAATCACACTCTACAGGCGTGCCGGGGACGTGCAAGAAACCCTTTTCCAGGGCGAGAAACTGGCCTTTGCCTCACATCTATCTCCTGTGCTGGGCTCCTCTCAGTTGAGTCAGACTGAGGAAATGGTTTCAGGCAGATTTTGGAGGTGATGTGAGGCCCTCCCAGAGCCGTCTGGATGCTGGTCAGGCCCACAAGGCGAGGTCTTCTTGCCCACTTGGAGGCTGAGACAGAGACTGTGGGCACCCAACCCGCCTTTGGGACTGGAGCTTCTCCCTTGTTTGCTGCAGGAGCTGAGGCAGGAGCCCCAAGGCTGCCCCGGGTGTGGTGTGTGACGTAAGTTAGTTTGGGGGGATGCAGGCTCTTGGCAGCTGTGCCATCCTGCTGTACCAAGAGGTGCCCTTCTCCCCATTCATGAACAATTAATCCACAATAAAAACCCTGCAAGACACAGTGTGACGGTGTGCTACTCATGGCCTTGCGACGTGACAAAAAACTTGTTTTTAACTTCAGAGGAAGTAGAAAATTCGTGAAATGCCACCACGTATAGCTCATCTCTCCCTATGCAGGGCTGCACCTATGCTTCCATGGCTCCCCTGGGCCTCTTCCGATGGGGCCTCTGCTTCCTCCTCCTGCATCTCCATGTTATAGACCTTGTTGTTTTCAGACAGGGCCTCTTTTTGGAAGAACTAGGCTAAATCTGGCTCTGCTCTTGCATGGGTGGGGGCAGGAAGAAAGCCTGGGGTTCAGTCTTGACACTGGCCCTTTCTTCCTTGCATATAAGGTACTTGTTGAGCCTCAGCGTTCTCCTCTGTGGAGTGGGAGTAAGCACGCCTGTCCACATGGGGAGGTGGGATGGCTTGGAGAGGATGTGCTCAGCCAGGCGGTGGGGGTCCTTCCTGAGATCCCTGAACCTCCCAGCTGCAGATGTGCGGGTGCTCAGTGGAGAGTTGCATTCTTGACCCGCGTTTTAAATGCCGCGCCATAGGGGAGATCCAGGGCAACTTCTGCAAGCTTTGTGTTGCTGTGAGGGGCAGGGAGAGTGGGCAGTGAAGATGGCCTTTATGGTGCTTGGGGCAGGCTGTGGTTAGGGTTTAGGGAAGACAGAGAGGAGGCCATCATCTTTCTCCCCATGTAGCTCGCTCTGCACTGGAGACCAGGTCCTACTTAAGTGGCCCTGGAGACCAAGCGGGTCCCGCTCCCCAGCTGTCTGGGCCTAGTGGGGCTGCCCACCCTGCCCCTTTATTCCTATTAGTTGGGCCATCAGTCATGTCAGGCTGAGTGCAGTGCTCTCTTTTCAAAGCCTCTTGAGTTAGGAATGGGAGTCCCCAGCTCTGGGACTGTGAGGCCACCTTTACATTCCTGGCCTTCTTCACCACACAGAATGTTCAGGTCTCTCTTGTTTCCAGCAGAGCCCAAACACCTCCTCTTGGTTTGCTGTGGTGTTTGGTTCTGTGTGAATCAGAGACCACAGCCAGAGAGTGGAGACCAGTGGGGGTGTCAGAGAGCTGCTTGGATGGTTTCCTTGGCTCTTGGCAGGAGCAGTCCTCCCTTAACTGCCCACTTCTTGGTTCAAGGATGGTGGTACCAAGGCTGGGGATCAACAGTTCTCAGGCTGTGCTGGAGTAAGACTTTAGGAAAACAGTTGACCTCCATCGTTCAGTCTACAGCCACCTCTGGCCCTGGACGTCTTTCACAAATGGGATAGAGTTTCACCTCTCTGGAATGTTTTAGATCAGCAAGGCCTACTCCTTTCTCTCTGTAAGACAAAGTTGGTCTTTCAGCAAGGGCTGGGCCCCAGTTCGGACATTCCTAACTTCCAGGAATGCCGAGAGTGTCACACATGGCCTTGACTGCCTTGAGTGAGTTTCTTTCTCCACAGTTTTTATTTCTTTAACTCTCTTGAAGGCAACAACCATGTCCCACATGATACCCACATCTCACCATGGCCGGGCCTTCAAAACATCCGCTGAGGCCTGACAGCAGTTGAGTAGCTGTCACTCAAGGGGAAATCAGAGCTGGAAAGGCTGGGCCACAAGCTGGTTGGCTCTGAGGAAGCCATGAAAGGTGTGGGCTAGGGCATGTGGCCTAAGCAAGGCTGACTTCATAGTGGAGCAGGCAGTGGAGCCAGAGAAATTCCGGCCAGCCAGGAGGAGAGGGCTAGGGTAGAGAGCAGAGGGAGATGCCGACCTTGGAGCTCTGTGGAGAGCCATCCTTGGACTCCAACTGCATGCCTGGCCCCGTATCAGGGAGAGCTCAGACTAGTACACCTCTGCTGACCTGCTGGATGGCAGGAGCTGCTAGGGAGCTGTGAGTGAGATGTGACTTCAAGAGACATGGGGACAGGGCCAGGGGCAACCAGAGGATAGGTCTCTGGACAGGAGTGGCAGGGGACCCAGCATACTCAGAATGCCAGAGCTTTCTACTAGCCTGGGAGGTGGCTAGGCTGTATTCTTTTTTTCCTTTTTTTTCTGGAACAGGGGATTAAACTCAGGCCCTTGTTCTTGCCATGCAAGCGCTTATTCCACTGAGCCATCTCCCCGGCCCCAAGGCTGTATTCTTAAGCAGAAATGGAATTTCAGGATTGGCACATGGTAGGTGCCAGTGTCACTTTGGGACTCTTACCAAGTTATGGTCAGGTGAGAATCTGGGCTGACTCCTGGAGCACACAAAATGACTAATAAAACTAGTGACAGCCTCTGGTCATTCATGTGGGGTCCCACAGTTTACAAAGGGCTTTCCATCTCTTAGGGGCAGGGAGAGGATTAAGGAGTTCAAGTTGCTTCCACCTGAGTGCTCCCCCAAATCCCTGAACCTTGGCCCTCCCACCCCTCTCTCGCCATTTCCACGCTGAGAACTTGTGCTGGGACCTGCTGCTATGTGCGGGTTTGAAGCAGGGTGAGCGGAGGGGATAACCTCCTGGCCATGCTCCCCGCAGCCCCTCCAGCCCTCCCTTCGTCCTGCCCTTCTTTCCTCCCCAGAGATAGGACTCCACACCTAGTTTTGTTGATTCCCGGGAGGGCAAGGAGAGTAGAATGTCTCTTCCTGGATCTCCCAAGAGGGAGGACAGGCGCTGGGCCTGGGGAAGCAGAGCTCTGGGTGCTGCTTGGCATGGCGATCACTCATTTCTTTCCTGACCGGTCCTCCCTTCCACTAGTGCAAGCCCTGATGTTACATTGTGCTGGGCCCGTGGCTCTGTGGGTCCATGTGCCACTTGAGGAGAAGATCAGGACTCATCTCCTACACCAACCCAGTCCTCAGTCTTCTTCCTGGCAGCTGGCACAGATGGCAGCCTCAGTTCTGGCCTAGGCAAGGGCTCTGCTATATTTCTCCACAACATGCCAGTCTTTCTAACCTAGGGATTCCAGCTTTAGAAACTCCACCTAACTCTCGTAGCAGATTGTGGGAAGGCTGGGAAAGTTAACAGAGCAAGGAGGAAAGGGGATAGTAGCCCAGATGCTTTTGACAAGAAAGCAGGAGAAAGAGCAGAAACGGCTGCCACAGGGCAAGGCTGCTGCCCGTGGAGAAGGGCAAGCAGTGACTGAGGTGGAACACTCCGAACTCAGCATGACATGAAGAGGAAGATGTGGCTACCATGTTTTATATAGTCAGTCACTTCCCCTAGAATATCCAGACTGGGAGACAGGTGCAAGCTAGGTGGTTCCAATTGTCTAGCAAATTGAGGTGACAGCCCAGCTCTAGAAAACCTGGCCATTATTGAGTTGTAAAAAAACAGCGTGGGTGACTGGGGGTATAATAATGGGGCATAACAAACAGTCTGAGGGGAAAGTCTTCTGTGGCAAAGGAAGACTGGTGAAGTCACGTACGGTTTATGAGGGATTTATAGTTATTGACTAGAATTGACCATTTCTCATGAAAGTCAGTAGGAAAATAGAAACAAACAAACAACTATACTCAATTTTACTGGGACGCCTCTAGCAAACAAACAGGAAGTGAAGGGGTGTGTGTGTGTGTGTGTGTGTGTGTGTGTGTGTGTGACTATACTGTGGTACAACCAGAAAGTCTTGGTGGCTCACAACTACAAAAGCTGTTTTTCAAGTATACTCTGAACCTGTTGTGAGCTGGCAGTGGAGCTCCAGTGGCTTTTTTCCTGGGCTAACGGAGTAGCACTGGGACACTTTAGTTTGAGACACTAGAGGTTTCATGGCAGAGGGAAAAGAGGCTGACTTCCTTAAAACTTCATCTGGAAGTGATACCTGTCACTTCTGCTCACACGTCACTGGCCGAAGTCATAAGGCCAAAGCCACTCTGTTCAAGGATAGAGAAGTGTAGTCCTCCACCAATAAGCCATAATACAGTCTACCACAGCAAAGGTCCTGAGAGCTCTGCTTTAGGCCAGGAGCTCACTAATTCTTTTTTTTTTTTTTTTTTAATAATTATTTCATTTTGATTAGCATGTATTGGTTCAATGTGGGTAGATTCAATGCGATATTTTCACACGTGCGTACAGGGTGCAATGCTCAAAGTGAGCCTCCTTTGATCCAGGTCCAAGTCTTCACCTTGATTGATCACCGTCCTGCATCCACATGAACTCTTTCAGCTTTCATATAGCTTTCATATAGAAGAGACAATGCATAGTATTTGTCTTTCTGTATCGGTTTCCAGTTCCGTCCTGTTTGCTGCAAACGACAGCATTTCGTTTTGCTTTATGGTTAATAATGTTGTATTGCTGATATGTACCACTTTAAAAAATGTATTCATCCGTCGATAGCTACCTATTTTGAATTCATCATAGCTGCTGAGAATAGTGTGGAGGTCAGCACAGATGTTAAGGTGTCTTTTTAGGACCCTGATTTCATTTCCTGGGGATAAATACCCAGAAGTGAGATTTGTGGGTCACGCAGTAGATCTATTTTTAGTTTTTTGAGGAACTTCCACACTGTTCTCCACGATGTTTACACTCATGTACATTTCCACCAACAGTGTGCAAGAGTTCTCTTTTCTCTACTTCCTCACCAATATTTGTTATTATTTTAAAAATTATTTTTATTTTTTATTTTATTTATTTTTTATAGCAACCATTCTAACTGGGGTTGTGTTGTATCTTGTAGTTTTGATTTGAATTTCTCTGATGTCGAACATTTTCTCACATATTTGCCTTTTGAATTCCTTTTCTTTCTTAATTTTTTTTTTCTTTTTGGTACAGGGTCTCACTATGCAGTTCAGACTCATAGTGATCCTCCTGTTTTCAGCCTCCCCAGCAGCTAGAATTACATGCATGCACACGCCTAGATTCCATCACGGCTCAGTCCGCCCCAGGACAGGGCCAGCTCGGCATGAGATACTGGGGATCAAACCCCAGTCCCTGTGCTTGCCTAAGCAGGCTCTTAGTCCACTGAGCTAACTTGCCAGTCCTTGAATTCCTTCTTTTGAGAAACATTAATTCAGATCATTTGTTCAATTTTTTAAAAAATGTATCTAGTACAGGGTCTAAAGGGTCTCACTACATAGATTGGACTTGTAGGGATCCTCCCTATTTTTCAGCTTCCCAAGTGCTGGGATTACAGGCGAGCACCACCATGCCCAATCTCCATTTGTTCAATTTTAAATTATATTTTTGTTAGGTGTTTTGAGTGTCTTACGTGTTCTGAATATTGTTTTATAAGATGAATAGTTCACAGGTATTTTCTTCTATTCTGTAGAACGTCTCTTTACTATGTTGGTTATTTCCAGTTTTTGCTTTTGTTTTTGTGCTTTTGGGGTCATATTCAGAAAGATCATTGCCTTCCCAATGTCTTGAAGTGCTACCTCTATTTTCTTCTAGAAGTTTCTGATTTTCAGGTTTTTAATCTCTTTTGAGTCAGTTTTGCGCAGGGTGAGACACAGTGGTCAAATTTCAATCTGCATGTGGATATTCAGTTTCACTTGTGGGGGTTTTGTCTTACCTCCTGAGATCAGCAAAGGCTTTCTATAAAAGGCAGCTGATTATTTCAGGTTTGGAGGCCTTATAGCCTTTTGCAACTTCTCATGTTTCATAGTGTGAAAGAAGTCAATTGCTTACTATATATAAGCAAATAAGTGTGGCTGTGTGCCAATAAAACTTTATTTACAAATGCAGGTCATGGCTACAAAAATTGGCCTGTGATTGGTAGTTCGCCTGCCTGTAGTCTACACACAAAACTGGCTTCAGAAGCTCTTCCTTTTACCAGTGTCCTTCAGGAGACCATTTTAGGGTCTCATATATTTTTTTCATTTTCATCACCATAAAATCTAGTGGCATACTATTGTAGCTTTGGCCTCCTGACATTTGCTCCGTGCATTTGTAGAGTTTTGCTTTCTTATAGTTTGAGGAAACATCTCCAACCCCAAATATCCCCTGACTTATGTTGAGGTAGACTTTTTTTTTTTTTTTTCTTTTTTGAGACAAGGTCTTGATATGCAGCGCAAGCTGGCCTTGAACTTACTGTGCAGCCCAGGCTGGCCTCAAGCTCAAGGCACTCCTCCAGCTGCAGCGTCTGAGTGCTGGGATTATAGGCGTGCACACTGGGCCTGGTTTGCAGAGGCAGTTTTCTTTGTCATGCCTTGGAGCTGGAGTCTGGTCTTCTTTCTGACCGTTTCCAAGGACCTATGGATTCTTTTTTTTTTTTTTTTTTTGGTGGAACCGGGGATTGAACTCAGGCCCTTGTGCTTACCAGGCAAGCACTTATTCTACTGAGCCATCTCCCCAGCCCCAGAGCCATGGATTCTGACAGGAAGAGAAGGGCATGTGGCTGTGTGAGGAAGGAGCAGCTTGCACCTCCTTGCACCTCTTGTCTTCACAGTTCAGTGGGTCTGAGAAATATAGGAATCTATTTTCTTAGGGATGTGGCTCAGATATTTCATTTCATGGAACCAGATGCCACCGACTCCTAGTTTTTTTCAGGTTGGATTGTCTCTGGTGCAACGTGAGAGCCTGGAGCGTATTAGCCTGCCACCCCCCCTTTCTGGGTCAGTACCACGCTTGTGAAATGAGAAGTTCAGAAAGAGACAGTCGACTCCCCTGGGCTACAGCTTTTCCTGGCAGCCTTCTTTCTTGGTCATTATGGAGTTTAAGAGCAGGAAGAGGCCTTGCATCTAATGAACTCTCATCCAAGTAGACATTTTAAGGACCAGTAAGCAAGCCTCCTGTCCTAGATGTCAAAGACAGAGCCTAGGGCCCTTGTGGCCACTCTACACCCTTCAGTGGACAGGCTCTGCTGCCACCGCTCCTGCCCACCTCCTTCAACAACATAAATATATCCAGGACCCCCATCCTGATGGGACGGGGAGGAGGGAACCTCCCTGGCACAATTAGAGACTAGCCTTGACCTCTTGACTTGGGTTGTCAAGATAGCTGCAACCTTTTCTCCAGCTGGCGGAAGGAGTGACCTGGAGGAGGTGGAGCAAGCCCTGGAGCTAAGATAAAGAGAAAGGGGAGGAGTCTGGGCAGCCCCTCCCCCTGCTCTGTTCTAGCCAAGTGGCTGAGCTGGAGCGAGAGAACTGATAGCAGATAAGGGGCTGGCTTTCCTGTGGCCTTGTTTATACAAGCTTTGTTTCTTGCCAGCTGGTCTCTGGGTGGGGGCAGAGTGCAGCAAGAGGTCCTGGGCCGAGGCTCTTCAGCCCACCAAGGCCTGAGAGGCTTACAGATCCCAGCCCCTAGCTCTACCCTTAGCCCTAGACTTCATGCAAGAAGCTGGATGGGTGGAGGCTGAGCTGAGATGTTCTGTTCTCCATACTTGGACTGGGGGGGGGGGGGTTCATCCAGGAAGTGGTAGGCGTGGCAGCTGTGTTTGTCCCTTGGCATGCGGGTCTTTGGCCATCTAAGAAAGGATTCCCAGCCTAAACTGCCTGGTGATAACATACTGAAGCTAGTTTGAGAATTCCTTACCGTGTATTCCTCAGCCTCCCTGAGACAAGCTGGGTTTCAAAAGTGCAGAATTTCAGGATCTAGGTGTCGTGCTAGGGAGTAGGACACAGTCCGTCCCTTGTGAGGTTAAAAGCAATGGCGTGTGCTGAATCACACTCCAAGGCAGGGCACGCTCTGGAAGCCTTTGGCAGAGGCCGGCCCTTCCTGGTGGGTGGGAAAGACTCTTAGCAGGGGCAGTGTGTAAAGAGAGGGTTGAAGAATGAGCAGGACTGAGGGCCCTGTCGCCAGAGGAACACAGAGGACGCACTGCAGGGGAAGCAAAGGAGCTGGGGCTTTTGGGGGGTGGGCCAACAAGGCTGCAGAGGGAGGTAAGGACTAGATCCAGGGTGGAAGGGAGAGGACAGAAAGGTGGTGTGCGGGGAAGTGAAGAATGGGACAAGGTCCTGAGTTCAATTCCCAGTCCAAAAAAAAAAAAAGAGTTTCACTAATTTTACCAGAGAGATGGCTCAGTAGAATAAGCATTTGCCTGGCAAGCTGAAGGGCATGAGTTCAATCCCCAGTTCCACCAAAAAAAAAAAAAAGTAGAAGTAATATTTATATTTAAATGGCAATGGAATACCCATCTCTGACAAAACTAAACCAAAAAAGGGGATACAAATGAAGGACCATTTTGTATCTGTATATACAAAATAATTAGGATAGATATACAGCTACTTTCTCTTAATTCAATGAGAAGAAAGATTTGTACTAATAGTGTTTGGATGGGATATCATTCTGCATCTTGTACTATGGATAACCACTAAGAAGATAACGGTGTGCAATGTTTTAATTATTGAAACTGTCCTATTAATTGGTTTTGACACTGTCTCATTGCTGTTTGTTCTCAATAAAATTTAAAAAAAAAAGAAAGAAAGAAAGAAAAAAAAAGGATGGGGCCAGTGGCAGATGGCTTAGGGGAGAGGTGGGGAGACAGGAGATGATCCTCTTCCAGGGAAGTATGGCCATCTAGGAGATGTGCCAGGTGGTGACTCCTGGGACAGAGGGGTCAGCCTCACCAGGCTGCCTTTCTGTGTCAAAGCACAGCAAATGCTTGTGGATTGGAGACTCCATCCATGGGTGCTTCTGGACCTCAGCCTGGTGTATGGCAGGTGTCTGTCACCACCCTGAAGATGTTGTCTTGGATCTTAGGGCTCTCTGAATTGGGAGGGGTGGGAGAGAGATGAGGGATAAGCTGACAACTCAAATGCCTGTCATCCCTATCTTGCCTTTGAACGGTAGCACGAGAAAAATCTTGAATCAGTGATGGCAAACCTTTTCAGGATTTCAATGATAACAAACAGCCTGCTTCGGTACTCATGCCACAGGTTCGCCCATCACAGAGCTAGACCTTTTGATGGATGCTGATTCAGCCCTTGCTTGTGCTTGGGTAATCCTCAAGCACCCCTAGCTAGTCTCCCATCCACCCCTACTTTTTCCTTGCATCTTTCCTCTCATTGCATTCAGGCCCTGCACACAGTAGGTACCTTCACTACGTGCACTGTCATGGCGCAGGAAATCTGAGATCTGGTAGGAGCTCAGTTTCAAATTCTCAAAGGCACTCAGTGACCTGGGGGCAAATCTCCCCGTCTCAGTTTCCTCATCTGAAAAACAGATAACAATAATACCTTCTGCAGAGGCTGCTGGTGGATTAAGTGGGAGTTTGCCTGTGAAAGGCATTGTGTACTGTAAATGGCCCGTGAATATCAATTGCTACTTTTTATATACATGAGCTGTTTCAGCTGGAAGCAGGAAGCTTTTAGGAGGAGAACATTTTGCAGAAGTTAATGCAGTAATATTAAAGCTATCGCCCCTACTAACTACGGTGAGTTTTTATTTTTTATACTCATCTCAAGTATTTCTTACGAGGCCATTGCTTCTTGGTCTTTTGGCTGAGATCAAATGCACTGTTTATTGTGAGATCATAACTTAAAAACTTCAGAAGTCTAAGGAAATGTACTTTCTTTCCTTCTGGTTTATTCTTGCAAACCTGCTAGGTATAGATTTTGAAGAAATTACCAACGGCATGGAATCCACCCCTGAGTCCAAGCTGGAGGTGAGAACCCTGGATTTGTGTTCTGCTCCGTTCCTTAGGTGTGGGTGGTGGGTGTTGGAACCTGATTCTCTCGTCTTTGATGTAAGGATAATGACCCCCTTCTATGGTGTATGAGCAGTGGTACTAATGTGGCCAGAAAGACCAGCACATCATAGAGGACTAGTAAATGCTAGTTCCCAGGCCTTCCTCCAGATTTAGTGTGGGGTACAGAGAAACATGTCACAGAGGTGAGTGCTACCAGGCTGGCCCTAGTGCACCACTAGTCCTCCCACTGGAAGCCCCTGGGTTAGCTCTGACTTCACAGCAAGAAAGGGGTTGTGGGAGCTCCCCAGGGTGGAGGAAGTCTGGGAAAGGGAAAGGCAGGTGAAACCATCCTTAGGGCACCCAGGAGCTCCACCCTCTGTGGTGGGCTGATAAAGTTAGGGAGATGGACTGTGGGATGCCGGGTGGGGCGGGCTGTGGATCGCAGGGGTCAGAGAGGGTTCAAAAAGTCAGGCCCTGGAGGAGAGGTGCTGCCTTGCGGTGAGTAAAGGAGGTGCTCACCTGGTCCTGCGGGCAGGAGTGACCTAGGTGACTCCCTTGCTCCCCAGCAAGAGCCTTTCTCAGGTACCAGGGCACCATCACGTCAACAATGAACAACTGCCCATAGCTGCAGGGCATTTTGTAAATCAGGGCATTCCTTTTATCTACTTTCTAATTTCAACCTCACCAAGTGGCAGGTTTTCCCTAGAAGCAGTCATTCTTTTTGACAGATGGGAAAAACTGAGGCTTGAAGTGGCTGAAAAATATGACCAAAAGCTGGGGAGATAGCTCAGTGACACAAGCACCCCCCTGGCAAACACACCGTCCTGAGTTCCATTCCAGATACCAAAACCAAAAACAAATGTGACCAAGTACACGCACACAGCTACCGAGATGGGATAGAAACTCAGGCCTTCTTGTCATGGATCCACCACAGAGGGAGGAGTAGGAGTTCTTCAGGCAATGAGGGACTTGGTCTTTTAGCACTAGTGTTTTCCCCGTTAAAAAAAATGTTAAAGGGCTGGGGAGATAGCTCAGTAGACTAAGTGGCCGCTTAGGCAAGCACAGGGACTGGGGTTCGAACCCTGATACCACATGCTGCACCAGCCCTGCCCCAGGGTGCACTGAGCTGGTGACCAGGTCTGGGCTTGGTGGCGCATGCCTGTAATCCCAGTGCTGGGGAGGCTGAAAGTGTGAGGATCACTACGAGTTGAAACTGCGTAGCGAGGCCCTATACCAAATACATTTTTTAGAAAAAAGTTAACATGAAGGTCTTCTCTGTCCCTTATTCCTTTTCAGACTCCGTGGCTTCTTTTCTGAACTGAAAACTGAATCTCCTTGTGGAGGACACATCTGGGTGCAAGGGTCCCCGGGGGAAACAGACGCAAAGCCCTGCAGATGGGGGGGATTTAGGGTATCTTTGCAGAAGGATTTTCAGAGCTGCTTGTTAATAGGTGACTACGTGAGGTTACAGAAATCATGCTGTCTGGACATCCCCTGTTACCCTAGGATTAGGAGCCTTTCATCCATTTTGTCTGTATCTAAGAGATCACACTAACAAACATCTTGAATGTGGGGCCTTGGAGGTCTCCGTACCCTTCTGGGCTTAGCTGGCTTGTCCCGTGGGGATGACATTTGCTCCCCATTCTCCCCCACCACCATTCTAACGACCCTTATTGACTTTCTGCGTGCGGGCCAGTGGAGCAAACATTTCCCAAATTCCTGGAAACCAGTCCAGCTTTGCCTGAACCCAGTGCTGGCCCTGGCCCTGGCCCTGGCCCTGGTCTCCCTGGTGTCCCTGGGTGGCTATTTCCTCATCTGTTACGTGCGGAGGTTGGTCTTTCAGGGTCTTTCCCACTCATTGTGTGCAGAAGTGAGTCAACAGGCCTAGGCTAAGATGAGGGGGAAACTGAGGCTGGAGGCTTGCTCTGTGGGTCTGTATGCGAGGCTGCCTGGTAGGTCGGAGTCAGAGAAACCAGCAGAGGGAGGAGGTCTGTACAGAGGGATCAGGGCGCCTGCTAAGCTGGCAGGCTGCTCGTCTTTCTAGGTCATCTCAGAAGAGGTTGCTGAGGCCTTAGAGGTCAGTGGGGGGACCCTCTGAGGAGGAGGCTGGAGTCAGCCCGGCTCAGCTCTTTGCCTTGTGGATCCTCCCAAGGAAGGGACCAGGCCTCCAGGGGGCGTCCTGCTGGGGTGGCCAGCAGTCAGCTAACGCAGCAGGAGGTTAAAACTAAGCTCTCTAGGCCAGTGGTATTGTTGCTGTCTGGTGTTTGAATCCCAGCTTGGGGAAAAGGAAGGCGAGGCCACAGCAGCCGGCTGTGTCCAGAGCAGCCTGCATCCCTAGCTCAAGCTCAGAGGGAGGGGCCCGGCAGGCCTGCAGGAAAGGGCTGGACTGCTCACTCCTCTTGCCATGGAGCCAGCTCCAGTAGCAGTGCTTTGGGAGACCTCAAAACCCCTTGTCCTTTTGCGGCACAGGCTGAGTGCAGAGGGGCCTTGTCTCCTGGTGAATAATGGGAAATGTCCCCTCTGTGACCCAGTGTCTTCGCATTGAAGAGGAGAAGCGTCTGTCTGGCTACCCCTCTCCCTCTGGCTTGTGGGGACTTCACCAGCACACGCGAGTTCATGTTCTCCACAGAGCTCTGGGACGGGGGTGAGGTGGGGGGAGGCCCAAGGACAATGGCAACTCCTGTTACTGGTTAGGAGGTTGTTCCTTCAGGCCCCAGCCTCCATGCTGATGCCAGGCACAATGTGGTTAGTCGGTCCCTGACTGAGCAGGGAGCCAAGAGAATTTTCTTTTCCTTTGTGTTTATAGTCTCAGAAGTCTGAGTTCTCGGAGCCAACCGATGCCTCTTGCCCAGGGCGAGGGTAGAGGAGAGCGTGTTGCTTTCTGTGTCTAGATCCATGAGTCTCATCAGGAAAAGAAATGACACATGACTGTCATCAACCCCATAGGCTATCAGCTGTGGAAAAATGTGATCACACGGCCTTCGGCCTAAGAGGTCAGCACTTCCGTGCTGGGGCAGCAGCATGTGGGAGGTGAGAGTCGTAAACATAAGAGTTTCAAGGCAGATCCACGCGGGTGTCCTTTGGAAGGCACAATAAACCCTGAGACTTGTTTTCCCCATTTGTCAAACAAGCACCGCAGTAACACGATAGCCTTTCAGGGTGGTTGTTGTTTGGTACCAGGAATCAAACTCAGGACCTTGCATTTGCCAGGCAGGTGCCATGCCACCGAGCTATCCTCCTGGCTTCTGGGTTGTTATAAGAACTAAATGTGATTTAGAGTGTTAATGGCCTCAGAGGAACCTTCCATAAGAGAAGAAAGAGTATGATGTTGAGGTTCAGGGTCATCCTGATGAACTGTCCTGACCTTGAGATACCCAGACCTGAAAATAGCTTTGGGCGAAGGTCTCCTACATACCCAGTGACTTAGTTCATGTCATGGGGCCAGGGCTGTGTGGCCTAACAAAAGTATCCTCTGAATAAACTGATTTCAGCTCCAGGCATAGAGGCTTGGCCTCCCTTCCCCAGAGCCCACAAACAGTTCAGGTCTTCAGGGCCCAGAGCCCAAAAGCCTTTGGAGGCAGGTGTGAGGGGTGGAGGAGGGTTCTGTGGTCAGAGTCCCAGCTGGGCTCTGAGACTTTTGTTCTCCTGGAAGCTGCTGGTTACATCACGTGGAGCACATTTCGGAACCACGAATCCCTAGGTGCAGAGGCTGAGGCTGCAGACAATAGGCTGTCGTCCAGAGGCCTCTGAGCCTTGTGAACCTGAGCATGTCATCTGACCCATCAGCCAGGCCACAGATGCACCCCAGGTTGCTCAGTTGCTTGGAGATGGGAGAAGATGGAATGAAGTGATGGCTAAGGGTGCCAAGCACATTTGCAAGGGCAGGGAACGGAAGGTGTGGTGTGAGGAGCTGCCTCCACCCCTATCCCGGGGCAGGGACTGGTCAGCACCCTGGAGCAGGCAGGAAAGAGATTCTAGCATCGTCTCCCTTCCAAACCAGACCGTTCTTGGGGGCCTCAGGACAAGTGTGAGTGGCTGCACCTGCTGTTCAGGCTGACCAGAGTGGTGACTCCGTGCTGGGCTTTCCAAAGGCTCTTTGGTGCCGCCTTAAGAAAAATGGGTTTGGAGCTTCGTTTTTCTGTCGCCAGGCAAGCTCTACCCCCTTCTTACCAGAAGGAACAAATGAGAATTAATTAGTAAACGTGGCTGTCAAACGTGGTCAGTGTTATTATTAACTTAGTGTGTTTGTTTAAAGGGAGGCCCTGCGTGCTCCAGTGTGCTTCGTGTGAGCGCTGGCCGGCATGCCAGGTTTGCTGGGAAATCCTGGAGATTGTTTCCACATGGGAGTTTACAACACAAATAATTAATTGCAGTGGTGGAAGGCCTTGGAGCAAGGCATAATGAGTTCTGACAGGACTATGCCTTCCTTCATGTAAAGGGAGAGGCGTCTCCCAGGGGAGGAGCTGGCCAAGAGAGGGTGTCCCAGGGGCTTAGATGCCACCATCTGAAGCTGCAGGCAGGGTGACAGGTCCCCCTGCTGTCTCAGAGCCCTCAGCCATGGGGAGCACCGTGCATAGGCTCCCAGTCGTGCGTGTTCCTGCATGTCTGGCAGCATGCGTCAGCACAGGTCTCTGCAGGCCGATCTGCCACACAGCTCCGGAAGCCAACCGGCGCACAGGGCTGGCTCACTGCACTCATGCGCCAGCCTGCTGCTCACAGCCGGGTGTGGGTGGGAGACTGGTGTGGAAGGGCTGCCTTGTCAGGCCCGATCTGCTTCATCTATGAGAACTGCTCCACTACTTGCTAACTCTGTGGGTTTGGAAAAGGTTAGTTGACCTCTCCATGTGTCAGTTTTCCTCATCTGTACAATGGGGCAATGCTACCTCTTGGGGCTAGTTTGGAGGACTGAAGGCATTCATGTTCATGAAGCTTTCAGACCCAGGCTCAGCCCAGGGGAAGTGAATGCGTTCTGGTGGCCTTGAGGAGGCCAGGCTGCTCCAGGTCACTTGTCTCTCTGTACCATTTCCTTTCCCCAAGCATCTCAGCACATCAGGAATGGTGTGCCACACGCTGGACCTTATTTCTTGGCTCTCCTGAGCTCTTGCAAGTTCCACCTACAGAGAAGCTGCCCTGGCCTGAGGCTATTCTGGCTCCGGCTACTCTTCACAGAGGGCTCTAAGTCCTGCTATCTGCTATGCTGTTTGGTTTTTGAAAGATGACTCCTCTGGCAGGAAGGTGAACCCAGCCCTCACCCAGCACACTGCCTCCCAAGGGGGTCATGGCTCTGAGTTGGAGTCACGCTCTGTCCTTGTGACACCTGTCTTTGTGACATGAGGGATAGGAGTGTTTTGGGGTGCTGCTGAGCTCCTTTAAGTCAAGTGTCTGGAGGCTTTCGGGTATCCAGGATGTCCTGGCTTTGCATGGGGTAGGCCAGAGTTGTTCTGTGCCAATGAAGGACATTCTACTGGGCAGAGTTTGTTTATTTATTTGTTTGTTTCATGGTAGTGAAGATTGAACCAGCTATATCCCTAGTTCCCTGAGCTATATCTCCAGTCTCCTTTTTCTCCTTCTTCCTCCTCCTCCTCCTCTTTTTCTTTTTTCTTTTTTTTTTTTTGGCAGAACTGGGGATTGAACTCAGGCCCTTGCACTTGCCAGGGAAGCACTTATTCCACTGAGCTATCTCCCCGGCCTCCTTTTTCATTTTTTGAAGACAAGATTCTTCCTAAATCACTAAGTTGCCCAGGCTGCTTGAATTTGCAATTCTCCTGGCTCGTTCTCCAGGAATGCTGGGATTACAACTATTACTTTCTTTTTCTTTTTTTCTGTAGTTAGGACAGGGTTTACAGGGTCTCATGACATAGATCAGACTCCTAGTGATTCTCCAGTTTTCAGCCTCCCAAGTGCTGGGATTACAGGCGCGCGCGTCACCACGCCCAGCCTCAATCACCATCTCAGCATGCCGGAGGGCAGGACCAGCACAGCAAGCTGAGGATAGAACCCTGGCTGTGCTCTGCCTAAGCCAGTGCTTTAGTACACTGAGCCATCAGGCCTCAGGTGTGCATTTTTAAAAGGTTCATCGTGGAGCCAGGGAGATGGCTCAGTAGAATAAGCTCTTGCCTGGCAAGCACAAGGGCTTGAGTTCAATCCCCAGTTCTGCAAAAAAAAAAAAGTAAAATAAAATAAAATGAGGTTCATCGCTTGGATGTAAAAGTTACTTATGGGACACCATGCGAAAGAAATGCTGCAATGTTCACAAAATACTTTATGAACAAAGATGTCCTTTACACATTATTTACAAAAGCAAACGGAACAACAGCTTTGCCCAGCACTGGGGACACAGTTGGGTAAAGCCAAGATGATGCAGATTTCACTGCTTTTCCATGTTTTGTAGGTTCCAGAGTTGCTTGAGAAACTTGTTAAAGATTCCTAGCCTTCACCCTAGCAATTCTGATTTAATGGCCCTGGGACAGAGTCCAGAAATCTGCATTTTTCACATACCCTATATGCTTCAACTGCAGATGCTCGACAGTTCAACATTTGAGAGAATGGATCCACTTGATGGGACTTTGCAGTCATTTTAAACAATGTTTACAGAAAGATTATAACAGTATGGCGGAATGCTTTGTAAATAAAAAGTATGTAAAGTTGTGTATATGACTCTGTATCTAATTATGAAATACAGCTGTGTCGAGCAGAGCAAACATGCCCAAAAATGTAAACGGCGGTGGTGTCAGGGTGGTAGAGTTAGGGGTCTTTTCTTATTTTTTCCAAAAATTCTATTTTATTTTATTTTATTTTTGTACAGGGTCTCATATTACACAGCTCGGACTTGTAGTATCTTCCTGCTTTCAGCCCCCCACTCAGCACCGGTTGCTGGCTTAGCGTGTGCGGGGAGAGGAGGGCAGAACCAGTGCAGCATGTGGTACTGGTGATCAAAGCCCAGTTCCTGCGCCTGACAAAATCTTTTAAAAACTGTGTTTATTTGGTCCAGGGTCTTGCTATGCAGCTCTGATTTGTAGTGCTCCTGCTGTCTCAGCCTCCCCAGCACTAGGATTACTGTGCACCACTATGTAGGGTTTCAGTGGTTGGCACAGCGGCATGGCATGCGGTACCAGGTATCGAACCCAAGTCCTAGTGCTTAGTCCTCTGAGCTATCTCCCTCCTAAAAAAAAAAAAAAAAAAAAAAATTAAAGTTAAAAAAAAAAGAAAATGAGCATTATTTTATCACAAAACCCACAAACCTACATTTTTAAAACAGAAACTGTTCTTGGCGCAAAATGACATTCTATTAGTTGCTCTCTTCTCTGGCACTCCCAAAAGAGGTTTGATTTTATCTGTGAAAAATGGAGATGTCCGAAGCAAAGCAACACTGGGTCTTCCTCTTCAGGTGGGCCCCAGCCCTTCTCAGAAATGTTCCCCTACAGCTGACAGACATCTGATACACTTCTGTAGGTGGTGAAGGCGCAGTCAGCCTCCTTAGTCATTGTTAAGATCAAAAACATTCTAACTGGCAGATAGCTCAGCAGACTAAAGCCCCTGCTTAGGTAGTTGTATGGACTGGGGTTCTATCCCCGCCTGCTGTGTTGGCCTAATCCCAGTGCTTGGGAGGCTGAAACCAGGAGGATCACTATAAGTCTGAGCTGTGTAGTGAGACCCTTTAGAGCCTGTACTAAAATACATTAAAAACAACAACAAGGGAGGCCGGGGAGATAGCTCAGTAGAATAAGCACTTGCTTAGCAAGCGCAAAGGCCTGAGTTCAGTCCCTGGTTCCACCAAAAACAAAATAAAACAAAAAAAACCCCAACAAGCTGGGACCACAGTTTAGTGGTAAAGCATATGTTTAGCATATGCAAAGGCCGGGGTTCAGTCCCAGCTCCAAAGCACAAACAATGCTTGTGAAGGTAGGGCTGATCATTTAGAAGACCAGGGCTGGGGAAATGGCTCAGTAGAATAAGTGCTTGCCTGGCAAGCAAAAGGGCCTGAGTTCAATCCCCTGGTTCCACCAAAAAAAAAAAAAAGAAAAGCAGAACAATCTTAATCAAACTTTCTCTCTCTCTCTTTCTCTCTCTCTGCCTTCCTTCCTCTCTCTCCCTCCCTCTCCTTCACTCCCTCTTTCCAGGATCTTGCTATGTAGCCCAGCATGGCCTCAAACTTGGCGATCCTCCTGCCTCCACTTCCTGAGTGCACCACAGTGGCCTCAGTGCCACTCTCTTGAGCATTTTTAACACACAACAGTTTGGACAGGACAGAAGGCCCTGTTTCAAGAAATTGAAAGAAAGGAGAACAAAGTTGTTTTCTGAAAGACACAAGCCATAGTTTTCCAAGGCAGCCCTAACAGAAGTCCTCAGAGCTAGCAGCTTTCACAGCAGGAATGGATCGCGCTCCATTCTGGAGGGCAGAAATCTGAGACTGGGGTGCGGGCAGCTGGTTCCTTCTGATGGCTGTGAGGGCAGGATGTGTATCAGGGCTCTCCTCCCTGCCGGCTTGTGCATGGCTGCTTCTCCTAGTATGTTTGCCTGGCCTTTCCTCTGCCTGTGTCCAAATTTCTTTTTGTATGGACACCAGTGAAATTGCACTAGGGTCCCTGTAACCTCATTTTAACTTCATTACTCTTTAAGGACTCCATGTCCAAATAGGGCCATATTCAGAGAGGTTGGGGTTTAGGGCTCAACGTATGAATGTGGGAGGAGCGATGCATTACTAAGCGACTGTGGTAGAAGCAGAGCCAGGCCGGCACTTAGTCTCAAGAGCTGAAACAAATGGGTGTGTGAAATGTCCGACCTGGCTTTCAGAATGTGTTAGGTGGCTTGAAAATGAAAAGTCAGTTTCAAAGTGGGCTGCTCCCCAGGGGACTTGCCCAGGGTGGGAGGAGCCGTTTTGACCCAGCAGGGTCTCTTTTCCAGTCCAAGTAGTAGGCAGGTCCCTCTGCATGGAGCTGCATCCTACCCTTGGAACTTATGTCCCGACAAGCCTGGGCACAGCTCAGTGCCTTCCCCATCCTGTGCCTGAGGTCAGGTTCAGTGCCCTATTCCAGTGAAATGGGATAAGAATTCCTGTCCTGTCAGGCAGGCATGGTGGCACACGCCTGTAATCCCAGCACTTGGGAGGCTGAGGCAGGAGGATCCTTATGAATTTAAGACCAGCCTGGGCTACAATGGAGCTCAAAGCCAGTCTGGGACTGCATGGCGAGACCCTGTCTCAAAAAGACAAAACAGGGGCCAGGGAGATGGCTCAGTGGAATAAGCGCTTCCCTGGCAAGCGCAAGGGCCTGAGTTCAATCCCTGGTTCTGCCCCCCCCCCCCAAGACAAAACAACAACAAAAAAAAACCAAACAAACAAAAAAAAGGAATTCCCGTCATTTTTGCCTCACAGTGCTGGGGAGGGGGAACGGCAGGGGAGGCTCTGGGTAACTGGTGAACCTCTTTGTGTGTCAAAAAGCAGAGGGAGCAGGGAGCGTCCACTCTCGCCTGCAGCAACTGACCGACGTACTGCTGTCTCTGAAGGCTGGGGGTTCAGCGGCCCTCCCCCAGCGTCCAGGAGCCAAGGTGACAAGGATTCCAGCCTGCAGCAGCGTACACAGAGCTGACCAGGCATGCTCACTTATCAGGTTTGTCACCAGAGCCCTCCGTGTGCTCCTAAGAAACAAAATTTTATCTAGAAATTTCCATGTTCCTTAGGTACGAGTTTATACATTTGGTATAAAAAATATCCCAAAATAAAAAAAAGCCTCCCATCCTCTAACCCCCTACCTCCTTCCTACCACCCAGGACCCCTCACCAAATGAATTAAATTTTCATGCTGTTTCTAAGCATAAATCTCTATGCAAATATTTATCCCCAATTTGGTTCACACTGTTGTAAAATATTATCTTCTAACTTTAAGAATGACTGTGGTTTCTTCCCATGTCGATTCATACGCTCAGATCTTAACCTTACTTTCGAAAGCCGTTGCACTGGTTGTACCAAATATATTTTAAAAAGAAAACTGTTGCACTATATCTTATAGGACGATTAACACCATACATTATTTAACTATAATATCCACTAATAGACATTTAGGTTAATTTTGAGTTTTTAAAAATATGACAAACGTGACTACAGTGGGTATCTTTGTTCATATACGCATATGTATCTTTGAGCCCTTGTGGGAACAGATTTCTGTAGGATAAGGTTTTAGGCATGTGGCAACCAGGACTAAGTTGATATTCACAGTAGATTTTGCAAATTGTTTTTTAAACAAGTGATATCAATTTACGCATCCAGCTACGTCTCTCTCTCTCTCTCTTTTCATGTGAGAGAGATAAAGAAAGACAGCTGAGCAAGCATCTGATCAAATCTCATGTCCTTGGAGCAGTTCTGTAGTTAGAGCTGCTTCCCCAGCCTCAGCCGGCGTTTCTGACTTTCTGGCTTTCCTTCCCGTCGTGCTTTTCAGGGTGTCCCACGAAATGCTTGGAGATAACCACATCCTAAAGAAAAGGCTGGGGATGCAGCTGGCCTCTCCTGGGTTCACGCGCCCTATTTCCTGAGAACACAGCAGACACGGCTGCTGTCTGTCCCACCGAGGGCCTCTCAGGAGTCTGGCGAGGCAGAAGGCCCAAAGCTGTGACAGGCTAGCTTCAATAAAGGGATCCAGAAGTTTGTGTTTTGGATCCTCTAGAAAGAAGCCACTGTTGGGGCCGGGGAGATGGCTCAGTGGAATAAGCGCTTCCCTGGCAAGCTCAAAGATCTGAGTTCAATCCCTGGTTCCACCAAAAAAAGAAAAAAAAAAAAAAAAAAAAAAAAAAGACTTGGTCCTAGAAAGAAGCCGCTGTCAACGTCAGTGGTAAGTTCCGCAGGTCATGAGCTCATATGGTTTTTGTTTTGAGTCACAGAGCAGACCTATGCCATATCTTTAGGGCTGAGGACTACTGGAGCTCTGCCAGTATCTACCTTCCCCCAGCCTCGAATCATCACAGGCTTAATGGCTCTCAGGGGCTGCGACTTTGCAGCCCTTCGTGGAGACCCTGCTTGCTGGGGTTCTGGGATCAGCCTCCTTTCAGCAAGGTATTTAGAATGCTTACCTCACAGGGGACTTCATCAGAAAGCACGGGAGGTTGTGTGGGGCTGCTCTCTGGGCAGCTCCGGAGACTGGGGCAGAAGGGTCCTGTGAGCCCAGGGACTGAAGATCAGCCCAAGACATGGAGAGACTCTAAAGGAACAAGGGGAAAGAGGTGAAGATACCTAGTGGTGTCGGTATTCTAGCAATTTCTTCTTTTCACTGGATACTTGTCCCATCTGAATCACAGGGTGAGCCAAGCAGGGCTTTATTTATTGATTTTTTATTTTACTTATTTATTTATTTTTAATTTATGTATTTGGTACAGTGTCTTACCATGCAGCTCGAACTCATAGTGAGCCTCCTATTTTCAGCCTCCCCAGCACTAGGATTACAGATGTGCACCACCATGCCCAGACTTGGGGGCCGGCTCAGTGCCCCAAGGGCCGGGGCTGGCGTGGCATGCGGTACTGGGGATTGAACCCTGATTCCTGCTTTTGCTTAAGCAGGGACTTAGTCCACTGAGCTAGCTCACTGGCCCCAGAGCAGGACTTTAAAGGCTTTAAGAAATTATTTGTTGCTTTTATGTTCAAAGTTCCAGAGAAACACAAGGAGAGAAATGTGACAGTAGAATTTCACTATCTTCCTCTTAGGCCATAGCACATAGCTGTACCTATAATAAATATAAATAAATAGATTTAGACCTACTAAGAGTTTATATGACTACAAAGAATTTTTCATCAAGTTGGATCGAATCAGATCATGCTTATATTCCCCTAAACCAAAGCCAAATATGTGGTATTCACGATGGGAGAAAAATCAAGCACTTCTGAGACAGGAGGATCCGGAAGGTGAGAACAGCCTGGGCTACATAATGGAGCCTGCTCTCTACAAAAAAAGAAAAAAGAAAAAACAAACAAACAAACAAACAAACAACAACAACAACAACAAATAAAACGGTAAATGCTTCACTCCCGCCTGGAGCTCTTAAGTTTTTACTCTTTTATTACTGCTGGGAAAAGCCATTCCATGTGAGGGGTAGGGA
Source organism: Octodon degus (assembly GCF_000260255.1). Taxonomy (NCBI): domain Eukaryota; kingdom Metazoa; phylum Chordata; class Mammalia; order Rodentia; family Octodontidae; genus Octodon; species Octodon degus. Next base: position 13,258,326 of record NW_004524583.1, read on the forward strand.
AGAAGACCCGTGCATTTCCACTGCATGCTAAGCTAAGCGCAGTGCCTCTGAGGGACACTCTCTGCTGTCATAAGGAATATGAAAAAAAAAAAAAATAAGGAATATGACCATTTTATCAGAGTTGCAACCAGCTCGTCTCGGGGTAGCAAAGGGACAGGGCAGATCCCAGGGTTCAGATCCAGGCCCTGTGTGACTGAAGGCCTTGCTCCTGTCACACACTGCCTCTGTGGCGTCAGGCCTGCCTGAGTCAGTGCATTTCCGGAAGGAGTTTAAGGTCTGAGTGTGAATAGAGCCTGGGGTCCCATACCTTGCAAGCCGCTCAACCTCATGTGTTTGCGGGATGTCATCCAGGGCCTGGGGGTGGGCACAGAGGCACAAAGAGGCCTTTGTGGCAGTCGTGGGTGATACAGCTTCACGGCCTCCTCCCCTAGGCCCCCGACTCTCCTGTGGGTCCCGAGTACAGTATGTGGGGTGCTCCTCTCCTGGGTGAGGCCAGAGAGGCAGCTGCAGAGCCATATATTCTGGTTCCTTTGTTCCGTCATTCCTCGGTGCCTGTTCACTGGAGCTTCTCTTCAGCATGACAGCTGAGGACAGCATGGCAGTAAAGGCAGCCTGAAGCATCTAGAAAGCAGAGACACAAGAGCAATGGGCCAGCGAGAGCAATGGCCTGTCACAGTTCTCTCTGTGTGGCTGAAATTAGAAGGTGCTGCCGAGCCCAGAAGTCATACTCATTCCCTGGCCTCCATGGGGCAGTGAAGCTGGCAGGTGAAGGGGACAGAGAGTGCACGTCTCTGCGACAGCAGCCACCCCCTTAGTGCTCTACCAGGGCTGACTCATTCAATCCTGGTCACACTCTTGTAGCTGGGTGCTACTCGCAGCTTCATTTGGTGGATGACAAAACCCAGACACAGAGAGGCAGGCGATTTGTCTAAGGTCACCCACCTAGGACCCACAGCTGTGGGCACCTTTCTGTAAGCCCAGCACTCTGGCAGGCTGACAGGAGGACTGCAAGTTTGAGATTTGCCTGGCAATTGAGTGACTTAGTGAAACCCTGTCTCAGAATTTTTTTTTTTTTAAAGGGCTGAGGAGATAGCTCAGTGGCTTAAGTGCCTATCTGGTAAGCACAAGGTCCTGAGTTCGATCCTGGTACAAAAAGAAAGAAAGAAAGAAAGAAAGAAAGAAAGAAAGAAAGAAAGAAAGAAAGAAAGAAAGAAAGAAAGAAAGAAAGGAAGGAAGGAAGGAAGGAAGGAAGGAAGAGCTGCAGTGTAGCTTGGTGTGAAGGTCTTGGGTTCAATCCCCAGTCCTATAAGACCAAAAAAGAAGTCTCCTGGTAGAGTCCTAAGATGTTCCTGGTATAAGGGTGATCTTTCCTTTTGTTCCAGCTTTGCTTTGCTTTGTTTGTTTGTTTATTGAGACAGGGTCTATGTAGTTCGAGTTGGACTTGAAATTGCAGACACCCTACCGTCTCAGTCTCCTGAGTGCAGGGATTCCAGGCACGCGCCACCGTGCCTGGACGGATGACCTTTTCAAGTACATCGAAACGGTAGTCAGGGATGTGAAGAGTCTGAGACTGGCATGGGGAATGCAGAGGAAATGCTGTTTTTTTGTTTTTTTCCAGAACCAGGGATTGAACTCAGGCCCTTGTGCTTTCCAGGGAGCGCTATTCCACTGAGCCATCTCCCTGGCCCTAGGAGATGCTTTTAGAAGGAAGAGGCATGGCACAGCGCCTGTCTGGCAAGCACAAGGTCATGAGTTCAATTCCTGGTACCAAAAATAAATAAATAAATGGAAAGGAAAGGAAACAAACAGGGCAAATGGTGCCTATAGGTTGGGAGGATGAGGACCAGGAGGAGGACAGCAGGCCTCACTGTGTCCCTAAATGAGAGCAATTTTAAGGGGGTCATGGCAACAAAGTCCTATTTTAAATTGTTCCAAAAAATTAAGAGAAGAGGACATAGTGACCCGTTGAAGAATTTAACTAAAAGGAAGCAGAAGAGGGTGACAGCTAAAGAGTGACCTAGTTCCAAGGGCCTTTTGGAGAGGGGCAGGACAATGCATCTGCACACTGCTCCACTGCTTGGGCGAGGGGGAAACAGAGTGGGCAAGGATGCACCAGGCAGGCCTGGGTAAGCATCCAGGATGATTAAGGTGCTCTGTTGTGTATGTACCTGTGTGTGTGCAACATTTACCTGAGAGGAAGGGAAGCATTATGTATCACAAATATATACTAATTTTTTTCTTTCTTCTTTCTTTCTTTCTTTCTTTCTTTCTTTCTTTCTTTCTTTCTTTCTTTCTTTTTGTACCTCTTCTTCTATTTTAATTTTTCCAAAATTAAAATGAGGTTTTGGAAAATATTCAAGTTAATGGGGATTCCTGACTTTAGTCAGTAGGGCCAGGGCAGGGGCGCCCGAGAGTCCTTTGGTAGCAAAGTCCTCCAGAGCCACTGGGGTGACTTTCCTTTTGTCCTCCCTGAGATCTGAGCAGAGCAGAGCAGAGAGGGAGGCAGTGTTTCCCTTCTGGACATCTCTGGGATGTGGTCTCGGGTCGCCAACAGCTTTTGCTGGAGGTGAAGCCTGGGTATGGCCCACACCAACCAAACTTGCCAACCAAGTGGGGGAGATTTCTCCAAGGCTCTTGTCTGTGGGATCCCTGGAGCTCTGTGGAGGTAAGCCAAGGGATTCCTGCAACCACGGAATGGTCACGAGTCCACCCATGACGGACCAGATGGTTGTGATGCAATTACAGCAAGTTAATTTGAAACGTACCTTACAGAATTTTTCACACAAAATTGGCCAATCAGGACCCTCAGTGACTTACTCTTTATCAAGGTTTGAACATAAGAAGAGTGTTGCCCACAGCAGGCTCTGACTGTTCCGTCCAGTGAGCTGACGAGCTGACATGTATCTTCTTAGGCTGGCTGTATTCCTCAGATAAAGGCTCACACAGAAAGAGGGGAGGAGTTAGACTTGGGGAGTTTTGAATGTAGCATCTGAGAATTCCCCACTAGGGAGAAATTCCTCTGGTTACCCAAAAAGAATGGGATAAATGAGGCAGAAACATCAGTGGTAGAAGACAAGTAGGATAGCACAGCCCCAGTTACTTTTAACAGCTTTCTTATT
>NW_004524583.1:13261544-13288921 GCF_000260255.1 Octodon degus
TATATATATCCCCTCCCCCTGTCCCAATGTATTGTAGGTTGTATCTTAAATTGTTTTCCTACCAAGTAATAAAATGTAAATGTGGGTTTTAGGGATGCTAATGTTTCGGGTGGCTAAGCAGGAATTCCTGACCAGTTCTGGGCTGAGGGGCCCAGGAGGAGGAGGCTGTAAGGATCAAGTGGGAGGTGGGGAGGAGAAGGGAAACAGAAGTTCCCAGTTGTTCTAGTGTGAGAGAGCTGCAGTTTAGGAAACCATGCACTTTGGTGTGAGCGGGGGACCTCAGGAGGGAATCAGCACACGGACTGCCCAGAGGCGGGTTGACCGTTTCTGTGGGTACAGGGAGGAGAGGAGGGGCTGAGCTGTGCTGGGTCCTCCGCACGCACAGGACTCCAGCTCAGGAAGCTGGACCTCCCCTATGCTGATACAGAGAGGGAGCCAGGAAAGGGCTTGGGGGGAGGGCCCAGCTCCCTGTGGATCTTGGTGGGAAAGGACGCTGCGGGTCTTCGGAATGGGGTCATGTTTGTCCCTGGCAGGATTTTCCAGTGTACAGTGATAATGAATGGCAAGCATGGGAACCCATGCATAAAGTTGTTGGTTTTATGAAATGGAGAAGAGGGACGCTTTCACAAAAGACAGTAATTTGGGTTTCATGGTTTTGGATGAAAATCTGACTTTTGATACACTTGCAGGAAGACTGACCCTGGCAGGGATTCTGGGGCCCCTGGGAGGTGCAGGGAGGGAGGAATGGAAGCAAGGTGAGCAGCATGTGAGGGTGCCAAAGGGATCTGCTGGACACGCAGACCAGTAGGGTGGGGAGAGATTAGGACCCCACTGACAAATAAGAGTTTTATAGTAGCCCAGTGCTACTGTGGAAGGTCACTAGATGCAAAAAAGTCTTGAGGAATAGGAGGTCGTGGGAGGAGAGCCTGGGAGGGGGCTTTGCCCTGCCAGCAGGTGTGGCTGAGGCTTTAAAACAGATGGGAGACACCACTGTAAAGTGGGAATGTGGCTGGAGAGAAATCCTCGGATTGCTGAAGAACCCCCAAAGAGGACAGGCAGTGTTGCCAGGTGAGCTTAAGGAGGACACAGCGCTGAGATTCATGAGGCAGCAGAGCCCAGGAGCTTCCGGGGTGTGACCTGCAATTGCTGCTGGTCCTTGAGGGTCACCCTGTGCTGTCTGACGGACCTCCCTGTGCATCCCCAGAAGCTGGCAAGGTGTTTATACGTAGCATAATGACACGTCTTTTTTATTTTTCTTGCATTAGGGACTGAACCCAGGTGTACCAAGATGTACCTCCCCAGCCTGTTTTTATTTTTCTTTTTTACTTTGAGACAGAGTTTTGCTAAATTGTTAAATTGCCCAGACTGTGCTCCAACTTGCAGTCCTCTGGCCTCAGTCTCTCATACTCCAGGCCTGTGCCACCGTGCCCCATTATTTGTTGATGAATAAATGTGTGAAAAAAATAACAAGTAAAATGTCTTTGAAGAAAACAGTGTGGCAGTTTCTCAATTACATACAGAATTATCGTAGCTGGGTGTACTGGTACATGCCTGTAATGCCAGCATTTGGGAGGCTGAAGGAGGAGGAGTACTGTAAACTCAAAGCCAGGCTGGGCTACGTACTGAGTTCAAGGCCAGTCTGAAGTACATAGTGAGACCTTGTTTCAGAAACAAACAAACAAACAAACAAACCCCAAACAAATAACAAATATATATATGTAAATATATATATCAAGTGATTATCAAGTGATCCAACAATTTCATTCCTAGGTAAGTAGTCAGAAGAATTTGCCCAGCAACTTGAATGAATATTTGCATGCCAGGGTTCCTAGCAGCATTGTTCACACTAGAGAAAGGATGGAAATGGCTCAGCTGACCGTCAGTAGTTGAATGAGTACATGAAATGCGGCCCAGTCATGCAGTGGGGTGTTACGCAGCCTTAAAAGAAAGCAGGAAATTCTGAAGGGTACTACAATAAGGATGGGGGTCGGGGAGATGGCTCAGTAGAATAAGTGCTTTCCTGGCAAGCGCAAGGGCCTGAGTTCAATCCCCAGTTGAACAAAAAAAAAAAAAAGAAAGAAAGAAAGAAAGAAAAAGAAAAGAAAAGAAAAGAAAAACAAACAAAATACAATAAGGATGAACCCAGAGGACATTGTTCTAGGCAAAACAAGTGCATCACAAAGGGCCAAAACTATGGTGTGGCCCACTATAGAAATATCTAGAACACACTAAGTCACAGAAAGAGGAAGTACGTGGCCAAAGGCAGGGGGAGGGGAAGCATGTGGAGCTGTTGTTCAGGGGATGTAGAGTTTCATTTTGGGAAGACGAAAGACTTCCAGGTAAGGGATTCCACCAATAGATGGTGGTGAGGCTGTGTGACACTTAAGATAGATAAGTAGGAATTTGGTGGGCTTTGTCCTGGCCACGGTCACACAGGTCCCTCAGGTGCAGCACAAACGAGACACCCTGAACACACATTATAGTTTTTTTTTTTTAAATTATTTATTTGATACAGGGTCTTCTATGCAGTTCACACTCGTAGTGACCCTTTTGTCTCAGTCTTCCCAGTGCTGGGATTAGGTGTGTACCACCACGCCTGGCTTTGTGTCCGGTGTTCTTGGGCTAACTTTTTTTTTTTTTTTTTTGGCTGGCTCAGAATGCCTTCAGGGCATGTTTGACTGGCTGGAGTTGTGGGGATCGAACTACAGCAAGCTGAGCCTGACTGCTTTTTTGAAGCAGCCACTTAAACAACTGAGCTAAGGGGCAGGCCCCAGGAGTTTTTTTTTTTTTGTTTGTTTTTTGGGCTAACTTGATATGTGGTACTGGGGATTAAACTTTGGTCCTTGCGCTTGTCAGGCAGGTGCTTAGACTGCTGAGCTATCCCCCAGCCCTAAAGTCTTTCTTCTCTTTTTTCCTGTTGTACTGGGGATTGAACTCAGGACCTTATGCTCTCCAGGCAGGTGCTTAAGCCACTGAGCTATCTCCTCGGCCTCCCAAAGTCTTTCTTAAGCCCCCCTCCACCGAGTTTTCATCATGTCCTGCTTGCAGTGACCTTGGGAAGTGCATATTCGTTTCCCCAGTGGCTGTGGGACGGTGCAGTAGGTGCTTGGTGCAGTAGGTGCTTTACCTCCGTGGCTTCTCGTGGGGAAACCCTGCAGTGTGGGGCACTGGGTCATTCCCATGCGCGGAAATGAGCCTTGCAGAAAACTGAAGCAGGCCCAGGCCAGCAGCTACCAGAGAAGCTCCCACTTGGGCTGGGGGAGCTCAGGAGCCGCCAGGCTCACTTACACCATGTAGATTCTTCCAACCCCAGAGAGCAAGGTTAGGAGACCCACAGAACAGGGGTCATGCCAGAGACAGGAATCAAGTACCTAGTGTGTACTCAGTGTTCTGCCTGTGACTAAGAAGTAGAAAATCTGAGCCCTGCCCTTCTCTCTTGGTGTTGGCTGAGGGCCACAGGGCCACATGGCTCATACAAGCACAAGACTATCTAGGAATGTGTGGGGTCGGAAGGAGCCAGGATGGGGTGGAGAAGGAAAGCAGACTTCTGGGGTCAGGCTTCCTAGGACTGGGCTGCTGAGCTCGTTATTTTTCATGCGGCAAAAGTCTGATTGTGTAAATATGGGTGATCCTAACACAAATGCACAATCCCTTATCTGCAGGTTTGAAATCCAAAGATCAAAGATCTCAGGAAAAAAATTGTTTTCCCAGGGAATAAAGGATTCCTCCCTCCTTTCCCTCCCTCTTCTGTCCTGTTTCTTTGTCTATCTCTGTCTCTCTCTGTATCTCTCTCTCTGCCTCTCTCTGTCTCTGTCTCTGTCTCTGTCTGTCTCTCAGTGTCTCTGTCTGTCTCTCAGTGTCTCTGTCTCTGTGTCCCTGTCTCTCTGTCTCTGTGTCTGTCTGTCTCTGTGTCTGTCTATCTGTCTGTCTCTCTCTCTTTTTTTCTTTCTCTCTTTCTCTCTCCCATTTGGAACTAAAGCTCTTAGCCCCGGCTATTGACCTGCTGCCTGGAGCTCTGATGGGCAAGTGGCCTGCTCAGATCTGTTGTTAGTGCCCTTTCTGCTGAAAGAGGAAGCAGCCCCAGAAGATCCCCTTCGCCTACTCTCTGTGGTCTGAAGAGGAACCTGGATATGATTTGGATTTTTTGAAGAAATTTGCTTTGATGTGGTCCAATGTAACTTCTTCATTTGCTAGTTTGACTGGGACCACAGGTGACTATACCTTGACTGAAGGGACTCTCTCAGCCAGGGACCTCTGAGGTGGGGTTTCCCAGCCCTGGGCCCATGATTCCTGGTGCTGTCAATTACCTCCAGGGTTGCTGGGATCGTCTCAAGGCAAAATTTAAATATTGAAATAAAGAGTCTACAAAACTAAATTCATGGGAAAAAATAAGCTTATAATAACCAGTATTTTCTTTTTTTTTTTAAGTAGAAGGGAAAAGGGGAAAAAGAATCACACTCCTTTTAGAGATGCCAACATCCTAAACATGGGCAAGTGCATAGGGCAGCTCTGGATTCTAGTCTTGACGTTCTTATTGCCTTATGGTATCACTTTGCGCTCTTGAGTTCCTAATTGAAAGGGGATAATGGTGAGTCTTCTGCATTGCTGGAAGGCTTAAGCAAGGCCAGGCCCATCAGCAGGATTTGCAAATTCCAAGGCAGGACAGTGAGAGGATAAGTGTACCTCTTCATCACCCTAGAGCAGGAAGCCTTCCTTCTTCCTTGCTTTGATTCTGCTTTCCTGGTGGAGGGGGAGGTGATGTGTATCACTCAAGGCTCCTGAAACCCATACCTCCCTCTAGGTCATGATTAGTCAGTCCAAGACAGCCTATGCTGCAGTGATGAAGAAGTCCCCAAATTTCAGAGGCTTGACTAATAAAGCTTTCTTTCTTGTTCTGATGCAGATGGGCGAAACCTCTTTCATTTGGTAGCCAGGCCACCCTGGGTGGGCTCTAAGGTCACAGTGGCAGGGCATGAGATGACTGAGGTGGTACAGTGTCTTGTAACTATTTGGGTCCAGAAGTGACAAATGCCACTCATAGTCCATTGGCCAGAATTATTCAGATGATCCTTCCCAAACTGCAAAGGAGTCTGGGAAGCTTTAAGGCAGTTCATGGATGTTTAGGCTGGCACCCATAGCCTCTACCTCAGCTTTTTCATCTCTAAAATGTGGTGGCTGGACTGGCTGACCTCAGAGCAGGCACCATCCAGCTGTTTTTCTAAGACAGTGCAAGCCAGAGACCCAGAAGTTGATGACCCACAGTTGGTAAGGATGCCCTAGATTACTGCGCAGCTTCCCTGGGAGACGCTGCACCTCTCCTCAAGTATTGCTTTTATTTCCTCACTCTTTCCAGCCCACCGTTGAGCTCTTCCTCTCTGCTGCCCCTTCATGAACTCTCAAGGCCCAGATATGTCTAGCCTGGAACCACCTGGTCCTGGGGTGCCGCCTTCCCTCCTGCATCTCTGGAGGAACTCAAGAATAATTCTAAAGGCTCCCCATTTGCTTTCCCCTCTTTTCTTGTCTCTTTGGGGATTGCCACACTCTTAGTCTGGTGAGACACATTGGTCAGTGGAATGGTTAAAGATGCATGTTGGGAAGGCAGTATCGGAATGGTGCATCAGGAGTTTCCGTGGCCGCCGTGCTCCTAACTTCAGCAAAGCACAAGAGAAAACCTTCAACAGCAGGGACCACGGCCTCAGATCATGGTGTAGGGCTGACCTCACACATAGCCCCATGGTGAGGCAGACTTCTGCCTACTGAGCGAGACTTGGCCTCCACCTTCAATGTCCTTTTCGTTAGTGGATCCTCACTGGGGTCACCTCGTTATTCCTGCTGATAGAGACCTTTGAATATGTCTTCTCCCAGTTTCTTACCACTGCTGAGCACCCTGCCAGCCAGGGCATCTCCCCTGTCAGGGTAAGGGGCTCCCAATGCTGCTGTCTCTATTGTGCTCTCACCAGATTCCTGCCTGATTCAGAATTCTGTGAGCAGAATAAAAGGATTGGTGCTTACCAGCACTGTTTGAACTACAGTGGTACCTTGCTTCATGAACCCAATTCTTTCCATAATTCTGGTCACAAACCAGACTGGATGGGAACCAAATCAAATATGCCCCTCAGGCCCACATTGACCCTACACATTGAATTTGATTTGGTTCTCCTTCAACTCAGTTTGTGACCAGAATCATGGAAAAAATAAAGTTTTTTTTTTTTTTGGTGGAACCAGGGATTGAACTCAGGCCCTTGCGCTTGCCAGGGAAGCACTTATTCCACTGAGCCATCTCCCCGGCCAAAGTTCTTGAACTGAGGTACCACTGTAGTGCATTCAATGGCCACTGATAACTGGAGAGCTTCCTCATCCACCCACCTGCATTTTTTTTTTTTTCTTTCCGGTACCAGGGATTGAACTCAGGATCCTGCGCTTGCCAGGCAAGCACTTATTCTACCATCTGCCTTTAATGTGAAGATGGGTGGATCAATGTCAAACCAGGAAGAGAAGTCCCTGGCTTGTAGGGAGCAACAACTATAGCAACGTGAAAGATAACAAATGAAGGAACCATTTTGTATCTGTATATTCAAAATAGGATAGATATACAACTACTTTCTTTTAATTAAATGAATAGAAAGATTTGTACTAATAGTGTTTGTGGACAGGATATTATGTCTGCATCTTGTACCATGAATAATGACTAAGAAGACGACAATATGCAATGTATTAATTATTGAAACTGTCCTACTAATTGGTTTTGAAACTGTCTCATTGCTATTTGTTTCTCAATAAAGTTATTTTTTAAAAAAAGATTGGGGGACTTGTAGATGTCACAGTAGAGATAACAGGGCATAGGGATGCAACTGGTTCATTTGGCCTAAGCTCTCCCACCTGGTGACCTAGCTTTCTTGGCAGAGGGGACATCCCTTTAGTCTTGGCCCCTGTTCCATTCTCCAGCAGTACTCACGGCATCATTCTTCCCTCATCTCCAGAACGCTCTGAGCACTTCGTAATTGCCATGCTAAGACTGTCATTGTGACCAGCTGACACGAAAATGCACCTCTGCTACCCTCCATCAAAACAGAACTCCGTGAGCAGAAGAAAAAGATCGAGTTTAGTAGCACCAATTTTCTCACCAACTTGAAGATCCTTCAGTTCTCTCTCTCTCTCTCTCTCTCTCTCTCTCTCTCTCTCTTTTTTGCAGAACTGGGGATCGAACTCAGGTCCTTTCACTTGCCAGGCAAGCTCTTATTCTACTGAGCTATCTCCCTGGTCCCCTTCAGTTATCTCTTGGTCTTCTCCTCTGAAGGTTGAATATACTAATTCCCATGATTAATTATACAACCCAGTGTCAAGATTCCTTTAGAAGACACTCTAAACATCTCTCTTAATTTTTAGGGCTTCTTTTTCTTCTTCTTCTTCTTTTTTTTTTTAACAGCTAGAGGCGAAGGCCTGAGTACGGTGAGATGGAAAAAGAATGATTGCTACATGGCTTCTCTCTGCCTCTCTGCTTGGATTCTTGTTTAAATAATCACTGAAATCTCTCACGTGTCACCGGTATTTGCCGTTTATGGGACACCTCCATGCATCTTATCTCTGACCATCAGCCCTTCTCAGTGATCTTATTATTTCCACTGATTCAGGTTACTCCCGGGCCCCTGCAGTCTTTATTTAGATCGTCTTTACTATACCTGTGGGCAGATTTTTTAACCAAGCCTTAGCACAGGTTGATTTGTGGGTTTCCTTTATAAAGGTCAGTATGAAACAGGAAGTGTGACTAAGAAAGTCTACTTCCTCCAAGAAACCTCACTTCCTTGGCTGGAAAAAAGGTGCCTCTCTGTTCCCCCAGACTTAATCATGGCCCAGACATGTTTCATAACAGCGCATTTTCCCCAAACACTGGAACGTGCCTACTAAGGGTCACGCGTGCAGTGAGCAGTGATTTGTCAGGTTTGCTCTGTCTGAGCTCTGCTGTGGTCTTCCTAGAATCAGAAGATGGGCAGGACCTGAGAGGCCTGAGAAATCTCGTGACCGACCAATGAGGACAAGCGAGCTCAGGAGCTGGGACGGTGAGCGAGGCTTGGACCCACTAGGGCAGAGCACACCAACCCAATCCAACCACATGCCCACCTTGCTAAGCAGCTGTCCTCTGCACCAAACAAACCAGGCTGAGCTGCAGTGTGGATGCGTGGTTGTTAGGGCAGGATTCTGGGTGAGTTCACCTAGGATTCCGGACTGGGTTGGGATCTTGTTGGCAGGCAGTAGTTGCTGTTCTTGAACCCATTTGGCTCATAACCTTGTTTCTATTTCCTCATCTATAAAATAGAGAACTATTAGTCCTACCTTATGGGGTTATCATGAAATGAAAACGAAGGAATACACACGAAGCATTCAGAACAGTCTTGGTGTGTGATCACTCTGTCTGTGTTAGCTATTATTATTCTGGTGGGTTGGTAAGCTTTCCTCCCTTCTATTCAACTTGATGAGAACCTGGCACCCATCTCTGGGGCTGTGAAAATGAACACATTGAGTTTCCATCTTAACCTTGGCCAGTCCCCCAACAGTCAGCAGTTTCAGAGCTGAAAGAAATAGTACAGATGGTCTCATGCAGAGTCAGCTCTGAGGGGGTACAGGAGCGTCTTTTCAGATGGAACATGTGGCAGGGACCCACCCTGAGATGGCTTGTTTCAGGAACTGTGTACAGTGCCTGCTTTGCAAAGACTTCTCCAGCATCCATTATGGCTTGGCCACTGGTACTGTTACTAAGAGTCAGGACTGAGGAACGGGTGCTGGAGGGGCCACATGCTTACAGAGAGGATGCGGGTAGTGGGAGGGAAAGCTGTTGGAGGGACTGAGCCTACTGAGGTCCAACCTGACCCCCCCAACATCTGCGAACTCCTGAGGTCTTTGCTGGGAAATGCCTGGAGTGGGAGTTAAGCTCCAACTCGAAAAGTGACGTAGACACTTCCAAGCTTCCAGTTGCATCATTCTGCCCAACAGCTTCCTGAAAATGCAGACTTACCACAGCAGAGGAAGGACAGATAGTCATAGTGTGGGGCTCTGCGTCAGCAGGATTTACTAGGGGCTGAACCAGAGCTACAGCTGCGTGTGTGTGAGGAACTTCGCAAGGCTCACGTTTTAATTAATTTTATTGCACACTGCAAAGTTTTTGAATTATGTACCAATCTGCATTCTCCTAGTGCCAACATGGACTTTTGGGCTGTGTGCCGGTCCACTGCTGGCCCCATCCTGGTCTACACATCTGGCCTATGGCTCTTTTTGAGGGAGTGAAGCAGGTGTGCCAGGGTAGAGCGGCAACCTTTGTGTTGTTGTCTGCTCTGCATGCGCACTGTGTTGTCTCTATTCTTTTCTTTTCTTTTTCTTTTTCTTTTTTTGTATTTAGTACAGGGTCTATAAGGTCTCACAGCACAGATCAGACTTGTAGTGATTCTCCTGTTTTCAGCCTCCCAAACACTGGGATTACAGGTGTGCGCCACCATGCCTCTCAGTCACCATCTCTGTGCGCCCCAGGGGGCGGGGCACAGCATGCCAGGGATCGAACACGGTCCCTGAGTCTGCTTAACAGACACTTTAGGGTCGGGGAGATGGCTCAGTAGGATAAGTGCTTGACTGGCAAACGCAAGGATCTGAGTTCAATCCCCAGTTCTGCCAACAAAACAAAACAAAACAAAAAACCCCAGATGCTGGGGCTGGAGAGATGGCTCAGTGGTCTAAAGCACCTACTTGAAACAAGCTTGGCAAAGCACAGGGACCACGGTTCGATCCCCCAGCACCACATGCCAGCCAGCCCCGACCCCTGGTGGGCTGAGCTGGCCACACACACACACACAATAAATAAATGTAATAAATAAAAATAAATAAATAATTAAAAAAAAACCCCAGATGCTTTAATCCGCTGAGCTATCTGGCTGGCCCTATGTCTTGCCTCTGTTCTTGGTGAACAGACCAGCAGCCTGAGGTGGGCACCGATCACAGCTGGTGGCTTTGCTGTAAGTGGAGAGGTTGGTTGCTTATTTCTTAGAACTTTGTTCCGTTCCTAGATGAGATCAAAATAATCCTTAGGTTGTATATGGTTATCTGCCTGGAGTCTATTCCATCTTCTTCCTTTTTTTTTGGCGAAACCGGGGATTGAACTCAGGCCCTTGTGCTTGCCAGGGAAGCGCTTATTCCACTGAGCCATCTCCCCGGCATCTCCATCTTCAACAAAGGGCGCTATACCAAATTTTTCATTGAGTTCTAGCTGATTGACAACAAAGTTAAATTCCTAAGTGGAAAAAATAATTGTGTGCACTTGTACACGGGGTTGTTAGATAGCGCCCATTCATAAATCCAGAATTTAGAGACATAATGTCTTGGTTTTCCCCTTTCTCACTTTTGTTCCAAAGCTCTTTATGCAGCTCTGGGAAGAAACAGTAGGGCGAGAGAAGTAAGCATTTGTTTGGGGGTTTGAAATGGGGGAAAAAATGGGTTCTGTAGCTCTCAGCATCTTATTCCCCTAATGCTTTCTAAGCCTGAAAAATGGCTCCAGCGGGCTCCTGAGTGTTTGAAGCCGCTGCTTCTCTCTTCGTCCAACTCTGGACTCAGGCGCAGCCCAGAATATCCACTGCGCTGCCGCCGCCTCCTCCTCGGTGTGGGCTGGGGGAGATGCGTGCTCGGAGTGCTGCGAGGCGGTGCGAGCAGCCCGCGCCCGCCTGCCCGCCCGGAGCTGGGCAGGCCACCCCGCCTGTCTCTCCCAATTAGTTCCCCCAAGGGAACAAAGCCTTCTTCTTTCCTTTCTTAGTTCCCAGGCGCTGGCTGGGGAATAATAGTCATTGGCAGCTCAGGGGTTAAACATAAAGCACAGCGAGGGGGAAAACAAGCCAGGCAGCTGCAGGGGCTCCTCAGAGCCCACTCCAGGCTAAACAGAGGCCTCAGCAGCTCCTTGGAGACTTGAACCCTGGGCGATGGAATTTTCCCCTGCATGGAGGCTATTGTCCTCTGGAAAGGGCCAGGGCCAGAGGAGGGCCCGGGAGCGCGATCTCCCAGAGTCTCCATCAGGGAGCTCCCCAGAGCCCAAGGGCTCTGTCCCATCTAGCTCGGCTTGGGTGAAAAGGCAGAGTGTGGGGGTGGATGCCCTCCTCCTCCATAGGGAAAAAGTTGGGGAGGCCGGCGCGCAGGGAGGGGGGGGTGGCTGGGGGATGGGGGTGGCTCCAAAGGCCTGGGCACCAGTTGTTGCCCCATTCCTCAGCCCCAACAGCCCAGTCACTGGGATAGAATAAAGGGCTTGGTTTCCTTGGCAACCAAAGGGGCTAAAGTTTTTCACCGAATGGGAGATGGGTGTGTGGGAGGAAAGGAAAGGAGGTGGAAATGGGGACAGGGGCTGGAGGAGGGGGAGGGGTGGTAGAGGCAGGCTGCTTATCGTAGATGCTGAGTTTGAGTCTCAAGGGGAGCTTTTGTAGGTTCTGGCCTGGGAAATACAGGAGACCCTGTGTAGGGAGTGCTCTTGCTGGCTTCCCAGTCCTGGGGCATAGTCAGCCATCCATGGTGGGAATAGGCATGCACAGGCCTCACCTTGATCTCAGGGACAGCCTGGGACAGTGACACAGCCTACCTTCAGGAGTAACTAGGCAGGCCCTGTTTTCTAACTGGAGCCTCTGGAGGTGTTGATCGAGGCTCAAGCCCATCGAGAGCTATTTGTGAAGCAGAGATTAGAATAGCAGGCGCCTGTCTCCTGAGTCTGATCTCAAGGCAGGACTAGACAAAGCTATTTTTAATATTGAGCAGGAGAGCTGCTGAAACAGACAGAATGCAGAACCTGGGCTGATTTTGTCTCAAGCACTTGGCTTTGTGAGAGGAGTTTACAGTCTGCACATAGTGAACAGATGCGTTTAGCCTCCGTGAAAACAAGTGACAAAGATAGGAGACTTCGTTCCAGGGCACTGGGATGAGAAGTCCTAGCACATGGTTAGGAACTGAGAGGTGGAGGGGATGCGGGAGGCTTTCTCTCCTGAGGGATCCTACGAGGCACTGACAAAGGTTTCTTGTGTGATGCCTGTGAAAGTGTGGTATCTGCTCAATGGACAAAAGATACAGGGCCGAGAACTCATTATAGCAGTCCATGAAGAGAGATGAAAACGATGGGACTGGTGTGTTGGTGTACCACCCCTGTAATCCCAGTCCTCTGGGAGGCTGAGGCAAAAGGATTGCAAGTTTGAGCCCTGACTGGGCAACCTAGTGACTTAAACCACTGGCAGAATAAAAAAATAAATATTTTTAAGAGGGCTGGGGATGTAGCTTAGTGCCAGGGCAACCTAACTTCAATCCCCAGGAGAGAAAGAGACAGACAGACAGAAAAACAGTGCTCAAAAGTCTCCAAGTGACCTTTTAAAAACTGAAAACCAAACCAAAACCCAACTTCATGGAGTAGCAGATGAGAAGTGGGTTCTCAGCTGCTGGTGGTGAGTGGGCTGGCAGGGTTCCTCTGTTTCTGTCTGAGGATCTGGCAGTGGGGGCAGCGGGGGAGCCCATGGTATTTTCCTGAGAGCGTGTCCGGGGCTATTGTCAATAAGTTCTGCCTCACGCATCCCTGGACCAGTTTCTTCCATGCTTGGCTTTGACAGGTGGGTGCCTCCAAAGGGCACAATTTGCAGAAACCTAGGGGACTAATCCTGGGTGAAGAGACAGCTGGGTGGCAGGTCCCTAACAAGGATACAACCTGGAGCCAACAGACTGGTACCTGCTTTAATCATTGAAGATGATAACAATAAGATCAAGAAATCCCTTGTTAATTTACTTGCCAACGGGTGGGTTGGCAGAGGAACGCAGTCCAGGCAATGCAGAATAACAGTGCACGCAGAAAACACAGAGAATGACATTCAGAGAAACGGACTCACTCTTGTTCTTTCCAGGTTCATGGCCCCATTTGCGTTTTATGGCCTTGCAGTGAAGTTGGTGTGATGATTATTTCCATGTCATAGATAAGGACATTCAGGCCTGGCTAGCTTAAGTGACTTGAGCAAGATCACATACTTGGAGGTGGAAAGAATGGGGTTTGGAATCCTTTCTGATTATCCTAGATCTGATAATCTTGTTGTCAGTCACAAAAGCACTTTCAAATATAAAACCGCTCTAGTTTCTCCAAGCCACTTACTAAGGCAGGAGATTATTCCCATTTCTAGACACAGAACTTAAGGTCATGGAGTTTAAATGACTTCTCCCGGTCGCAGGACTAGTGTGTGGTAAAGCTATGTCTGTCCTTGGGCTTTTCCCACCGCAGCCTGTTGCTGATTTCAGGCTCCATTCTCATAGATCTGAGACGGTCTTCACGTTCCACATTCATGCATTCATTTACTAATTCTGACATCCAACGCACATTTCACATCCAATGACCATGAGCAACAGGTCGTGAGAATGGAAAACAAATTGACTTTTGAGAAGTCCTCATGAAGAAAGCAGTTTTACAATTTCGCTGTCATATGTCCAGTGTCGCCACTGTCAGCGGAAACTTTTTTCAATCAGTGTGCTAGGGCTGGGGAGATGGCTCAGTGGAATAAGTGCTTCCCTGGCAAGCGCAAGGGCCTGAGTTCAATCCCTGATTCCAGGGGAAAAAAAAAAAAAAAGACAAAAGTTAGTGTGCTAATTGGTGTGTTTTCATTCCATAAATAGGCACATTTACAACAAGGAAACTAAAATATGGAGAACTAGTGAGTCACACACCTTTTCCAGATCCCTTACTTTTTCAAGTAGACAGAGTGATTCAGTAAGGTCTAGCTGGACCCATGGTGACCTCTGCATGGGACCTTCCAGTTCCTGGCAGCAGAGGGAATAGTGCAGGCCAGGGCTGTCTCTGGTGGCCCACTTTGAACAGTCCTTCTGCTGGTGCTCCTGTCACCCCACTCCTGGTATTGTATCATGAAGGGCCCTCCTGTATACACACTCCCTCTCCATATCTGATTTCATAGTCCAGCTACTTCCTGGACAGGATCAAATACTCATCTGATGCCTACGCTCATAGGGGCCAAAGTCAGTGTGTACTGGTCATGTTTCCTGCTCAGCCATCTGCGTGAGATCATGCATTAAAAACACGTGGTTTCTCATATGGAACTACTTTGGGGAAAACATGGCCCTTAAGGGTTCTGGTGAAATAAGTTACCAGACTATGTACAAGGAGGTAAGATGCACTTGAGAACAAGGGAACACGAACATTTGCTGATGAAGTTTCTATCCTTGTCCACATGACCCTCCTGGTGTCCTGGGTCCCTGTGTAGGTTAGTGGGGGGCTAGGGAGTTTCTGTAAGGACACCAGAGCTGATAAAGGAATCCTGGAGGCAGGACATTGAAGAGAGTGGGTTGATTCAGATGTTCATTCCACAAGACCAATGTTGAGTGAGAACTCCCCAACAATGGGCCTGGGCTGTTCTTGTTTCTGTCTGTGGCCCCTAATGCCTACAATTGACTATAGAAAGAAAGCACGGAATTATAACATTATCATTATTTTATGTATGTAGTACAGGGTCACACTATACAAATCAAACTCCCAGTGATCCTCCTGTCTCGGCCTCCCCAGTGCTGGGATTACAGGCATGCACCACCATACCCAGTCTCAGTTGTTGGTTCAGGGCACTCAGGGATGGGGCTGGTATAGTAGAATTGTAAAATTAGCAGAACATGTAAATGCTTTATAAATTTCCTCTGCTGTTTTAGGTAATGTTTCCATGGTTACATGACTAGATGGACCTGAAAGGTTGATCTGACTTAACCCCCTGGCCCTTCCCATTATACCATAAGACATTTACTAGCTGGATTTTTGGGGTAATTTAACTTGTTCAGAACTACAAAAGTAAGAGACAGAAGAATCTTAGCACTTGATTACTAAATTGTGTCTTTATGATTTTTCTTTTCTTTTCTTTTTTTTTTTTTTGCTGTTGTTTTGAGACAGGGTCTCTACGCAATTCAGGCTGGCCTTGTGCTCACTTTTTTAGCCTCCAGGCAGCTCTTGAACTCACAGCCATCCTCCTGCCTTAACCTCCCGAGGGCTGGGATTACAGGTGTGCGCCACCATGCCCACTTGTGTCTTTATGCTTTGACTCTAGCATTGCCTGCCTCAACAACAATTTTCATAATATTGATTCTTGTGCACACAGTCTGAGGAGCTTGTGAATGAATCAGCAAAGAAAAGCCAATTACATAACAGTAGCTACCGTTTCCTGGATGCTTTGTGCCAGTTACTGGAATAAAATTTGAACTTCATTTAACTAATCCTTGCAATTCTGAGATAGGTTCTAAACTTCACTTTATAGATGAGGAAACAGATTCAGAAATATTAAGATCATGCAGCTCATTAAGGTAGAAGCTGAGATTTGGAAAAGTCTAGTCTAGATTTTGTTTTCTGCTAATCCTCTAAAGAAGTTGATTTCCTTGTTGAAGGTAGTAACTCTAGGCATCCTCTCTTCCTTTTCTAAGCGGGAAGAAAGTCGGTCCCACCTATCTTTATAAGACCCACAATGTGCTCGCTTCGGCAGCACATATACAAGACCCTCAAAAGAAGAGAATGCGAGGGAATTGTGGGAGTTGACTTAACCCTTTAGATGCCCACAGTTAAACAGTAAGCGCCTTTCTGAATGTGCCACAAATTCCCAATTTTCCTGCACACCCAATTAAGCCCCCTTCTCTTGGGCTGCTGGCAAGATTTGGCATTATGAGTGCTACAGAGGAAATCTGCTTCTCCATTTCTTCCAAAGCCTTGGGAGGATCATTTTCCTCTTGAAACACAGCACTGTACATTCCAGGGAATGTCTCTCCCACAATCTTGGCAACGAGGGAGAGGACGAGAGGCCCCGTATAATGGACTGCATGATAAACCAGGAAGATCAAGGAAAACCCCTTTCCAAACGTTGCTTGATCATTTCCAGGGCTGGGCTTCTCAGAGGGTGTAAGCATCAAAGGCAAGACACCTGGCTTTCTAACGACCTTTTTCTGTTTCAGAGGTGTGTCCTTAGGTTTTATCGTGCTGACAGTGATCTTCTAATGTCGGTCCCAGGCTACTGGTCAAAGGTTTGTGTGTGTGTGTGTGTGTGTGTGTGTGTGTGTGTGTGTGTGTGTTTCATTAAATAGGTTGTGTACTTATCAACCATTATTGGTACAGTATTTCATCACCACTTTCCTGGGTGTTGTAATTAGAACTCTTTTGCGTTCTCAAAGTTTGATATATGATGTTTAGAAACTAGGATGCTTTGGTTTTAAAGTCATGCAATTTTACCCTTTTTGAATTTAGATGGGAATATAAAAAAAGAATTGGGGAGAGAGCTTTCTATTGGTACTTTCATTCATAATGCCTTTCCCACCAGAAAGACCCGTTTAACATTATTTTGGCAGCCTGTTTTAGCATGATACAAATTACCCTTTAAAGAATTAAAAACTGCTTCTATCTCTGGGACAGGGATCGCTCTCTGTTTTATGGGCAAGATTACTGCCTAACATCTTAGTAATTTTTGCCTCTGCAACAGAAACCATACTCCCATGGTAATGCAGCAAGAACGTTTTCACAGATTTATTTGGTAAAGATTCTGTACACATCTCTGGGTACTGATTAACATAGCTTGGCCCACCGACAGTGGGTGTAAACTGAGCTTAATAAACCAAATAAGACCTTTGCCTTGTTTTGCTGGCTGTTCAAAATTGCCTGTACCATAAAATCATTTAACTTCCAAGGAGAATCCAGGATTCTTTTTATAAAGACCTGCGTTTTGTTCTTCTGCTCCTGAGGGACCGCTGAACGCAAGTGGAGGAGCAAGGGGCAAGGCCTAGAGCGTGGGCGTGTTATCTGTGGGCACATATACTTGTGCGCATGCTCAGAGGCATACTGCTTCCTGCGCGCAGGGGCTCTGAGCTATAGGGAATGGGATGGTGGAGCCACTGGCTTCCCAGCATGCCCAGTAGGTAAGGCCTGAACACGGATTCTTTGTGTGGACTTTCGCCTCGAGCATGTTGTGCTTCTCGCCTATGCTGACCTGCTACACTTTGCCTTAGGTGGATAGAACCAGGGCTAAGGAAGCTCCAGGAGTTCCCTGGAGGAGCTACTCTGATGTTCTCTTGGGTGACTGGGAAATACTTTTAAGTTCAAATAAGTCACTGAATTATCAGGAGCCCAGCCCTGTGCCAGGAAAATGTCTTGGGCTCGTTCTGGTTTTGTGTCACTCATGTTATTTTCATTTCCTAAAAATACTGAAACTTGATACAACCCTTTTAAAAAATTCTCCTGTTTGATAGTGTCTGGCTTATAACCCTCTTCTACTGAGAAGACCTGCAGAGGTTTTCTGCAGAGGTGTCCATGAAGCCCTGTCTGTGCCTTTGGGTCATCCCTGAGATGAATGTTCTGCCTTTCTTCCTAACATTTTCGAGACCAAAGAAAGAACTGTTGGGAAGACTACACACCAGTGATTGATGGCATCTGTGACCCAGGTTCATGCTCAAGTATTTACTGTGTACGGGGAGAAACTGGGAATACACAGCCTGAGGAGAAAGACCCAGAGGCCGCCAAGCTTATAGCTTTAAAGTACCTAAAGCACTGGTTGTGGAGGAAAGGAAAGGCCTACTCAAACCAGCACTGAAGGGTGGGAGTTTCTAGGAGTATTTGGTTTGGTGTAAGAAGGGTCTAACAGAGGTCAACCAATGAGTGGAAAACTTCCTTGGAGCTGCTGAGAAAGGGTTGTCGCAACAGAGAGTAGCAGGTACTTTGTATTCCAGAAGAAGGCACAGGTTCGACTGATGACCTCCAAGCTTCCTTCCAGCCCTGAGAGGATGTGATTCTCTGTATCTATAAGTTTCCATTTTCTAGTAAGAATAAATCTGCCACATCAGAAATGGGTTTTGTATTGAATTAAATTTGTGGGATGGATTTTCCTCAGTTGGCTTTTACATGAGGCTTACTGTTTTGTCCCAGTGGCTTCACAAGACGTAAACAGATCTGATCTGAGACATTTATTGAGGAAAGGCAACACAGCCTTCTGCTAAATGAGCAAGAAAGTCCTGAACCTCTGCAGTCTCCACATCCAGTGCCTGAAATGCCTCCACTGAAGGACTGGGCATTTGAATTTACCCCAGTCCTAGGTAGTGGAAAGAGTGCCAGCAATCCAGAGTCCTCCCAGTCGCCATGCCACAAATCTAACATTATTACCTCAGTTCTTTACCTCCTAGGCCCAGAAATAAATTAATGAAAAGTAGCAGCCTCAGATATTTTGTGGAGACAGGGATTTGCCTCCTCTAACTCAAAGAGGGCCGAGCTCACTTGAAAGTGTCTACATCCAAATCGCTCACAGGACTCCAAAGAGACAATGGAGATGGCTGTGTGTGCCCGCAGGTCCCCTAGCACCAGCGCTTGGCGAGATAGCTCATGGTGGGCTCTTCACTGCCCACTGCTCTGTCCTTCCGTTCATGACACAAAGACCTTCCAGTGGTGCGCACTGTACTGTCTTCCTCAGAAAATGGTCCCAAGCCAGGAAAATCAAGGCAGGGCACAGCAAGTTCACTTGGTCAAGGCAGGCGTTAGAGGCTGAATCATGTCCTGTCAAGAGTCCTATGTTGAATCCCACAGCTGGTGCCTCAGAATGTGACAAGACTCAGAGATAGGCCTTTCAAGAACTGGTTAAGTTACAATGAGGCCATGCGGTAGGCCATGATGAATCTGACTGGTAGAGGCAGAAATTGGGATGCACGTAAAGGATATCAAGGGGGTGCACACTGCTGAAGGCAGCTGTCTGCAGGCCAAGGCCAGAGTCCTCAGCACTACCACAGAGGCCTCCCAAGACACAACACCTGCTGACACCTTGACCCAACGCCTGTCCCTTCACAACAGTGGAACTAGAAGATTCTGTTATTTAAGCTATGCATTCTGGAGATGTGGTTATGGAAGCCCTGCCCGACAAACATAGCAGGCTGTGGCAGAGTGGAGTTTAGGCTCACCACCTGCAGAGCTTGTCTTTGTCCTGAGTCTGTGATAAATGATGTCATCCCATAGGTAAAATTTTCCTGGTGAAATCAGACACCCCTACCTCTTGGGGTTGGAAGAACTGAGGAAGGCAGAAGTCTGCAGCCCAACAGTCCCACCACGGAACTCCAGGCAGCCGTTAGGGCAGCTGTGAGCAGCTTGCTGGCTGACTGGACAGGACCCCCTGGTGATGGGGATCACACACTGGCATTTACATTCTGCTGGAAGTGCCTTGCAACTGTCAAAAATTCCTTTGCGAGTGCCAAAGGCCTAAGCAAATATGTACTTCTCCCCATGGGCTTTCCTAAAGATTGCTACTCAAACAAAGCTATTGTAGGGATTTGGAAGTACTAGTTCCTTCTGATATCAGACCTGAGATTACTGCTCCCATATCAAAGACTAATGAAGGTCAACCAAGCTCAGGTACTACAAGGGGTGAGCCTGGGTCAACCCATGCCCGAGGAGCCATGCCAATACCGTTCCCACTAGGAAAATGTCCTCCACGAGAATGCAGAATGAGGTGATTTCCTGTATGGTTCAGTATAAGAACCGTTGTGACAAAAACCTCTCAGTGTTCTTTGTGTAATGCATGTTACCCATGATCTTGTTTGTCATTTCTCACCGGTCTTCTCAAATCTGAGGCGTTGTACTGGTAAAGGAGAAACACTGTATAGCTGCATATTTGAATTTGTGGGGGTTTTGTGTGTATGTGATGGGGCCTGCCTGGGTGGTGGTGGCAAAATAGGCAGAAAGGAAGGAAGCTAGGCAGCCGCAGCTCCGAGGGCTTTCTTGAAAGCTCTGAGAACCTACTGAAATGTGGGCTCTTTCTCAGCTAGTAGGTGTACCTAGGAGCCTTGGCTCGATGGGGCCCCTTGAGCTTTAAAGCAATACCTTTCCCATTCGGATCCCCTGTTGGTCCAACGGAAACACTGGTGAAGGATGATGTTTCTGCTTTTCTTGGTTCAAGGAGTCCACCTACTTCCTATATGCAAGGCACTGTGGCTGGAGCCCAGTCCAACACACCTGAGCTCACACTCGTACAGCATAGTACCTCGGTTTTCCCAAATATAAAATGGAAAGATAATTTTGGTTCCATGTGTGTGGCGAGAGAATAAGGAAATAAAGAATCTAAACTAGCTGAGTGTGATGGTGCACACTTGTAATCTGAGTACTTTGGGAGGCTGAGGGAAGATTGCAAGATTAAGCCCAGCCTGGGTAATTTAATGAGATCTTATCTCAAAATAAAAGATTAAAAAAAATAGATTGGGAACGTAGCTCTGTGTGTAGGCCTTGGGTTTCTTCCTCAGTACAATCAACCAACCAACCAACCAACCAACCAACCAACCAACCAACCAAACCTCTTTGCACCTAGTGAATATTAATTAGCTTCCACCAACTATTATGGGGGAATTGTGTGGCATTCATTTAGCAAATGGTTATTGAAGGTCAACAAAATGCTGGTAAATGGTGCCCCCTACAGTTGTTCAACTAGATGTCCCTGCCCTTACCAAATGACAAGCTAGTAGAACAAAAGCAATGTTGGGGGCTGGAGAGATGGCTCAGTGGTCTAAAGCACCTACTTAGAACAAGCTTGGCAAAGCACAGGGACCATGGTTCGATACCCCAGCACCACATGCCAGCCAGCCCCGCCCCCTGGTGGGCTGAGCTGGCCACACACACACACACACACACACACACACACACACAAAATAAATTGTTTAAAAAAATAAAAATAAAAACAATAAAAAAAAAAAACCAAACAAAAGCAATGTGGAATCAGGTGTTTTGGGTTATGACATCATATTTTCTTAGTTGTGTTCTCTGTCATCTCCTTCATTAGGTACCAGCTAGCTAGGACACGATGCTTGAGGGGAATTCTCCTAGCTGAACCTTGGAACAAGGCAGCAGTGACTCACAGCAGGTTTATTTCCATCACCAGTAAATGAAGGGCTGAGGAAGAGTTAAGGGAATCAAGCAGCTGTCACAACAATCACTGTCATCTTCTATTTATGTAGTATGTTTCTCTTGCAAGCTAAGTGCTTTGTGGATGTTACTCAGTGAATTCTCACAGCTTCCTCTTGGGGCAGGGAGGAGGCAAATATTAGAAATGAGGAAAGAGGCTTGGCAGAAAGAGAGCTGCATTGACGTTCATGGTGAGCAGAAGCACTGGGCCCAAGATTGAGTCACCCTACCTGGACCCCATTGGTCCCACTGTGTCCACAGGGTGACGCGCTCAGGATGTGTGTGATTGTGGAATGCAGACTTATTGGTGGTAGGAGAGCTTTATAACTTGCTCTTTTTTGTTTGTTTGTTTGTTTTGTGGTACCAGGGATTGAACTCAGGACCTTGTGTTTGCCAGGCAGGTGCTTATGCCGCTGAGCTATCTCCCCGGCTCATAACTTGTTCTGATGCTCCTCAAAGACAGTCCAAGTTCTAATCTTGCTCTATATTTTGCCTAGATGTCCCTAAGCATTAAATTTAGGGATATCTCAAATGCTCCTTACCTGCCGTTGGGATAGTAATGTGCCAGGACCATAGAGGTACAGCCAATTCCTCTTTAACTGCAGTTTTACTTTCTGTGGTTTGAGTTACCTGTGGCCAATCATGGTCAAAAAAATTAAATGGGGCCAGACAGATAGCTCAGTAGAATAAGCACTTGCATGGCAACCGTAGAGTCCTGAGTTCAATCTCCGGTACCGCAAAATAAATAAATAAATAAATAAATAAATAAATAGAAATGTCCAGAAATAATTCGTAAGTTGAAAACTATAATGAGTAGATGAAGAAATTGTTCTCTGTCTAGCTCGTAAATGAAGCAGATGGTACTCCTGATGTGTTGCCAGAAGGCTGGTCATCACTTAATGCTATATCGTAAGGCCAGCATTAGGCCAGGTCACTCCAGTTGCTTTATCTCATCACACAGGCATGTACCACCTCATGTCAATGCAGGACAAGAAGACTGGTAGAGGGGGGGAGAGAGACAGACAGACAGACAGAGAGAGGTTGGTAGGTGGCACAGTCACATAGTTTTTATTAGAGTACATTGTTATTGTTCTATTACTAGATTACTAGTTATGTCAGTCTCCCATTGTTCCTAATGTAGAAGTTAAGTTTATTGTAGGCATATATGTATAGAAAAGAATAGAATATATACAGCTTTTAAAAAAATCTATTTATTCATTCATTTGGTACAGGGTCTTACTATACAGCTCCGACTTGTAGTGATCCTCCTGTCTCAGCCTCCCCAGTGCTGGGATAACAGGCGAGTGCCACCACATCTGGTTTTGGTGGCCGGCAGAGTAAGCTGGTTCATGGAATTGAACCTGGATCCTCGCACTTGCCACACAGGCACTTAGACTGCCAAGTCCAGGGTTTGTGTTTGTGTCATATGCAGTTTTGTGTTTGTGTCATATGCAGTTTTTGGAACCCAGTGTGGATCTTGGAGCATATTTCCCTGAAAGGGAAGAATTTTTGTAGTTTGGTCCCAGCCCTTTATGTTACAAATGAACACCAAGGCCCAGTGAGACAAAATGACGCCTGTTCTGTCAAGCAGCAAGTGGCTCCATTTATGGCTCAGCCCTTCTAGCCACCAGCTAATGTTGACTTCTCCTCTGCCCAGAAGGGTCCCTGGTGATGGCTCTGCTTTACATTCCTGGCCCTCTCCGTTTTCACTGCAACAACCCCTGAGAGTGTAGGGGACGGAGAGTCAGGCCTGCCTACAGCCTCCCTAGAGCGATGGTTCCCTAGACCGCCTCTTGGGCTTGTTGCTTGCAGCCCTGTGGACCTCCCCGGCCCTTGAATGCTTGCTAAGAGGCCGGGTGCCTGAATCAGCAATGAATCCTTGAGAGGGACAGAACAGGGCCACCAGCTGCTCCTGCTCACTTGTCTGCAAGCTCAGCATTCTAAGTTGCCTCTATGGCACTCAGCACATGGGGGACAGTTTTTGATGACGGTGACTTCTCCAAGCAGATAACATCTGCATTAGCAAAGTCTTTTACCTACTAAGCTTGTAACTTTTTGCAGTCACACTGTCGCACTTCTGTGGAGGCCTGTGCTGGTTCCCAGTTGGCATCTTAGGCAAACCTGGCCCTCAGCTCCTGTCCGCTGCAACCCCCACCTCCTCTGTTCCCCTTCCTGAGCCTCAAGGGACCAGTGGGGGGATCTCACTGGCTTCTCTCCTCTGTGATCCCCACACTGGAAACCCAAGGGTGTGACAGTGCATACAGATGGCCTTAGCTGGAAATTATCTAATTTGTTTTTTATTTATTTTTCAAACAAGTTTGCCTTTTCAGGCCTTGTTTCTCAGTTTGGATCCTGGGAGCTGGGAGTCTGAAATTTTGTAGAGCTCTGGGGCCTATGTCCTGGATTCAGTGCACCAAGATCAGCCACAGTGGTCGTGGGATGCAGCCTACTGCTAGGGCCACCAGCAGGCGTGCTCCTTGTCCCCATCCTTCCTGGGTTCAGAGAACTCTCGCTCCAGGACAGCTTAGGAGCTGGCCGGTGGCAGCATCGCTCTGGCCACAGATGGGCAGGAAGGGAAACAGGAAGGGCCTGGTGAGAAACTGCTGATGCTGTAGATGAACCTATCCCTGTGGCCACAGAGGGACATCAGCTGCCTCCTGCCACAGCCCTCGGAACAACGCAGGCGGCGCTGGGGGCTCCCCACGGAGGCAGGTGGACAGTGGTGTGCGCAGGACGGAGGGTGGGAGAGCCTGTGCCGTGTTGAGTGCCGAGCAGTGGGTGCCGGCGCCCCTCCGTGCACTGCCTGCGTCCTGGGGGTTCCCTGGTGCCTTTCTTCCCTGACGCCCCAAGCACTGCCCACTTATCTTGCTCATCTGAAAACGCTGAGAAGTGGAGAAGAGACGGGTGTTATTATCGCCATTTGAAGCATGGAAAATCTGGGGCGCAGAGCAGGTGTGGTGCGTGGGTGGAGGGAGGCGGAGAGCACGGGTCTGACCCCAGCTTGCGGGGCACGTTGATGGCGAGCTCATCTGGATGGACAGAAGAAAGGAAGAGTATCACGGAGCTTGGGATAGGGGAGAAGAGCGGGGGTGGGAACGCCGAGTCAGGATGGTGTGGGGTTTGGTTGTCATGGTAACACAACTCCCTTGGGTAGTGAGTACCTGGCTGCTTTAGAAATACAGATACCTGTCTGATTTTTTTTTTTTTTTTCTGTATACCTTGAGTACTGGCTACTAAAGTCTTTTAGACAATACAAGAAGCACCAGATTATTGTCAAAATGACAAAACCTTATTTAACTAATTTTCAAGACCCTGGATATCAAGAATAGAAAGGTTTGCTTAAGGCGACGGGGTGGCTGGGATTCTAGGAGAAAGGTATAGGGACTGTGTAGCCAAGAAACAAATAAGGAATTTTTTTGTGTTGCTTTTAATTTTATTGTGGTTTTTTTTTTTTTTTTTCTGGTACTGGGGATTGAACTCAGGACCCTGTGCTTGACAGGCAAGCGCTTATTCTACTGAGCCATCTCCCCAGTCCCTCAGTACTTTTTTGACATACATGATGATCACATTCATCATGGGGAGTTTGTACCTGTGTGTAATATACCTTCATTCTTTTTATTACCACTCTCTTCCCTTCAATCCTTTTTCCTCTCCATTGGCAAAACTTTGTTTTTACTGTTTTTTAAATTCTTTTTTATTTTTTAATTTTTATTCCACTTTTCTCCTTCCTTCTTCCCCTTCCCATGTGAGCATTTTTTCCTGCTTCTCAGTATATTTCATCCTTTTTGGTCCTTGCTTACCCTTTGGGTTTCTCATATGAGAGAAACAGCATGATATTTAAACCTGGTGTCTGATTTATTTCACTTAAAGTTATGTTATCAAAATGCATACATTTACCTTAAAATGCCTCCATTCTATCCTTCTTTTGGGCTGAGTGGTACTCCATCATATATAAAAACCACATTTTCTTCATCTACTCATCAATTGATGGGTGTCTGGGTTGTTGCCAAGGTTTAGCTATGACAAACTACTGCTATAAACATGGGTGTGCATACATAAGTGGGGAATTTCTTATGACGGAGTCCGAAACTCTACTGAGCTGGTGCAGCTCTGTATCGAAAGACTATTACCCACTAAACCCTAGTCTAGGCCTTGAAAAATGGGATATGGTTCATGTTCTCCTGGAGCTCCTGTTCCAGTAGGAAAGATAAAAGTAGGTCAGTCATCAACAGATGTCATTGTACAAGTGGGCTGAAGGCATTAAGAGTGGGCTGAAACAGAATAGCTCCAGGGGAAAAGGGCCCTTGGGGAGGGGCCCCCCAGCAGCCCATCTCTTAGGCCAAAGGGCTCCCCAGGTCACCTCCCTGTGTACATATGGGAGCAGCATGGCTCACTCAAGAGGGCCAGGGTGAGGGTGGGGGCTGTGCTAGTGTGATAGGGCTAAAAGCCGACCAGGGTGATGGCTCCACCCTGGGTGTGCCCAGGGCCTGTGCATTATACTCTAATGAGGGGTTGGGCCAATAGTGATGTGTTTCTTCTTTTTTTAATGAGGTACTGTTTTGCATAGATAAATACTATGATTGTGATGTGGGAACCAAATGTCAGGTCATTATGCAAAGCACACTGGCAGAGGTGAGATTATGGATTATGAAACCCATTCTGCTTCAGGCCTGCTGCTGGAGCGTGGGAACTGGGAGGTGTCTGTCTGGTGCTCAACCTGGGCCAACTGGATTGAGGCCACCCTCTTGGGTTCATCTTCTGACAGCTGGGTGGGACAGGAAGCTCTCCTTTCCTTGTTACCTAAGCTTCAGCATCCCAGGAAGGGGACAAAGCGAAGGCTGGCAAATCCCCTACTGCTGTCACCACCTGGGTGTATGGTCTGCAGTAGGCGGGACCACTGTTCTGCACTTAACCTAAATGGAACTGATTTCTGACTGTTGCAAGATGAGAGCTGGGGCTTTAGATACAATAGCAGAGGGGTCCCAGGCAGTCCTGAGAAAGGCCAAGGAGATTGTGGGCCTGAGAGGAGGGCAAACGCAGGGAAAAGGAAAAGAGCTCTGGCAGACTCCTAGGTGGGTAGCCAGATGTTAGAGGAGGAGATAAGAACCTGAAAAGAAATGTTGCACAGATAGCCAGGGAGGAAATTCAAGCAGGCTGGGATGAGACAGAGAAGGCAGTCGAAGAAGGGGCGACGATCACATTTCCAGATGGAGCTTGCTCCTGTTGGACCCCACCAAACCAGGACTCTAGCTATCAGAACAGCCAAGCAGCTAGGGAATAGACCACACAGACTACAAGGTTGGGGCTTTGATGCATCCACATGCCTGCTTTTGTTGGGCTCAGAGAACCTGGTAAGAGTGAGCAGTGCTGGTTTCTAAGAGGTCAGATCCAGGAGATAAAGAAAACCCAAGTCAGCGCTGCCCAAGGAGGAGGGAGGCAAAGGTACCTGCATCCCTGGCGGTGGCTGTGGTGAAGGCAGAAGTGAGAGCGCTCCCTACAGAGTGCACCAGGAGGAGGCAGCCTGGAGGACACTGGGGATGCCTAGACAAAGTCATCAACTCATTGTCCACTGGTAACTGGCGAATGCCCACCATAGCATCCACAGAACCAAGATTCTGTCTTCATGGAGAGGAAAGAGGAATGACATCTTTACGATACACATCTGGAGAGTGGCCTGGGTCATTGGTAGACTCACAATATCAGCTCTGAGGAGTAAGTGGTGAATCTCTGCTCATGTTCCTAATTACACCTAGACCTCCACTTCCTACCCTTCACCCGTGGGGCAGCTGAAGAGACAGCAGGATGGGGTTGGGGTGTTTACTCCAGCTTCCCAACATCTGGAGAAGCAATGGGTGGCCTCTGGAGAGTACCCAACGTGTTGGGTGGTGTGGCAAGGAGTGTTCATGATGCCAGTCCATTATGCCAGGCTGTTAATGAGCGGAGCGCTCTATCTTTATTGCACATCGAGTACTGGAACCCATTAAGCACCTACAGTGTCTTAGACTTTCCTATACATGTTACATTAAAAGCGTGATTCTATGAGAAGCTCATAACATCTACTTACCCAACTTCTTCTCTAGCCTGACCTCAAATTGATCTGTAAAACTGTGACCCTTAAGCGGAGGCTCTGAGTGACTTAAAGGAGGGTTGCAGTGTGCCTCTCATGTGACTGCACAGTGATCTTTGGCCTTCACCCTGCTGTATTCTCACTGTAGAGAGCCACTGTAGGTCCCCACCACACCACAACTTCCAGTTTGGAAATGGATTTGGAGGAAATGGTTGAACAGAAGCAAAGCCCTGCAAGTCTGAAGATGTCCACTGCTACTAAAAAATGGAAACTAAAGCACAGAAGGGATCTAAAACATTAGAGTAGGGGCCGGGGGGATGGCTCAGTGGAATAAGCACTTCCCTGGCAAACCCAAGGGCCTGAGTTCAATCCCCA
>NW_004524583.1:13290506-13291566 GCF_000260255.1 Octodon degus
GAGCCAGGGATTGAACTCAAGCCCTTGAGGGTGTAATTTTAAAGCATGCTGAAAGAAGAAAACTAATCTTGCTTTACAGTATCAGAGTTACTCCTCAGGATCAGTTGTTTTTTCCAACCACTCTAAAATTTGTTCTCAAAATGAGATAAGGGATCTGCCGGCACCTAAGTGATTACGGATTTGTATTCAGTCCGTCTGCTTCCCGGCCCCACCCATCTCAGAATAGAACCCTGGGGTCTGTGATCAGAGGGCCAGCCCTTCTGCTAAGCTTCCCAGTGATTCTAATACATATTCATGTTTGAGGATCATTGTTCTAGAAGTTCTCAGAATCACATTGCCAGCAGATAGCAAGAGGGAGAGACTGGTTTTCAGAAGCAGGCCATTTCTCTGGAAGTCAATTTCCTCAGGAGTCAACTCACTGATTCTGACTTTACCAAATTTGTGAATTTGCCAAAAATATGTTTTAAACAATAACCTCTGCAATTTATTCAATGCATGAGCACCTGATTGTGTTCTGCATTAAGAATATATTATTTTATTCACTGTATTTATTATGAATATATTTTTATAAATGTTTTATATAGGGTTGTGTGTGTATGTTTGTATGTGTGTTTGTGTTTTCCTTGTCCTTACGCTATAACTTTTGTTTTGGGGTAGAAAATTTTATTTCTAGGAATCTTTATGCCACAAGAGTACAGAAAGTCTGCTACATACCATTACAGGGCTAAAAATGACCTTAAAGTTTATTTGGAGGGGAAGGTTGTTTTTTTTTTTGTGTGTGTGTTTTTGAGGTAGGGTCTCACTGTGCAGTTCAAGCTGGCCATGAGCTCACTTGGTAGCCTAGGCTGGTCTCAAACTTGCAACGATCTGCCTGCCTCCGCCTCCTGAGTACTGGTATTACATATGTGTGGCAACATTCCCATATTTACAGTTTGCATATTTTAGAAGTAATGCTGCCAGTGTGCTGGCCCATGCCCATAATCTCAGCCACACAGAAAGCTAAAGCACAAAAATTGAGAGTTCAAGGCTAGGCTAGGCAACATAGGGAGACCACCTCAAA
>NW_004524583.1:13300175-13305368 GCF_000260255.1 Octodon degus
CGTCCTTGCTCCAGCCCTGGCACCCAGCCAGTCTTGCAAAGCCCGCTCAGCTGTTCCAGAGCCACTTGGGCAAGACACGAAAGGCCCAGACAGGCTGGAAACGGAAACAATGGTCCAGCCCTTTCCCGGAACTGAGTGGATTGGCTGGGGCCCATGGGGGTGGGGCAGGAGGGGTCCTCCCCAACCAGGGCTGAGCTGGTACCCTGGCGCTGTGTCTCCCTGCACTGGGGAACTGAGGGCTGGCTGGACTTACAGCTGCTGTGGCTTTCCAGGGAGGCTGGAGGGAACGTGAGCCCTGCTGGGAAGTGGACTCCTTACCATCTGACAGAACTGATTCCAAAGCTCCACCTCGATGAAGCCTGCCATTCCTCCTTCCACACCTCTTCAGGATCTCCTGATTGCTTTGCTGGAGAGAGAGAACATTGATGTAGCCCCCTGCCCTGGAAGCTTTGTGTTCCTAGCCCCCATGAGGCTTTGAATTTGGTTCTTGACATCTCTCTGACTCAGCCTGGAGCCTCTAACACACGTGGGATCTAATCTGAATCATGACTTTCCAGGTTTCTGGGAGGCAGTGCCAGGGGCTGAGGCTCTGAGCTCCCATGTAGCTCACAGGAGCCTTTGTGAGGTGGCCTGCTGCGAAGCAAGGCTCCCTAGCACATGTCTACTGTGGCCTACTCTGGTTCCTCCTGTGCTCCCACAATCCCCCAGGACCACTTCTGGCCCAGCACTGGCCCTTCCTGTGGAACTGGGTCATGTGGCTGGGTCAGGCTGCCTTTTCCAGGGGCAGTGAGATGCTTGGTCTGGTTTTTCTATGTAGGGTGCAAGCACCTTTAGGCCCAGGCTGGGTGAGTGAGGAGGACCCTGCAGAAGGCAGGGAGATGGTGGGTGGCTGAGGTGACCAAGAGTCCACTCTGGGGCCCATGATGGTGGTGTTCAGTGGGGGAGAGGGTTGTCAATGTCTAGAGACATTTTTGGTTGTCACACACAAGAGGAAGGAGGGTGATAGACCTCTGGAGTAGAGGTCGGCACATGCTAACCATCCTACACCACGCAGGGCAGCCCCGCCTGCGTGAATTATCCATCCCAAAGGGTCGGTTGCCAAGGTTGAGAAATGCTGCTTTGGAGAGAGAGGCTGGGGCTGGCTATGTGAGCTCAAGTGGGCTTCTGTGGGCGTGGGGCATGACTCGATCTCAGGGCATATCTACAGCTCTCTCTGTCACTGCTGCAGCCCTCATGTGGAACCACTGTCCCCTGCCCAACTGTGGCACTCACTACCCGCCTCTCTCCCTGTCCCAGTGTAGTCAGGGAACCCGAGATGCTGAGAAACTCTTCCACTTTCTTTTATTCTGTTCCACGCCAACCTACAAAGAGGCAAGTGATTTGTTACACTTAGTATTACTATGTTTTGGTACCAAGACTCGAACTCAGGGCCTTGTGTTTGCCAGGTAGGTGCTGAGCCGTTGAGCTATATTCCCAGCCCTTATTATTGCTAAAATGCCATATGTGGGTCTCTTCTTATCCCCATGTAACTTTAGCATGCCTTACAATGCACTGATCGTTTATTTAACAAACTTATCTTTTGCAGCACTGGAGACGTATGGGTGTCACACACGCCAGGTAAGCCCCAATCGCATGTTTTTGTGTCAGGAAATTTCACATAGGTGATGTGATTTCGCTGTTACAAGAACCTTGCTAGAAAGGTCCTATTATTAGCCTTTGGAAGAAAGCAGGCCCAGACAATGACATAATTTGCCCAAGTCAGAGGTACAAAGGAGCAGTGCTGAGACTAGAAGCAAATCTTTGTGCAGGGACCGGAGTTTGATCCCTGACACCACAAGTCATGCTGGCCCCATACCAGGGGCCTGCTGAGATGGCGGCTGAGACTGGGCGTGGTAGCGCACCTGTAATTCCAGCGCTTGGGAGACTCAAAACAGGAGGATCACTGTGAGTCTGATCTACGTAGTGAGACCCTGCAGACCCTGTACTAAATATATTAAAAAAAAAAAAAAAAGCAAATCTTTAGCTTTTAAATCTGTCTTTAGAAGCCCTGTAAAGCCTGCTCGTACTTGAAGTCATAGAGCACACTTTAGCGACGCGGGAGCTTTTGGACCTGGCTGGATGGGGCCAGTCAGGGCAGGGGTGCCCAGGAGGGACCCTTTGGCAGGTGCAGTGGAGAGAAGAGGTTACCGGAGGGCCTGCCTGCTTCGGCCAAGGCGTGACAACAGTCCTGCACCAGCCACCGCTGGCCCAGAAACATCCTCTTCCCACCCCAGGCCATGTCCTGCCCAGGAAGGCCACTGCCAGTGGTCCCCAGCCCTAGGCTTGAGAGAGAGGCCCGAAGGGAAGGACAAGGTCCTGCCAGAGTGCACAGGTAGTCCGTGTGTCTGTCCATCTCCGAGCTCTGTCTGCACTACTGGCTGCTGCCATGGAGATTGGAGGCTGCAGGAGGGAGGTGGTAAACAGGAAATGGTTAAGTAGGAGCAGGTGGAGTGTGCCGACGCTGGAACAGGCAGGAAATAGCTGAGCAGCTGAATGGACTCTCAAGAATGCTTTGCCAACTCCCCAAGCCTTGGGCAAGCCACAGGCGGCCCGCTCTTCCTAGCCCCGCACAGTGAGGTGCCAGGCCTGGCAGTGGCTGGCTGGCCCCACTGTCCCCTCGGTTCTGCCTGGAGCTTGAAAGAAGGGAACATGAGGCACGAGGAGAACGCGTTCGCTCCTGCAGGACTGTGAGTGACCCACCTTGAGGGTGCAAGGTCTGAGGGGCTGCTGGAGGTGGGGAGGCTGGCCTGGACCAGCAGTGCTTTTGCTCTTCTGATTCTATGTTGTCCAGAGAGCTCTTGCGTTGGCTGGCGCCTCCCCTAGCAGTCTGTCCCACTGAAGGGGAGCGGAACAGCCCCCTCAGGAAGGACAGGAAGCTGAAGCTCTGGGAAGCCAAGGCCCTGGGACTTGACCCCCTTTGTGCCTACGCGTCCTTCCCAGCCCTCCCTTTGCACCCCAGTGATGCTGGTGTTTAGACTGCTCTTGGCTTGAGGGGCTGCTCCTCCTTCATCCCCTTCTCAGGAAAGCATAGCCTCAGGATGACAGCTTTGCTTCCAGAGCAGGGCCACCCCATGCCTGCTGGCAAGAGGGCCCCAGCCTTGAAGCACTGCTGACAGCTCTGAGCTCAGCAAATATGCAGAGGGGCTGTGGCCTCAGTGGTGGCCTTTAGCTGCTCAGGTGGGCCTGGCCTTGGCCAGAGAAGGGTTGGCACAGGGGGCAAGAAGATGGGATCACAGGGTTTCTCAGAGAAAGTGGACAGCAAAGGTGTCGGGGACACCTTGTCACACTGAGGATAGCAAGCCATTTTGTCAGTCATTTATTTACGTATAGTATGTACTTCAGTAAGTGCGTGCATACATTCACAAATTTTTTTGAATCATTTAATTCCCAGCACAACCCAAAAACTTTGATTATTCCCATTTCACAGACAGGAAGTTGAGGCCCAAAGAAGGGAGATACGTTGCCCCAGCAGCAGTGCTGGTAGGGGGTTCCCTTCTCCACACTCAGGTCTGGCAGTGTGGGCCAGGGTCCACACTCTGGCCGCTGTACTGTGCTACTTGGGTAAGGGGACTTTTGAGGATGCAGGAGATGTGGGCAAGGTCTGGGAGGTGGGAGGTGGCCAGGCAAGGCTGGGAACAGCAAGCATATTGCTATTCCTAGAGGGCAGGAGTGATGGAACAGGAGCTTGAGGTTTGCCTCAGCAGGCTATCCCAAGGCCTTTGACCTTGGTCCAGTCTTTGCTCCAGGGCCTGAAAACCATAGGAAAGAGGAGGAAAGAGGAGCGGCTTCACAGAGGACCAAGGTCCTGGAAAACAATGGAAAGAAGTAGATTTACACTGCCTGACTTCCAAAATTCCTGGACAGCTAGAGTGATTGGGACAGTGGAAATGATAGGAGGCTAAATGTTTGTACCAATGGAATGGGGAGGGGAGAATGCCAGAGGGGAGAGCTCAGAAAGGCACGCAGGTCAGCTGGTTTCTCACAAGGAGCAATGAGAAGTCCGTGGAGGAAAGATTTAAAGGGTGCTGGGAAATGTGGAGGTCTAATCAGAAAGGAAGAGAAAAACCCAGTAACTAGCATGGGCCCTTAATTCAAAATGAATGCCCTAATGTAAACTTTAAAGTAATAAAGGGGAAAATGCAAGAGAAAGTATTAAAGAAAACCCCCTGAAAGTATAAAAGAAGGAAGCATAGGAGAAAACTCTGTGACTTAGGTTAGCAAAAATTTCTTGGATATAGCACCAAAAGCACAGTCTGTAAAAGACTTGATACATTTGATTTCATCAAGGTCTAAAACATCTGTTTTTCAAAAAACTCTGTAAAGACAGTAAAAAGACAAGCCACAGACTGGGAGAAAATAATTGCAATCCTATATCTAATAGAGGATTTGTATATAAAAAGTTCTAGAAGCTGATTAAGAAGAAAGCAATCCAATTTTTAAAATGGGAAAGATTTTTTTTTATTCATTTGTGTATTTGGTACAGGGTCTCACTATGCAGATTGGACTCATAGTGATCCTCCTGTTTTCAGCCTCTCCAGTGCTGGGATTATAGGCGTGCACCACCATGCACGGACTGTCGGCAGCTCAGTGTGCCCCGGGGGCAGGCCAGCGTGGCACACAGGACCGGGGGTTGAACCCTGGTCCCTGAGCTTGACGTAGCAGGCGCTGTCTGCTGAGCTATCTCGCCGACCCTCTGGGCAAGATATTTGAATGTATCCAAGGAATATGGTAAACAAACAGATGAGAAGATGTTTAATCCCTAAATTAAAACCCTAGACACTATGACATATCCCTTGGAGTAGCTAGGATAAAAGAACAAAACTGATGATCTCAAGTATTGGGGAAGAAACAGGAACTGTCATAAGTTGCTGGTGGGAATGCAGAATGGTACATCTGCTGTGGAAAATGGTTTGGTAGCTTAGTATAAAGAAAAGTATAGGGCTGGGGAGATGGCT
This sequence comes from Octodon degus, assembly GCF_000260255.1. Classification (NCBI taxonomy): domain Eukaryota; kingdom Metazoa; phylum Chordata; class Mammalia; order Rodentia; family Octodontidae; genus Octodon; species Octodon degus. Next base: position 13,305,170 of record NW_004524583.1, read on the forward strand.
CAGTGGATAAGTGCTTCCCTGGCAAGCACAAGGGCCTGAGTTCAATCCCCAGTTCTGCCAAAAAAAAAGAAAAGTATACACTTATCATATGATTCAGCAGTGCCATTCTTAGACATTTACTAAGGGAAATGATGAAAAGTTAGGTCTGGAAAAAAACCTGTTTACAAATGTTTATAATGGCTTGAATCATAATAGTAAA
>NW_004524583.1:13305520-13306704 GCF_000260255.1 Octodon degus
CCTTCTTCTTCTTCTGGAACCAGGCATTGAACTCAGGCCCTTGCGCTTGCCAGGGAAGCACTTATTACACTGAGCCACCTCTCTGGCCCCCTAAACAGACTTCTGATACATACAGTAACATGGACAGTTCTCACATGTCACGAGCATTAGGCTAAGCAAGAGAAGCCAGGCTTTGGTGGCTTGGTTTCTTATGACTCTTGATACGATGTTTTGGAAAAGTCTAAACAAAGATATAACCCAATGAGTGGTTTTGAGCGGCTGGCCTGAGTCTGGCTACAAGGAAGCACCGGAGAATCCGGAGGTGATGTATGTCTGTTCTGTTTCTCAATTATGGTAATGGTTAAAGGAATGCATGCATTTGCTAAAACTCATATAAATATAATTTAAATTCTATTTCAGGGACTGGGGAGATAGCTCGGCTGTCTAAGCACCAGCCTTGCAATTGCAAGGACCCAGGTTCCATCCCTGGTACTGTATGCTGAGCTAGCCCTGGAACCCAGGTGTGCTGTGCCCACCACCAAAACCGGGCATGGTGGCACATGCCTATAATCCCACATACTTGGGAGGCTGAGACAGGAGGATCACTATGAGTCTGAGCTACGTAGTGAGACCCTGTACTAAATAGATAAATTCTATTTTAACAAGCATGACACTAAAAAACTCCCACAGTGCAAGTAGTTTGCAGGGTATAAGCAGAGCTGGGGAGACTCACCCTGAGGCTCATTGCCAGAGGTCATCCTGCTCCACAGACCCTGTCTTTCCATTCCTGAGGCATCAGCAAGCTCCTACAGAAACCCGCTCCCTTAAGTGCCCCATGGTCAGATAGGAACATTCATGAGCTCCTCCTTGGGGTACTGACAGGACCCTTGTCTTCATTAACTGCAAGCGCTACAGAGGACTACTACGTAAGTTGAGGGACATTCTAGGTGAATGAGAGTGGCAGAGGGTGGGAAGGGAGAAGTGGAGGAGGGAGGAGGCTGGAGGAGGGTGGTGTGGGGGTGGCCTTTAGTTTGGTTCCTGTAGTAGGCTTTTTTTGCACACCATGGCATGTTGAGGGCAGGCTTAAGAGCTCCATGCAAGGCACCCTTGTTACTTCCCTCTCCTTGGTCTTTGGCTTAGACTGCCCACCCCTATCCCCTACCTGGTAGCCATAGGCCCCCTGGGCTTCCTTGCCCTGTAGCCCC
>NW_004524583.1:13307969-13311429 GCF_000260255.1 Octodon degus
TGTCATTGTTCTCATTTTATGAAAGAGGAAACAGGATCTGAGAGGTCAAGTCACTTGCTAAGCTGGCAGGTGGCAGGGTCGGAACAACAGGTCAAGACTCTCAGACTCCAAAGCTGTGTTTGTGGTGATGGCATTGTCCTACTGCAGCCAACAAAGTCTCCTCTGCCCCGTAGGAAGGACAGTTACTATCTAACTCAACCTGGTAGACCATCATGGTAGTCCCCCATGGGAGGAAAAGCAGTAAGATGCTGCTATAGCCCAAAGCATGCAGGCCACAGCAAGTAGGCAGGGATGTGGCATGTGCTGTCCCCTGGCTGCATCTTTTACCCAGGACTCTTCCCATTCACTGTCTTCAGGACAGGGGCAATTCCCAAGATGCACAGCATAGAACTGTCTGCCTGGGGGTGGTCAGAGGCTTCCGGGAGGAAGTCACAACTCCCACCCAATCTCCTGTACTGAGCTCATGAACTTCTGAGTTGGTGCTTTTGCACTGCATTCTCTGGTGAAAGCGAGGGTGTGTTCCTGATACTGCGCCCACAGCAGACCCATAAGTCATCCTACGGCTTCCAGGCTCCCAGTGTCCTGCTTGGGTTCTGCTGTCTAGTAAACCAAAGACAGTAATTCATGAATAATCTGGATGTGATGTTAGGTAACAGCCCTGGTTGATGGGCTGGAGGCTGACTCACTTTGAAGGCCTTGAATCAGATCCTTGGCATTTCCCTTGGTTGCATGAGGCCTGATTCTCTGGAACACTTGCCTCTGAGGCTGAAGTGGAGATGTGGGCCCTGGTCATCAGGGGATGGGACCCAAGGCCAATGAGGGAAAAGCTCAGTACAGGAGATTGGGTGGGAGCTGTGACTTCAGGAAGGGCTGGTAGGATGAAGGGAAAAGGAGGCCTATCCAGGAGAGGGGGGCATTGCTGTCAGATCAACAGAAAGAAGTAAGCACATGTAGTGTTAAAGTCCAGGAAGCTCAGAGGAAAAGGTCTAAAATAGGATCTTTGAGCAAGGTTAGATTTCTCCTACCCTTCTCTTGAGTGGGACAGAGGAGGAGCAAAATCAGGAAAAGGGTCTCTGGCTATGTATAGCTTTGGGAAAGGCCTAGCTCCATATCTACAGTGTAGTTGCCTTAAAAGTGACCCACGAGATAGTTGTTAACTAGCATGAAATTCCAGTCTTCTGGGAGGCTGAGTCAGGAGGATCATAACTTCAATTTCATCCTGGGCAAATTAGCAACTTTGTGAAAGCCTGTCTGGTACAAAAAATAAGAGTGGGCTGGGGATTTAGCTCAGTTGGAAAGTCCTGGGTTCAATCATTCATATAAGGCAGAGAAAAAGAGAGAGAGAGAGAGAGAGAGAGAGAGACAGACAGACAGACAGACAGACAGACAGACAGACAGAGACAGAGAGACAGAGACAGAGAGGCAAAGACAAGAGAGACAGAGACTGTGAGAGAGACAGACAGAGACAGAGAGACAGAGAGAGACAAAGAGAGATAGACGGGGGTGGGGGTGGGGGTGGGGGTGGGGAGATACCGACACCTGACCAGGCTGATTGCCCAGCCAGGCAGGCCTTTTCTGTGGCCTCAGGGTTCTCAGGGCTGCCCTGACAAGCAGCCAGGGTGACTCCCCAGTAAGCCCTCAAGGGCAGCATGGTCTTTTCTCTTTCCTCCTCCCTCCACAACCTCATAGTATCCTCAGCTTGGGGGCTTGAGGGAGAGTGGAGAACTGTGAAGGTGACCACAGACGGCAGGGTCAGGAGATGCCTGAAAAAACAAGTGGGGAGACTGCGACTGAGGCGGGACCTCTGATAGAAGGCAGGTCCGAATGGGGGCACTGAGGACTCCCCTTGGGTCCCTCACCTCCAGGGAACAAGCTGCTGGTACTTTTTGGCTGGTCCCAGGGGGGTCGTGATGAGTGACTTCTGCCACAAGGACTTCAGGAGAAGAGCCAGTCCTGCTCAGGGGGAGGGGTGAGCAGAGGCAGGGCCCGTGTGTGTGTGTGTGTGTGTGTGTGTGTGTGTGTGTGTGTGTGTGCACCAAAGGAGCTGGGGTGCAGCTAAGGGGTGGTCCTGGGGCGCTGCAGCCGAACACTTGGCTTGCCCTTTCTCCTGCCTGGGGGCTTCCTGCACCATCATCAGCCTTCTTCAGGTTGGCTCTCTTTTTGGTTTTTGTTTTCTTTTTGTTGTCAAATGTAGTTTGTGAGTAGTTGGGCATGCCACCACACTGAGGTCAGTGCCATCGAAACCCACGGGAGGGACAGAGCCTGGGACCCCTCACGGTTCCAGGAAGCTCTCTGGCTAAGATACCTGCTGCGCCGTGTTGACACTCTCATTACAAGCAATGCAGGCATGGAGAAGGCCTGCCCAAAGGGATGTTTTCATTCTGCTTGATGTCTTTCTACTTGTTTCCATTTTGGGGCAGCTTCTCCAGGGCTTTGGGGATCACTGCCCTGCATGGTACCCCCTCACTGAAGCTGTTCTGAATGTGATCCTCATGCCATTGTGGTCACTGCATAGCTTGATAATGTCACCACTCCCACCCTCTTTTGGAGACAGAGCCAGGCCTATCTTGGGGCCCAGGGCAGGCAAGGCACCAACATCCTCACTGGTGAGTCTCAAGAATACAGCTTTAAGCTTGTAGGGGCCAAACTCAGGTGACATGGCAGGGGTGATGGATTCCTTGCCCCGACGTTCAGCATCTTGCCCCGCTGCCCTTCAAGGCTCCTCTGTCAGCACCTAAGTGTGCAGCCCTAGCTACTGGGCAGCTCATCTGCCTGACCCAATGGCCTCTGAGCCTCTGCGCCAGCTGAACCCTCTGCCTCTCTGCTGGGAGTGCCCTCCATGTCTTTCTGCTGAGACTCCCTCGTCTGGAGTCTTCCCTGGTCCTCACATAGCCAAGCTGTGACTATGCACATCGCCAGCCTCTCGGTGGGGGCAAGGGTGCTGCAGTGAGTTGCGGGCCTGTGTCTGATCCCCTAGCACATGGTCAGCGTCCAGTCAATGGGCCTGAGCACCTGAAGGTAAGAATGAGTAAATGAATGAATGAGCCTGTGGCAAGGTGAGAAGATTAAACAGAGATGTGTCCCCAAGTGGAAACTGCCCTGTGATGCCTCACCTAGATTCAGGCTGCCCTCTCCAGAGGTTAATTTTGGGGCACTGCTAGACCACATATGTTGGGCACCTGCCCAGGCCCTCCCAAGCATTGCTCATGGGCAGCATACTTGTGGCTCTGTAGTGGGCCCAAAGCAGGACTTGTGGGTGGGCAGGGACTTAAGGCCCCAGAAGCCTGGGAATTTAGCCCGTGTTAAACCAGGGGAAGGAACGCAGTCTGCAGTGAGATCAAAATATTCCCGGCTGTGGAGAAAGGGGAGGTAAATAGTGATAGCTGAACTGAGGTTGGCTGGGATGGGGTGGAGGCAGGGGGTGGGAAGGTGGGTGAGGGTTCTCCAGGAGGGAAAGTGG
>NW_004524583.1:13311789-13318327 GCF_000260255.1 Octodon degus
CCTTCCTTCCTTCCTTCCTCGCAGCAAGAGCCTAGAGCCTTGCTGGAACCGGAGGGACCCAGCCTGGTTGCTGGAAGCGTCGCCCGCTTTCCACCTTCCCCCGCAGGCAGTTTATATACTAAGGGCTCACAGCACCCCAGGAGGGGGTGAATGGGGATCCATTTGTTTTTCCAGAGTTTGACCTCTGGGTAAAACTCTTACCCCAAAATGTGCCGGTTTAAGTGAAAGCGATAAATCAGCCCCTTTGAAATGCAGAAGCAGCTTGGGGAAGCCCCCTTTGATATGCAACTTGGAACCGGGGCACTTAAAACCTGGGTTAATTCTCCGGCTTTATTGGAGGCAGAGAAAGAGAAGAAGAGGAAACCCAGGGCCGGTCATTAAGTCTAGGGACTTGAAAAGCCCGGGGCAGGAGCCGGCAGCCGCAAAGGATTCACGGAGGCGCAGCGGCCCTGGGAAAAGCATCCTCGGCCCGTTGAACTCTCTAATCCTACTTCCCACCCAGACAGATGAGACGCGGGGGGCGGCGAGGGGAGGGGGTGGGCAGCGCGGAGAGGCTCGCGAGGATGGGGAGGCGGTTGCTATGGAAACGGGCCGGCACAGGGTAAGGGAAAGCCAAGGGGCCAACTTGGCAATTTCCTGAAAGGGGCGGGGAATGCAAGGGAGCGTGGGTCCCTTTTGCTGGGCAGCCTGTGCTTTCAGAGGTCTGGGGGCCGTGGCCTCTCCGTGGGAGCCAGGGCTGTAGGGCGCGCCTGGAACTTCGCAGGGCCTGGAACCTCGACGGGCCGGTAGGGCCTGCATTGGAAACATCTGCTGCTCCCGACCTCTGTCACAAGTTGGGAAAAGCAATAAAGCAGCAGCGATTTTCAGACCAGATTGAGGCCCAGAGGCTACAAGGCTTTTCCCCACCCTACTTCCAGAAAAGAGAGGCTGGGCAGGGGGACATGGGGTCCCTGAGGCCACTTAGTCCAGGTTTGGGGACACTGCATCCTGAATTTTCAGGATGGTTCCCACTGTTACCCCCACAGACTGCAAGTCCAAGTCTGGCCTTGCAGGCATGGTGCTTCAGCGTTCAGAGTCTGTGACAGGAAGCCCCAGGAACTTTATAAGAAGATTCTTCAACGTTTTTGTCATTTCTGTGGCGTTGGGGACTGAACCCAGGGTCTTTGTACCGAGCTACATCTCCAATTTTGCTACTAGGTCTCTCTGAGTAGCTAAGTCGCCCACACCAGGCTCACACTTCTGATCCTTTGGCCTCACCGCCCAGGGTGCTAGGAGTACCTGAGTGGACCCCCACACATGGCTTCCTTAGAGTTCCTTAATGCACCACCCTGAGCAGGTGTTCACGCTGCACCGCTGGGCCGGTAGGCTTCTGGAGGAGCCGCGTGGGAGAGTTTGTGGGCCACGAGTCCTCCCTGCTTGGTCTGTGTTTTTGGCTGCGTGGTGAGGAGGAGAGGGGCAGGAGTCTTGCCAGCTCCGGCTCCCCTCAGCCCTCCGGGTGCTAAATTCTAGGCAGAAGGTTTTTTTTTCTCCGAATGCCTTCAGGGCAGGTTTGGCTGGCTTGAGTTGTGGGGATCGAACCACAGCAACGTGAGCCTGACTGCTTTGTTGAAGGAGCCACTTAAAGAACTGAGCTAAGGCGCAGGCCCCCGGGTGCTAAATTCTAGGGAACACATCTGCTGTGGAGTGGGGCTGGCTTTGGCGCTGCACAGTTCTGTGGGCTGGGGTTTCACGTGCTCACACACTCAGGTCAGTCTAGAACAGGTGAAGGGGGTCTTCCCTGAGTACCCCAACCCCCCCCCCCCCAGGAACCAGGAATTCACGGCCACTTGGAAGAGCCTCGCCTCTACCGTGACCTCCTGCAAACTCCAGCCTGGAGCCCGGCAAAGCTTAGGGTCTGCTCCATGACCCAAAGCCTTTCCCTGTGGCAGGGCATGTTCACAACTCCCCTCCTATGCAGGCCTGTCAAGGAGCCATACTAGGCCAAGCAAGTAACTAGCTTTATGCTGCTATGTCTGGCAAGCTGAGAGCAACGCCCTAGAAGGCCAGGCAGCCTGGCCCTGCCCAGCTCTGAGGGGAGTAGGTGGAAGGGCCGGCAGAGGCCGCTCCTCAGCCCTTTCCTGCCCTGGGGTGGCCAGAGGAGCAGCTCTGGTGTCTGCTTTGTCACATACACTTTCAGACCTGGAGTCTCACGTGGCTCCCAGACCGAGATAAAACTTCCTGGAGCTGGGCACCAGCAGGTTGAGCTGCTGCGCGTCCAGAAGCCCGGGCAGAGGTGCCACCGCCTACCCCAGCTCCAAGGAAGTGGAGCTTGTGAAGGAAGGAGGGAGTCAGGCTCCCCAAACGCTGGCTTAAGGCCCGTCCAAAGAGGGGCCAAGAAACTCGGTGGTGGTAGGAGGCCCAGCGGGGAGACCTCACCTCCAAGATAAGAGAGAAGAGCGAGGGCCACAGCTCAGCTGTCTGAGGGGTTCCTGGGGAACTGGCTAAGGGAGCAGCGCATGCGTACGTGCGTGAGCGGGGCAGCCTGTGCGCGCATGCGCGCTCTCCCTCCCCCAACCCCAGGGGGAGCTGCGGGGAGGCCAAGCCAGAAACTCCCGCATTCCTCTGCACCCCCAACCAGCCTCTCTGCAAACTGCTTTTTCATGGCTCCCAGGCACATTTTCCTCCACCGCCCTGTGCTCCGGGCCTCTGTGCTCGCCCGCTATCGCCGATCCTTCCCCTCTGCAGCAACAATACAAACACCTGCATTTTATTAATGCGCCTGGAGCTGGGGCTGGGCCGGACCCCTTTGCCTTAACCCCCCACCCCCCGCGCTCAGTAAAGCCGAGCGCCAGGCTTAACCCTGTGTGGCAGGGATTCCTCGGAGAACTGGGCTTCTAGCAAGAGGGGAGGGAGAGGGAGGGGGCGGAGTCTCCCTCCCCAGCACAGCTCCGAGGCCTCTGGGAGCCCTGGCTCCAGACTCCTGCGCCCAAAGCTTTCAGCCGAACCCTCATCACTGCCCCTCAGTTCTCTGCCCTAAAATGAGGACGCGATTCTGCTTTGAAAGGAATCCTTCACGGCTAGCACTTCATAGCTGGCCCTTTAAACTTCTTTCCCGTCCCTCTGCCTTCCGGAGCCATTGGGACTAAACAATTCCAGAAAAATAACTGCTTTCCTCTTTTAAAATGTTAAAGAAGATAAAAATGCTCCGTAATCCCATTTCTTTTAATGCAACACATGCACATGGCTCTACACAATTGAAGATATGTTGTGAACTTCTGGTATCTTTCCCCTCAAAGATAGCTGCTGTTACCAGCTTCCCGAGCATCCTTGGGGTGGTGGTGGTGGGGTTGGGCATCTTTGTTTCATTTAAAAATGAGCCTGGAATTCTTGCCTTATCAGCACGCAGAGATCTTTTTCACTTTGTACCCCTCTTCCTCTTTCTTGGGTGTTTTTCTCTCTCCTTCCCTCTTGCCTTCCCCGGTGCTTCCCTCCCTCCCTTCCTTTCTTCTCTCCGGCCTCCCTCCCTCCCCAAGCCACAGCCTCCAGAGTGCTGGATTCAGGTGTGTGTCCACAGTACCCAGCCTTCTCCTGCTCCTTTCAGCAGCTGCATGTGAATGCACCATGGGGCTGCACCACGGCTTGTTTAACCAGTGAACCAGGGAGCCGCGCTGGCAGCTCCAGTTTGTCTTACAGACGTCTCCTCTGTGATCTTTGGACATATTCCTGAGTATGTTTATGAGATAACTGCAAGACAACTCCTACCAGTAGATTGCTGAAAAGATATGTGCATTCCATATTTTATCAACACTGCTTTTTTTTTTTTTTTAACAGCATTGTTTCTTTTTTTCCATCTTTTTTTGCTTCTTTCCTGTCAGGCAAACTCCTAGTCATCTATCAAAATCCAGCTTAAATATCATCCCTTCTGTGAAACCTTCTCTGTCTGATTGCTCCATGAACAACCTTCTCCCACGTTTCCTGAGAGGTCACCTAGTGTTTAAGTGTCTGTTTTCCATACTGGGTCTCAATGCGAAGACACTGCCATATTTTCTTCTGGGGCACAATGCTTTTGCCTTAATTTGTGTGTGTGTGTGTGTGTGTGTGTGTGTGTGTGCGTGACTATTCAGCTCATGGGTTTGTGCCTAAAAGAACTGAAAGAAGGCACAGGTATACTTGTTCAGGGCTGCGTGATTTACAGTGTCAAAAGGTAGAAACAACCCAAGTATCCACCAACAGAAAACTGGGTAAACAAGATGTGAGACGTCTGTCCCACACCATCTACCTATTCTATCTGTCTGTCTGTCTGTCTGTCTGTCTGTCTGTCATCTATCCATCCATCACCTCTGACTCATGCTACAATAGAGATTAACCTGAAAGGTATACTAAGTGAAATGAGCCGATCACAAAGGGACAAATTAATATTGCATGATGCCACATACACGTGATACAGTAGTCAAAAATCACGAAGACAAAAAGTAACATGGTGGTCTTCAGAGGCTGGGAGAAAGGGGATTTGGGAAGTTTGCTTTTTTTTTTTTGGTACCAGGGATTGAACTCAGGACCTTGCACTTGCCAGGCAGGCACTTAGGCCACTGAACCCCAACCCTGACCCAGCAAGTTTGCATTTAATGACTACAGAATCCATTTTGAGAAGATGAAAAGTTTTAGGGAAGATAGTGGCAATGGTTGTAAGACACTGGGAATATACTGAAACATATACTTGATAGGATTAAAATTGTAAGTGTTAGACATATTTTGGCGTATTTTCCTTTGTGTGAAAATGTGCCGTGGCATAGGTGTGCCATTGCTGGCCAACCCTCCCCATGGTTGTGTGACCATCTCTTACCTCCAGTACCGCTGGCCCTTCCAAGTCTGCAGAGCACTTATCCTATTTCCAGATATTTCCAGGGAAGGGAGCCCATTACATTATTAGGCAAGCTTTTCCAGTGTCTCAAAACCCCAGACATTCTTGGTACCAGACCTTTCCTGCGGCACCTGAGTTGATTTTCCTTGGTCATTAAGTGCTTTGTCAGGCTCTTAACATTTCACACACTCAGAGGCCCTTGTTGCCCCATGCCTGGAACAGATCCCGTGGTGCCCGGTGACAGGCTGGTGCCTGAGCTTTGGAGGAGAGACCTCCTCTGATTCTTGCTCCTCATCAGCGTGAGATGGGAAAGCACAGTGGGGCTTGGATTCCTAAGTGAAGCCTGGGGCTCAGGGGCCCCAGCAGGCGAAGGAGTCCACTGTCTCTTCCCTCACTTGGGATATGGTCTGCTGGACAGAAGAGCTTGTCCCTCTTGGGTCTATCTCAGGAGGCCTCTTGTTGCCAGGCGAGTACTCCAAGGCCTAAGGCAAGGCTAGCATGTCACTACATCAGGTCCCCAGACTCCCGAATGACCAGAGACGTCATGATACTACTCTAAAGCTGATCAGCTACTCTAAAGCTGAGTCTGGCAGACGTCTTTTCTGTACCCTAGAATATACCAGCCTCGTCAGTTGTGAAACATCAGAAGTCTCCAAGGCAATGGGCTGAGAAAGACCTGTCACCATGGTGCCTGTGACCACAGGCTTGCACAGCCCGACTCAGCGAAGACCCACGTGGAGCTCAGAGGCCTTGGGGACTTCGCTGTGAGGTTCTGGCCTCAGCCTACTTTTGGGACCAAGGAGGAAGAATCTAAGTAGCAGTGGGCGGTTAGTCCTTCCGATGTCACTGCTATCACAAAGGCAAACAAATCCATATTGAAGTAGGTGCCCACTGTGACCTTCTCACCTATCATCTGGGGGCTTGTAGTGTCACTGGTGTTCACGCAACCGTCTCTCATGCCAGGCCAGGGTTGATAGTTCTGACTCTAGCTTCTGCTTAGATGACAGACTTGGGCTCAGGAAGGAGCTGAGCCTTCAGGGAGACAAGAGCCCTCCGGAACTTCATGCACTCAAAGCCAGCCAGGGAGCTCCCTGTGCCCAGGGCTAGCTAGCCCCACGCGGGCTTCCCTATGCGCTAGCCGGTGGGCACCAGCATTAATATTAGCATAGTTTGCCTGTTATGAGACGGCCTTGGACCTTCTTCTCTCCCAATCAACTAGAATGTCTGCCATAGAGAATTCCAGATGCTCTTCTGGAATTTTCATTATGATCAGGTTGCTAAGGAACCATCCTCCACCTGTAAGCATTTTGGAAATACTCTCATCAGCAAAGGGGTTTTTTTTTTTTGTAGCAAGTGTGGGTTTTTAAATATAAATGTATTCCTCTCTCCTTCCCTGCCCATCTCTGGCTCACCCATGCAAGGAGCTGGCATCAGGAAACTCCAGAAAGAAGAAAGAAGGAATGCAGAAAGCATGGAAAAGGTTGCCCGAGCTTCCCATGCAGAACGGGATCGTGCCCGTATTGTTTGCCAGTGAATTCCCAGGACCTTGCGTGGCAGGCACACAGAAATTTCGAATAGTATAGTCACTGCTGTCTACCAAGGTTTGGGTTAGTGACAGCCCACATACTAGACAGTGATTCCATAAAATCATGCTGGAGATAAAACTTTCTTTTTCTTTTCTTTTCTTTTCTTTTCTTT
>NW_004524583.1:13319092-13338150 GCF_000260255.1 Octodon degus
GTGTTGTTTTACCATTATTTTAAAGTGCATTCTTTCTTCTTATAAAATGGCATGCCAGGGCTGGTGAGATCGTTCAGTGGAGTAAGTGCTGCTTAGGCAAACGCAGAGGCCAGGGTTCAGTCCCTGGCACATGCCGGAAGGGCCCTGCCCCCGGGTGTGCAGAGCCAGCCACAGAGACCTGGTGCGGTGGCCCAGGCCTATAACCCCAGCGCTGTGGAGGCTGAAAACAGGAGGATCACTATGAGTCCAAGCTGAGTGGTGAGACCCTGTTCCAAATACGTTTAAAAAAATGAAAAAAAGGCATGCCATGTTACACGGACAGCAGCTTCGGACATCTTGCATTTGCTGCGTGTCTTGATTGCATTGTAAGGACTCGCTGAGTGAGCGCTGTACTCTCCTGCACTCTAGGAGGCTGAGGCAGGAGGATCACGAGTTTGAACCCAGCTTGTACAACAGCGACTTAGACCTTATCTCAAAGAAAAAAAAAGAGGGAGTAGGGACGTAGCTCAGTGCTAAGACCCTGGGTTACTTCCTAAAAGAAAAAAAAAGAAGGAAAAAGGCTATACCAAGTGACTGGCTGAGTGCCAGACTTGCTTTACCTGCATTTGTGCAAGTTCCCTACGGGAGGTCCCCACAAGGCTGGTGTGGTCCAGTGATTTCCTCCTCAGAGCATATCCCTGTTGTCAAGCCATGAATGGCTGTAGCTGATAAATCTTGAAGTGAGGGGAAAATGGCCATTGTGAGTTGCATGAAATTCCACAGTGAATCTGTGAGGAGGAGAATGCACCCTCCAGGAGCAGGCAGATCTCTGCAGAAAGCCAACCTCTTTCTAAGAGTCCTTCAGGTGGGCATGGGTGCCTGTGAGCTCTCCAGGGAAGGCACAGCCAGGGCAGAATGGGTCCTGAGGCTCAGACAGGATCTAAGACCAAGGCTTTCTCCTGGTTTTGGTAAATGTGGGCCTTTCTGTGGCCATGAGCAGGGGCAGTGACTTGGCCCTTAGCTGAGCAGGGAGCTGTCTTGGCCCAGAGTGGCCAAGTAGCCCAAGTCCCTGGAGGCACCCCAGGAAAAGCCCTTCTTCCACCTGCCCCTTCTAGGAAAGAGCCAGAGCACCCAGAAGCAAAAGGGATAGCGTGTCTGCTTTGCCTCCCTGACAGTTCTCCCTTCCTTCCTGTTGCTTCTTGGTCAGTTAGGGTCAGAAAGCCCCTTTCCTCGGGGCCAGCTCTAACTGGATCAGAATATTAGTGAGAAGAGAAGACTTTCCAAGAACATTTGGAAAGACCCCCTTCCCCCAAGTCCCGGTCCGAGAACAGAGGACAAGGAGGGTGGGACAGTGGCGGTAGCTGGACAAGGCTCCTTCCTGTGTCTCACTTTCCCCACCAGGAGCCGGATGTCCAGGAATTTGGGAAAGTTCATCTAGGAGAACACTTGCAGTTGTCGGCAGCTCTGACCAGCCCGTCCTTCCCAGGCCCTGCTCTTCAGGCTGCCCTGGAGTCAGACATCGCCCATATGCACTGTGCTTTATCTGTGACTCAAACACCACTGTTAGGGCTGAGGCCTGAGATGATATCTGTTTTGCTGAGGCCATCAGAAAAGGTTAGGACCACGCAGGCTTGGCCTCTGGCTGTCTGCGGTCCCTGCTGGGCTCATCTGATGCTCGGAAGGAAGTCGTGCACTTAGGGGCCATGGAAGAACTTGTTCACCAGCCTGGCCCTTTCCTATTAATTTTCCCTTGTCCCTCCACGCTGCCCTCTATCTGCTGTCTCCTACTGCCACTCCCTGCACCATAGTCCTGCAAGAACTCTCGAGTGTCACATGAAGCCAGCCTCCTCTAGGCCTGGCAGGGTCCATGGCTGTGAGCAGTTGGTAGGCTTTTTCTTTTAAAGATAAGTTGGGGAGAGAGGGAGAGGGTTAGCAAGCCCTGGGAAGCTGTGCCTGTTTCTTCTTCATTTTTCTTTCCCCCTCTGGGGCTGAGAAACCAGGTCTCTCTGTTTCTGTCTCTGTCTCTCTCTCTCTATGTCTCTCTGTCTCTGTCTCTCTCCCTCTCTTCTTTTTTTTTTTTTTTTACAGTACATTTTTGCAGGCCCCATCTTTTTTTTTTCTAACAGAAAAAAAAAATAACAGGCATATTTTGGGCGATTACTCAACTGGGGTCCTTTGTGACAGGATATGCTGCTGTGTGACTAATGGAGATGGCTTTCTCCTGGCTTCCTTCCCCTTTCAGAGCTCTTGTTTACTGCCCTATGCAAAAAAAAAAAAAAAAAAAGCCCTAAGTAACAGATTTTTATACATTAAAAAAAAAAAATAAAAAAAAAAAAAAAAAAGCCTTGTGAGATACTCAAAGGCAATAAATCCTTTGGATATTCCATTTCCAGGGGCTGCAAACTCCCCACCCTCCCTCCGCTTTTAAATGCTGGAGCTCTTGGCTCACGCCATGTGCATCTTCTCTCCCACCCCCACGGCCCTGCTTTCTTCCGAACATATGTCCAACAGATCGTGCGCACGCAGGGTGGGGTCGGGGAGAGAGTGAGGGGCAGGGGAAGCGAGCAGGCTGGGGCTGTATTTATGGTGCTTAACTCAGCAATTGCTAAAGGAAGAAATAATGACTTCCAGGGGCTCAGGGCCTTTTTTCCAGGGCCTTTGTGTTTCCAGAGTCTATGACAGTTTCATGGTGTAAGCAAAAGTTATTAGAAAACATGGAACTAGCTTAATGAGTAAGGATATGTTCTAAACAGGGAGGAACTGTCTGTCTCTTTAGAGAGGAAAATCCAAATTTGGCTTGCTCTGCAGTTCTGAATCCCTGGGCTTCCCAGAGAACTTTTGGAAGAGATTGTCTCTCATTTATAGTGCCTGAGAAGTAGAACTGGCCTTCCTGTTTTTCTAGAGATCAAATGACTTTTAATTTCCAAAGGCCTGGAGCTTGTGGGTGGGAAAATGAGCTGGCTAGTTGAGTTTAATAGAGACAGACTAGTGCGGACGAAGCTCAGGGTTGGTGGCCAGATGATGGGTTTGAGAATCAGTTATGAATTGAATAGAAGGAGCCACTTAATGCCGTAGGCCTTGGTGGCTCAGATACTGTCCCTGCCCTCCAGGTTGCTGGGAAGCAGAGTCAAAGGACAGAAGCATAGGCGTTGCAGGAGCTGTAGAGCAGTCTGTAGAGATCTCGTCCTTTCGAGGCTTCTCCATCCATGGGACTGGTTCAAGGGAGGAGACAAACTCAGTACCTGAGAGCCACAGCACCCAGTGAGAAAGACCCATGAGTCATGTTGTCTCACGGGCACTGAGAAGGCTGGCATGGTCTCAGCTCTGTTTACTCCCTTAGTGTTGCCCAGGCAGACCTCAAGGTCATAGCTGACCACAGTCTTTCCCTACTCAGGAAAAACGCCATTCTGAACTGTGCTGGTGAAAGGCACCCCTTACCCCATCTTGCCTGCCTTTTCTTCTGCATGAAAAAAAAGATTTTATTTATTTATTTTTTGTGTATTTGGCACAGGGTCTCACTACGCAGCTCAGACTTGTAGTGATCCTCCTGTTTCCAGCCTCCCCAGCACTGGGATTACAGGCGTCTGCCACCACACTGGGTCTCAGTGGCCGGCTCAATGCAGCTGGGAGAGGGGCTGGCGAGGTATGTGGGGATTGAACCCTGATCTCTGCGCTTGCCTAAGCAGGCACTTTGTCCGCTGAGCTATCTTGCTGGCCCTGCATGACTCATCTTGTGCACACACACTTCGTGCCTTAGAGTGAAAATGGGCCACAGTGACTTAGCCATTCCCCAGGCATTGTCATAGGGGAGACAATGAGGTGCTCGGAGCACCTCTTTCCTCCTATTCCACATTAAAGCTGCCCATAGCCATTTTCTATGCACTTCCACCTGGGCACTCCTGCAGTCTCCACTGATGAAGAACACCTTAGGCGGGCATGCCAAGCCCTACAGTAAGCTTTAGCCATTATCTCTCACTCCCCATAGGTGCAAAGGCTCTTGACAAAGGGACTTGGAAGGATTTCACCAGCGGGCAAACTGAGGCACCAGCCATGGAGCTAAATGGCCAGAGTCAGTAACATGGACAGAAATAGCAACCCCAAACCCCATTCCAGTTTGCCTGGAGTTTTAGGAGGCGTCTCAACTTGGATATCCCAGAATAGCTTCTCCCAGGCTGACTGACTGTGAAGTGATGTGTTGTAAGGGTTATTTTTTGCTTTGGCTTAACTCTTAAAACAACACCCCAAACTCCTAAACTCAGCCTAAGAAAATCCATTTCTCATAATGCCATCCTCTTGCCAAGTTTAAACCTAGTAGATGACATCATGGATGCCCTCAGGCCCCACCCTCGGCTCACTCCCACTCGTGCTGGTGCTCAGGTGTCAGACTTGCGTTCAGAAATCACAGCTGATTGAAGGAAACCGATCGTTAAGTCAGTCCGTCAGACTAAGGCCCTTGACACTGCTTATTTGGGGAAGCTGAGCATGGATGAACGTGTTTTCTTGATCCAGGTGGACTTGGACTGGCAGCAGCCACTGAATGAACGGTGTGGCCTTTGGGTGGCACAAGGCCATCGGGGTTGGGGGAAGGAGGGTCAGGGGAGTGGGTTTGTTTCAGGTGCCTCATGAAAGTTGATTGTTAGGTTTTTAGGAATTTTGTAAACACGACCATTATTAAAAAGGAAATGATATAAACGTATAGCTACTTAAGCTTATGTCTACCACATGCAGATATAGACATTGCAGTACTCTCTGTTAGCATACACTGTGAACCCTGCCCAATTCCACACACAGGCAGGTCAAATTGGTGGTTTTATTTTAATTAATTAATTAATTAATTAAATCTTTTTGAGACAGGGTCTTGCAGTTCAGGCTGCCCTTGAGCTCAGTTTGTAGCCCAGACTGGCCTCAAGCTCGCAATGATCCTCCTGCCTCAGCCTCCCAAGTGCTGGGATTACAGGCATGTGCCAACGCACCCTGCCATATTGGGGGTTTTTAAATCAACCAAGGCACAAATATTTATGTCACAGAAATCAGCAGACCAGACTCTCAGGGCTTGTTTTGTTTTGCGGATCATCTAGACTTAAGATGATGATAGAGAAAGTAGTAATAAAGTACATGAAGTCTCAGTTGGTGATGGGTCTATAGCAGTGACATTGTGAATAGCACAAAGTATTGAGATAAGATTTTTCTAGTTTTCAGAAACTTCAATTTGCAAAGAAGTGCTCACGCCATGGAAAAATTGATGGCGTTCTAAAATACAGTCATGCATAGATTACTGATGGGGATGCACTCTAAGAAAGGTGCTGTGGGGGCTGGTGAGATGGCTCAGTGGTCTAAAGCACCTACTTAGAACAAGCTTAGCAAAGCACAGGGACCGCGGTTCAATCCCCCAGCACCACATGCCAGCCAGCCCTGCCCCCTGGTGGGCTGAGCTGGCCACACACACACACACACACACACACACAAATAAAATTAAAAAAAAAAAAAAGAAAGGCGCTGTTACACGATTTCATCATGTGCGAACAGCATAGAGTGAACTTAAACTAAAGTGACTGCGCAGTCACTAAGTGATACAATCTTTTCTATATTATTAACTTATTTTATTATATAGAAACAAATACAGATAGATTAAGTAATTTACATAGCATCATAAAGCTAAGTAGTTTGCAAAACCTGGATATGAACCTAGGAATATCAGATTGAGTTTTGTAATACTACAACTGAAATCCTAAGTCTTTGTATGACAACTTCTAAGTTGATATAAGGCAAAAGGAGAAATACAAAAAATATTTAACAGAATAGAAAGCAGAAAGAGAAACATAATAATAGTAGACGATTGGGAAAAATAAGATGTCTGAAACTCTCTTGATCATTGTAATAAGTGTAAATGGACTAGATTCCCCAGGTAAAATAGAACACACAATTTTATGGGATCATGGTCACATGTATGGTCCACTATGGGCCAAATCATTGATATGCAGCGCCTAACTAGACGTTTTTGTTGTTTTGCTTTTCTCTTATTCCTTTATTGAAAATGAAATTGTCAACTAATATTCATATCTGGTCTATAGCTGGAAAGCACACTACTGAAAAAGAGTATTAGGATCACTCCCTTGGTGGTCCAGAAGGAGGGTCACTATGGAATGTCTACAGCTCAGTAGGAAGGAGCATGCCTGAGGGATAGTCACAAAGAGGAGATACTAATGGTTGGGACAAAGTCAACACAGAAAATAGGACTGACAGCCCGCTGCAGAGACTTCCAGAAGAAGCTTGCTTTGCCTAACTGAGCACACCCATAGAGCACGCAAAATCACTCTTAAATTCAAGGATAGGGTTAGTACCGCACATTCATACCACCTTTAAATTAGCCTTTCCTCTAGGGAAACTCATGCACTCACCAGAACAGAACTGCAAGGCCATCACTTTCTGAAACTGGAAGCAGAGAACTGATCAAGACATAGCTGGAGGGGCCGGGGAGATAGCTCAGTGGAATAAGCACTTGCCTGGCAAGCTCAAGGACTGGAGTTCAATCCCCAGTTCCTCAAAAAAAAAAAAAAAAAAAAAAAGGGGGGGGGCTGCTTCCACAAAGCTGTCAGCCTCAGGTTGCTGTAGTTCGATCCCCACAACACTCCAGCCAGCCAAACCACCCCTGAGGGCATTCAGAGAAAAAAAAAAAAACCTTAAAAAAAGGGGCTGGTAAGATGGCTCAGTGGTCTAAAGCACCTTCTTGGAACAAGCTTAGCAAAGCACATGGACCGCGGTTCAATTCCCCAGCACCACATGCCAGCCAGCCCCGCCCCCTGGTGGGCTGAGCTGGCCACACACACACACACACACACACACACACACACACAATAAATTTAAAAAAAAAAAAAAAGACAAGACACAGCTGGAGGAGGGAGGAAAAGCCAGATGAATTGATGAACTTTTTCTTCTGTGTGTGCAGGAGGCATCCTGCCAGCTTGGCAGGGGCACTGCACAGGGGCTTTGTAGCAGTAACACTGGCTCAAGAGGACCTGCCTAAGGCTTTGGGGCTGTGACTATCACAGGCTTAGCTGGCCCTAGACACTGCTAGAGTGTCACCAGCACTTTTGTATGTGCATGGTATCCAACCCAGACTTCTCCCCTGGTGCAAAACAATCACTAATGCCCCGAGCATGAAGGAAATGGAAAGGGGAGGGCGACGAGCCATGCCTTTAACCCCAGCACTCTGGGAAGCTGAGGCAAGAGGATGAGGAATTTGAACCCAACCTGGGCAACTTAGAGATTTAATAAGACTCTCAAAATAAAATGTTAAAAAGAAAAAAGGCTGGGATGTCACTCAGTGCAAAGGCGCTGAGTTCAATCCCAAGTTCTATTAAAAAAAAAAAGTCAGTATGGACTCTCAAGGTGGACAGTTGTGTTCCACAGTCCCTGGTGGGTCTGATGTCACTTTCAGGGAGGGGAGAGGGCTGCGTGCTTACAAGCTGGAGCACCTATCTCGATGCTATTTCTACATGATTGGACATATTATTCATACTCGTGTGTGGAGATGTGGCCTTAGTGAGAAGGGCGGATGGCAAGCCAAAGGGGTCTTTTTGGAACGGTGATAATTTATGACTTCCATCTTTTTCTTCTGGCTCATAGATGTTTTCTGATTTTTCTTTACAACTAATACATGTTACAATGGAAATTAAGAGACAGTGTTGATGGTTTCTTGTATTTTATGAACATTTTAGTTAAATATATTCACATATAAGCATAGATGAAGGAATCATACTCCTCTTATGTATGTATACAATGTCACACAAATCATATATGTATACACAACATATTAGAATATATATGACTATTCATAGAGAAATGCTGAAAGGAAATACAATAAAATATTATCAATAGTTTTCTAATAGTGTTTTTCTGTATTTTCCAAGTTTTTTGCATTGAGCATTTATTTTTGTAATGAGGAGAAAAAACTATGCGTGTATATGAGCTTGCACATATTTGTGCACTCATGTATATAGGTGCATACGTATGTTCATGTGTACTTCATTCTGTGTGCTTTCTTTTTATTAAGGTTTCAAAAATTTATTGATTCAATAGTACTGATCACAGAAAAAAAAGTAAGATTCCTGATTAAGTATATTCCACTGTCCAGGCAATGGTTATTTTTAAAACTTGACTCAGTACGGTCTTGACCATGATTAAAAGAAGACATCGTCTCGTGACCTCCCAGAGGGTAAATTGTTGCAGCTCAGCTGCAGCTCCTTACAGTTCTAGCTGGGTCCTCCTCCAGTGTCTCCTCTTGGGATTGTACCTGATTTTAAAACCTGTCTTCATCTGAATCCACTGAGGAGGGGGGTCATTCTGCTTTTGCTTCTTGGCCAGGAATTGTTTGATTCTGAAAGTCTTGTGCGAAGACAAAGTAAGGGTAGGAGGCAGAGCACGCACTCGATGGCGGGCTGAAGCAGGAGAGTCCTGTGTACTTTCTTTGCTGAAAGTATTCTCTCTCTCTCTCTCTCTCTCTCTCTCTCTCTCTCTCTTTCTCTCTCTCTCTCCCTCCCTCCCCCTCTCTCTCTCTTTGAGACAGGATCTTGCTATGCAGTTCAGATAGGCCTTGAACTTGCCATGTAGCCCAAGCTGGCTTTGAACTCATAGTAACCCTCCTGTCTCAGCCTCCTGAGTGATGGGATTACAGATGTGCACCACCACACATGGTGAAAACAAGTATTTTCAAATTATAGTTCATTACTTTCACTTGTTTCCCTTGTACAGCTCAGCTGCCTGTTTTTCTTAACATGAATACAGGCACAACTTTTTCCCTGCATTGACGGCTTCTGAAATCTGGACTCAGGGCCTGACTGTCACTGCAGGCTTGGTGCTTACGCAAGCTCGGCCTGGCCTGGCTAGGACATGACACTGCTGGGCAGCTCAGAAGGGCAAGCCATGAATGAACATCTAGAGGTGTTTACACACAGCAAACCAAAACCACCCAGGAGAGAATGTTCTGGACTTAATCCCCTCTCCCAGGGAACATGCCTTGTATGTGCTGCCTGTCACTGGGACGAGTGGGAGATCAATCAGGGGCACCCTCCGCAGTGCAGTGCATGAGCAAGTTAAGGAACCAAGTGCCCTAAATGGGAGTGTGAAGCTGCGTCCTGGCTGTCAGGGCCCCGGACAATGACCGTGATGACCTCATGGTTATTTTCCATCCTGCCTGATCTATGGGACTTCCCTGACACTTGGGTAATGTTTGCAATTTGTTCTTTGGCTTGTATTTTCTAGATGGTACTGAAGGAAAACAGTGATTTCCCCCTTTTTTTTCTGGGCCATATAAATAACAAAGTTTTACTTTCCGACCCTGTCTAACTCGCCTCAGTCATAATTATCCAACATGAAGAAGGGCTTAGGAGAAAGAAAGTTCTTTAGTGGTGTGTTTGGCTCGTCAGAACCTCAGAGTTAAGGTGGGTACCCCTCTGGATGGAATGGGACTCACTGTTCCTACTCCATCTCTGCTGTCCGTGGTCTTCTGAGAAGGCAGATGGGCCTCTGTCTCTGCAAGAGTTTGCAATTCTCTGGTGGAAGTTTTGGTGTCATGGCTCATGTCATCTGGAGGCTCCCAAACTTTTTCCACTCATCAGAAATCACTCTTCCACAAAACAATTTTTAAATCTTCCCTAGCATGAGTAAAGATTGAGAAACAATAGAGGATTCGTGGTTTTGTCCAAATGACATGGAAAGTTCCAGGGGCTCCAGGAGGGAAGGATGGGGAAGAGAATAAAAACAGAACATCAGGGTCTCAGGATATCCAGCTTAAAATATTAGCCTCTGGGATTCACTTAGTCAATAAATACCATTCTCATCACCTGGAGTTGTAAAGTTAACATTGTTTAGCTCCTCCGACTTTGCATTTATGGTCTTATTGGATTGGAAGACATTGTTCAGCCAATCACCACCTCCCCTGGGCCTCTGTTTGATTCTAGGACTAACAGGGAATTGCCCAGAAAGGAAAACTTGCTGTACCACTGCCCCCAAGAAGGGACCATCTGTGTCCACTCAGTGTCAAACATTTCTCTAGTTCTTCCTCACTATCCATCTTTTTGGTCATTTAAATTCCTTTCTGGACAACCAATAAGTATTGCTGAAGACCCTAGAATGTTAAAAAAGCTCTAGAAATGCAGTTATCACATATAAAGAATTCTGGGACAAGGCTAGGGAAGCAGAGATTCATTAGCGAGACCAAGAACAATACATCTGAAACAAAGACCATACAAGACAGTTTCCAACAAATAACAGAACTATACAGATTTGACAAAAGGGTGATGAATGGGGAAAGAAGCCATGTAGACTCCAGGTCCCCAGAAGTTTGCGGGGGAGAGGAAGAATTTAAAGGGAGGAGAGGATTGAAGCAGACCTCTCAGAGGATGGGCCAAATAGGTATTGTGGGCAGAGGGAAGGAATAGATCAAGGACAAAGAATAAAGATAAAGCAGGACACAGAGTGTGTTTTTGGATTTGTTCAGGGTACAATCTTGTGGAGGAAAGGCAGTGAGGTGTGTGTGTGAGAGGGATAGCACTACATTATAGGGCGGGGGGTGGAAAGGGGTTTTAAAGTTGCCTTGTTACTGTATGTTCTCATGTGCTATTTTCTTAATAAAGATGTGTTGCCAGCAAAGGTTTGTCCAAAAACCTGGCATTTGCCTTGGGCCTCTTCCCTCTGTTTCGTTTCCTTCCTCTCACTCACCCACCAAGTGTAAATTGTGTAGCGAATTGGCCAGCCCATCTTGGGTGGTTTGTCAAGTTATGGTAAGCAGCGCAGGCTGGCTGTCCTTTGGCAGGGAATTTCATTTTGCCAACAGATCTGGGCTTGGAAGGGGATGGATCCAGTGTTCGGGCTGCGTCTCCCAGACCATCATCTTGGGAGGGCCAGTGGCAGACGCTTGGAGCTGGCTGGTATTGGCGTGCAATCTGGTGGCCACAGAAGAAACCCTTGTCCTTGGAGGGTCTGAAAGCCCATAGACACCTGCTTGGCTTGGCTCGCCGTGGCCGGCAGTGCTTCCAGCAGAGATGAGCAGGAGATGCAAGGGTGGTTGAGAGCTGGCAGCGATGGAGAAGAAAGGCTCTTAAGGGCCAAAGTGAGATATTTATGATCCCCCTATCTATAAATGCCTTAGATCATGTTGCTGGTGAACATAATCAAATGTTGGCACCATTGCCTGAAGCCCTTCAGTGGAAGATAAGGGTAGAGTAAAGGTGACAGAAGGGGTGGTTGGGGGTGGCCAATGGCCAGGGAGCAAAGATGGACCCTACGATGAGACAAAGGACTTGAGAGGTCAGGGTGAGCAGAGAAAAGCCATCACTGGGGTTAGAAAGGGGCTGGGGGCACCAGGGATGGGAGCCATGGAGCATTTCTCTGGCCCTGGCTGTGTCAGTACTCCTGGCCTGCTGCCCTGAGTATGGAGTCATGGGACCAAGAACCAAGCAAAGTCCAGGTGAAAAGGACTTTGCAGCAGCGACGCCCCAGAAAGGAAGCCTTGCTCCCACCAGCAGAGCCGTAGCGGGGTGCCCAGCTGCTCCTCCCAGCCTCGTAACCATGACGTTCTACTCAAACACTGTCCATCTGTCCAGCCATCCCGCCAAGCCCTGAGCCCCATGCTGATTTCCCTTGGAAGAGCCCCAGTTCCCAGGGTGACCTCAGCACCAGTGGGGCCCATGGACGGCTCCAGTCCCAAACTTCCTGTCACTAGGAAGGGTCTGCCTGGCCCATGGAAGTTATAATAACACAGTCGCTGTTTCTGGGCGAGCGCCCTCAACACAGTTACTGGATGGCTTTCTTTGCAGCGTGTCTAATCTTTTCTGGCTGCCTTTCTGAGCATTGGGCTCCCAATCTATTTTGGTCCTTCTCTTCTTTGACTCATTCTGGGACTTCTATGCTGTAAATCTGAGCCAACCCTCCACCCTCACCCCCAGTGCCTGATCCCACCAGCAGGCAGACAATTCAAAATTAGCTGTGGTCATGGTTGTCCAAACTGACAAGCAGGGAAACTGAGGCACAGCAGGCCACGGGACCTTGTCCCACCTCCCACAGTGACCCAGCAGCACAGCTGCCAGCAGGGCCCAGGGTTCTGGCTGGGACTTTAACTTTGGAGCTTTCTGGGAAGGCTGGAGCCATGTGAACTGTTTCAAAGCTTTGACTGGGCCCCACTTGGCCACAAATCTCAGAGCTGTGTGGCAAATGGGATTGTGAGGGGAATGCAGTGAGGGTGGGAAGTGTGTGTGTGTGTGTGTGTGTGTGTGTGTTTGCACGCACACTTTGTGTGTGGGTGGTGGGTTTGGTGGTGGTGTTTGAGACCCTCCCATGCCTGGAATTTGACAAACAGAAGAAAGAAAGACCAGAAAGCCCAAAATAATGAGGGAAAGAGAAGACAGATTTTTCAAAGCCACGGTGCAAGCTGTGAGCAAAACGTTCTCAGCCAGAACCCCATCCTGGCCCAGCAGGCTGGCTGCTTGGGCTGCGTTAGCCAGTCCACGGCCACTGCCAAGGCTGGACTCCTGCTCCCACAGCCTCCTGCAACCCCAGGCCTCTGGGGGTGCAGCCTCTGAGCTCTGGAGAGGGGCGTGGGGGAGGCGGGGGCCAGTGCGAGTTTCAGACGCTTTCTAGGTGCCTCAAGGGACCTGCATATTTCCTATGTATAGTTCCGTCTGTTTGTAATTAGACTTCTCTTCTTTGCGTATTTCCGGAGAGATTAAAAATAGTGAAATCAGCTTAATCTGGGGCTCTCTGAGATCAGCAAGGCCACTGTTTCCATCAGCGTGAAAGTCCTGAGCAGTCTCATCCAGAGCAATGGGTCATGCCGCCCCGCAGGCCCTGCAGGCTTTCTGCAGCAGGGACCTGAAGTGGTACGTGCCCCCAACAGATCAGACTCTTGCTTCTGATTCCAGCAATCTTAGCTTCTTTTCAACTTCAACCAGAAGAGAAGGGATCCAGTGCTGTTTCGGGCCCGAAACTTTCTCTGTCTTTCCTTCCAAATAAGCTTGGGTCACAGGCCCTGTTAGCCCATAACAGCACCCTGCCCTTGAAGCTGGAGTTTTCTCTGAGGGTGTTCTTTAGGGCTTGGAGATGAGGACCAGGTCAAAGGCCCTGATGATGTCTGCTTGTGCTTAGAGATAGGGAAAGGGACAGGGACAGGGACGGGACAGGGACAGGGGCAGGACAGGACGGGGCAGAAGCAGAGACAGAGACAGAGACAGGCATGATAGGGTGGGGGTGGGAGGAGAGAGAGAGAAAAAGAGAGAGAGAGAGAGAGATCTTATTGGTTTTATTTCTCTGGGGAACTTAGACTAATACACTAGGAGTAGGGAGAAAAACATTATATTACAGTTATTCCACAATTAATAGACATTTTTATTTATTCGTAAGGAAAAAGAATGAACTATTTTTTGTTGTTTGGTTTTATTTGAGACAGTCTCTTGCTATGCAGTGCAGGCTGGTCTTGAACTCACTTTGTAGCCCGGGCTGGCGTCGAACTCCTGGCACTCCTCCTGTCTCAGCTTCGTAAGTGCTGAGATTACAGTCATGCACCACCATGCCCAGGTGGGAGTAAACTGTTGGGAAAGGGAAATATAAGTTTGATTGGCATTTCATTGTGGCAGCAAGAGTTATTATAATAAATACGTAAAGACTAACCTCAGTATGAATGGGCTGATCTTTTAACTATTTCAGTTCTAAAAATGGGGCCTTGACTGGTGGAACTTCTCATCTAGAGGTTTTGCTCTTCCTGTCAGAATATTTTTCTGTCTGTACATCGAGGCTTGCAAAGTAAAGGCCAACTTCTGGCCTGTCTCCTCTTTGATTCCATTTTAACTAAGGAGGTAATTTTGAACACCATCTGTATGTAAGGGCTCTCTGGTTAGTCAGGACAGATAATCTAACTAGGACTGTTTTAGCAAAAGGGAAATCCAATGGTTCATGCGATGGGAAGATTCAGAATTAGAGCTAGCAACAGACACAACAAGACTAAAAAATGTCACCAGGACGTAGTTACTCTCTCTCTCTGCCTTCCACTCTGCTATGCTGGCTTTAGACCCAGGACAGCTATTGTACACTTTATGCTTCCTATTTAGGGATGGTCAAAGTGAAAAGACAAAATGTCCTTAGAGAAGTCCTAGGGAAAACCTTGTGGAATCTCACTGGCTGTGCTTGACATAGGTCCACTCCTGAGCCATTCACTGTGCCCAAGAGAATGGGACAGCCTGACTGGATCATTTGTGTCTCCCCAAATTGGTGTGCTGTTGTTGGATTGAATCTCACACAGTGCAGGGCTTGGCGTGGGATTTCCCAATAAGAAGCGGGAGCCTGGGAACCAGAAGAGAATGGGCTGAGTAGTTACAAATTACAAACAAGGAAACCTAAACATTCCTAATCCATTCATTTATGGAAGTGCAGGTCTCAGGCTGTGCTGGTGGGAGCCTGGCCACCCTGTCCTGACTGCCCCAGGCTCCCTGTTCTTCTGTGCTTGGTAAGTGCCCCTGTTGGGGTGACTATTGGGTGCCAAGTGTTCTGTTCTCTAATTATTCTCCTAACACCGGGTTGTATCACCAGCGTTTTCCACCCAGAACCTGACTATAGACCCAGATGGAGATGGGGGAGGAAGGATATTTCTGACAAAGCTGATATTTCCATTTCATGCATGTGACTAGTAAGGAACGTGGCCAGGAATAACTCTTTCTACAGTCTTGGAAAGCTTGGCCAAGGCCATAAATCATTGAATGCAGCTCTGGCCTCGGCTTTTAACTTAAAATTAGTTTCCATCTGCCTAGTGTCCTGCCTGGAGAGCAGAGCCACAGAGGCACTGGACATTGAGCATCCAGTTTTACATCCTACTGGGATGGCCCCAGGCTGTGCGGAGGTCATCTTCCCATGGTATGGTCCTTAGGGGCAATCTGGGATCGAGCTGAGATCCTGAGCTTGGCCTCTTTCTCCAATTTCTCTTTGTTGCTTTGCCAGTGCAGCCTTAAAAGTCAGGGAAATATCTTTAGTTTTTGAACCTAAAGGATTATGGCAACAGAGGTCAGAGAGCGAAGGATCACAGGATGACGTGGACGCCAGGTGTGTGTGGGCAAGAAGAGGCTTCCCTCAGTGCAGTCAGGGAAGGGGCTCAAGGCGCAGAAGGAACGTGGCAAGGTGGGGTTTCTCAGGAGAGAGAAGCAGGATGGAGGCATCAGAGGAAGGGGCTGGAGGAGGGAGTCGGTGTAGGATAACGTCAGGGTGCTCCACCATAGCTTTCTCTTTTCATTCCTGCCAACCTTCTGCCATAGTACAGTGCATAATATGGCATGAGATGGCCCAGGGGATGAGTTGACACCTCAGAACTTCCATAGGCTCAGTAATGAAGGTGGGGGGTGGAGTAGCCAACAAGCAGAGCCACCCGAAGTGGTCAATTGAAAGCAAGAAGGAGCAGGTAGAGCGCAGACGACGCCTCCACAGCAGATGACCTGGCATGAGGAGGGAGAAAACTGACCACTCTCTTTCCCAACAGAGATAGCTGTATTCTTCCATCTTGGCAGGATTTTCAGCTTCCACAGGGACTAGATCTTTGGGAAACCTTGTTTAGGCCTAAGCCAACTGAATATAGTTGGGTGAAATGTGACTGACCAGAGAATCTTTGACCTCTTCAGATATAGCTTTTGGACCAAGTTAAGAGACTCTTTTCTGAGCCTTGTTTTGGAAAGAATATCCATGGTGGGGGGACGAAGGAGAAACTGTGTAGGACAGCAGAATGGCTCAGTGTCTCTCTTTTTTTAAGACAGGGATTTAGTGTGTAGTCCAGCCTGGCCTTGAACTCATAACATTCCTCCTGTCTCAGCCTCCAAGCGCTAGAATTACCAAGTGTCACCACACCTGGTTATGCTTCTTTAGCTTAAACAAGAATCATACTGTGGGTTTGGGGGCCTTTAAGATGATTCCGAAAACAATAGGGAAGGGGTCTTGGATTATAAAGAGAGATTCCTAGGACATTCTTTGCTATAAATTTCTCTTGAAAATAAGAAATAAAACCAAATGCTCCTCTGACTAATAACAGTCATAGCATTGATTTTCTCTTCTCCTGTAGGGTGTGGGCAGATTACTTGATGTCTTAATCCTCTGGTGGCCATAGTCAAACCTTACAGTTCATTGCTAGGACGTCACAGCAGCAGAAAACACTCTCAATTATTAGATTTTTCTCTGAATAATAATCATTATTCTCACTTATTAAGTGCTTACCATGGCCCTGATTCAAGGTAGTGTTTTGCAAATATAATCTCTTCAAATCCTGACAACAAACTTGTAAGGGGGGTCACTGTTCCCATTTTACAGAAGAGAAAGCAGAGACACAGGAAACATCTATAGATTGAACTAGAAAGAGGGGAAGATTGAACCCAGTCTTGGTCAGTCAGACTGCAAAGGCTGTGCACAGAACTTGTCTGTGGTTCTTATCAGCACCTCTGTTCCTGCCTACGGTGAGCATGGTTGGGTTTATCCTGGGGAAGCCTGACTCAAAATACGTGGCTGTCCAGGAGGCACAGGCACAGTCCACAGTGGGTGAGTGAGTGGGCTTGGAAGTGGGCTTACTTACAAGTTCTAGCAGTGACTGGAGAACACCGAGAAAGCATGATGAGGCCCTCCGGCGTGGACAGGGGTGAAGAGCCTGATAGCGAAGGTGGAGAAGCCCGAGAGGGCTGTGACCTTAGGGGTAGGACATTCCCGAGATACAACCAAGCAGAGGCCCAGAACAGCGCAACCAGGGAAATAATTTCGACTTGGTCCTGTCCCTCTGTGTTCTTGGTGCCTTCCATTGTCTGAACCCAACTGAAGCCAGGGTGTGTGGGGGCCCAGGATGCAGCCCCCAAGTTCAGCTTCCCAGGCACAGTGCTTGGGAAGAAGGATGGAGGCATGCCTGACCTGGAGGGGCAGATGCACCTCCCCAGAGTAATGGATGAATGTATCCAGCTGTCTGAGTGCTTCTACTTTGGGGTTCAGGGGTAATCACTTCCACCTACAGGCAAGAGGATGGCTTCTGAAGACTTAGGGAAGGAAGTATCAGTCCTTTAGTAATCAGCACAGATTCACCAAAAAGCATAATACCAGTATTAGACTTTAAAAAAAAAATCAGAAAAAAAAAATCAGATGGGATTCTGGATTTGGGCCCACAGCATTGCAGTGGGCAGCACAGCAAAGGCCTGGCGGTGCTCTTGAGAAAAATGAGGGCTGGCAGACAGTGTAAGTAGAGTGGCTGGGGGCTGCTAAGTGACCTGTCCTGAAGCTGCAGGTAGGCCAAGGGTCCCATCCCTGCCCAGGACCTTCTCCTTCTGCACCTCCACTGAGACTGGGCAGAGCCATCAGAGGTCAACCTTACTGCTGTGGCAGGAGGGACTCTACCCTGCAGAACGGAACTAGAATCTGCAAAGAGCCCGACCATTTGGGATGGTTGAATGCGACCTGATGACATCTAATAGGATTAGACTTTTAACTGGATGTGGAGGCTGAAGCATAAGGAGCTCTATTGTTCTGAGGACAAGCCAGAGGTGAGTGTCAATAGTAAACTTCATCCACTCTTATTTATTTATTTATTTTTGCAGAACCGGGGATTGAACTCAGACCTTTGCGCTTGCCAGAGAAGCGCTTATTCCACTGAGCCATCTCCCCGGCCCTTCCATCTCCCCGGCCTTGTCAATAGTAAACTTGATGGGAACCAGTGTGCATGATAACCAAGGAACTTATGTAATCTTGGGTGACACTAGTTGAAAAATGATTTCAAGTGACAGCTAAAGAAGAAACTTGAAGATGGGGAATCTTTCTCTGGTCTCTGCTGGCGTGTTGCATCTGAAATGCTGCCTGCCTACCTGCCTGCCTGCCTTTCTGTCTGTCTCTCTTTTTCCTATTCATTCATTCATTCATTCATTCATTCATTCATTCATTCTTTCTTTCTTTCTTTCATTCTTTCTTTCCTTCTTTTTTTTTAAAATGCATTTAGTACAGAGACTTACTACATAGATTGGACTGGAAGAGATTCTCCTGTTTTCAGCCTCTCAAGCGCTGGGATTACAGGTGTGCACCACCACGCCCAGTCTCAATCGCCCTCTCAGCATGCCCCGGGGGGGGGGTGGGACCGGCACAGCACGCTGGGGATTGAACCCAGGCCACTGTGCTCTGCCTAAGCAGGCACTTTAGTCCACTGAGCTATCTTGCTGGCCCTCCCTTTTGTTCTTTCGTGTTCTGGGGATGAAATTTACAGCTTCACTGGACTGATCCATATCCTCAACCCTTTTATTTATTTATTTTTATTTTTATTTTTTGCGGAACCGGGGATTGAACTCAGGACCTTGTGCTTGCCAGGGAAGCATTTAGTCTACTGAGCCATCTCCCTGGCCCCTTCAACCCTTTTAAAATGTTTTATAATTTTGAGAACAGGATCTTGCTAATTTGTTGTTATGGCTTGTATTTAGGTGTCCCCCCACCCAAGTCTCACAGGTGGTTTTTTAGAGGTAGTTGGCCTACGGTATATGAATACACATTAAGAATATTAAATATGGATTAAAGGTGTGATAACTAAATTAGCCCACTGATTGGTTTAGCATAGTTCTGGGTGTGGATAATAGGAAGTCCACCCTGGGTATGGGTGGCACCACCCAAAAGCCTTGTAGCTTGAATGGGATAAAAGGGAAAGGGGGGTTTGCTAATGTTTTCTTCTTGTAGCCTCCTCCGGGCCCTGCCATGGCCTGTTTCTCCTCTCCCAGGCCACTGTGCTTTGGAGCCAGCTGAATCTGAACTGAAACTTCTGCAAACCAGGAGCTAACATAAATCTTTCCTCCTTTAACTTTGGGTGTCGGGTATTTTGTCTCAGCAACAAGAACAACTAAGACAGTTGTTCATCTTGAACTGTTGATTCTCCTGCCTCATCCTCCTGAGTGACTGGGCTTACTGACATGAGTTCTTACACCTGGCTCCACATTACTTTTATTTATTTATTTTTTAAAATTTTATTTATTTATGTGTGTGTGTGTGTGTGTGTGTGTGTGTGTGTGTGTGGCCAGCTCAGCCCACCAGGGGGTGGGGCTGGCTGG
>NW_004524583.1:13338250-13349764 GCF_000260255.1 Octodon degus
AAAATTTTATTTATTTATGTGTGTGTGTGTGTGTGTGTGTGTGTGTGTGTGTGTGGCCAGCTCAGCCCACCAGGGGGTGGGGCTGGCTGGCATGTGATACTGGGGGATTGAACCACTGTTCCTGTGCTTTGCTAAGCTTGTTCTAAGTAGGTGCTTTAGACCACTGAGCCATCTCACCAGCCCCTCCACATTACTTTTAAAAGAGAATCGAAGAGAAATTGCATTAAGCTGGCTGGGATTGGTGGTGCTCAACTACAGAGAGCCCTTCCTGGTCTTTGTCTCAGTTTGGGAAATTTATATTTGTAATCCCATGGAAAAGTTATTGGAATTCTAGGGATTTAATTCCAACCTACCACGTCCAGTGCAACCCATGTCAAGAATAAAGACATTAAAGGCATATTTGTACTCGCGGGGAGGCAAGGGGGTCCTAAATCCTGCTAGGGTGATGGTTAGCCAGAAGGAAGGTCTTCTTGACCCAGGGCCAAATCCATATTTTATTAATTCATGAAGAAGGGAGTGACTTAGAGACGAGCTACTGTGAGAGTGGAGGGAAGCAGGAGAGCACTGTGAGCTGGGCTGGGTAGGAGGCCTGAGGTCACCTCTACAATATGAGGAGAGAAGGCTCTGCAGGAGTGACCTGCATGACACAGCTGAGGCAGTCTGATGTTTTGAGGCTGGTGCTTCAGCTCTGATGTGTGATCTTTTTTGCCCCGGGAAGTCACAGTCTCTTACCTGGAGGCTCCATCCCAGCCGACAGTGACAGCATGGAGCATGGCCCACATGTGCTCTTTGGAAGCCTACAGAGATGGGGTAACACTGACCCGTCACCCTACTTCAAAGACCACACATCAGCACCTCATCTGCATCAGCTTGCCTAAAGCCAATCGAAGTGATCAGAAAAAGTCCTAGCCAGCTCTGCACATATCAATACATGGAAATAGGGGCCAGGTTTAGCCAAAATGGATATCATTGCTCTTCTTTCAAAGAGAGTCATCCCGATGCTTCTCCACACTCAACTGTAATCCCAGCACTCTGGGAGCCTGATCAGAA
This sequence comes from Octodon degus, assembly GCF_000260255.1. Taxonomy (NCBI): domain Eukaryota; kingdom Metazoa; phylum Chordata; class Mammalia; order Rodentia; family Octodontidae; genus Octodon; species Octodon degus. Next base: position 13,339,301 of record NW_004524583.1, read on the forward strand.
GGGTGACAAAATCAAGCTCAGCCTCAACAACCCAGCGAAACCCTGTCTGAGAAAAAAGGAGTTGGGGATGTAGCTCAGTGAGGAGGCCCTGAGTTCAACCTATAGTACTGGGGAAGAAAAAAGACATGAAGCAGTTGGACCACATCTAGGGTGAGGGATAGGGGTGGGGGTGGCTGAGAGTATGTGTGTCACACAGGAGCATGTGAGGGAAAAGCTGAAGAGACCAGGCAGAGGTCAAGGGAGAGAGGTCTTTGAGTGTGTGACGGGTGTTTGTGTGGCTGAGCCACGAAGGGCAGAAGGCAAGTGCAGAACCAGGGTGATGGCTGAACAGAGCTGGCTGGCACTGCCCTGGCAAAGATAGAGTACCAGGGAGTTGGCCAGCGCTCTCTGAGTGGCGTCCTAGCCAAGGGACGGTGGTGAGCAGAGTCCGTCACTGAACACACAGAGGACTACGTGGCCTCTGTAGAGTCCAGATGCTGGCACACGAGTGGCGTTTGCACACTGCACGTGCTTCCCACGAACAGTCCATCAGTATTGGTGGGCCACGCCCAGTCTTTAACACACATGGATCCTTGGGCACGTAGGACACCACGTTCTCCTCCAAGGAGCCCTCAGGCACCTTGGGACATGCAGATGTCCCCAAGTAGTGAAGGAGCCTGGGCTATGGGGTCAGGAGGGTCTGGGTTTGAATCTCCTCCAGCTGCTCTGGCTGTGCATCCTCAGGCCAGTTGCTTCCACCTAGTGTCTTCAGCTTCTGGGTGCCGACTTCTTGGGGGCTACCGGAATCCTGTCCTCTGGGGCCTTGACTGTCCCACTATAGCATGTTGTCACAAATATGTGGGAAGCCTGGGACTCCTCCATAGCTGGTTCTCTTTTTGTTCTCTCCCTCATGTGGAGCTCAAACTTGTGTCATTTCTAGGAAATCTTGGGCACTAGAAGCCCTTCTGGGTCCTTGTGTGATTCTGTGCCCCTCTTTCCCTTCAGAAGGTCGCTGAGTGTCAGAGCTGCCTGTTACTGCCTTCTGGATTGCTGTTCATCTGCTGTAGCTTGCACTCTGCTCAAGCCCTTCATTCGTTAAGTTCCCCTTGGAGGCCCCACATGCAGTGTGGCAGCAGCGGGAGCCGATGCCCAGGGAGATGCCGGCTACAGTAGGGTGGCCGTTCTTTCTCCAGCAGGTGGAAAGAAAACCCTGTGTTTCTTAGATCCTGACTTTGCAGAATCAGGGTGCCGTGCTGGGTAAAGAGTCTTCCTGTTTTGGAATTCACTACCATCCCGAAGCAAGCTACTTTTCCTCTCCACTTTTCAAGGTGCAGCAGCACAAATGCCACTTTCTCTGGGGGACACTGCCTGGCTTATCCTGGACACACTGTGCCATGCAGCCAACCGCCGCCAAGGGTTCTTGTGTCCTTCTGTTGCCAACCACAGGCAACTTGTTTCAGTGCTCAGACCAGTGTCTGACTCTGAATCCAGGCAGATGTTCAGCTTCATGTGAGGGACACAGCAGGCACCCAACAGAAGCTTACCATTCGGTTCTTTTCAGCCTTCTCACACATCCCTTCATTATGTCAAGAGTGGAAAGAGTGGGGCCGGGGAGATGGCTCAGTAGGATAAGTGCTTGCCTGGCAAGCACAAGGGCCTGAGTTCAATCCCCGGTTCTGCCAAACAAACAAACAAACAAACAAACAAACAACAACAAAAAAGAGTGGAAAGAGCAAATACCAGCTTAGCATGTATTCATTTGACCAACATTTCATCCAACGTGGAAACATCTGACTTTCTGAGCCGATTTCTTGACCCACTCACTGTACATGTGTTCCTCTACTTCCTTCAGCTCAAGGGTCTCCTCCTGGTACAACTGACTCTAGTATCCCTTTAGGGTGTCACCCCTTCCATGCTCCCAGGGCAGGAAGGATCTTTCCCCTAGTCTCACTACAGCACTGTTGGCAGCAGGCTGAAGGACCCCTAAAGCCCTGCCCAGCCTGCTGAAAGTGGGCACCATGCTGACAAAGACCCCAGCTGCAGCGCCCCCTCCCAGGTAGGGAAGCTGTTGTGGTGACCCCCGAGCAAGGGCTGCCCCCCTTTCAAAGGCATCGTGGACAGTGACCCTCTGCCCAGTCCTGTGCAGAGACCCGAGGTCACCCACACACACAGGGCAAGAGTGATCCTGCTGAGGCCCTTTTTCCTGTCTTCTGCAGGCCCAGATTTCAAAGTTGTTATTCACTCTTCCTTCTCCTTTTCCTCCTCCTCCTCCTCCCCCTCCTTTTCTTCCTCCTCCTGCCTGCCTTCGGCCCTCCTCTCTTCCCCAACATTCCTTGCTTCTTGTTTATATTGCAGAAAACATCTGCCAGAGTAAATGGTTGGGATGAAAGATCTTGGCAAAGGGTTATTTTTCTCTGGGTGGCTTAAAGGGGGACAGAGGAAGATTTCAGCCCCACCCATGCTTTCCCCAATGGGACACCCTCCCCCAACTCGGGAGCAGAGGAAAAGAGACAGACAGAAGGTGGCCCAGCCAGCTCTGGTCCCCAGGCAGAAAAGATTGGTTTTCCAGTGCAACAGTCTGACCTGAAGGGAATCGCTCCAGGAGGGTGGAGTGAGGGAGAGAAGAGCTGTGTGCATCCATAGCTGGCTCTTCAGGGCCCCTGCAGGATCCCAGCGCCTGCCCCTTCAGACTGGGCTCTGCACTGGCTCCAGAGTGCAAGCTTGGTGCTGTGTGGTGGAGGAGAAGCCGGCTCTTCAGCCTCTCTTGTCTCCTGCTCCTCTTAGCCCAGTGGCTGTGCATCGCAGGGTGCACCTGCCTGGGCTTTGTGCCCTCTCTCCCATCCCAAAAGAGCTGTGTGGTTTTAGACAAGTTGGTGAGTTCTCTGGTCCTCAATTTCTCCATCTCTAACAGAGAAATGCTGACACCTACATCACAGAGCTGTGGTGAGGAAGAAGGGATACAGGCTGCACACGAAATGTGGCTCTCAATCAGTGGTGACAAGGATGGGGGTGGGGGGAAGGTGGTGGCCCAGCATGGTGGCCTGGGAAGGAGGGAGACAGCCCACGTGGCACCTGGGTGGCTTCCTGGACCTTAGTCTTCCGCTCTGCGCATGGGGCCGGGTTCTTTCCCTCCTCCCATAGAGGGATTGGGACCTACACAGTGAGGTGGTGTGTGCTGGAGCTGAAGAGTAGATGCAGAAACCAAGTTTCCACATGCTCAGCGCTGCCAGGGCTGCTTTACCCTGCACCTGCTGTCTCTCCCAGCACCTGCCAGCTCCTGCCTGGCCATTGTCACCAGAGGAGGGAGGCAAGTGACCCTCACCTTCTGAATGAGCCCCTGGTGCTGTGTATGCTGGGGACACCGCCATGAGTGCTGGCTGGAGTGGAGCCTCATGGGCCTGGGGCCTTGGTCAGGAAAAGCTTCTGAACCATTTTGGGAGCCACAGGATCTGCACATGCCTAACTCAGAGCAAATGAGGCTGGGCCCTGGGCTCAGCACTCCCAGCCTTTGCCCCAGAGTTTGGCTTTTCTCAGAAAAGCCAGCACCTGATTTTAGGAGGACACTGGCTGGGGAGAATAAGGGGTGGATTCTCAGCAGGGTGGAGTATGGGGCAGGTAAGTTATGACACAGAGGGAAGACAGTGGGCACCTGAGCAGCATTCTAGCAGAACTGGGTCAGGGCACCTCTGCTGAGTCACATTGTGATCCAGTGGCTCTCCCAGGCTGCTAGCTGAGTTGGGAGCATCTTCTCATGGACTATCACTCTAGGGGCCAAAGAGCAGGAGACCCAAACCTGATGCCTGTGCAGAGGTGCCAGACCTGCTCTGTTGAATCCGCGGAGCACTGAGGAGAGGCATCGTTTCCTGAGCACCAGCCTCCCGAGGCAAAGCTGGAGGAAGAAAAGCCTGGGTGTGCACCCTCCTTCCAACCTCAGCAGACTGAGCCCCCGACTGATCTTTGTTGGGGGTGTTCCTGGCTGGGGCCATGGTGGCCAGGTGAGCTATAAGTCACCTCCGTGCCTGTGAACTATACCCTGGGGGCTTGGTGCCAGCTACCCAGAAGCCTAGCCCCCTACCAGGCTTGCTAAGTATTATTTAACTTTATGTTTAATCACAGGGACACTGAGTCCCATGAGATTGAGCAGTTTACCTTGAGCACACAGGGACAAGCATCTGTTGCAAAGTCAGGGTGGGAGCCTGGGTCTGTAGTGGCCTCAAATCTACTGCGTTTCCTCTCCACCAGACCTGCCCTGTTTGGTACGATGTCACTCAGCACTCATGGCTATTGAAACCCAATTCAATTAAAAGTTCAGCATAGCCACACTAGCAGCATTTCAGGGCTCAGTAACCACCTGGGGCCAGCACGTGGCTGTCCTTTGGGACATGGAACATTCCCTCATCGCAGAAAGTGCTTTTAGCCTGGTGACGAGACCACTGAGGCTCTATCGTGCTCTCAAAAGCTGTGTAAACCCGTTTTCTCAGCTGCAAACTTGTACCTCCCCATTCTCTCCTCCCCCAGCCCACCCAGAGCGTGGGGTGTCTCTGTGAGTATTTGTCCTGTGTTGTGAATGGGGACACTGAACAGCAGAAGGGGCAAGCCGTCCATCTTGACTGGGAGCCGCGACCTCAGCCCTGTCTTCTCTGCCACATGCAGCCTTCCTAGCTGCATCATAGGAGAATCAGAATGGGGTGGGTTCCCACAGGGCTGGGGGTCTTGGGGCCTAGCTCACTCGCCCACCAAGGCAGCCCTGAAGGTCACCCCGCCAGCCCACGCATGGCGCCCTTTCAGTCATGCAGCCCTCTGAATGGGAGCTTGTGCACAAGCTCCGCGCAGAGGGCAGGAGAAAGGGCTCTGTGTGCGAACTGCTGCTCCGGGGCGCACACAGGCCAGCTCTATACTTCATTGTCTGGGCAGCGGGGCCAGGAGGGGTGGCTGGATCCAGCGGCACATCAGCTTCCCTGTTCTGATTCTGGCTCCTGAGGGATGGTCCTCGCTCCTCAGTCACCTGAGAATTAGTCACAGGTTGTCAACTTTGTAGGGGCGGTTGGTGGGCATAGACTCTTGCAGGTATCCTGGCAGGTAGGAGACCCTGTGGTCTGCCCTACTAGTGGCTGGTTGACAGAGGCACACTGACACCTACCCTGGCACACCCTACTAGATGGTGGCAGCGGAGGCTGCCCACCGGTCCCTCAAAGTCTTGATCTTGTTTTGTGCTGTGCTGTAAATGCTTGCTTGTGCCTTTGTACTATTCATGCCTCCAGGAGCTCTCAGGGGCACGGACTGTGTGCTGTTCCTCTCTGGAGCTAGCTTGCTGTAGGAGGGCCTCCAAGCGACATTAGATAGATGGATAAATAGCTGCATGTGGGCAGAAGGCAAAGGACACCTGGCTCCTGTCTGTCAGTAGGCAGCGAGTAGCCTCAGGGAAAAGAGGAGACAGGAGATGTGGGCGAAGTACCACATCTGTCCCCTCTTTAGCGAGCCACCAGCAACAGAGAGAAAAGCGGACACGGGTACTCCCTGGCTCCCACATGCTAGAGAGTCTGCGGCTTCTCTGGCCGCAGGAAGCTCCCTCCACAGCCTGACTTCCAGTGTGGTGGGTGCGCTGTCCTGGCCTGGTAGGGCTGGGCAGAGACTGTAACTGGAGCATAGGCCAAGAGTCAGAGGGGACCGGGCTGCACAAGAGTACCTCAGCCAGGATGAACTAAATCTGCCCATCTCCCCCCACTCGCTTGCCCTCCCCTCCGACCTGCACAGGTTTGCAATTCATCCGCCGTCCTCACATGCTGTTCCTGCTATCAGGTGATGAAAACGGAGATTCGTCTTGAAGAAAGAAAGAAGGAGCTTGCTTCCCCCTTCCTGGTCTATTTGAGCCCCCTCCCTCCCCTGTCACCATGTGTCCCTGAAACCTGGGGCTGTTCCAAGCCCTAAATGTGCTAGAAAATGTATCCCTGAGCAGCTGGGAACCTGCTCAGGCTGCAGTGGCCCAGGGTGAATCAGAAACCAAGAGATAGGCCAGCTAACAATGCAGCCCCTTGTTTGTGCAATGAGAGAGAGAGAGATCACCATCAGCGCCAGGCTCCTGGGAGTGAGGGGACACACACACACACACACACACACACACACACACACACACACCCCATTTGCCTCCTGGTACCATCCCCCACCCTGTCCACCCAGAGAAAATGCTGGGGAAAGGTGTTACCTAGCAGATCCAAGGCCACTGTGACTGCTGGCCGGGCCAGACTCTCTCCACAGCCTTTGCCCTAGTATCCTCTTCCCTCCTTCACCCTGATTTCACTGGGTGGGAGCTGAAAGACAAGGGGTACGCAGCTCGAGGTTTGTTTTTTTTTTTTTGAGCTGGGGGCCATAAAGGACAACTGAGACACAGCCACAGAGACTTCCCGAAGCTGAGAAGGCTTGGAGAAGCCTGTTTGTGGGAACCAGACACCCTGAAAAAAATCACTTGCAGGCGAGTTTTGAAGCAGGCCTGATCCCGGAGTTGGCAGCCGCTCAAGGCCGCGGTGGAGTCAGGGGCCTTCCATCAGGCCTGATGACAACCACTCATCATTGTTGCTAATGGCAAGCACTGGGGGGCAAGTGCCTGTGGGGGTCTGAGCCACCCACAGAAATGGGCCTGTTCACAACCACCGCATCCTGATCGGTGGGATGGGCCTTCTCCTCACAAACAGGTAAACTGAGGCACGGGGCTGCCTGATCACCAGGCACTGCCAGTGACTGAAGCAGAAGCTCAGTGCCTTTGCCCAGTTGCTAGTGGTTGGGCTTCCACAAGATGCCTGCATGAGCCTAATCTACAGGCAAGCACGAAGGAAGATAAGCATAAACACTCCTCAGAGCAAGCATCCCCAGAGCCTCCTCTCCCCAGACAAGGTGGATGCGGTCCACACTCCACAGTCTCCAGGAAAGAAAAAGGCTCGCTGCTGAGGCTGACCTGGCAGGACTGCACCAAGTCTGAGGCACCAGGGTCACCTCAGCTCTGTCTTCTGCCTCCTCTCCTTCCCACATCCTCTGCATCTGAGTCCTGCAGTCTGTCTCCGAAAAAACTCTCCATCCTGTCCCCTCTGTCCCTTTTCCAGGCACCGCTGTCTTAATTTAAGAACATGTCATCCCTTCCTGGTGTCCCCATACCTTGTCCTCCTTGCCATGTCATCAGGTCAACGCTGTAACTATTCAGGACCAACTGTGAGCATCTCAGGCACACAAGGACATCTATAAACTGGGGCCAAGCCCAATTCACCCTGTCCTCTTGTTCCTACCCAGACAATGACCTGCTTGGTGACAACCCAGTGCCTTTGCACATGCCATCCCGCTGCTTGCAATAGCTTTCCTCCAACACTGTCACTGCGTGGGGAACTTCTATCCATCCTTCAAATGCCCTCTAACTGGGCACACCCCTGTATTCAGTCCTCTACCATGGGGCTCCCTTGAGAATAACAATCATTTGCTTCTCTGTCTAGCCCACTGGGCGAGGTATCTCAACTTGGGTGCAGCTGTCTTTGGGGCCATTCGGGTATGATTTGGTTGTCACACCTTGTGTATATGCTACTGATGTCTAGTGAGTGGAGCCAGGGTTGCTGCCAAACATCCTACAGTGCACAACAGTGTCCCCAACTGGTATGTAGCCCCAAGTGTGTAATCATGCTCAAGTTAAGAAACCCTGGAAACCAATACACATTTCTTGAGGTTTTGTTCCTTTAAATCTTTGTGTCTCCAGTGCTTGGATTAAAGAGGTATCCAATAAGTGTCTTTTATTTTTAATATATAAGGAATCAAAATGACTTAATGGTTATTCTCTACGTGTAGCACTAAAGAAAGTTGACTAATAAATATTGAGTGAGAAAGAATGGAATAAACAGCACCTATGATGGGCCAGCGAGATAGCTCAGCAGTCTCAAGTGCCTGCTTAGGCAAACTTAGGCAACTGCAGGGACCACAGTTTGATCCCTGGCACCACATGCTGCACCAGCCCTACCTTTAGAGCAGGCTGAGCCAGCCATGAAAACAAAACAAAACAAAACAAAAAACAAACTGTGCATATGAATCACATGCTTTGCCTTTGATGCAGAAAAGGACGTGTCTCTTTGGTTGTGATGTCAAGTGTGGAGTGGACACACATTACCACTGGAGTGCTTCTTTGTAAATTAGGGACCTACGATGAAGAACTGGGGCGATTGCCCCAATACACTCAGCAGCAGAAATGGAACCCTTACTGGTGCAGGGGGGTGTGGTCCTGCTACCCTTCATACTTGGCATATGGCTAAATTGGATGCCATGTAGACAGACTCCATGAGAATGATTAATTCTTGGGTACCTAAATCTGATGAAGAAAGGCAAAAGGAATTGATGTGATTAAACTTCAAGAAAGCGACGGCTTGAAGCATTCCCAATACCTGTTTTCCAGTAGCCAGGAAGTTGACAGGTGCAGGGGGCTACTTGCCATTATTTGACACCCAGGACCCAAGAGGAAGGGACAGATGAGGACGCAGGAGGTTAAATGGATTCTGGACAAAGCAAGTCTAGGCAGGGCCAGCCATGAGCTGTGGAAGCTCGCTCCGGAGGGTGTCAGAGGACTCTGTATCTCTGGTCTCTTTGGACTCTGTGTCTACCCCAGTGCCCACGCTGTCAGGGCCGAGGCAGGGCCCTCAGGCTGCAGGCCTCTAGATCCTGCCTTTGAGCCTGGAGGCAGAGGGCAAGAGCAAGGGGTTGGGGTGGGAGAGGAGAGACAGGCAAGCAAACGCGAAGAGGCAGCTGAAAGGCCACAAGGGAGATGCCGGGGAGGTTGGCAAAGCCCAGCATCTGGAGAGCAGACTGGGGGCTATATTTAGACGGCCATGACTTGCAATAATCTGCGTGAGGGGGAAGAAGAAAACGTGAAGGGGGCGTCCTTTGGGGGCAGGGATGAGTTATAAGCGAGGAACTACTCGAAGGGGTGAGGTGTGTGTGAGGCCTCCCTGGGCTATTCGGAAGGGGTCTGAGCAGCGCAGGTCGTCCAGAGCGAGTGGTGGTGCCCACCGAGTCTGATCCCACGCATGCCCATCCCTGGCGTGCCCTGTGCTCCCCACCAAGAATGCGGGGTGCTTTCCTGGGCTGGGCGGCAGGCTCCCACAGCACCCAGACACTTCCGGGATGATTCAGGGCCCTGGCTGAAGAAGGGAGGGCGGAGGCAGGGGATCGGGACTTACGTGAGCAGCACCCCGTAAATTCTAGGAATGTGTATACATCGCTGAGGCCTTTCTGCAGCTGGACTATAAATAGAGGATTAGCTCAAAGGCAGGCAGCCTTTTAAAGGGATGGTGCCAAGCGAAGCCTGCAAACCAAATACAGTAAAACTGCCTTAAGCCCCTGTTGGTTTATTCCAAACAGCGAAGAAGTCAAAACCTTTGCATTTCCCGGGCTGCCGAGGTGCCCGGCTGTCCTTTCCAAGTAGCCTAGAGGCTTCCCGCAGAGCTATAGTGAAACCTCATTTAGTCAGAACAATACAAGTCATGCCGGTTGTTGAAGTCTTCCAGCTAGCTTAAGGTTCATCCTTCTACATAACATGTTTTTGGCTGACACTGACAAAGGATCTGCAAACTGCAGTACAGTGTTACAGGATAAATCCTGAGGGTACTTGACTGACCTTATCAGCTACAAAAGTTACATTTCTTGTTATACAGGGCTTGCCTTATCTTGGTCTTAACCATCCAGCAGAAAAGTATAAAAACGAGATATATAAAGCAAAGCCATATTAATATGCTGAGCTGTGAAAGGCTCAAGTTAACAACTTCTGTGGATAACCCACTACTATTGTGGACTGCTGGACTGTGTTGGATTGTTTTGCTGAATTCATGCACCTATAGTATTTAGATGCCAGTGGAATACCCATCTCTGACAGGACTAAACAAAAAAAGGCAATACAAAGGAAGGACCCTTTTGTATCTGTATATGCAAATAGTTAGGCTAGATATACAGCTGCTTTTGCTTAATTCAATGAGAAGAAAGATTTGTACCAATAGTGTTTGGACAGTATATTCTGTCTGTATCTTGTACTATGGATAACCACTAAGAAGATAACAATGTGCAATGTATTACTTATTGAAACTGTCCTACTAATCAGTTTTGAAACTGTCTCATTGATATTTTTTATCAGTAAAATAAAAAAGAGACAAAAAATAAGTAACATGTTTTAAACACTTAATAAGTTTGGATGTCTTTTTTTTTTTTTAAAAACCCAACTTTTTATTTATTTACTTTTTTGGTACTGGGAATCGAACCCAGGACCTTGTGCTTCCCAAGCAGGGGCTGTGCCGCTGAGCTATATTCCTGGTGGAAGTCTTTTTTTTTTTTTTTTCACGTAGAAGTTGGTATAATAGAATATACTGACTGATTTCTGCTCTCCGTTCTGCTCCTTCCTTTCCCTCTCCTCTCTGAGGCAGGGTCTTGGTGTATTGTCCAGGCTGGCCTTAAACTTGTAGGCAGAATTCCCCC
>NW_004524583.1:13349864-13364871 GCF_000260255.1 Octodon degus
TTTTTTTTTTTTTAAGTCACATAGCAGTTTTTAAAATAGAATATAGTGACTGATTTCTCCTCTCCGTTCTGCTCCTTCCTTTCCCTCTCCTCTCTGAGGCAGGGTCTTGGTGTATTGTCCAGGCTGGCCTTAAACTTGTAGGCAGAATTCCCCCTGATCAGCTTCCTAGGTGGCTGGGACTACAGAAGTCTGCTGCCACACCCAGCTTCAATACAATGACCTTCACTTAACCTTTTTTGTGTTGCTGAAGGTCCTTTCTATAAGCTTCAGTTATTTTGCTGCTATTCCAGTAGTGCCAAAACTTTGAGATATTCGTATTATGGTGCTTTTGGGTTTCCTGGGTTCTACTTTTTATCATTTTCTAATCTCTTTTCTTGTTTCCAGTAGTTATTTTTCCCTGTTGTCAGAGAAAATTGTGTTTTACCATATTAATCTATCTTTTTTTTTTTTTTTTTTGAGAACCGGGGATTAAACTCAGGCCCTTGTGCTTGCCAGGCAAACACTTATTCTACTGAGCCACCTCCCCGGCCCCTTCTTTTAGTCTAATTTGTTTCTTTTAGTCTGTTCTGGGTTGAGAAACCAGATATGCAAACTAGCTATAATTCCCTATGAACAAAAATCAAGCAAATTATGAGTGAGGGAGGAACCTAACCTGTCCTGCTCCTGTAGGAGTCTTCCAACCCTGCTTACAGGGTAATAGGCCATCCAGCCCCCTGGGAAACACAGTTGATTTGAATTCTGTGCTGCTTTAAATATATCAGTACGAGCCCATGGAGATAATTTTGGCTGTTTAGATATTTCTTGGCTCATCCCCAGATTCTGGTCTGATTTTAGATAGTGAGATGTTGGAGTAGCTGTGTTTTGAGGAGAGGAAGCTTTACTCTAATTTGAACTTCATGTTCTCAAGGCCCCCTGCCTTTGAGGTCATCGAGTTTGCTGACTATATTTGAAGCTGGCGGTGTGATTAAATTCTGTGCAAGGGAAAAACCAAACCAAATCAAATCAAACAACAGCGATGACGACAACAATGACCCATCAACAATTCCCCCGCCCAGTTGCTCACTAATGTCTCGTTTTCTTTGTCCTGGAAGGTGATGGGGATTCTGAGCAGGATGCTGGGAAGTCACATGCAGTATCAAAAAACGGGAGGACAGCCATCTGAAGGCACTGGGCTCTAAGCTGGTTCTCATGGGTGAAAGCAGACACCCCAACCCAGAAAGGTCCAAGGGTCCTTGGGTTATCTTCTGGTACACCTACCACAATTCTGCATGCTTAATCAGAACTGCTGTCTTCAAAGTTCTCAAGCAGAAGACCTCCCATCAGCAGAGGTCAGACGTTTCTGATGGAGAAATTAGGCCTGAAGGACGGGAGTGACTCTGTTCTTCCACCAGGAGGCCTAGAGAAAGCTCACAGAAGCCGCACCGCAGGCCACTGCCTGAGGCAGCCTCAGCAGCCTACTTCAAGGTGAGAGGAGTCTCTTGCTTTCAGAGAGTTCTCATTCATGCTACTACAACTTACTCCCATTAGAGCTCAGGGGCAGGCTGATTTTGTTCGCATATAAGGTTGGGGAAATAGACGTCAGTCCCATAACCACTATGGAAATCACTGTGGAGATTCTTCAAAAAAGTAAGACTAGAAATTCCATGTGACCCAGCTATTGTACTTCTAGGTATCTTCCCCAAAGGGTGAAATCATCATATTACAGGGATACACGTGTACCTGTGTTTATGGCAACAGAGGGTAGAACAGCTAGATTTTGGAAACAGCATAATGTCTGTCAACTGATGAATGAATAAACAATGTATGTATGTATGTATTTACTTGGCAGAACCTGAAGAAAATGTATTTATAAGCAATTGAGTACCACTCTGCCATGAAGGACAGACTTGAGGCATTCACACGTTGGTTTCTCTTATATGAGAAATCCCTAGTAAATGTATGCACGAGGAGCAGAGTGGAAGCTAGACAAATAGGACATGAGGACAGGTTTGGATGGCTCCTCAGAGTACCTGTCTCATTTCAGTGCATATGCTAATTTGGTTTATTTTGCTACTAGTTTCTCTTTGTTCATTGAAAAGAAAGTTCTGTGCTAAAGTCTGTTTCTTTCTTCTTTGTGAGAGATCTTTTTGTCCTTGTTTGTACTAACTACTTTGAAGATGACACACAGTGCATTAACTTGTTATCATTCTCTCATTATTGTTATGAAATTTTGTTATGTTTTTTCATCAAATTAACTCCCCCAGACATTAGCCCATTTGATAAGCACACAGCCAGGGTCTGTGGCACATGTCTGCCTCCTTCTCCACCTGCGAGTGAACCAGAACACCTGCGAACCCTGGTGACAAATGAGGGCAAACGATGGCTAGGGATTGGTGTGACTGGGCAGAGAAAGACAGGCTGAGTAAATCAGTCCTCTCAGGAGAATCTAGGATTGAAAACGGAAAGACTGGGTCAGTTGGCCATTGCTGCTGTAGTGGAAAAGTCATGGAGGGTGTAGAGTGGGGGCCTCCACGTCCACGTGGAGACTGACCATGTGCAATGTCCATTTGAAAGTTTCCACACAGAAGTGGAAGGTAGAAGGAAGAAGTGGAGAGTGTAGAATGGAGCAGAGGTGCAGAGAGAGACAGAGACAGAGACAGAGACAGAGAGACAGAGACAGAGACAGAGAGAGACAGAGACAGAGAGGCAGAGAGACAGAGACAGAGAGAGACAGAGACTCAGAGAGACAGAGACAGAGAGAGACAGAGACAGAGAGGCAGAGAGACAGAGACAGAGACAGAGAGACAGAGAGACAGAGACAGAGACAGAGAGAGACAGAGACAGAGACAAAGAGGCAGAGAGACAGAGACAGAGACAGAGAGGCAGAGAGATAGAGACAGAGAGGCAGAGACAGAGACAGAGACAGAGAGGCAGAGAGATAGAGACAGAGACAGAGAGGCAGAGACAGAGACAGAGAGAGACAGAGAGGCAGAGAGACAGAGACAGAGAGAGAGACAGAGAGGCAGAGAGACAGAGACAGAGAGAGAGACAGAGACAGAGACCGAGAGAGGGAGAGAGAGACAGAGACAGAGAGACAGGCAGAGAGTGACAGACAGAGAGACAGAGAGAGATGGAGAGAGAGAACAGAGAGAGAGAGAGAGAGAGAGAGAGAGAGAGAGAGAGAGAGAGAAACCCCCAGCAAGAGCTGTCTGTTCCCACATCTCATCTCTTCCCACGAGTTCCACACACACTTGTGTCCTAGCTGTGAATTCCTAAGAGCCAGCTTGAGTAGGTCTATGTTCCTGTCACAAAGAAAAAAGCCTGCCACGATCTCTACAAAGCAGTGACTTAAGTGCTAGGAGCGCAGAGCTTGACCCATCCTAATGTGTCCTTCTCTTGCCCCAGGACTTCCATTTCTTTAACTTTGTCTCAGAGGACCCCTTCTCCAGGGCTTCCGTCTGATGTCCTCTTCCTCTGATCCCTCCTAGAAGTCACCAGAGCCTCCAGGCTCCAGTGCTATGACTGAGGCCAGGCTTGATTTTGTTGCACACTGTCCTCTGCCAGTTTTCTACTAACAGCTGCCAGCTCACTGACACGCGGACCCGCTTCTCTCACAACCTGATATTCCCCTCAGGGTCGTTGCTGTCACTAAACATCAGCGCAGGAAGGGGCTTGGTGACCATCCAGCACAACCTGTCATTCTAGTGATGAGAAAGTAGAGTCCCAGAGAAGCTACTAGGTAATTTACCCCAGCTAGCAGGAAAAGCCCAATACCTTGTTTCTCCCTCTCCACAAGCGCCCGTGTGTGTGTGTGTGTGTGTGTGTGTGTGTGTGTGTGTGCGCATACACATGCGCGTGCACACTTTTGCCATTATTAAGCTTTACCCCACTCATTTAAAAAGTCTCTTTCAAACCTTAGAAGGCATTTTAAATTGTTTATTCAATTTTTTTTTTCAGTACTGCAGGTTGAACTCAGGACCTTGCACTTGACAGGCAGGCACTTAAGCTGCTGAGCTATCTCCCCAGCTGTTTATTCAAATTTGAACATATTATTTGATCTCTTCTGACGGACAGAAATGTGTGCGCCTACTGGGAAGCTGAGGCAGGAGGATATCTGGAGCCCAAGAGTTTGGGGATAATCTGGACAGCATCATGAGACCCTCTTCTCTTAAAAACAAAACGGGGCCGGGGAGATGGCTCAGTAGGATAAGCGCTTGACTGACAAATGCAAGAATCTGAGTTCAATCCCCAGTTCCGCCAAACCACCCCTCCAAAAAAAACCCAGATGCCCATGTGCAGATGTTCCATAGAATGCTGAATATACCCAAGAAAGGGTGAATCCATACATATAATAAAATGCATTATGGGAAAATAGTAAGACAAACAATTTTTTTGTGATTTATAATATTATAAAATATGCAGCTATTTATTATATATGCACATAGTGTATACATAAGTATATGTCAAAATAATATATATAAAAGAAACTACCAGTAGAGTAAAGAGACAACCCACAGAATGTGGAATGGGGAAAAATTTTACCAGCTATTCCTCAGACGAGAGACTAATATCTAAAATATAGAGCTGGGGAGATGGCTCAGTAGAATAAGCACTTCCCTGGCGAGCTCAAAGGCCTGAGTTCAATTCCCAGTTCCACCAAAAAAAAAAAAAAAAAAAGACATTTAAGCAGGGGAGATAGCCATTTTTACATTGTTTTGCATAGTATTTATTGATTCAGGAAACAAACAACAAAATTCTGAATAAAATGGCTTGGAAACTGAAAAAGAAAAAAAAGAAATCAACCAGTAAAGAATGCTGGCGCGTGAGGCTGTGGGGGAAAAGGAACCCTTCGCCACCGTCACTGGGAGTGTAAACTGGAGCAACCAATATGGAGATGAGTATGGAAATTCTACAAATAACTAAAACCAGAGGTTTCTTTTGACCCAGCCAGTTCCTTTCTTGGTATCTTCCCAAAAGAGTTAAGAGCATCACGCCACAGCAACCTACGCATGCTCCTGTTTGCAGCAGCATGATTTGAAATAGCTGGATCTTGGAAACAGCTCAGTCGCCCACCACACACACGTTCAGATAAATACTGCATTCTGGGTCCTAGGTGAGAAATCGAAAGAGTGAATACAGGGCAAAATGGGTGACACGCAGTGGGGAGTAGACAGAAAGTCTTCAGATGGGAAGGGGGATAAGGGAGAGGGAGGGAGAAAGGGAGGAAGGGGGAAGAAGAGAATAGAAGGAAAAGAGGAAGCAAAGACTTTGTAAACAAGGAGAAGGGCTGAAGGGAGTAAAGCGAATTAGAGAGGCAAGCGCTTATTCTACTGAGCTATCTCTCCGGCCCTCATTTTTAAATGAGGGAGCTAAAGCTCAGTAATGGCCAAAGTGTGAGCCTGCGCGTGCACGTGCGCACACACACACACACACACGTAGACACACACAGACACACACGGAGAGAGCAAACAAGTTATCCTGCTTCCCTCCCCTGGGGTGAGTTATCTACCCTCTTTGCGGCTCAGTGTCCTTATTCACTACAATGACAGTAAGTCAGTAGTGCTTGTTCTTCAAAGTTGAACACTCTGAAAGAAAAAATGATACAATAACCTGACTAGACTGAAAAATATATCCAGTAAGACTAATCAAACATTTTTGAGATGTTTAACTCTTAGAAAAATAAGAAAAGGTAATTTCTAACTTAACATGAAAATACTTTCTGACTTAAAAGACCATGTTTTTGTTGTTGTTGTTCATTTGGTTTTTTTGTTGTTGTTGTTTTGTTTTTTGAGACAGCTTCTCTAACTATGTAGTTCAGGCTGGCTTTGAACTGACTCTGTAGCCCAGGCTGGCCTCAGACTTGTGATAGTCATCCTGTGTCAGCCTTCTGTGTATTAGGACTATAAGCAAGGGTCACCATGCCCAGCTCACAGTTATTATCATTATCATTATTTTTTTCGGAACCAGGGATTGAATTCAGGCCCTTGTGCTTGCCAGGGAAACGCTTATTCCACTGAGCCATCTCCCCGGCCCCCAAAGTTATTATTTTTATTTTTGTGGTCGGCTCAGCCTGCCCTGGGGGTGGGGCTAACGTGGCATGTGGTGCCAGGGATCAAACCATGGTCCCTGTGCTTGCCTAAGCTTGTCTAAGCAGGCACTTTAGACCGTTGAGCTATCTCTCTGGCCCTCCAAGTTATTTTAAATTAAATTCTTTCTTTATTATTATTTTTTTTATTTATTACATTTATTTATTGTGTGTGTGTGTGGCCAGCTCAGCCCACCAGGGGGCGGGTCTGGCTGGCATGTGGTGCTGGGGATCGAACCACGGTCCCTGTGCTTTGCCAAGCTTGTTTCAAGGAGGTGCTTTAGACCACTGAGCCATCTCTCCAGCCCCCCTCCAAGTTATTTTAATGGCACAACATTAGAGACATTTTCTTTAAAAGCAGAGATAAACAATGACATCAGTTACCACTTTTACTGTATGGTTTTATTACATAATAATCATTTTGAAATATTTTCCCAACTCAATAAAGCATCAGGTGGTAAAACTCCTGGAAAGGATATGAATAAAATTAAACTTTATTAGAATATATTAATATAAAATATATGAGTAAAAACCAACAGATGAAACAATGGTGAAGCAGTTTCAAGCAATTTTCTCTATTATCTGAAGACAAAATTCCTTATTTAGAATTTTAATACTAGAGGAAGTCTTACATATGAACCTGACCTATGTGTGTAAGGTACTCAATAAATATCTTTGGGATTCACATGAGTGAATTACAAAATAGCCTCACTTTATAGTTAATTAGGCAAGGTCTAGAGGGGTTAAGTGACATAAATGAGGTTGCTTTTAAGGAAAATAGATTTTTCCTCTTGTCTGAGACTTAGGAGGTATCATAGTTCAGGGTTTTGCAAAGTGAACAATACAGGTCACATATTTTATAAGATTATATATAGTAGTCACCAAAAAAAACCATATACAAAAGAGTACAGGAAATCTGTCCCCACACTAAAGACCAAAGACTCCAGCTGAGGGCCTGGATCCCACACTAATGTCCTGCATGAGTCTAGCTGAAGACCTAGAGCTCATAGCAGTGCCTCCCACAAGTCCACCTGGAGGCCTAGAGCCCACGACAATGTCTCATGAGGCCTGTTTCACAGACCTGTGCTAGAAAGACCCAAGGTCAGTGGTGGAAGCTAGAAAGTTTGTGCCAGCAGGATGAAGGACCTGTGCTAGCAGGCTGAGGTATCTGCACTGGAGCCAGGAAGCAACGCTCAAGGTAAGCACCAGAGCTCCCCCGAAAAGTACCACAGCTGTCCTCAACAACAGTGAGGTCCCGAGCTCCTCCAGTGATGAGGAAAGCTGAGTTCCCATCAGGAAAGCCAATGGGACAACTTCTCCATGAGGCTGAGCAGTGCACCATCTTTCCCTTTGGATCCAGGAGGTGATGCTCAAGGTGAGGATCAGGGCTTCCTCAAAGTGAACCTCAGCCATCTTCAGTGACAAGGAGGTCCTGAGCTCCTCCCTCCTCTTCTTCTTCTTCTTCCTCCTCTTCCTCCTCCTCCTCCAAGAACAGCCAAGTGCACCAGGAAAGCCAGCATGCCAAGGTCCTACAGCAGAACAGCCCAAGAGAACTACCAGCTTCTAATAGTTTCTCCAAACAGCTTCCCTAACAGCCTCTTAACAGCTTCTCCAGTTCTGCCTCTTATGCTGCTGGCAACAATCCTCAGCTGGGCCCTCACACTCAGCACCACACTGGTTCAGTTCAGCTGGGTGTAACAAGTTGACTGTGAGTTAGCAATCTAGTATAGCACTCATGGGGGAAATGCAAAACTCTCGTGGAAAAAAAGTCAGCTTCACTGATAATCAAAGCTTTATGAATGATCATTTCCAAAATATCATCAAAGAAGCAAAGATTTGTTTAAGTGGTATGATTCAAAGCTGCCAGTTCTGTGGGAAAACACATTCTCATTCACTGTTAGGGAGAGAAAACTGGCACTAATTTACTGCACAGCTCTTTGGCCATAAGCACCCAGAACCCAAAAATGTTCATTTATTTTAATCATCTCCTGGATTTAAACTGTCCCTGTGAGATTGCTAGGCTTAGGAAATAAAAATAAAAGATACTTAAATTTGAATTGCATTTATATAATGAATACATTTTAAAGAATAAGTCTATGCCCTCAAGCAGGTGCAGGGGCTGGGGGGTTTGATTCCTGAACTTGCCTTGCCAGCCCCGCGCCAGGGATGTGCTGATACAGCAATTGAGATTGGGCGTGGTGGCACGTGCCCCTAATCCCAGCACTTGGGAGGCTGTAAACAAGATAATTACTATGAGTCCGATCTAGTAGTGAGAGCCTGAATATTCTGTAGACCCTTCCCTAAAATACAAAATAATAATAATAATAATAAGTCTATTTCATGCAATATTTTGAATATTCTTATACTAAAAATTTATCCATTGTTCATTTGAAATTCAAATGTAGCAGGGCATCCTCATCCTGTATTTTATCTGGAAACCTTTGCCTGTGGGAATAATCTAAAAGCAGTAAAGATTTATGCATGAATCTTTGTTGCAATTTCATTTTTAATAACAGAAATATTGGACGGCAAAAGAACATAAATCATACAATGCTCCTCTCAGTTGACAATGGAATTAAATAGAAATCAATAGCAGAAAGATAGCTGGAAAATTTCCAAATACTTGGAGATGAAGCCTCATGCTTGTAAGTAAGACATGTGTCAAAGAAGAAATCTCAAGAGAAATTAAATGATATTTTGAACTAAATGAAAATGAAAAACAACTTTCAAGATTTGTGGAATGAAAGTAATTGAATTCTTGAAAAAAACACAGTCAGGCAGAACTCACATAAGAAACAGATAAACCGAATAGGCCTATAACTACTCAATAAATTGAACCAATAATTAATAACCTTTCCAAAGAGAAGGAACCAGGCCCAGATGTCTATTTTATTTTTTAGTAAATTCTACCAAATATATATATTTTTAATTTTATTTATTTATGTGTGTGTGTGTGTGGAGGGCCAGCTCAGCCCACCAGGGGGCGGGGCTGGCTGCCATGTGGTGCTGGGGGACCGAACCGTGGTCCCTGTGCTCTGCCAAGCCTGCTCCAAGTAGGTGCTCCAGACCACTGAGCCATCCCACCAGCCCTACCAAATATTTAAGGAAGAAATTACATCAGTTCTCTGCAGTCTTTTTTTTTTTTTTTTTTTTGCAGATGACACGATTGTCTGCACAGAACATCGAGTCAATAAAAATTCCTGGAACTCATAAGTGATTACAGCAGGGTTGCAGGAAACAAGACTAATATAAAAATTTCAACTGTTCTCTCACGCACCAGCAGTGAACAAATGTGTGAAATTTGACCCCTTAGCACAGGGCTGACATGTAGTACACATGCAACACATAGTAGGTACACATGCAGTACATAGTAGGTGTGAGTCTAGTCATTATTATTACCCCAGCTTTCTGCACATCTTTATTATCTTTTATCTGAATGGTGCTTTGGGCTTCATAGCCTCCCTCCTCTTCTCAAATCTCTCTTCCAAATAGCAACCAGGATGAGCTCAGTAGAATGCAAATGTAACCATTATCAGTATCCTGCTTAAAGTTTTTGAAGAATCATTCACTGCCTACAGTGTAAAGTCTATCAACACAATAGAAAAGGTCCCAAAGCTCAAGATCCTGTTTCTCATCCTTTCTCCCCATTTCAATTTTGTGGTCAGAGATGCACTGCGTGAGTCCCACCTTGCCTGCCCATTGCAAGTGCTCGCCCCAGCGCACACACAGAGCACAGCTCCTTGCTACTCAGTGCTACTTCTTTCTTCCCCATAGTTTCCTAATCGTGAATACTCCAACCCACCCTTTGGGAACTCTTCTTCATTAACAGTCAGCTGCTCACCTCCACCAAGAGTGGGTGCTAGGTCTCCCTTCTCTAGGAAGGCTACATCCTTGCGTCTACAACATTGTATTTTGAGAATCTGTTCTGTTCCTGTTGGGCCTATCAGAGCAGAAGTTTTTTGGACCAGGAGTTTTGGTTTCTTTGAATACCCAACACCTGAAAAGGTTCCTGGCTGCCAGTAGGTGTACAATAAATGCTTGTTGTATGAACTACCTCATAATGGCTTTGCGCTAAGCAGATGCTTGAAAATCAGCTACCAGTCTGCCCACTTAATAGATGAGGAAACTGGGGCTCAGAAAGATGAAGGTGCCTGCTCAGGGTTGAGGACCTATTTCGGCATTATCCTGAAAGTGCCTGGATAGCATTCTGTTGAGGGGCATGTTGAGCAGGTCAGTCATACATAATTCAGGGATGGGCTTACAGAAAATACTAGGGGAATCATTACTAGCCACTTCCAAAGCCATGAAAGCTGGCTCTGCCACCTTCCCCAAGGCCGTGGGGAGGCCAAATGGAAGGGCCTTTCTCGGTCTCCATCTTCCTCCAAGACTCTGGGGCACTGTCCTGTTTTCTCTCTTTACCTTCAAGTCAGTGCCTTTCTCTGTCTTATCAGCCTTCTAATTTTATTCACAGAGAGTCACTCAATCTGGCTGTTCATTTCTGTGGCTGATGTACTCCTTCAGAACCCTGGCCCTCTGCTGGTCCTGTGGCAGCGATAACCCCTGATAGCTGTCTGTGACTGTAATAAAATACACAAATGATCAACTTATAACAAGGAAAGAGCTGTTTTGGCTCATGGTTTCTCTGGCCCCAAAAGTTTCAGCACCTGGCTGTTTGGCCCTCTGCTGCTGGTCCCATAGCAAGGCAGTCAGCCATGGCAGGACTATTTGATGGAGCAAGGCTGCTCCGTCATGCTGACTGGGAAGCAGAGGGGGTGGGGCAGGGTCCCTGTTATGCTTCAGATGTAAAATGGTCCCTAAATGCCTCCTGTGTTCAGAGGTGGGGCTTTTGGAATTGAATCATGGGGATGCTCTTCTCATCAGAGGATTAACTACACCCATCTCTGGGTGAGTTCAGAGCAGAATGTGCTGTCAGAAGTAGGGCCTTGCTGGAAGAGGGGGGTCAGTGGTGGCAAGACCTGGACGGTGTATGCTTGTCCCTGGCTCCTCCCTTCTCTTTACTTTTTGGCTGACTTGGTTGGAACAGCTTTCCTCCCTATACCATCCTGCCAGATGGTTCTAGCGTATTCTTTCTGCCTTGGAGCCAGCCAACCCTTGACTGAACCCTCTGAAGCAGTGAGGTAATCTCTCCTCCTTTAATTTGGGAGCACTGGATATTTTGTCCTTATAGTGGGAAAGCAATACATACAGTCCCAGCATCTTCTTCAAGGGCCAATTACCCCCAGTGACCTACTTCCTCCAGCGTGGCCCAATTCTGAAAGGTTCTATTCTCCCAGGAGCACTATGCATGAAGGACCCAGCTTGCAATACACAGGCCCTGAGGGACACTCAAATTCTAAATTATAGTAAGCACACCGTGCCCCCCTCAAATGTGGGTGGGGCTATGGGACTGAGTCCTGGCCTATGCAACTCTTGGCTTAGTAAAACCTCCTGTGGGATCTTTTGTGATAGGCAGCTGTTAAATCCAGGACAACCCCCAAGACCACACCCTTCTAACTCACTAGAACTATCCAGAAGCAGAGCCTTCCCTCATCCCTGTGTCACATTAGCTTTAGGTAAGTAAGAAATCAACTTCTGCTCTGTGATGTTACTGAGAAGTGGGCTTGCTACGGCAGCTCACCTCACCTTCCCTAACTCAGACTCCCTTCCGACCTCTCCTAAAGCAAACTTTCAAGTACACCGATTGCCCAGTGAACCTTCCTCGCATCTACCTGAGGTGCGGACACAGTATTCTCCTCAGTGCTGGCGTGGCTCTCTTTCACCGACAAACTCAAGGACATGCTTTTGGCAGAGATGTGAGAGCTGGGGCTCCAAGCTCCTTCCTACCCCTCACTTTCACATTCTTGTACCCCTGTCCAATCTGGGGACTTGAGGTCCCGCAAGGGCATCCTGCCCACTGTGTCTCAGCTTCTTGTTTTCTCTCTGTCTCTCTGTCCTTTAAGATCCAGCTCAAATCTTTCTTCCTTTTAGAAGAAAGACTTGACGTCTTCCAGGTCCTCCAGGATATAGAATGGCTCCTGAGTGCTCACTGCCCTCAGCTTGGGTGGCATCAGTTGTGGCACTGCTCTGCAATGACACACTTGCATGCTCAGCACCCCCTCCCCCAAGAGACTCAGCTCCGAGCTCAAGCGTGGGTCTCACCTGTCCCTTCCTAGGCCAGGTCCATCCCTTCCTGCTGTCCCGCAGTCCTCAAGTTTTCTTCCCTGAGTGTGAGGCCAGGGGACTGCAGAGCGTTTAAACCAGCTCATCTGTCTCCCTGCCAGCCACCCGGAGGGCTGCCTGTGTGACCTTTCAATCTGTGGATTCAGGGCTCTCTCTCCCTCTTTTTTCCTTCTCTTTAAACACAAGGTCCTGGAGCTCACTTGGGGGCCCGGCCTGGCTGGAAGGAAGCTGGCTGCTCAGTTATACTTAGCTAGCAGAGACATCAATCTAACGCTCTTTAAAAATAAAAAGTCCTGTTTCAGCGGGCTCCCCAAGCCCGTCCCCACCCACTCCAAACAAGGCGCTCATTTGCCTCCTCTGGGCCCCCAGTCTCCAGCCCAGAGCCTTCACATGGCTGACACATGTGTCTGTTAGGACACCCGCTCACAGTTACCTCCCTGCCCAGGCACACAGGGCTCTCTCCGCTCCCAGGCCTTCCTTCTCTGCGCTTTTTTCTCCTCCTTGTCCCAGGGACCTGGAGACTTCTCTGAGGCCGCTTCCCTCCCCAAGCACCTAACCCGGTACTGGAGAAGACAGTGGTTCCTCCGAAGTTTCAGGCCTTTTCCTTCTCCTTCTGTACAAAGATCGTAGCTGGAGGAGTTGCAAATGGAGACAAAGACCAAAGTCGGAAGTGGGAAGCAGGGCTCGAAGCTGTGCTAGGGCGTGCAGTGTCCGTGCGTATGGGTGCGCGTGCATGCGTGCGCGACATGCTGAGAGGGCCTGAGCAGAGAGGCACGCGGGAGGCTGGGGCCAACCCTTCTGCTCCTTCCCTTGGCTCCCACAGCCCTGGTTCTTTTCCATCCACTGATGAAACACTTCTTTATGTCTTATTCACATCCTGTCTTGACTACCACAATTGTCTCCTTGCCGGGCCCACATGTCTCTCATCACCAATGGGATCCAAATGTTACTGACAAAATAATCTCACTGCCTTTGTGCTGCAATTACATTCCTCCACTTTGCAAATTCTTCTTCGTCTCCCCAAGGCTGGGGGACTCACACACGCAGACCACCATCCCGCCCCGCTTCCGCGCCCCTCCCCCTCCGCGCCTTCTCCTCGCCAGCTTGTTCTCGTCCACTCTTCCAGGCCAGCTCCATCCGCCTGGCACCAGCTCCGACGCTCTTGCCTCAGCCAGCAAATGTGTAGGAAGAGTGACAGGCGTCTTCTGGCTCTGGAGCGGCAGCAAGAACCCAAGCTGCGGACAGCAGTCAGTGCGGGCCGAGGATAACAGGATGCCGGGGATTAGTAGCGCGCAGAAGACAAAGCAGAGGAGGGTCTGGTGAGCAGCCCTTCCCCAGGGAGGTCTAGGAAGGCCCTCTTGGAGTGGCGAACAGGCTCCCCACCATTCTTTCACTTGGGGCTCAAGACCTTTGTTATGTTTAGCTGGATCGTCGATGGGGAGCCACTGAGCACAGCCCTGCTTCGACAGGAGATGGCTAAAACTAACTCAACTCTTTCCCTTCTTCCCGTCCAAAACCTGAGCGCGCGCACAGGTACGGCGTTGCTAAGCGCACTCTGCCTGGCATCCTGTCAACCTCTGAGCTGAGTCTTATTCATGGAACCAGAGATCCCGGCAGCAGTGACCACTGCCGACTTTGTGTGTGCACGGGGTCTCCTCTGCCTCCGAATGGTAGCTGAGCGCACGGCACAGAGGCTCCGCGGCTCGGTGATGACGGAGCACCATCTTTGCTTCGAATCAGTCGAAAAGTACAAGCACTCCGTGATGTACACTCCAGTTAATAGTTGTATTAGGCGCGTAAAAATCGCTACCACTTTAAGACAATGTTTGTGTGTTTATCTTCCCTGGGAGGAAAGCGAGGGGCGTAGCAAGGTGAAGTCCAGGTCCCAGTTTGGATTGGGAACAGGGCTGTGAATGGAGTATCTTCTCAGGGGGGTTTTCTCTGGCTGGGGTGGCCCCCGAGGGTATAGGGTGTGCCCTGTGATCTAACCTGGAGCTGCCGGTTCTGTTCCATAGCTTCCAGCCACGGTAGTTAATGGGCACTGGAAATGTGGCCAATCTGAATTGATAGGTGGCTATACCATACACTCCAGGTGTTGAAGATTAAGTATGAAAAACGAATGAAGGGCCAGGGAGATAGCTCAGTAGAATAAGCGCTTGCCTGGCAAGTGCAGGGGCCTGAGTTCAATCCCCGGTACCAGGAAAAAAAAAAGTAAGAAAGAAAAAAAAGAAAGAAAGAAAGAAAGAAAGAAAAGAAAGAATATGAAATAGCTCCCAAATCGATTATTTTTATATTGGTTTCATGTTGAAATGATATTTTGGGGGTCAATGAAAATGTCTGACTATATTGAGTAAACAAATGTGACATAAATAATAATGAGTTAGAAACAAGTTGTATTCTGAAAGTTAGTTTTTCCAGGAATGTTAATCCCAGCACTTGGGAAGCTGAGGCAGGAGGATCACTGCAAGTCTGAAGCCAACTTGGGCTACAAAGTTGAGTTTAAGGCCAGCCTGGACTGCATAGTGAGATCCTGTCTTGAAAAAGCAAAACAAAAAAAAGTAAATTTCACTTGTTATGTTTACCTTTTTTAGTGTGGCTATTAGAAAACGTCACCAGGAGTGGTAGTGCATGCCTGTAATCCCAGCACTAAGGAGGCAGAAGCAGGAGGACTGATGACTTCTAGGCCAGCTGGAACTACACAGAGAGACACTGTCTCAGAAACCTAAAAGTCAAGCAACAAAACAAACCAAACAAACAAACAAA